>NC_136658.1:61547000-62197000 GCF_903797595.1 Erithacus rubecula
AGGGGGTTTTCTTTTTTTCCTCCAGTACAGAGACAATGAGACAAATGCAGTAGACTTCACAGGGATTTTTGCAGAAGTGAAATTTCTATCACTCAAGGATATTATATAAGGATAATTCTTATTATTGCCTGCACTTGAATTACATGCCATGCTGCAAACTGCTCTGACTAAATGTCTGAAAAGCAGCTGTGAAGGATTTTGAGAGATGAAGTTTTGAAGTATGACAATTCAATCTGTGATGTGTGATTCAGATTTTAGTGAAATTTGGGCTGGAATGTTACAGCTCAAATCTATATTTAAAATAATGTAAATTGATGTGACTGAAGCAGTATAATTTCCTGGAGGATTTCTGGCACCCCTTCTTGCATAGAACACAGTACATCCTACTTTAGCTGTTATTAAGTTTTTTTAAACTACATTCCTTTTCACTAAAAATATAAGTACCAGTTTGAAGGAATTTTAAAGATGTTGCTCTGTTTTTCTTCACTTGTGTGACACAAGGTTATAAGCAACATGAAAACAGATATTATAAAAAATAGAATTCATAATGTATTTATGTAATAATGAAGAAGTTATGAAACTTCTTTGAAATATGGAACCACAAGAAGAAAGAACATACAAGACAAGATGAAATTTAGATTTTCCTGAATATTTTGACTTTTTTTGAGAAAAGGTATCAAAGTATTTATTAGAACACAATTGATAGGAAATTAATATTGTAAGAAAAAAATTATGCAAGTTCACAATTAGTAATTTAATGTACATTTTAATATGTTTGTGGCCTCATTTAATAAGTATATCCTTGGTTTGCTTGCTTTTAAAATGTCTTGTATTTAATTCACTTTCTCTTCTTTCAGGGGCCTTCTCAAGGCACTGACACACAGGTCTGGGCATCTCAGATTCTCAAATCAGCAGCCACTGATTGGAGCCACTTGGCTCCTCCTGAAACTTTTTAAAGTTGTGGTTCCTCCACCATTTTTTAATCACTTCTCAGAGCCTGTGACTCACTTTGCCCTTTTTCCAGTGTTGTCCCCAAGATGCCATTGTCTCAGCTGACATAGCTTCATCCCCTCCCAACTTCTTTTTCTCAGCCACTTGCTAATAGAGCAGAGTGAAAACCAAAATTTATCTTGACTCTGATCAGCCACAAACAAAGTATCCTTGCTTATCAATGCTCTTTTCAGGACAAATCCAGAGCACACCACCATACAAGTTGCTGTGAAGACAGCTATATGTCCCAACCAAACCAGTACATTTGGCTTAGTACGTGTGCAGGTACATCATTTCCACTTCATACCACCTGCAGTCTGACAGTTAAAGCAATGCCTTGTCATCTCTTCAGCTTCTGACAATATTCAATATGCTCTTAAAAGTAGTATATTAAAAGGGTTGTGATTTGAGTCAGTGCAGAGAGTAGTTGAGATTACAGCCCATGGAGGATTTCATTCCCTTCTCTCATTGCCCAAAGCTCTTTGTATCATCAAATACACAGAGATTAAAATTCAGAAGGTTTATCAGCAAATATGAGCTCCAAAGACAAAGCATGTAAAGCAGCCTGTCTGGTTTGTACAGAAGTTTATTTTTTCCTTTTCTCAGATTTTTTGTTAGGCTTTTTGCCCATGTATATGATACAATAATCATAAGATCTGTGTGACAGGCGGAGGAATTGTATCTCATAATCCAGAAGTCCAAATTCTTTTTTGTATTCAGACATAAGTAACTTAGTTTGTTTAGTCAATTCAGGCAACATGTCGGGCTTTCTGATATAATTTTTGTAATGGGCTCTTGTATTATCTTTTGAGATAATATCTAATAATCTTTTGAGATTGATCACCTACCTATGTTTTTCATTATGTCTAAAATATAATCTATGAGTTTCTCTGTGATTCCACTAATGATAGTATGATCCATGTAATGGAAAAATTTACAATCTGGAGAGATGTTATTATTCTCCAGACGTCATGCCACTAGTCCTTTGCAGATAGGTAGGGCTACGCAAAAGCCCCCGAGTCAGGACAGTAAAAGTATATATTGTAGTCTTTCCCAAGGAAAGTCAAATTGTTCCTGGGATTCTACAGTACTGGATATGATACGGCAAGAGCATCAGTCACAGCATGCCATGTTGCAGCTTCTCTCTCAATACCTTTGAACATTGTTAATACAATTTGGGACAAGTGCAGCCAGGGGAGAAGCTGCTTTATTTATTAACTAGTAATCCACCCTCATGCATCAGCAACCACTTGGCTTTTTATGGGCCAAATAGGAATGTTAAGGGGAGAGTGGTGTGGCAGATAATGCCCATCTCCAACAATACTTTATCTGAGTGATTCCAGCACGTGTCCCTGGGTAACTGATACGGTTTCAAGGCTACTGAGTTTGGAGGTGGCAGTAAAACCCCTGGTGCACTAAAGTACTTAACTCACCAAAATAACCTGAATTTCTAAGGGATATTTTCCACCTAAGGTAAAGAAGATTTTGCATATCAAAATTTAATCCTCCATGATTTACTCAGGAACTTGAGACTCACTTACTAAGGCAATAAAGTTTTCTCAGATGTAGAATTAGGTGTATTTTATGGGATGACCCAACTGTGTGGGTAATGAAAAGGATTTCTGTGAATCTCAGTTCTTCAGCATGGTGAGTAAGAGTGATGTTGCCAGGGTTTTTTTCCCATTTTAGTAGATAACTAACAGGATTTGTTCTTGATGATTGTCCTGTCTCACTCATCCTCTGGCACATCATAAAATTTTGCCACACCTGAGCAATTCTGATGTTGGTTTTGATATCATTTTTAAAGGACAACAGAGATTAAATTCCGAGTGATTTTGACTTGGAGGATTCTTTCTCATCCTCCCCTGACTAGAAAAGGAAGCCAAGGGTGTTGTTATAGTACACTTTTTTTTTTTTTGATGGTTTACTTTTTCTTTTCCTTAAACAGTCTTCAGTTATACAAATTATTCCCTTAGTATAAGGAGGATGTCTGTAAACATGTGAAACCACAGGAAAGAGGTGAATAATTTGGCATCTGTTCTCATAAATCTGTGGGAAAAATTTCCCTGCTCTACAGCCAGTTCCCAAAGGTATGCCCAACCTCTTCCACATGCTTCCACAGAAATGATTTACCATCCCAATCAAAAAGGAAGTGTTACTGTGCTTGCACAGTTTTGTTATAGAATATTGAGGTTGGAAAACATCCTTAACATCATCAAATCAAGTAATTAACCTAACAAGTGCCAAGTTCACCCTTAAACCACGTCCACATGCCATATCCACACATCTTTTAAATACTTTCAGAAATGGTGCTCCACCACTTCCCTGGGCAGCCTGTGTCAATGACTAACCACCCTTTCAGTGAAGAAAGTTTTCCTGATACCCAATCTAAGCCTTCTCTGGTGCAATTTGATGTTCTTTCCTCTTGTTCTATTTCTTGTTACCTGTGAGAAGAGACCTACCCCCACCTCACTACTACCTCTTTAGTTGTTGAGAATGATAGGTTCCTCCTGAAACTCCTTTTATCTAGGCTAAGCAACTCTCTGGCACAAGGTGAAGAAATGTTAAAGTTTTCCATTATGGTTTAAAACACAGTTTTAGGAGAAAGGAGGATGGTGTTTCAGCAAGTTCTGTGTTCACTCTGAATGGTCGCACTAAACTACAGAGTGCAGCCTTTAAAAAAAGCAACTTTCATGTTTTAAATGCTTTGCACATTGTTAAGTACTCTGCTGCAAAAAAGTGTAAAGTTGGATTATGGTTTTTCCATCTGTTTTATGTGCCTCATCAAAAAGATGTAACTAGAATATTAACTGAGGCATTATCAGCTCTTAGTGTCTATTCTTGATGATTATGTTGATTACAGGCAAAAAACATATTTCTGAAATGGAGAATTCATTAATGAAAGGGGAATTATATTTTAAGTTGTTGCAAAAACTTTTTATGTATATTTGTAGCCAAAAGTATTACTGTAAAAGCTTATGGACCAGAACAGCTGGTAACAATAGAGAGACTTTTGTCAGAAATACTTAGTATGGATCTCTTTACTAGGCAAGTCCCCTTGCAGAAAATTCATTTTTTATTTTGTACTAGTCCACGATTTCCCATTGATTTGTTACCACTCTTTTAACTGCAGTTACAGAAGACTGGTTTTAGACAGTCTTCTCTTTATAAGGTGATAATTTTACTGAAGACATAAAAATAGTATAAGCCATTAATTTAATTGAAAATTAGAGATTTAACAATGCAAAGAACTCCTAGTTTTTTGCTTTTGCAATTCAGTGATTAGATACAGATACCTCTAAAACCCTGCTCATAAAAGTCTTTCAATGAATTTCAAGAGTCAAAAGAAGAGCCTTTGAACAGATCCATTCACCTTCCCATAAAGTAACAGACTTTTAAAACTAAAATTCCACCAAAATTCTTGTCAACTGGCTTGAAAAGGCAGCTTCTGAGGTAAAACAGTGTTTTGCCCTGTAACTTCTTCAGATTCTGAGCCTGTCAACCAGGGCACAAGAAGAAATCAAGTGTGGCTTTTCATTCAACTCCTAGGGAAAAAAAAAGAAAAAAGTACTGAAAATTTCAATTATTTTAAGTACTTTGCAAGTTAATTTTGTGGAAGTTGCTGAAGAACCATCAGGAACCATTTTTACTTGCTACTAAGCTATGGTAAGGCTGAAATCAAATAATCTATTTTTTTCCAAAAGATAATGTAAAAGAAACGAAGTTCCAAATATGTATGAGATTTAAAAAAGCCCAAGAAATCTGGAACTCAGGAAAAGAAAATCACAGATAGGTAATTATTTTCCCCACTTTACAGAAAATACATTGTCATTCAAGTAAAAGACAGAGGGGAATAACTATAGCTGGATTCACAGAAAAGTAAAACATAGCCTAGATATATAAAGTGGAAATTACCAATACCTTTCTGCTGAGGAATTCAATTTTGGATCACTACTCAACATAGAAAGCTCAAAGAACATTTAATTCTTTCACAAAGCTGCATAGAAAGAGGAGGAAATATAGTACACCAAAAGCTATACCTAATATTTCCAAACATACCTATGACCAACAAAGGCAAACTTTAAGATTTTTTTATTTATTTATTAATTTTAAATTTTATTCTGCTTTGAAAACATTAGATTAAATGAATTCTTTTGTGGATGGACTAAGCTAATCATAATTTTCTAATACTGATATAAACTTTTTTTTCTGAAATCTGATTTTAAAAATAATACTTTTGAAAGCATTATACACAATTGTGTCAAACTATCAGGATATCAAAATAGTGTTTGCTAAATGAATACCAGAGCTGTCTTTCCCCCCAGAATGTCTTTCAAGATGCCATATATTGCCTCTAATCCACTTAGACTGAAAAGAAATCTCTGAATATAATACTAATATTGTATATTTTTTCTTCTGTAAAATTTTA
The DNA here is from genome assembly GCF_903797595.1 of Erithacus rubecula. Taxonomy (NCBI): domain Eukaryota; kingdom Metazoa; phylum Chordata; class Aves; order Passeriformes; family Muscicapidae; genus Erithacus; species Erithacus rubecula. The sequence continues at coordinate 61,552,420 of NC_136658.1, forward strand.
TTCCTAATGAAAGATATCATATATATTACCTCTTCATAAATATTAATCTTTAAATTAATTTCTTTTAAAAATGTATAACAGGAACTTGGACATCGATAATGTAATCAGCAGGAATTCTCTTGGTAGGCATGTTCTCTTCAATCTTTCTTCTGAAATAAACTCAACATATTGAACACTGCACAACAATTTGCGATCTGGAATGGCCAAAATTGTAGCTGACCTCTGGGGACTTGTGATACAATACGAACTGTCTCCTGTCTGGCAAACTTCATTTAATTTCTCTCCTCTTCCCTAGGAATAAATGTTCCAACTTGTGACCTTAGGGAGTAACTTGTGGAAAGTCAAAGTTAAAGGAGGTAGTAATTTAAGAGAGCTTAGTTACTGCTGCAGATTTGCAGCCCAATGTGATGGGCAAAGAAATGAATTCAGGTGTAATTAGGAAGATGAGATATAAAATCCAGTAGCAGAAGAAAACTGAAAATCACATATAGAAAAAGATAGATATAGCAATTTAAAAGTTATTGGAAATCATATTCTCTATTAGCTATTTTGAGCTGGTGCACATTTCTCAATTTCTCTTAGCAAAAATGTTCTTTCTTGTATAAATAATAAATGTTCATTGGAGCACCAACTTCAAACCATTTCATTAAACTCATGTTCACATCTCTTTCTTCAACACATGTTTAACTCTCCTCGATTTTGGTGATTGATTCAGCACATATGTCTACAATTGGAAAAAAGCCCCAAATTATCCATGCCTTTCAGTGTTTTTAAATGGTATTGGAAGCTGTAATAAACAAAATTATCTGTCCTTACAGATAAAATCAAATTATTGCTAATTAATATTAGAAAACCAATCCCAAACAAAAAACAAGCCCCAACTCCAGAGCCACAAAAAGTAGGAGTCATTTTATTTCTGTGGTTTTTAAATGCCTAAGAAAGAAAACAGTCTAGGATTAGTCTATATTAAAATGTACTCAAATAGCAAAGACTGGTCCTTAAGAATACTTCATTTAATTATTCATTGATTTAATTTTTAAAATTTATTTATTTTCAGTAGCTCCTTATTTTTTTTTACTCTTTTCAAGTTTTGATGGTAAATTTCCTACATTTGTATCACAGACATTGAAGAATTAATTACCAAAATAATTACACATCTCAGGAGAGAAGGAAATTAAGTAATCCACCAAGTATTAAGGACAATTTCACAAGAAATGGCAGATAATTAGATATGTCAGGTTCTCTATTTTTGGTAGCAGATGGTTGCAAGTACCATGAAGCTAGCTGGCATCCTTATTACCTTGGGTGAAAATGCCTTACTTGGAGAACAGAGGACATCTCTATCTTAAGTACTACTACATATTTACTATGGTTTCTTTAAATATCATGTACTCCATTGAAAAACTGAAAGTCTAAAGTTTGCTTCTACAAGGCTGTGTTCTCCACGGTGTTAGCCAATTCAGGGTGTGGTTCAGGTGACATCAGTATTTCTGATGTCCATCCCCAGTGAGAAAAAAGGTACCTTATGAGTACCCTAAGACTGCATCACAGCAGCAGCAGGGAAATCTTGCTCCTGTGCACATGCCTCAACATGAGCTGGGGGAGAGCACTCAGGTTTTCTCAGGTCATTGATGAGAACTGGTCCAAATCACAATATGTTGTGTCTCTGTTTCACTGAAAAGGGCAAGACTCCCTGGCTTGATTCTTCTCTGCTTCTTCAAGGCATCAGGGTGTTTTACTGGTTATTCTGATATCAATGCACATTTCTTCTAACATTTGTTTTATTTCATTGCATTTATATAACCACTTTCCTTGCCTGGATGTTGCTTGGGCCAGGCTATTGACCTTATTTGACCATTGATGATTTAATCAATCATTATCTCTTTCTTCTGCTGTTGCTGCTCACTTCTTCACATTATATTTGGGTACTATTTTGCAGGCAAAATTGTTTAATTCTTCACTGTACTTTCAAGTTGCTGAAGTCACTAACCTTCAGACAAATTTTTACATGCGATCACAAGCGTGTTTGAGGACAATTTTTGTGAGTCCATTCCAGAACTGAGAATCTATGAGTGGGAAATTCACTCTTTAAGTGAAAAGGGCTTAGACCTCTTCATGACTTGCAGAGGAAATTTCAAAGACAATTAAAAAAATGTAGGCTTCCAACTTAAGGATCACTGACCTACACAAAGGTAAATGGGATGAATTGATGTTCCTTACAAATACAGACAGAAAAATCTTGAGATTCTGGACCTTAGGCTGAGTTAAACAAATCAATGCACAAATAAAAAATGTGTTGTCAAGTCATTCTTCAGAGAATTTCAAGCTCCTGTTCTATCTATATATATTTTTTTTTTAATAGTCAGGTGATTTGGAATATCTCATCTTTTTGTCTGAGAAAACTTCTAGGTTCCTAGAGTATGCTATAAGCACTCACCATGTCCCTGTTCCCTAACAGAACAAGGCTCAGGAACCTAGGGGTTCCTTTTTCCTAGTCTGAGTTCTGCTCAAAGTAAACCCAGACTGTCTGATTGAAAGAGCACCATACTACATTTTCTCTTTTTTAAATTGTGAATATAAATACCTGTCTTTTCTACCCTATCTTTTCTTTTAGAAAGTCACCAATAGGAGTTTCAGTGGGTTTTATATTTTTAGAAATGAATGTATGTTTTCTGTGTCTGAGTGCATGTAGAATGTTCTCATTATTTTCTTTCTCCATTTTTCTATTGCTTCTGAAGTCTGAAAAGGATAAAAACTTAATTTCACTCCCTTCTTTGCAGAACATTATTACATGTAAATTCTATTGTGGATGTAGTCTGCAAACATTTAATACACCAACAGATGAATGAAATATAAAAACCACATTATTTTAAAATGTATATCATACTGGTACACAGCTATATACTGGGAAAAACATTAAAATTATGTTTCAGTACTAGCTGAAAGCAAATCCTACATAAAATTTTCTGCATTCTTTGAAAATATTATAATCAGGAACAACAGTAGATACCTGAGAGAAAAAAAGGCAAACAAGACAGTTCTCCATTTCTTTCTAGTAGGCTGTTCAATTGGAAGAGTAACTTTAAAATGTTCCACAAAAGCCTTTTTTTTTTTCTTCACCAGTAAGTTAGAACTAATACTTTGAAGCTACTAAATATTAAATCTTACAATTATTATACTTTATTAAGAACACATATAAATTAGTTTAAATGGGGTCTGAGATAAGAAAATAGACTATGTTGTGTTCCTTAAATTTTTTATAATCTCTTGCTAGTCACTGTTTGTTAATCAATATGTTGTTGCCAAGAAAGCAAAAAGCAAACAAACAATAGTCATAATTTATGTATGGATCTATTGCATTTGTGCCCAATTGCTATTGAGTTGCATCGTTTATGTTGTCTATGCTGGCAAGTTTTCCTAAAAAACTTGTTTTGGAGCCATGTTCATAGCATATAATTGCATCATTGATGAGACTGGCAGAGAATAAGGGAAAATTATGTTGGCTTATGCCCCAAAGAGTGAAAAGAATTTAAAAAAAAAGGATAAGGATAGGAGAAACAAAAATCATTGTTACTCAAGAGGAAAAAACAAGATGCTCTCTGAATGAGAAGCTAGTCTCCAGGTTCAAAATCTTTATTGTAAAAAAAGGAGCAGAAGAAAATGAATATTCTTGGGAAGAAAAACAAAACACTCATAAAACCTCAAAATAAAAAAAACAAACAAACAAAAAAAAAAACCAAAAAACTCAAAAATCAAACCAAAAACACCCACAAAACCATAACATAATCAAACAAACCTACAAAAGAAACAAAAAAGCGATTAATATTTAAACAGCAAAATCCTATTTCTCATTACAATTTCACATTTTTTTCTCCTACAACTTTTAATTTTTTCTTCAATCTTTCTTCCTTTGTTTATGGTTCCCATCCACAATAATAGAGCTATAAATCTGCACTGAGACTTATTTTGAAAACTCACATTCTATCTCTTTATATCTCCCTTGGATCACACCTGCTTTACCTTCATTCCTTTTAGCCCCTTTTCTTCATCACATCCCATCTTTCTACTGTTAATCATTTTTTGACCTCAAATAATGTTTTTTGCATTTGCTTTGGCTTCCCCAAACTTAAATAATAGCCTTAATCATCTAACTTCAACACTACTTAATTTCTCCTTGGTCTCATATTTTTCTCTGCTTTAATATTGCTTTAATTGACTTTAGCAAAGATAACTCCTTAGAAACTGCTAAAAAGACAGCTGCTTCAACACATCACAAAGTATACTGGATTTTTTTTTTCTGGCAGTTTATTAAGTAGAATGTAATTTATCATATTTTTGCTGATGAATTGTGATCACCTATAAAATCCTATATGAATATTAAAAAAACTTTTCTAGAAAGATTTATTTTTTTTTATTTATCATTTTTAACACAATTGTAGCACAATTGTGGAAATATTTTCAAGGAAACAACATGAAGTCATATTAAACTTTGGTAATAGCCCATGTGCAACTTGTTAATTTTTTAATTAAATATGGATTATATTGCCACAAACTGTAAACCAATAAAACCCATATAGAGAGATTCATAGATGTTGTTATTGTCCGCTCTGATATTTGGGGAGGGAAAGCAATAAAGAAACAAGAAAGGGAATAGTGTATTTATTCTCTTTTTGAAAGTCATTCCCAGTGGCAGATAATAATGTGCTCTGAATGGTTACTCCAGAGTCTATTGTTTATCCATTTGACAGTGATTAATAGAAGTATATTTGTATTATAAATTATTGCAATATATATAACATAAACACGTGTGTATATATACATATACCATCTGACCTCTCTTGTTTCCACCTTCTGAAAGCTACTAAAGCTACTTTTTTCTCTCTGAGTTGGCTCATTAGGTCCTTATCCATCCATGGTGAACTCCTGAAATTTTTATCCAATTTCCTCCTTGATGGAGGACAAGGACCTCCATAAGTGTCTGCTCCATTTAGTGTACAGGAAGGGTTGGTTTCAGTGAAAAATAAAGTCTGTGTAAATGTGTACCCATGTAATATTCATTTGAGTACAAATGGATTGTGACAATACTTTGAGGTCATATTCAGGAACAATGTGTGCTTCACAGAGTGGACACAAGGTCACACAACAATATATGCCCATGTCCAGACACTGCCAATAATCTCTTCAGCAGTATTAGCACAATGTGCATGCACACTGCTAGCAATACAGTGCCCCACAGCAGACTGAACCACAGCCCTTCCCTTACTGTCATAGCTGTTCTAAAGGAGATTCATTTCTTGTCTTTAATCTAGAATAACTTGTACCCTTAAAGCTCTGGAAGCTGAGCCTGATCAGACTTAAAGTTTTTGAGCAACAAAACATTTCATTCATGAGCAGCTGGTGTTAAAATACATATCTTTAATTTGTGATGTTAATTATAATAGCTAATCCATGATAGCTCATTTTAGTACATGAATTGCTTTGATAAACACTCTCTGAATGTACATGGTGGACTTAGATTTGCAGGAGACAACAAAACAATTGCTCTGGCTGTTTCTCTCCGAAGGTAAGGCATTTGTAGAGAGACCAGAATTTATATCCAGGTAACAAAATTGAATGGCTTCATCAGTTTTAAAGAGAATATACTTTCAAATTCATTGTCACAAATATCATAAATTTTGTCGATTTTATTTTCCTCATTCTTTATTTTAAAAAACAAGAATTTGCTGCAGTGAAGCATGTTTTTTCAATAGAGAAACAATAATTTATCACAAGTAACAATTCAAAAGTAAATTTTAGCCCTGAGTAGTGGAGAAAAAACCTTCACAATTTTTTTTTTTACAACTGGATCTTGAGACCTGATTTTTGTTTTTTATCAGTGCAGCTAATACAACTTGTTCCTAAGTGTCGTACTACTGGGACAAAACTCATCTTCTCATGTAAAATTTACTAGTATTATGGGCCAGTGGTTATGAGTCATTAAGGGTCTGAGAGTTTTGATACAATGGAAAAAGAATTGAAAAAAATATACTACAGAAATGGAAAAGTAAAAATCATGTTATATGGAAAATAAGATTAATCAACCAAACAAGATAAAAAGAGCCCCACTTTTTTCATCCTTCGTACAATCACTAAAATATGAATCCAAAAAGGTATTTGAAAAAAGTGAAATATTTTGGCAAACATCCTTAACAGCATGAATAAATTAGCAAACAATGTTATTCCATTGTGCCCATGCTTCCAAAAAACAGAAAACCCTCCATTTAATACTGCTCCTGAATGTCAAAGTGGTAACCATGAAAAAAGAAAAAAGATGGACCCAGACTGAGGTGTGGTCTCTTAAACCTATTTTTTCTCTAATTTTTGTCTTTTTTTTCCCTAGAAGAGAAGGGGGAAAATAGTTTATTCAGTCTGTTGAGATCTATTAGCTCTCAGAAGAAACACTCGTAATATATTTATGCAACAAAGAAAAAAATCTCATGTTAGCTATCATGCTGTAATTATCAATTAAATTTATAATATATTGGTAAGGCAAAGATTTTAAATTTAAATATTAAAAATATTGGGAAGATAACACACCAACAAAAGCTCTATGAACAAAATAATTAATATGTCAAAATTCAAACTGCTATCAATTGCCTTTCTGCTTTCTTCAGCTTGAGTACTTTCATCCCTGGACAATATTGGTTTTTGCTAACACAAATTTGATTGTGAATACAAATAGGTTTGAACATGATTGCAGGAATTCCTGTACTTCCTGGCTGTTTGTGATTACTAGTTGCATAGTGCATGGACTATTTTCATATTACTTTAAATTTATTTTTCTTCATGAGAGCCAGTTATCCTAGAAGATTTTCACATCTCTCAGGAATATTTTGATTACATAAATAAAAGAGAAGCTCATGACCCCTTGTGATAAAGAAATACTTTATTATGGTTGAAGAATTCTGTGATTTTGTCTGCGTATGCACAAGCATTCTAATGACTGAGTAGTTTCATATTGACCTCACATGACATTGGAATAAGAATCATTTGGAGATGCTTTAGGCACTGAAAAGTATTTATTGTAAGGAACGTCAAGGCAATGGACTAGCTGAGCTGTGAGAAAGAACACTGAATACTAAGATTTGTGGTTTGTGCTAGAATGACAATATTTTTGGATACTTTTAATAAAAGGAAAAATTTTCCACAATTATCTTCTATATGTACTTATATACACTATTGTCACAAACTGAAACCAATTATTTAATGAAATGGGCAACATTTTCCTTATTTTTCCTATAAAAGCAAAGTGGCATACGGCATCGTTTATTTCAGAGCAATGACCAACACTGATGAGCTTGTCAGAACAAATTCTTAGAACCTGGTGTATAAATATTGCTATCACATCACATATTTTTAGTGGATACTTAATAGATTTCACAGAGTTCTGGCTTTAGTATTTAGTTACCAATGTCACAGACTGAAAATAAAGTCATAAAATATTAAGTTCTCAAAATTCATTTTATTGTCATTCATTGATAGGAAATAACATTAGAAATGAAGATATATTTTCATTCTTCATTCGGATACAAGAAATCAGAGACAAATTGAATTGGTTCTAGTGAAGTTTTGCACTCTAAGGTGTTTTACTCCACAGATTGCTGATCAGAATAACCATTTTTTTGTAATAATGAACAATCATTACTTGCATAAAATGATACTTTTCTGCCTTTGCAGGCAGAAAGATAGGAAACATCTATAGACTCCTTTTTATAGTTGTGCATTATATTTTAAAGTGATCCCATGCTAAAGTCAGAAGTTACTTTTCTGTAACTAAATATGTTTTCAAAGCAATGTGTTGCCCTACAGTATGTTGGTACAGGAAGAGGTGTTTTCTTGAATTGTGACTCCTTCAGTTTCAATACCACATCAGTAAAAAACCCCTTCAATGTAGTCCTGTAACTTAAAGAATCTATGATGGGTAGGAGGTAGAATGTGCTCAAGAACTGCTATTTTAGCAAATAATTTTCAGCCCTGATTTTAATGTACAGTGAGTTGTATATATTTTTTTTTTCTTTTAAATATGACTAACAGTTACATAATGCTCTTATTTTACAATCATGCAATTCACACAACATGCTTTTTCTAACATTCTTCTAACTAATGAAAAAACTTTTATCAATCTTAAGCAATAGTTCTAGGATGAGTAAATAGTATTAAATATCTTTCTTTTGACTCCTCTCTTGATCATGTTGCAAAAAACTATAGCAGCAGAATTGTCATCTTTTTAGTTTGTTTGTCTTATGCCTTATAGGCACAAAATATGAGCATTTTCTTCTCTGTTTAATTAATCTTTATGTTCTGACATAAGACAAGTGCCAAGGTTAAAAACTAATTAGGTACTTCATTAAATATTCTATAGGTAGTTAAATAACGAGAAAGACTTTTTTACTAGGTTTCACAGTATATCTACAATAATTCTAGTCACATTATGAGAAATCTAATAATGTAAATGCTCATTTAGTAACAAAATTAAATAGGAAATGTCAAATTGCATAACAGAATGTCAGTTTCTAAAGGCTATTAAGCTTTTGTGAGTTTGCAAACTGAGTGATTTGAACTGGCTATTTTATGAAACTATTATTTTCACTGTGGGACAATAATGCATGTAATTACAAGTTCAAGGTTCTAGGCAAACTTTATTTTTTCCTTTCTAAAAATACTGGCAAATATTGTCATACTAGCACAAACCTAACAAAAATAACCTGACCAAACCAAACCAAACCCAAAAAACGTCCTACAAATATTGCAATGCTAAATCAAAAATTAAACAACCTCCCACTGGTATAATATAAGCATAGCAGAATCCTTTAAGTATTTCCTCCCTAGGAGTCTCAGATTTCTGTCTGTCAAAACCTATGAGTTTCACCTTCATTATAAACCAACTGAGTATAAGGGTCTCATACAGCACACAGCAGGTTATCTTGGATGTTAGTCAAGACAGCTCCTCATCCATGCATTAAGAGTGCACAAATAATCATCCCAGAGGGATGGACACAAAGGAGACTTAACCAAGACAGCAAGTATGCATTTGACTGTGTAATGTTTCACTCAATTCAATCTGACAAGAAAAATACTTAAGAACTGAAGAAAGACACTTTTTCTGCAGAGAAATGATATTAATAAAGGAATAAATAACCTAAAATTTCTTATAAAATTGTGCTGTCATCCATTTATTATGCAAACATAATAAATTTTCATTGCAAGGCTGGGGAAAAAATTAGATTTTGTGTTAGCATGTGATTCTTGCACTACATTGTGACATTCTGCATTGAGAGTAGAAGCAGACCAAAATAAAGAACTTAAAATTGCTGTATTTTTTTGCTTAATGTAAGAAGCTATAAGATAAAATCATAAAAAAGAAGCACTTCTAGGAGCGATTGGCCTAGATGATCTTTAATAGTTAATAGTTAATAAAGGTAGCTTTAGATCTTGAGAAGTCTTTCCCAACCTTAGTCACACAAAATCCTTATCTAAGTTTTAAGGGGCGTTGCCTGAAATAACATAAGTGCCTCAAAAGATGCAATATACATTATCTCTCCTCTCATAATTTCTAATTCTAGCAATCGTAGAAGTATGACAATCCTAATAACATATGGATAAAACTAATTTAGAACAGAATGCAAGGGCCAGAGTGATGTGTCTGTAATACATAAAAGTGATAAATAACTGTACAACATCTTATGGGTAGAGAAGGGTCTAGTTTAGTGTTCCAGGCCATTTCATCACACAGCAAGAGCTGTAGTTGGGTATAAATTCACTTTGAAGAAACACAGATGGAAATTAGACTGCACACTGAAATGCATGTTAGGGAGAATTTGAAGATGTGTAAAAAGGATAAAGTAGAAAATAACAAAAAAATCTACATAATTTTTACTATGGACATTTATATATTTAAGCAGGTTGCCTTGCTTTATAATGGAATAGGCAATTACCCCATAGATCCCTTATGTCATAAGGTCTCCTATGTTTGGAGGGGATGGAATAACATAAAAATTGTTTCTGCAAGCCAGGAGAACAATCACTTAAATTGTTTTATACTTTAAAACTTTATTTTATGGCTGTAGAGGAATTTTTACTTGCAAATGCACTTGCACTGGCATCCCTAAAGAGCATGACATTTGTTTTGAACATTTCAGGAAGAAAATAGCCTGAAGTTTTGCAGTTTTGCTCCTAATCTAAGGGGGCAATAAACAGTTAGCTCTACAAGTACTGTAGAGTATTTCTGCTTCTCACTTTGTTTCTTCTTCTGCCGTCTTCCTTTCCACAGCATCTTCTTTCAACCCATAGCCTGAAAAATAAATCAGATTTCACTGAGATCCCATTTCTATTTAGAAAAGTAGAAATGGGATTTCTACAGTAGATCCAATTGACTTTTAAAATAAAAAATGGTCTAGAAAGCAATTTTTCAGCTATAGGGTCTAGAACTGACAGCTTTAATAGCTCTATTAAAGTTGTCGTGTAGAACCAGCTGCTTCTTCCAGGACACTATTTGAATTTTATAGCTTATGTATTACCATATTGGGTCATTCTAATCACCCCTGCTTAATATTCTTTTATATAGAAATACACAATATTTCCATTTCATATATAGTATACTGTACCCTAAGAAAGTTCCTGTAGACAATTTAAGGAAGATTGTTCAGAGATCTGCCAAAATCAAATAGAAGTTAGGTAAAGAAAACAACTGTATAAATCTACATCCAATATTTTGAAGGGATTGAGGGGTGCTGTTTTGGCATTTTTCTCCTCAGAAAAACCACAACAAGCAACTAAAATACTATATATTGATAGAATTTCATGTGAAAGTTTTTCTAGTATCACTTGTCCAGACTGGTGAGGTTTATAAGTTTTAAAATAAGAAAAAGTCCATTTTTAAAAAACATTATCCAAGCCTTCCAAATTATCTTTGTAAGTTCTCTCTATAATCAGGCTTCAAAATTTTTTTATACAATAACCACCACAGAGGGTTACCTTTCACAGCTTTTTTCCTTCTCAAGTATGATTTCATTATGTTGATAAAAGTATGCAAACATTCTAATTTTATATATATGTATATATATATACATGCATCTTTATAAGCCTGTCATACTTTCAGATACAGCATTTTAATGAATAACATATACATATCAGTAGGTGCATTGCATTTATGAATTTAAAGAGATGTTTGTATAATCAGAGTGTACTTACTTTTTAAAATAAACATTTTATGATTAAATAAATTAGTGCTCATTATTGAACTGTGCAAGTTAAACATTTGGTAATAAATTAGCAGACAATTATGTATTATAAAATGCTTTGTGACTAAGAAGACATTATATTTAATTGTCATTAAACCCTAAATCAAATAATAAATACCAAAAGGGAAGATTGGAGAAAATAAAATGAAATGTTTTAATTGTACACATTTGTCTAACTCATTTTATACTAGTATTCCAGAGCATGAAATCTAGGCCCTTCATTATGACTCAAAATTCATAAGAAATCACTGCAAATAAAGAAATCACAAAATTGACTATCCATGTGTTTGTAGTTGAAACTCAGAAATGTATTTTGCAAAATTATGATGTTTATAAACCTGTTTTCAGTCCAGAATGGAATTATAACCTTTTAAAAAATTAATAATAGATAAACTGAAAAATTAATTATTAAAGTACTTTCATTTACATATAAATTTTGATACAACAAAAAATGGTTTATACAACTAACTTCAAAAATGAGTATTGGCTTCCAGTTTCAGCTTTATATTAAATCATCCATTAGGTGTGTAGAAGAGCATCTATGTCCTCAATGGAGGTGATCCTTATATACCAATCTTATTCCTGCACACTCATTTAAAGTCTATATCCTTGCAGCTTACTCTAACATCCAGTATTCTGAAATAATGACTCATCAAATTATGGAAAAATCTTTGTGGAAATGTCTTCCACAACATACAGATCTGTGGTGATTTAGATTGGCATTTTTAAAGAGGAGAGGCTCTATCTACAGTCTTCAGGGACTATATATACCCTAGAGATTTTCTTATTCTCTTAGGGACTTTTTAAGGGTTTGGTGGTTCTTTCAGAAAAAACCCCAACCAACCCAACTACTTCTGTCCTTCTCTTTATGTACTCCTCTTACCCTGGATGGAAATTCTTTATATCCTGTTCTCCGTGACTATATACAGTTGTCTTCTCTTATCAAGCCTCAGCTCTTGCTTATTTGCATGGTATGCTCAGGAGATGGCAAGTTGTCTTATAAACGACTAGCAATACCTTAAATTGGTGGTCTGTAGTCAGAAGAAGTTATTTGGGAGATTTTACAGATATTTCTAGCTTCCTATAGTAAGTCCAAGTCCAAATAGCAAATGTTAAATATAATTCTTTTTTCCTTCTCTCCAATTTCTAGATGTATAGAAGAGCTAAAGGAGAATTCAATGAAAGTCTTCATCATACTAAATAATTTCTTAGGAAACACTAAGATTGTTTTCTTCATCAGACACTACCCAAGGTATTTGTTCTAGCAACTTTTAAGCATCTCCTCAATGATATAGTGAGAAAAATAAGCAGTGTCTCTCTCTGCAGCAAGTAGAGCTTGTTGTAATGCCTATTGCAAAACTATTGAAAATAGTTCTGGACCTGAAAATGAAGAGAAAAAAGAAAAATAAAATATTTGTTGCCTATTTTTTTTCCTCAATACAGGTTTCTGCTTTTATATCTTGGGTTTCCCTAGGATACAGTTGTCAAAAGTTTCCATGGGAAAAAATGAAATCACCCAGGGACACCTTTTCAGAAAAGAAGAGCTACCTCCAATTTTGTGAAATGGGGGCAGGGAATGCTCAATCATCTAAAGTAATTTACCTAAAAGAATAAAACTGGTACCAATCCCAAAGGACATTCAGCTCCTTAATGGAACAGCATGATCAACAGACCAAGCACTCTTGGATAATTTTTAATCCATATCAGCCTATTAATTTATATAGAGAAAATCTACATTTCCAACCATACTGCAGATCAGGAAATCAGATTTTCTTTTCCAAGTTCCCTTTTTTCATGTTTCTCAAAATCAGTTAAAATGCTCCAAATAGAAGGTAAGAATTTGGAATACATTTAAAGTTTGCTTACCACATTTCTGAAAGAACTTTGCAGTTTTTTAAATGAAAGAAAAAACCAGTTTGATTTTACATCAGATACTTATTTTTATCAGAGTTTAATTTAGTTTCGTTGTTTAGCTGTTATTTCCCAATGAATATTTTAAAATATCATTATTTTATCATCTTTGCAAATTCCAAGAAGGCAAACTATTCATTCATTTGTACCAGGGGCAGAAATTCAAACCCTGTGTCAGCAGATATGAAATAGACCAGTTGTAAGAAAGGATCAATATTTCTCCTCTCCTCTCCTCTCCTCTCCTCTCCTCTCCTCTCCTCTCCTCTCCTCTCCTCTCCTCTCCTCTCCTCTCCTCTCCTCTCCTCTCCTCTCCTCTCCTCTCCTCTCCTCTCCTCTCCTCTCCTCTCCTCTCCTCTCCTCTCCTCTCCTCTCCTCTCCTCTCCTCTCCTCTCCTCTCCTCTCCTCTCCTCTCCTCTCCTCTCCTCTCCTCTCCTCTCCTCTCCTCTCCTCTCCTCTCCTCTCCTCTCCTCTCCTCTCCTCTCCTCTCCTCTCCTCTCCTCTCCTCTTGTGAGTTTTCTTTTATTTGGATCACTCTGTTGTTCATGTCTTACATGAAATAATATTTTTGAGCTGAGGAAATACAAAAAACCAAAAGTGAATGTATAGATTAACAAAGGAAAAAAGGAAGAGTACAAAATTGTCTAATTTCATTACATTAATGATAGCAATTTTTAAAGTAATAGAAAGAACACTTTTTACAGACAAAATAGAGGAATATATATTGAACAGTACTTTTAGACCTCCTGTCCCTGAAGAGTTATAGAATGTATTTATTATACTGTCCAGGGTACCATTACTGTAGACAAAAAGGAAATAAACATCTACCATTAATATGTAAAGACTGTATCAGTGGAAGAGGGTAAGACATACTCCCTTTCCCATTGTGTCTGGTTGTGATTCAGGCTTGAGGCTTTGGCTGAAAATTAAGCAAGGTAATATGGACTTAATATATTCTCTCAAGCAGTGTATTTTTGTTTATATCTTTGCTCTATATCAAGATGGATCCTCAGTAATGCTCAGCTGTTAGCATGATAAAACTCAGGATGAGATTATTTTCTTGCCTTTTTTCTGTTTGTATTCTAAATATTTATATAGAAAAAAATATCCTGTACCATTTTATTCAAATGCATATAAAGTTTGCTTAATTTTTCTCTCTTTAAGATGGTTGAAATCAACCATTTGTCTTAATATCATTGTGGTATTTTCACTGTTGAGGATGCTATCTGATTTTCTTTTTTAATTTTTTTTTTTTTTTTTTTTTTTTTAAGAAAGGCTGCTAAGGTAACTCAGATCTTAATCAATTCCAGAAATGCCTGCATCAAGTTCTAAATATCTAGTAAAAACCTACCCCATAATAAACAAAATTCAGTCTAAATACACCAGGAAGGACAAATGGGTAATATTTATCCATGTATCATCTAGTAACTTAAATGAAGGAGATTTGTGGAAGAAGACTATCCTCAGACAGTTCAGTTTATCAAAACAGATAAGGGATTTTTGAAGTACAGTTGTGTTAGCATATGCCCAGAAAAAATGAAGAAGGACTTCATATTTCAAGTGAATAAAAAACATAATGTGCTAAAACATTACTTTGAAAAAACAGTTTGCCTTACATGGTTCCTGTTACAACATTAACATTGTCTCCCTTCCTGGGTTTAAACCTTGTTTCACAATACAAACTGAAAAAGTTTCCATCAAAAAGTATTGAAAAGCTATGAGGAAAATAAATATCAGGAGCTGAAGATACATGAAAGTACAGCTCAAATAAAAGATATGACATCCTATAATCTGATGTGATATATAATTTGTCAATAGCACTAAGGCAAGATACAGCTATAGCTTCTGTTGTCCATTCCTCATCCTTTTTTTTCCTATAAAGGAATTGTTCTCCAGGGCATCAACTGAAATCATGTACAGAAGAAATGAGGTTAGTATTATTAATTTACTTTCTTCACAACTGAATAGCCATAGTTTTATTCTCTTATTCCCCTTGGCACTACTTTGTTCCATTCTTTAATAACAGCAAATGTAAAAAATCAGGATTTGTTCTATTCAGCTTCATTTCACTTTGAGTTCTGAAGGAAGATGAGATTTAAAATTGTTCACTCTAATGTATAGGATATCTGATGAACTCACTTTACTGATGATGCAGTATCATTTCAGAGGTCTCACTTCAGGATGCATGCTTTTATTAGGACATTAAATCTTGAACTCTTGACTCTTTCAGAGTGGCATCCAACAAATTCAAAGGAAGATATGGAAGGAGAATTCTTCTTCAGATAATTTTGTTCTCAGTGTACATACAACTTGTGCAAAAAAGGGAGAGGAGAGGAGAGGAGAGGAGAAATAAAAGAAAAATACAAGGTAAGAGGAAAAACTCTTGAATTAAATTGATAACTTTATATACATTGCTAAATGCTATGTATTGTCAAGTAAACTAATTGGGAAGCTACTGGGAGATATTTAAAACACAACAAAACTAAAGATGTTATGCAATAATAATTCATATTACTAACTAAAGTAGCATAAAAGATGTTCCAACTGTATTACTTTAATAAAAAGGTAAAAGCCTCAGCTCTGCGGCACACTGGATTAAAATAAAACCTCCTTATGAAATTACCATGAAATTGAGTTGAAGCACATGCAGAACTAAAGAGATTGCTTGGAAAGCATTCAGCTACAAATCTGTTCTTTTTTTCAGGCCTCCTGAAATCTCAGCTGATTTCAAGGTAACTAGTTTCCATTATTTGCTCTGCTGTTTAAGCAAACCATGTCAAAGGCTGCAATGGTGTATATCTACAAGAGTTACTGCTGACTGGTGAAACATGGGATATCAACATTTCTCATGGGAAAAAGGGAGAAAGGAAAGAAGGAGAATCTATATGAAAAACAAATCCTAGAAGAGGAAAGTAAACTTAGAAAAGGTTCACTGGCGGGGTTGAAATAGTACAGTCAAATGGATACAACCATCACATGAATTAATGCCGTTAAACTGTTCTTAATATGTTCTAAGCCTGTCCTTTTTAGGCAGGTTATATGGAGTCTGTTTTTACTTTTATCTTGCCCAAAGTAAAACCGTAATGGGGAACTTAACCATAACAAGAGCTACCTCAGAGGTTTTTTCTCCTGAATCATGAGTATATATGTGAATTTAGCTTAATCATACAATATTTATAGGGAGTGCACTTTGGAAGTGGGAGAGTCGTGATTCGTCCATGAAGTGTTGGAGAAATGGCTCAATATGTCATAGGGCTTTGGTTTGCAAGGTGGTGTTCAGTTAAATGTTAGATTTGATGATCTTGGAGGTTCTTTCTAACCACAAAGATTCAATGATTCTGTCATCCTCCTGGTTAGGTTTTATCATGTACATTTAGCTTTGGAAAGCAGGTTATGACATGAAAGACAGCAAAAATTTTCTGTAGTCAACATGCAATTCAGATTTACAGCATATAAGTGAGGAATAATTTTACATACATAATGTAATTGAACCACTATATATGCTGAAGCATATGTTTACTACTAAAATGTAAGCAATTGTCCAGCTTCAATATATATTGCACATCCTTAATGTCTCATCTTGGCAACTCTGATCATATGAAAATGTTCAAACAAAAAATGTAAGTATCTTCTGATCCTCTGTACTGCTCTGTCACTATTTCTTCAGCCTTTGAAGAGGCATGAGCCTCACTTCTTTCAGGGTTCTGCATTTCAGAAGAAGTTGCTAGCTGGACCCACTCAGATCATATCAAGTACTTTGGAACCTGTAGTTGGGACTTTCTTCAGCATTTACTGTTATCTGTGAGCTGCAGGAGTTCCATTTGGATAAGATATGTTCAGTACTACTGAAAAGGTTATAAAGGATATGCTAATACAACTCACAATTCAAATGGAAAACCAGTGGTGGGAGAGGGAGGATTGGGATAAGAAGAAATGCTTTTAGAAAATCAGTATAAAGCAATGAGGGAACTGAACAGATCAAAGCACTATTTTCTGGTAGTGGGAGGCCTAGGTGAATAGAGGTGGAAGCCCTGCAGGCCTTTCATAAAGCAATTAAGTTTGATATTTTCATAGGGGAAAGGATCACCTTTTATAGGGTTTTTACACCCAAATATCTGCTGTAGGCTCTGTGAGAACCATTACAGTGAGAGAAAGAAAAGGAAGTTGAAGTCTTTGAAAATAACCTTTTGGCAGAATACACTGAATATTCTAACTGTTCTATACTCCTTGGGTGAAATTCTGGCTTTATTGTTATAGTGATACAAGGGATCATTGACTATTGTAAAGCTGAGATTTTCTGACAGAAAAAAAAAAGAAAAAAAACAGGAAAACTCTGAATTTCTCCCTGAAGATAAGTACAGCACTCTTACTTTGAACTTTATTTCTTCCTTGCAAACTATTACTCTAGCACTACTAAAAAATTACTAAAAAACTTAGTGTCACCTTCATCAGCAAGCACATAAGTCTCACAGTTCTCAAAAATGTGCCATGAGAAATTTCTCTGTTTTTTCAGACAGAAAAGTTTCAGGAGGGAAGGTTAAAAAAGTTCTTATTCAACATCATAACAGGATCTTCACCTGAAGTCTTCACTCTGTTCTCTAAATAGGTTTTATTAGTTTCTTCAGATTTTCTGGCTATGCTTAAACATAAAAATCCATAACCTGCATTACAGTTCCAAACACCTCAGTTTTTCAATTTGCAGCATTAAGAGTTAGATGCAGAATTTATCTATAAATGTTTCTCTGTTTTTGTCTCTAACTACTTTTTCTTCCATCACTAACTGTACTGATTACAATTGTAATGCTGCCAGTTATCTGCTAGTGTATTAGAATGCTTATTTTTATTTTTTTTCTTGGCATGTAATTCTTCAAGAAATTGTTGCAACAGATGCTGAGCACCTCCTGAGGACAATCTATTAATTCCCTCTTGAAGGGAATAGGAAGTCAACATCCTGTGAACTTCCTATGAACTTTATTCCTAATAAAGATAAACACACAGAAGGCAGTCAGCATGGGGATGGATTGAGCCACTGCTTATGTGCTTTGAATTTCTTGCCCCATGATTTTGGTGAGGCAACTTGCACTTGCCTAACAACAAGATCCAAAGGAAATCTGCTATTGGCTCTGATATTGGCTTTGGATAGGAAGTTCTTTGTTCATATTAAGCTCAAAGAACACAGACCTGAGGATTGCAGTGTCAGAAAACAGAGCAGGATGCATCTCCTTAGCTTCCGCCTGTCAGACACGCACTTCTGAAATATTTATGGGCTTCATTGTTCTCTCAAGTATAAGGCATTCTTGTTAATATTTGGACATAATTTAGGTCATATTTCATAAGTGCAACTGTTAAATATTTATAACTAACACTCATTACTTAAAAAGCACTTCACATATACATACTTCTTTAATTATTCACAAAGAAAGTTTGGACAGACCTTGTATTTATTGCCCTGCACTTCTGGAAATTAACTTTTCATGTATTTCTGTATTAATGTCCTAAGGGTCTTTTTTTTAATACATGAACATTGAAATGCCTCTATTCCTTTAAAGCATCATGTGCAAGACTACAGTTAGAGAATACTTAACTAGATAAAACATGATTTAATTGAAAATATTCCTGCTCATTGCAATAGAGTTGCATTTGATGACCTTTAAAGACTCCTTTGAACCTGAACTATTCTGATTGTATGAAATTTAAAGATCTGAGAAGATCTCCATATCTGTACTCTTTTGCTGCAAGAGAAGCATCTATGCTATTTCCACTTGTGTACTTCAGAGATGCCACATCACAAACATGTAGGTACAGAGATTTATAGTCCCTTTCATTTTGAAGAGCAATTAATTTGTTGATAAGTCTCACTGTAAAGTTCATTGCAATTATAAAATGAAGAAAATTTGAGTCTCTCTGCTCTGTAGTTCCTATTTTCAATCATGCGTTGGTAAGTTACATAGATTGAGGTATTGTTTCAAATCTCTAATATTAGCAGAAAAATTATGCTTAGTGGATTCATCATTGAATCATTGCTGGATATATGTATCTGTATCTGATTGTTAAATATTTTCAGATAATATCTCTGTTTAATTAATTGCATTTGAAAGTTATAATTTAATATGTTATCTTCGTGTTAGCCTTTCAGGTAGAAAAAGAAAAGGAAAAATTACTTCAATTTCAAGTATGAAGCATTATTATAGAATGGTATCAAACATTTATTTTAAGCAAGCTAATGCAGAGAGTCATCTGAATTGTTATGTGAAAAAAACCATAGGTTTCTCATCTTAAGTTGTTTGACTTTACAATGAAACCTCTGTGTCAGGCTATATTACTTTATTCCAAAGTACAAAAGAAGAAAATATCCTGCTGTGAACAGCTGTTTATATTTTTTCTTTTCTTCTCCTTTGCACCTTTTTCATAATCCCTTCTGCTTTTCTGATGTAAGATACTTCCCAGTGTATTTTACAATTAGATACATTAATATTGCAGCATGTATTTTGCAAGGATGAATATCTTTAATTACATTAGCATTATACTGACAAGTCAGGAAATAGAAGCCACTGATTAAAGCACTGGCATACAAAAACCTAACAGAAGGTAACGGAAGGATTATTTTTTTTTTTAATGGAGATGAAATTTTTTAAAAAATAGGGGTATTCATTCAGAAGTTGCTTATCTGAAAGCTTGAAATTAAAAAAAATGAAGGCCTGACTTTGCACTACTTCTTGCTAACATCATCTTCAAATCTCTAGTAACATTTTTAGCTGCTCTGTTATCTGCTCTAGAGGCAGAGATGTACAGAGATACACAGGACAACCCATAAATAAGGTAGTCTAGGTATCAAAAGCATCTTAGCTGCAGCAGCAGCAACTGTAAGTTGACTAAATTTGCCATACTTTACAGCACATTATCAAACTAGATTGTT
Source organism: Erithacus rubecula (assembly GCF_903797595.1). Classification (NCBI taxonomy): domain Eukaryota; kingdom Metazoa; phylum Chordata; class Aves; order Passeriformes; family Muscicapidae; genus Erithacus; species Erithacus rubecula. The sequence goes on from NC_136658.1 coordinate 61,572,523, forward strand.
CCAAACACACATGATAAATTTGTTTGCATCTAACCCTGTTCTATTTACCCTGCCTTGTAGTATACATACAGTGATATGAACACAAATTCTTAGTAATTTGAGCTGCAGTCTGTATTTTCACTTGTATATTGTGAGGGTTCAATAAGCCCACATGTATGTTATAGCCAATAAATACTAAAATGTGGGCTAGTAGCAAATATCAACATCAAGACTTCTTAACCTTGTATTTGCAGCTCTAAGGTATCTTTCTAAAATTCTTGTTTGTCCTAAAGGCCTCAAAATGGAGCAAATCACTGTTGCATAGACTTACATGGTGTATCTCTGAAGAGTTACTCCACTGTGAAGTAATGTAGGCTTCTAAAAGGAAAGACATCTTGAAGATAAATCTGCAGTAGTCTAATTGTAGTGGTACAATTCCTGGTGCTTCAGTGAGCTTGTCTGCCTCATATGGCTGCATAGCAGTGCATATGTTTGACAGATTACATTGACATATCTCTAAAGATAACTAGGGAACAGAATTCTTCGATAAAATAGTGTCAAAATTTCTGGATGGAAAAAAAAAAAAAAAAAGGAAAAAAAAAAAGAAAAAAAAATTTTCCCCATCATGTTAGAAAATCAATTTCTCAAAAATTCCAGTTCTGGATTTCTTTAGAATCACAGAATTCAGTATTGCTTTATGAAGACAGGATAATTTTCATTAGTGCCTTTGAAGAATGATCTCTTGAAAGCTGGACATTCAGAGTTACAAAATGAGCTGATTTTCATGCTTAGTCAGAAGCCAGGTTAAGTAATGAAAATTTGGGCCATTCAGCCTTTCTGCTTTCTCTCATACACTTCCCTGTCACTCAATCTCATTCCTGACTGTTTGCCTTGTCACTATGACTTGCCTATTTCCATTGCTGATTTGATTTGAAAAAGGTGGTTTTAATTGATAATATCTGTAACTTTTATACCACACTGGAAGTATGCTCTATATGACAAAATCATTCTTGCAGAAAATTATTCTTCAGTTCTAGTAATTAGTACAAAGTGCAGGCAACCACAGTATATTGTGACTGGAAGGTTCTGCAACATCTTTTACTTGGCAGCTCACTTGGCTCTTCTCTTTGCCAGGACTACTGAGAAAAGAGAGAACTAAAGGTTATAGCATTTGCATTTTGGCATCATTTCTCACAATGTATTTATGGGGTAGGAGGGAAGAAAATAGCACAGTGTTTGAAAATGGCTTTCTCCCTCTTCTTCACCATTTTTTTTCAACAATTGTTGTGATCAGAAATAGTAAAAAAATAATTAGAAATATTTTCTTCCTTTGTTATTTCATTTGTCATAATATATATACTTCTAAGAATACGATTAACTCTTTTTTTTTTTTAATTAACTATAAATCAATAACTTCAAGTTCATTTTTTTCCTCCTTTTTAAAAGCAAAATGCCTCTTTTTAAACCCCAGGATTCACAATATAAATTATGGTGTCGTGAGGTCAGAAACAGTATATCCTGTCACTAACTTTGTTGAAGGCTACTGACAGGGAGAGTGAAATAAATGAAAAATAAAAATGGATGGAAAATCCAAACTAGGTGCAATTAAATTTGGCTGTAACTCATTAAATTACAAAGATAAACTCAAATGTCCCAACCTGTTTGCAATTTCAGAATATTTCATTATATACATATATATATATGTGTATGTATGCATTTTTATAAGTAGATTTTAAAAGCCACAGTTGAGTTTTCAATCCCATTTCTTGAATGAGGTTCTTTCTTGATTTCAATGTCATTCCACTTATTGTTGCACACAGAAAGTTCAGCTGCAGTCATTGGTCCGAACTCCACAGTAAACTTTGGTTTTGAAAATTGATGCTGATTGATGTTATTCTGCTCTCACCGGAGAACATACATACAAAACTGCTGACTGCAATAAGTACTAGTTGATCTACACTGAGAAGCAGTTAAATCAACTACCATTTGATGCAAACTGTGAGAAAAAAAAAATTTAAAAAAAAAAAAAAGGAGGAAAAAGGATAATGGATCTACATTACCAGCACTAGACAAAACTGCTCTAGTTCCCTTTAGTTGCAACTCAAAAGTATCTACACTGTCAATAGTTCACATTCTACATGAATCTAAACACAGGTGTCTAAAAGGTTAAAAACTGTAACCATGTGAAGTCTGAAAATGTAATTTGGATTTAGGCACATAGCAGTCCTCCTGTTAATCAGTAGCACCAGAAATAGGCAACACAAATTAAAGCAAAGAAATAAAAAATGACACAAACTCATGTATTTCTTGTTCAGCATTCTGCAGGACATAAGCACTTGTTTTTAATCATAATAAACTCCCATTGAAGAATAGACTTTTGTATTTTTATTATCCTCCAAGACCCTAAGAAATAGCATAGTAGTAAAATTACTGAAAAAAAAAGTAGTTCTGTTTACTTCAATATGAAATTAAACAAACAAAAAAAAAAAAAAAAAAAAAAACACCAAAACAAAAAAATCCCAATGTATTGATTAAGAATTTAGCCATGTACTTAGCCCTGACAGTCAGCATATATTGGCTCAAATCTTCAGGTGAGGCCTTCTCACTTTTTACTGTTGTGTCAGTGCACATGCATGCAAATGTTAAATAGTTATGAGTTTATTCTCTAATTGGGTCTTAGGCAGGTTAATTTGCTGCAATTTAGCATAATTTTCCTGCCTTGTTAAACCTTTTGTTCCATACACTAATGCCTTTAACAACATGGATGTGAGAATGCTGCCCTCTGGGTACATGTGAAGATGTATTTTCCCTCTGGTCAGAATCAGTCTGACTATTTTCTCTATCAATTGATCATATATACTTTTGTTCACATGATTCCAAAACTGAAATCTATCTACCTGTCTGGTTTTTGTCATTGACCTGACCAAGCTCTCAATGATTTTGTCTGCAACAAACAGTATGAACAATGAGAAGCAGTATTTCTGATTTGCACCAAGTTTTCAGACCTTTGGACAATACTACATAAAATTCATCTCAGTAAGATATCTAGTCTATAATAGCTTGAAGTCCTTTCAGAGATAATGCATCATCAATTTTGCTGCTGCTTCTCAAACACTGTGTGTTTATGCTCTCTCAGGACTCTCTTCTACAAGCAATACTGTCAGTTCAAAAGGTATTTGGTCTGGCTGTGAGTAGCAAGACCTTTTCAACTTTTTCAGTCCTTGTTGTCCTGGTTCCTTTCTTCCATGAATCTTGTCAGAAATGAAAGCTCAGACTATTTTGTTTTGGAACTGAGACTAATGATTTGCAGTGGTTGCTATTTTTTCTTCCTCTTTTGTGTTCTGCTAGGTTTTCCAGTTATCTTTGGATAATGAATGCCATTCTCAATCCAGAATGGAGGCATATGGCATATGCTTTCAAAAACTGCAGCTACATTCTTTGCTTAGGAAATGAAGAACTAGTTAGTACAAAAAAAAACTCCTGTCTGCCCACTTAAGATCTCTCATTTCCATGAACTTTAAAATATATGAATAAAACATATTTAATTCAAGTGAAAATTATAATTAACATTGGACTGAATACATTTTCAAAGTACTTTGGAAAGAACTTATAATAATTTTAAAAGTGTAGGAATTTGATAACATGCTTTTAATGTTTCAACTGTATAAAAGCATCGTTCTCTGAAGGAAAACATCTTTAAAAGTATGTGCCATCACTTGAAAAAGAAAAAAAAAAACACATTTGAATATTTTGTAGCAATTTTTCACATGTAAAAGTTCAAAATTTGAATGCAAGGTTAAAAACTATTCTTCAAGAACTTCTATCAAATTATTTTTTATTATAAGCTTTTACAAATTCCCATTCTTGATAAAGTGGGCTAAAAGGCATAAAAAGACAAAAGTGACTAGAAGTAGCACAATCAAATGCAGCTGTTAAAAGAAAGATTAGTTGCTAATTTTTCTAATTCCTTTATGTTACTATGCAAGCATCATATATGAACAGGTCATTCTCATTAAACACAGATGAAAGGTAAATATAAAGAACTCAATACATGTTTTATAGAAGCTTAAAAGGTGGTTCAAAATGTGATAACTTTATGAATTCTAAGTATGCTATTTTAACAACATGCTGATGTAGAAATAACATTAAAATGCAAAAATAACATATTAGAGAGATGATTTTTCAGACTGTGAATGCTGTTATGTAACTACTGAGATTTGTGCCAAATGAGTTCAAGCAGTTGTTTTGAAGCAGTGGCAGGGCAGGTAACATCCCTGTTGAACCAAATATGAGCAAGTGTCAGTGATGGTGAAATACACAAACCACAGGAATGTTTAATACTTTCTTTTTACTCACATATCAGAGCCTGTTAAAAGTTCATTCTTTTAGCAACACGTGATCAGTTTTTAATAGAGGAATAAACAAAACTCAGACTCATCATAGAAGAAATAATTGCTACAAGCTAAAATTTCTGGGCAATGCATTAACATTCAAAAAAGGCCTTCTCATGAGATCTAAACATAGCATTCAAAACATGGTACCTTCCAATAGCTTGCAGGTGCAGGGACCATCTGCACAGAAAAATTCACTGGCTGTGGGCCATTACAATGTTACCATACAGTATCTGTCACTAAATTACAATGTCATGTTGGTAATATATTTTCCCCACAATTGTGAACTTTAATTGTCTGTTTGATTTCATATGGTAATATTTTACAAGGAAACACAATCATGAGAGCATGTACTGTAGATGCATAAGTAATTTAAACAGTCAAGCTGGATTATTTTTAATGTTCAATATTTAAATTTGAGTTGTTTGCAACTTTACAGATAAAACCCAGGATGCATAAAGCTCTAAGGGTTAGAATATAATGTATTCAGTGTTCATTCACTCCAAGAATAATAATTATCATAAGCAGACAAACAAACAGTAGCTCAAATAAACAGACAGACAATAAAAAGCACACTGTTCTGACTTCCAAAGCTGCTTGGTGTGTAGAACAGGCTTTGGTTTTTTATGTCTAAAAACCTCAAAATACTAAAGACTTTGTATTTCTACAAGAAACACTTCAATGGTACAAATTCAGCTTTCAAGTAACTGTTCAGATGATGATACAGTTCTGCTAGGATAAATGCAGCCATTGAGTTCAGCACTGACTCATTATTTCAGCTTATCATGTGTAAATCATAATGAGTATGCACATCTTGTTCAATAAATAGCACTAAATAGAGAAGCCCTCTTATTCATTTTCTACAATACAGATTCCCTTCTCTGAAACAGTGAAAAACAGTTTTACTCATGATTCAGTCATGAGAAGTCTATTCTATAGTTAAAATCCAGCCATTTCAGTATGGGTCAGTGTTTGATTTCAATTCCTTCTCCTCTCAAAAAGCAGTACTTACCTCAGCTTCAAAGCAATAGACACTGGTTAAAGCTTTGCCAGCCTGTCAAGACATGTATGCAGACATATATGCAGCTATGTAGATATCCCTGTTAATACATGTGTAAATTTTAGCTATAGGTTGCCATTTTAATCCTCTACCTTTAGGTAAGGTTGAACCCATCACAAGTAGAAACTATGCATAAACAAACAAACAAACAAACAACAAAAAGGTCCCACAAACACACAGGGGTAGAAAGAAGAGAAGAAAGAAAGATAGAAAGAAAAAAAGAAGAAAGAAAGAAAGAAGAAAGAAAGAAAGAAAGAAGAAGAAAGAAGAAAGAAAGAAAGAAAGAAGAAGAAAGAAAGAAAGAAAGAAAGAAAAGAAAGAAAGAAAGAAAGAAGAAAGAAAGAAAGAAAAGAAAAGAAAAGAAAGAAAGAAAGAAAGAAAGAAGAAGAAGAAAGAAAGAAAGAAAGAAAGAAAGAAAGAAAGAAAGAAAGAAAGAAAGAAAGAAAGAAAGAAAGAAAGAAAGACTAAATATTTAATTTTCATCATGGATTGCAAAATTCTATGTCCTTTTCATAATCTGGCAGGAGCTCAGCTCATGCTCATAGATACTCATCACAGCTGGTGTAGGTGGCATCAGTAATTGCAAGGTCACAGTCACAACACTATAATCAACATTCTGTCATCACTTCTAATATAGGGTGGTACTTTCAAGGTTTTTAATCTTTATGAAATTAAAATGTTATCTAGAATTATTTTGATTTAAATGTCTCCAGGATAAAAGTGTGAGCTTTTCTATTTCAGGATTATAAATAAATAAATAAATAAATAAATAAATAAATAAATAAATAAATAAATAAATAAAAAGTCTTCCATTCTTTTTCTACATGAGAGCAGGAATCCTTTCTAACTTTAGGCAATGATTTCTCCTCACACTCCTGTCTTTCCTCACCTTGAAGATTTTGTAATGAAATGTGGCAAGTACTTAATAACCATTAATACTTTTGGAAAATAATGTTTAAAAAAAAACCCCAAAAACCAGAAAATAATCCCATCCAAACAAAACCCTGAAACAAAACAACTGAAAGCTAAAATCTTGAAAATGTGTCCCCACTTCTTTCACTTTCTGAGAAATGATCAAATTAGCTGAATAAATTATTGGTTAATAATAATCTATATTATGGTATTACAGAAGTAATTTATCTTGTCTTTCTGAAATATGAGACTTCATAGGGACATAACGTACAGATCCTGAAAGTTATCCAGAAACATTTTGCCGTAGAACATACAGGATATAGATAACAAAAGCTAGAAAAACACTCTAAAGTCCCAGAATAACTTCCTGTTCTTTTGCTATGGCTTGAGATCTGTTTTCCAACTAATTGAAAATTCTAAGAAAGGAATTCTTGCGTGTGTTCCTAGACTCAGAAAATTCATAATGGTAAAATATGTAAATTCAAATTCAGTAAAATACATAAATGGCAAAAAAATAGATTACAATAAGATTCCCTGAATTCCTGCAGGGAGATATTTGTTATTTTTTAATATTTTTGGTTTTTTGTTTCCAAGCAATATCACAAACTAGCTTCCAAGTCCTGTGCTATTCTTCTAAGGGAAAAAAACAGATCCATATTTTTGTTTTGCTAATGTCTTTGTGCTGACCTACATTGGGTAAAGAGTAACACAAATACATTTCCTCATGCAATTTATAATGTCCTTATTTTCACATCTGAAAAAAGTCTACCTGTCTATAAGTTTATTAGAGAGTCTACAGAAACTGTTTAATTCTTTTGGGATGCATACTTCATCTCAAGAAAGGCTGATATCTCATTTTTCCCCTTCATTCAACAGGTCAATTTTGCAACAATTTCTATAGGACCAAGTGGAAAGCTGTAAAAACAATGAGTGAGAAGTTTGGAGAGTCTATGCACCTTTGGCTATGTTAGATGAAAGAGGACTCAGGATTACTTTTTTTTTTTTTTTTTTTAATTGATTTAATGACATTGAAATGGTGACAGAAGTTTATGGACTATCCAAGAGAAAATCTATATCTTTCCTGTTTCATTTTTTCCATATACTTTCTCTAAGAATAGATTACTGTCTCTGTTGTAGATTTGATGGTGGCTTAGATGGATCTTGGCTCTGGTACAACATTGGAGTTGCCATATTTTTATGTATATATGTATATATGTGGTATATAAACATATACTAAACCATGTTTACCATTATTTCACTACACATGAAATATATTTAAACTCAAGTATATGATGAGAGCAGAACTCTAGGTCTATATATTTCAGTCAATTTTACAGTTAATTATACTCACTTGCTCAAATGGTTCTCTTTATTTCCCAGAAAATGCTATCAGTTTAATTTGTTTTCTCTCAAAAGTTTCTCTAAGAACCCCAGATCATACTAGAAAAGTTACACAAAAGATTGAAGTTTAGATAAGTAAATAATTATCTTTAATTAATAATATTTCATAATATTAAGAATAGTACTTTGATGGAATTACATGTAGTAGAGGGGAAAGAGAAGGGGTTCATCTCAGAGACTTTTATTAGAAAATACACACTGTCTAAATAATAAAAACATATCAAAAAATATATTGGTAAAATAAAATAGCTCCTTTTGTAGGCTAGGTTTTGAAGTAAAGAACTTCCAGACCAAACTTTTAGTGTCATTCTTTATTTAGCTTCTTGTATTATATTTGTTATGAATTAAAAGAAACAGAGAGGTTGTCTCAAATTCTGACACAATCCACAACTAAACCCAGAATGCATCCTAATTCCTAATTACATATCAAATCAAAGTAGTTTTAGAGTGGATAAATAGTTGTAACTTAGTACATATTCAATATTTTAGAAAAAAAAGAGAAAGTTTTTTCCAATAATAAATACTTGTTATTAATTAATCAATATAATGGAACATACCTTCAGGGTTTTTTTATATTCATTTTAAATATTCTTCTGAGATGCGTGAATTGTATTTTTAAAGTGAGAAAAATATGTTTACATCCCTAGCCAAAGAACAAAGTTGTAAATCCTTTCTTTAACATACATGCTGAGATATAACTTTATTATTATTTTGTGCCAATAAACACTCCAACCTCCAAAAAAGGAAAGCTCTGCCTCACAATTCACACTTTTACCTGAGATACATTCAGGGCCATTAATGAACTCAACACTTATGCCATGTTGTATTTGCAATAAAAAGAGCTTAATTTTTGGAATAAAAAATATTACAATACCATTCATTCTTTTTTGTACCTAAATGTTTTCATATACTATGAAGAAAAGAGAAAATGGAGGAGTCTCCTTCCCCTTGCTAAACTTTTGCCATTTAAATAAAATAAACTATCATATAATAACCACTATATAGTAATGTCTGCAGCCATAATTAGGCAATACATTCCACTCTCAGCTACATCCTATTACAACCACCTATTACAGCAACTGAACAAATTTATTCTACAAAAGTCTTTTTTGCTATGGCAGGAATCTTAATTGAGCAAGAAATGTTTTTCTCTTCTGGGATTTAAAGAGTGAGAAGCATACTAAGTTTCTAATTTTTTTTCTGCAAGGCTCTGAAATACCACATTTATAGGCAGTCCGTGTCCAAATTTGATATTGACCTGACAAGTTACTCTATACTTATTTCCTCAAAGATACATGTTAGATTTTTAAGCTGAATCTCTGAATAAGCAGTATTAAAAAGTGATTCTTGATATAATTGCAAATTATTTCAGGGGCAGGATTCTATTAATGCAATAAATGTCAATTGCAATACCTGTGATTCTACAGCAATTTAGCTTCAAGTCAAAGCTAGTTTACTGAGTCTAAAGCCCAGTGTTCAGAAAGTTATATATACATTCAAACAAAAAGAAAATTTATAACTTTCCAGATCAAAGAAGTTTACATTACCTTTAACCTCTCTGAAATATTGCCTGAGAAATAATATAATATCTATATAAAGATATTCTGATTGAAAACACAAAAACAGTTTAGAAAATCCAGCATTCATCAAAGAAGGAAGCATCATGTAGTTTAGTTTTATTTGAATTAGAACAACATTATTTTCTTTTCACTTTTAGAGTACTTTGCTTGTCTCATACTTTTTTAGACAGGAAAAATATTTTACTTCTTCCTGAGTGCCCCAGTCTGGGGTTCCTCCTCTGCCCCGAGATCACCCCAGAGGGACACGAAGGTGGTTCAAAACCTGGTTTTCCCCGAAGCCGCCGAAGGGAGACTGCCGGAGACGGTTTTCTCTTTTTCCAAGGACAGTTTATTATTTCTTATCTCTGGGACACTTTGCCTGGCCAGCAGCGGTCTGCTCAGCCTGGCATCCATGGTGGAATCTGCCTGGTCAAGGCAGGGCTTATCTTATATAGTTAGTACTACGTATTACATGTTTACAAAATTTTACCAATACAATACAATTTTATTAAATGGTCCAGCCCTGACCCCAACCAATCCAAGAGGCCAACGTGTCACCCAACATGGATGACATGGAGAAGAAGGAGGAAAAGGTGTCCACCCCCAAATTCTCCATCTTGGCCACGTGTCCCTTATCATAAACATTCAAGAAAACCTATTTATCTACATTCTAACATTCTAATTTACACTCTACTCATCATTATTTTCTGTGTCTCTTCTCTCAATGTGGGCAGATTCTCCCAAGGAGCCAAATCCAGCCCCTGCAGCTTCTGGGCAGCACTCAGGGGTCTCTGAGGGGTCTGCCAGGGAGGTTTTTGCACCCCCAAAGGAGCCAGGGAAAAACCCTGGACTCCCACACCTGAGATGCTACATTTTACTCATTTGCAAGGAAGGGATTGAGTTTGTTACACAGACTGATCTCTATCCAAGTATTTTGATGTTAGCTTTCAGAAAAAAAGAAAAAAGAAGATTTGGAAAATATTCTGGAGTCAATATGTTATTATTCTATTTCCATATATCCGTTGAATCACAGAATGAAAGAGGTTGGGGGAGCTTGTGGAAATTACCTAGCCCTAATCCCTTTTCTCATAGTGAGGGGAACTCAAATATGTGGGTCAGGGCTGTATCTACTCAATTTTGGATACCTCAAGAATGTAGACTGTACAATGTCTCCAGGTAATCTTTTCAGGAATTTGGCAGTCCAACAACAGCAAAAAAAATTTTTGAAGTTTAACTAAATTTTCTGGACTTTAATTTGTTTCCATTTCCCTCTTCTTCATGCTGAAAAGAGTCCAGCTCCATTTTCCTTACACCTTCCCTTGGCTACCTGTATGTGTTGGTTCACACAGCATCCCAAGGATAGCTCAGACATAGTATTGACATTATCTGCCTCCAAGGTACAGTCACCTCTTAATGAATAAGATGTTCAACTAAAGTCACTCTAGCTCCACCTAAATATAAAGAAATATTATTTAAGGAAGTTAAGAATGGGGAGAAGCCAGGGAAGACTGTGTTATAATTTCTGGCATCAGCTGATGGGCTGAACCTGTCTTCTCTCCCATAGGGTCATATCTTGGGTAAGAACCATACTTCCATGGACGCTGAGTGATTATCTCAAGCTAACTCTTGTTAGTGATTAGAGACTGTGAGTATATCACTTTGAATATGTTTTTGCAGTCAGATACTATCACCAGGAGTCCTTGAACCATAAGCTGTCACAATTTTATTGATAAAGAGTGTTATTTCATAAACTATTAGTGCTAGTCCTTCAAGGGTGCTGGCAGCAAGGGACAGAGGGTGACATTCTCAAATAAATGTGTGCAAACCCATGAGAAGGTTTGTCTGGTATGTGTCCCTTAATAAGTCAGTCAAATTGCCCTTCAATCCTGCAGACTGTTCGGTAGAGCCCACTTAAGGGGATGCTGACAGACTGGTTGGGCACAAGGATCTCTGCTTTCCTGGGACACCAGGATAACCAGAGTTATCAAACACAAAGGGTCTGAGGACATCTGCCCTATACACAACACCAGCACCAAGTATTTGACTGAAGACACACACAGGCCTATATGCAGCCTGCTATCATTAATTTTAATTTCCAGGAAACAGGTGAATCTTTTGAGAATTTAATTTTTAAAGTTTCCATAATTTAAAAACATTCAAAGTGGTTTGCTTTTAAACTTAAGTGCAAACTTCCCCTGGGATAGAAATTTAAATGCCAAGGCAAATTTAATCTAACAAAGTGGTCATAAATGCTGACAGGTGCTCAGCTATAGTGTCTGTGGGTTTAGTTGGGCTTCTTTTACTTGATTGGTTGGTTTTGTTTCATAGTATTTTGTTTTGTGTGGGAGGTTTTAATCCTACAGGAACATAAAAGGAACTTTACAGTGAACATAATAATAATTTTCATTTGCACTGAAACACAAGCAAGGAAAAGACATTAGAAGTCAATAGATTTTTCTAAGCATTTGGATGGAAAACAGTATTAGTTTAGATAAGAAATGGTAATTATGCATTCAGAAGTCAACAACTGTTTTAGTTGCAATGTTAGAAATATTTTTAAGAAAAAATTACATCAGAAATATATTTTGATTTCAATCTGCTTGTTAACCTAACTTTACAACTTTTGTTTTCTGTCTTATTTATCCTCTTATCAGTATTTCTAGTATCTTTATTCGTCCCTCACAAAGTTCTCCAAACTTTTCTGTTTGTTTTTTTTTTTCTTCAAAAGTCTGCAAATTTCAATTCTTAGCCTTTTGATTTATCACAAAAGGTTTTCAGCTGAAGCTTTGCAGATCAAGACATCTTTTTGCACCCAAAAGCATTTATTACACTGAAATGTATTCAAATAAAAGTAAAAGCCCTACTTTGGGGACCCTTGCAAAATTTCATAAATACCAATGAGATCAATGGAATTTAGATATAATCTGTGGTTTAAAACAGTACATAGATTTCCATGATTGTTTACCTTTAATTGTAAATATTAATAGATATTATAGATTTATTATATACATGTTTTAAATTACATGTACATTATAGTATTTTATTGCAAAAAATAGGTATTATTCTTACCACTTCATAGCAAGTTTAATGAGAATTAGCTGTGTAAAAGGTGAATATGTTCAGAATTGATTCAAATGTGGGAATAATCAGATTTAAATAATAAAAGTATCTTTCTGGATTTCAGTGTTTAGTTCTTTCATTTTAGGGCATTGACTACTGAATGTATCTACATTCTACAGCCCTGAAGAAACAATGTTCCTTCCAAATCTGGTGACACAGTTCTTGTGAAGTACCTTCTGACTTTTCTTGCAAATGAGCAGTTTATGTCTGCATGTTATAATCACTGCTAAAGGACTCTCCCTTCTTTTCTCTCCATCTTGCTGCTGGCAAGAAACAGTGCAGTCATTTGCCATTAGCCTGAATGGAGACATGAGGCTCTTGTAAATGACTAATCAGCATCCAACAGCAATCAGAATGAACTATGTTGGCATACATAAATGCTGACAAAGCAGCACTCAAGTGTAGAAAGTTAAATTAGCATTTATGTTGAGATAATAATACCAATTTAAAAAAATATATTTTAATAAATGTTGCTCACTCATTTTTAACAGAGAGGATGATATTCTGTGTCCTAAGACAGGTAAGGTCAACTGTTTTGCAGAGGAATAAACTATGGAGATATAAACTCTGGCTTCTAAAGTATTCCCACAGACTAGTTTAGGCTAAATACCAAACTTTTGGATATCTTGTGAAGTGAAATCACTCCTACTTTAATAATAAAAACAATCAAAATTAAATGAAAACGTATTGCATACTATTATAAGGAAAATTAACTGAGGGGAAGCAGAAAAAATGCCATGTAAAACACTTTGGAAAAAAAATTAGTTAACAACCATTTTGATAGGAAGCTGGAATATTTAGTTCCTGTTTCTAATTGATTTACTTCTTGGCTTCTTGCACACCCTTTTCTCATTCTTTTCCAGTTTCATTTTCCGTTGACATAGGAATATTCATGTGTGTATTCCCCCTGATTTCATCATTGCTGCCACTTCTCAAATAATTATCCTTGTTTTGGCTCATGTGTTGTTTTCTAAGAATCAACTGTGGGGGCAGAATTATTATTTTTAATAGTAACTTGTTAAGCTTTAATAATGATATCAGACTACTAGAAAATCTTAATATATAGTTTTTATGATTAGGGACTCAGCCATTGCCTAAGAAGGGAAATCCAGGCTCAAAATGTTCCAGATTATACAGAGTGTATGTTACAGTATTTCTTTATCTCCTATTCCACATTTATAATGGGTTTTAGGCAGGTCATAGTAATGACACAGGAATTTAATTTTATCCATGATAATAAGCCCATGTATAGCATGTAAAACCTTCACAGCATCAGGCTTCTTCACAGCCTTTTGTCCTGTGACATGAAAGTGGTAAGACCAATGTTAATAATTCTTTCAGAAGATAAGCTTTTTGAATAAATGGCAAGACTATGAAAACTAAAATTTCATGGTTTTCAGAATACCACAGTGTTTTAAATAGATTTTTGTAAATCACTTTAAAATAGTAAAAAGGATTTTTTCACAGGTTTTTCCCCAAAAGGAAACCCACTGGGAAATTTGATTTCAGCTTGCCTTGATAATGTGAAAGCATATTCCTCAAACAAATATACTTGTCAATTATTTTAAAAATAAACGCTATGATATTTCATTTTAAATCATAATCTAATTTTAAAGAATTATCTATACTTAAAAATAAAAACTCTATTTATTTACAATTTACAATAATAGGTAATTATATTACAGTTGGAATTATTTTAGTTCTTTTACCACAGTACTGTGTGCTTGAACTGGATGACAAAATTTTTTCTATTTTGACTTCCATTTGATATACTGAAGGGAAAATGTGTGTCAGATATTATCTATTTATGCTGTGTCTTTTCAGTCATATACTATACTTATTTGAGTGACTACATCAGATGTAAGTCACTGAAAAATAGTGAAAGTTGTATCTGATTTCAAAGCAACAGATAATATATGATGGCAAAAAAAGGTTTAGAGATTATATGTCCATTATAAAGTGGCAAATAGAGAGGAAAGAAAACTATAAGGTTTTGTTCCAAAGTCATCAATCCAAATAAAACTATTTGGTGCTATTAATATGCTGTGGAGGATCTAACCTCTCTCCATATTAATCCATAAGCCTTTTCATAAATCCTGTCACACCTGAAGAAACATTTCAGTTGTTTTAGATATTCCAGAGACTCAAACACAAAGAAGTGCCATGTTAATAAAGAATTAAATTAAGCTCTGAAAGAATGCTAAGAGAATGAAGACAGACTACTTAGGTGGAAGATGGATAGGAAAATTTTTTAAGAATTAAGAGAGTTGTGCAGATTTTCTCCCAAAGTTTAATGAATAGCTGATGTCAAACCTGAGAAGCAAGCCCAGCAAAGATCAAACTTATAATTCACTTATGCACACTTATTTATTTATATATTTAAGTTTTCTATACTTCTAATGCAAGTTATATTCACACACATAAATTAAGAGAGCATAATATTTGTATTTTAAACATCTTTGATCATCTTTGAGGCTCTTACTAAACAAAAAAAGCAAACATATTTGAGGATTTTTATTATTTATTTTTGAAGTACCTGACAGTGCACACACTCAGCACTTGCCTTGAATTAACATGCACTGTTTTGGAAATCTCACAATTTCCTGATGTTTGAGCAACTGTTGCTTGACCTGTTATAGTTGAAGCCCTGAGAATCTCCTCTGGTAAAAGTCTGAAACCCCAAGGTGGTATCTATATATCTGACTGCAGCACTTTGAAAAAGTTGAAGATGGAACAACCTGTTGAGCTGTTTTGAATTTATTTGTGAGCCAATGAAATAGAAGCATATTGTCCTAAGAAAATATATGAAGGTAACCCAAGGAAAAAAAAAATTAATTGTTCAGATTATTTCTTTATCTACCTCTCAGTCCACATAACCATGACTGTGCAATCTGTACAGAGAAAGCTGCATCCCACTGATCTTACAACCCAGGGAAGAAACTCCACAGAAAGCTCAAAAAATGTATGGAAAAGAACAAATTAGTCTGGTTCAGAAATAAATATAAGAAAGAGAGGTTGCAGAACCATTTTTCTGAAAAGTTTTAAGAATAGACTCAACATTCATTTTGGAAACTCCTTATATTACGGTTTCTTCGTAAAACAGAATAACGTTTTAAGGTGTTCTTAAATGAAGAAAAATCACTTGTGACATTTTCAAGAGAAGCGGACACTTGGATTTCATATCTATGAAGTTTTTTCAACTACTCTGCAAAACTGAGATAATCTGATATTTTATGGTCTGTACAATCATCTCCAATGACAAACATAAAGGACTAGCTCAGAAACACTGTTTTGCAGACCTAATTTCTCAAAGTAAAGCAGAAAATGTTACAAAAAATTGGAAGCATTCTGTAATGTCTTAGCAAGTACAACAATTTAATTAAAAAAAAAAATACGCTGTGGAAAAGCTACAAAGCAAAAAGAAAGTTAAAATAGTAAGATCTAGTGATAAAGAGTTTTAAATTATGATAGCAAAGCACCTGAGTTATGTCCTGTACAATGCACAGTACTGTTATTTAATCTCTGTTGCTTTTTTTCCCCTCCTCCCACCTTTCAAAGCAGGAGGGGATATGAACCTACTTCAGCAAAGGACTGAAATGAAATAGGAAGAAAGACTCAAACCTTGGCACAAGTGTGGAACTCTGAACTTCTCTTCTGAAGTCTAAGTGATACTGGCCATAAGTAAGCTATATCACAGCAAAATGATCCTGGATGCTACAGCTACAGCAGGAGCCCCATCAGGGGTGTTCCAGATCTTTGCTTTTCTGTGACCCTCCTTACTGAGTTTTGTTTTATCATGCTGAGGCATAAGACTCCTCTGCCAAAAGACATCCACAGACTTTACTTTGACAAGCTCAAACTTCACACAACCCACACAGGAAAAGAAGCTGTTTTTTTTCTTACAGATATTCTTGCTTTCAGCTGTGAAGGCTAATGCATAATCAGATTCTAAAGAACTGAACATATTCAAAGGAAAAAACAACAGTCCATAGAGAAAAATGGTGTTATGACTTTAGGAGTGATACTGTCAAAAGTACATTTTGATGCTTTTCCTCATTAATGAAATCAACCACGATGACACAAAATCACACCTTCATGACCGTAAAACAGATTGCATAAAATCTATTATTTTTCACATGTTGTCATCAATGAATGCACTGCATAGGTTGACTGTGTGTTCTGTTCCTTCTTTATCCTAGAAAACAAACCTCTTTTGTCCACTTGTACAGCTGCCAAACAAGCTGTTCCTTTATAAATAATAAAGTAACCATTTGCTTAAACATATTATCTGTGAAGAAAATCCTGAAACGACTTAACCTGTCTACCTTAGAATGGGAAAACTACCCAAATATCTCTAATACATTGCACTACAAATAGAAAATTTAGAGTTTAAGGGAATTTTAAATTTCAAGAGACTTGGGAAAATAATTTTGTCAGTTCATGGGTGTCATGGGTAACACAAAATGTTATTTGTTCCATATCTATCTCTACCATCCCAAAAAATCATTACTTCTTTTTTAAGTCCCACATCTCAGCCAGAAGCAGAATATGAGGATGAGGGGCATTGCCAGTCCTTTTAAAGTCAGAGCCTGGAAGAACAGGGAGTTCTCTCTGTCCTGGCAATTTTTGTTGAAGGCCAAGGTTCTGCTTGCATTTTGTTTCTCCTTATTGATGGGAAAGATTACATTAAAAAAAGGGGGAAAACTCATTTTAGTGTTGCCTTTTAACTTGCCTTATACCGAGACAATGGGAAACTGCAGGCTGGGGCTGGTATTTTTCACTGCAAACACAGCAGCCAACGTTCCACAGCCATCTTCCAGCATGTCACTTTGGAAAGGTGCCTACTCTTAATTCAGCTGAACCTATAGAAAGAACAAAATATTAAATGCATGCTGAAGGGAGGGAAAAAGAAAGAACATGGCTTTTTTATGGTTTCTGGATTTTAAAATAGCATGGATTTATTTTTGCTTACTTTCTCTGCTTCTTTACCACAGAAAAAAATTCCGTATTCGTATTTGCCACTCTGAAGTGTTGGATTTTCCTGAGTCTTAAAAAAATTCCTCAACCAAATCGAGTGGAATAGCAACAAAACAAACTAAAATTGTCAACAACCTGCACATTACTTTAGACACCATAGTTATGATGGATAATACAATGATGACAGATGAGTCCTCACTCCTATTCTAAATTCTATCAACCACATAAATTAGTAATGTCATTAATATGATTACTAGCTGTTCACTCACCTTCTGCAGCAGCTGTTGCTTTTTTTCCTGGCTTTGGTCCTTTGATTAGGCCCTCTAACTTAGTATTAGAAGTCAGTATAGAATTTGCTTGCAGCAGGTAAATACTTACAGATTATTGGAGAAGAGAAATGTATTAAGGAATCACTGATTAAATTTTGGCATCTGATTTGCTATTTAGTTGTAAAATATGTGAGATTCATTCCAATAATATTTAAAACTTTGGATAATTTTTAGAAATTTTGGCTGTTGAGATTTGGAGTTTTTTGTTTGTTTCGGGGGACACTGGGGGAGAATCAATTGGTTTGGTTTAGTTTAGTTTAGTTTAGTTTAGTTTCCCTGCAATTTCCCAATCAATTTGCTTCATGTGGAGGACATCTCCTTGAGAGAAATGCACTGTAACTTAAGTCAGTCATTTGGTAGTGTCAAGCAAAATAATTTAAGCAACAATTTTTAAAATATTGCTAATTATATTTTCTTCCATTAGTTTCATTTGACCAGCTGAGGCAGACAGCATTCTGATCAGCATTTAGCTCTGTGAAACTAGCATATCAAAAAGCTTGTGACAGAGGCTGAGTCTCTTTGATCTGATCTATGATCCCATTGATAGTCCCACAATAAACAGCATTTAGACCCCTAAGGATTTCATTAAATGTATTGAAGATATTGTATTAATTAATTCTAAAAAATTCAAGAAGATTTGAGGGCATTCTTTTATTATTCTTGACATGTACTAATCCCATGGAGAGCAGCAGAATATAAATTCAAGCTTCATTGAATTTAATCACTGGAAATATTTTGTGGGATCATGATTTAGGTTATTAAAGTAAGTGTATTCATGTTTCTAAAGATTTTTGAAGTCTTCAGTGGTACATACATTTACTGTATAATTCCTGATATTCTGATCCATAAACTGCACTTTCAATATTAGAAAAGTTCTGGACATTTTTAATTTCTCAGAAAAATTACTAAATATTTATTGTCATCTATTATTGCTAAGACTTAATTACAGTACATTTATGTAATGTATTAAACAACATTTAATAGCAAGTCATGAAGGATTGTCATTAATAGGTAAAACTGAATGACAGTGATCATATAAATAAATTTCATATCATGACGAAGTATTATTATAATTCTTTATCATTCTTTTTAGACTTCACATTACTTTAAAGGTTCAAAACTTGACATGACCCTGGAAACCTCCTTTGTTACTAAGGTCTTATTCTTCAAAATACAAACTCCCAATTTTCAGCATAGAAGGTGTGTAACAGAAGCAGTTATTTAACTTTGATACATAAAATCCATGCACATTCTACAGAGCAGAAATAGACACAAGGATATTTCTTCTCATGATTATTCTACAAGTTTCTTCTTCTTCTGTGAATGGAAGTTTCAAAATACACTTTCTCAAATTGTTTAGCATTTCTAATCACTATTCACTTCAATATCAGAGACACTGAATGCTATGAAAATGAGAAATGAAGTAAGAGTACGAAGAAAAAGAAAAATCCCCCTCCAACCCTTTTATACTCTGCTCCCACTTTCGTTTTGTATTTCTCTTAACACAACAGTGATTTGGTAATTTGTATCAGTCTAGCAGTTTTAAATGCAATGAAAAGCAAAGGTGAATGAAATCAACTTATTCCATATATATCCTGCTAGTATCTCTTCAATCTTATGGGAATACATGACACTGAGGTTCATTAAATCCCATTGAAAAAAAACATAAAATGCATGGCAAAAGACTATATTCTCTCTATTCTTCATTCTGAAATAAAGAAGTGTGCACTCTTTTCTTAACTGTGGTCCCATTAAAAAAAAAAAAAAAAAAAAAAAAAAAAAAAAAAAAAAAAAAAAAAAAAAGTTAAAATGAGTATGGCATGTAATTATTGGTCAAAAGAAAAAAAAAAAAAAAAAAAGGTGACATGACCACATTTCCTTAATTACCGAGTACATCAGCTTTCATGGCAGATTTTTATGAGTAGCATTTAGAAACAACAATGTGATCTCAAAGTGTACTATTCATTTCCTGTTCTATTGATAACTAATTTCAGTCCAAGGATTACTAGTTAGTTTTTCTAATGAGGCTTTAACTTACTCTCTCAATACACATGATTTCTCAATGAGTAGATAATTAAGATTATGGGAAAGGATGAAGTACAATATATAATTTTATTATTTCCAAACATTGTGCACAAGATATTCTGTGTTAAGGAAAAATGGCTATGGAAAGAGAAAAATAAAAAAGAAAAAGAAAAAAAGAAAAAGAAAAAGAAGAAGAAAAAGAAAAAGAAATAAAGAAAAAGGAAAAAGGAAAAAGGAAAAGGAAAAGGAAAAGGAAAAGGAAAAGGAAAAGGAAAAGGAAAAGGAAAAGGAAAAGGAAAAGGAAAAGGATGCAAACTTTCTCAGAATTAAACTTCATTAATGTGTTTTGCCCAGTCATGGAGGGTTTTTGCTTTGCCATTTGACATTGATTTGTCATTATTCTGAATTTTGCAAATTAAGACTGACATTTTACAACATGCAATAGTTTTGAGAAGTGATATAAGCATACTTTAAAAAAAAAAAATGTAATCTCTCTAAGACTGACTTTAAATGGACTGTGGAATTTCAGGAAACTAAAAGATCTTCATTTCTTTATAGAAATCAGATTCCAGTTGTTGCAGTTTGGTTTGTTTGTTTCTTTTTTTTTTGTTTGTTTGGTTGGTTGTTTTTTTTTTAATACAAGCTGGTTCACAGAATTCTCCTTATGCTTAAAGAGACATTATTACAAAAAAACAAACCAAAAAACCAGAATGTGAGAATTCATGCGTGGTGGAGAAAATCCTGTAAGTGGAAATGTATTTACATACAATTCAAAAAACTATACAGAATTTAAATTTTCAGGTTTTTCTATTTTGGTTAGCACAATGTAGAAGTAAAAAGTAGCCAGAAAAACACTTCTTTATTCTTGTGATCATATGTGTGAATTTGAAATAATTTTACTAGCACCACAAGAATTTTCATTAGTTCTTGCTTCATAATGATGAAATATCTTTCCTATATCCATCTGCCTGTCCTCAAAAGCTGCTTCCATTTGAAATTCCTAATGGCAGACACATCATGCTGGGAAGCAGTGAAGCCACTCACATCACAACACTTTAACCTAATGTGTTATGACTAACTGCACTGGATGTTTTGCACTGAGGACAATTGAGGGCAACCAGACTAGGATACTTAAACCCACTTATGTGTTGTTCTTTTTTTCTTTTAAATATGCTAAGACTAAACAATGAAAAAGAAACTTTTCCTGTGCCATCCTTCTGGTTTTTTTATCTATTTTTCCTGTATTTTCTGTGTTATGAATTCTTACAATAAATGGGGGCAATTGTGTCACTTGCTAATTAGAATGCTGAGAATGTCTTTGGTTTTGACCCAAATAACTGTGTTAAAACTAATGAAGTCACATGATGCCTGTATACAACACACAATATTAACTCTGTACAGAAGTTTGTCACACTTCTTAATCAATACATAACTCTCCTTTGAATTTTAATAAATAATATTTGAAGGACTCATGGGTATTGGGTGGTCACTCAAATAAAAGCATTTAAAATGATGAAGACTGTAGAATAAAAAACCCCAAAATATTAATTTTTTTCATATTTATAGGAAATATTGATGGGTATATAGATTTGTGATAGATATCAGATTGTGCTAATTTCTTGATTAGGTCTTTGAGGTGCTTGTGTAGAAAAATCTTAACTCTGCATGCTCTTGAAAGTGACTGGCATGTTTAATGACAATCACTCATAAAACAGTTCAACCAGAAAGATTTTAAATTACAACCTATCCCTGTGTGGTTGTTGCAATGTATTTAATATTTTTTATTTTTTCTATTTTCTTTTTTTTTTTTTAATATTAAAAGAGACAGTATCAAACTTGTTAAACTTTTCAGGTTTGCATACTACAAATTAATTTTCAGACTGTATGATTTTTCTCTCTTGAGGCTCTATAAGACTATATATTTTTTTTCTTTTGCATCTTGAAAAGGAAACCCCAGCACATCAATTAAAATTTCCAGTCATGTAAATCTATTATCTCAATTTATTTGTGAATCAATCAATTCCATTAATGTTAGAAATTTTAAACCCTTTTTCACTACAAATATTTACAATCCATAAGTGAAAGGAGGTTTTAGCCAGCTGGGGGTCAGTCTCTCCTCCCAGTCAACCAGTGACAGGATAAGAGGATGTAGTCTCAATCTGAACCAGGGGACATTTGAGATGGAGATGAGGAAGAATTTCTTCATAGAAAGGCTTGTTAAACATTGGAACTGACTGCCCAGAGAGGTGGTGTGGTCACCATCCCATGAGTTATTTAAGGAAGAGCTGAACATGCTACTTAGAACTATGGCATAGTATAAGTGTAGAAGAAGAGATTCCAGGCAACCTCACCCCTGATAAATCACAATTTTCCTAATTACCAAAGAAAAGGAATAGCCTTTCTTGCCCTTAATGGGTCACACCTATGACTAATAAGGACAAGTGTGATAAAAGGGGTGGGTTGGTTTGTTAGGAGGATCTTGCAGGCAGAGGGCTTGGAGAAAGAGGACCCTGAGGAGGTAGAGGAGCCTGAAGAAGGAGGAACAATCCAGAGAATCACAAAGAAGAACAAAACAAGGAGGAGAGTTGCTGCAGTGGAAGATCTGCTGTGGGGTCAGTCTGGGTCTGATGGAGTCAGAGCTGCTGCTGGAGCCTGCAGTCACAGCTGAGCTGGGTGAAAGCTGTGCTCAGAGTCTGCAAACCAATGCTTGCAGTCACAGTCCAGCAGGAAACAGCCACAGCCAGAGTCTGCAGTTGGACCCTACAGCAGGAGCTTGCTGTAGTCAGAGTCAGGATGGCAAAGCTGTAAAGAAGAATAAACTGGGACCTTTTATCATGTTGTTTTATGAGAGTCTATGTCGGCTCATTTCTACCCCTAATGAGAGGTCTGCTGCAGCAGTGCAGTTGACAAAGTAATGATCAATCAAAGGTTGGATTCTTATCTCAGAGGTCTTTTCCAGCCTAAATGAGCCCATGATTCTCTGAACATGTCAGCCTACAGGATATTGTCTTTTTCTCAGGTAGCAAAAACCTTACGTTTGTAGGTAATGAATGGGTACATGCTCCTGGGCACAAACTGGAATCTGGCACCACTGGACACAAGATGACAAATATGTCTTGTGTCCTTGCACTTTCTCAAATGTGTAGGGCAATATTTGTAAACCATTTTAACCCTCAGATTGAGATATTAAATATCAATGAAATGCTTCCACTTTTCTTCAGAGGATCAGATACACTACTCATGTACATGCACACATTAATTAGTTGTTTTCTATGGTTTTCTTCTAAGTATTTTTTATGCTTTATAAACAAAACAAAAGCCTATCTGTGAATGTCAAAGCTGTTGCTTAGATATGATATACATACAACTTCAACATTTCTATTGTAATGTGAATTATTACTCTATATTCTTATTAATAAACTACTTAATCCCTTGTGTCATCTTTCTGCTGGAAAACTTCACCAGACCATTGTAAATGAAGATTACCAAAAGGTAAATCAGACCCCAAAATGAGCAAACAGATTTCATAACAGAAAAACTTTTCAACATTATATTTTCCTTCTATTAAATAGAATTCAAGGGAGATGTTGTACATCTATGCTTTGTTGAAAGTTAAATTTCAGTGAAGAGAAAATTACAGACAGTCTTACACTAAACCAGAAACAACACACTTGAAAATGAAGCTAGAGCAAGTGGCTCCAGAACCTGATTAGGAGCTCTCTCTAAATACATTAGACTACCTAAGAATACAATCCAGCAAGAAAAGACACATAAACAGGTGAAATTATTGGCAGTACAAATCAAAGATCAGACTCTTGGGTTGGCCTCCAGAAGCCAAGCATTTGCATGGGAAAGCAAAAACAATATATTCTCCCTAAAATTCAATACCTGTTTTATAGAAAACACACTGCATAAGCAAATACTAGTGTGTGAAGATAAGACTGGTATTTAATAATATCTAATATATCTGAGACAGACAAAACTATCACAGTTTAAATCTGCAGTTAAGATAAAAATGCAAAAACAATGTTCATCTATACTTCTGTCACAGAGGAATTTGTTTCATTCAAGGCATACCAGGTTTGCAGGCAAATCACAATTCCTTCCACATCCAAGCAAAGCTGCAACACTCAGCCTTGTGACAAGAAAAATGAGTTAACAGCAAAAACAACTGTGTCTTGTGACACGTGCGAATAAACAGAACGATACATCTTGCTTTTATTTTTTCTTTTCCCTCTCAAAAAACAATGGACACAATGTATGTGAGGACCTAGAAACTGAAGTGCAGACATCAATCAGACTGGCATTTCATAGTGCAAGGCCTCCTAGCAGGGTCTTTGGTAATATCATGGCAGTACAGATTCATAGGAAGAGCATAGTCCCAATTCACACCTGGCATTTGCACATGCTTTGACTTCCCTCATATCCTGCTCACTTCAGAAGCTTCATCACCTTCCAAAGGCAAATTAATGATAGAGAAGCTTAGGTTTTCTTTCTCTTTTCAAAATATGGATGAAGAACATATTTATTTCCCACTGAGAGTTAACTTGGTGTTTTTGCATTTCCTCTGGCAAGAGGAAGAAAATTAATTAAGTAGAGTTTAACTATTCCTAAACAAATAGAAGAAACAAGAGCATCAAATTTTTGGAAATAACTATAGCATATGACTTTGGATATACATATTTTGTTGCTTCAGTACTAATTTAGATATCTGGAAAGTAGTGAGACAGCATAATACATTTAACCTCAAAGTCATGAGTTGGAACTGGGCATTTCATATGTGACACAAACCAGAAAAATCTTCAAGTTAATCTACCTCCCAGCTGAGTATTTGGAGCTACTTCCATAGTAACAATCTTTCTTTCCCCTATTTTTTGCCTCATATATCTAAAGCATCAGCACCTGATGGACAGAAAGCTGATGTCAGCTTTCCCACAGAATTTCCAAATTCTTTGAAGTTCATACTATTTACCCAGTTGGAAGTCTTTAAGAACTATATAATTTCCTCTGAATTCTCTTAGAGTCATTGCTGGTAGAAGTTAGAGCTGACAATCATGGGAAAATATTTAAATTTCTCATGTCCTGCACAAGAAAGAAAGACAAAATGCTTTGCTGTAGTCCAGCTTCTCACTTGAAAAAAAAAAAGATTTTTTCTTATTTCCAAAAAGTTGAAGTGCAACATATAGCACACATTTATATCAATCATAGTTGTGAGCCTTGATTTGAGAAGATAATTTTGGACAGAATGGAGTTGCACTTTAAGTGTTATCCCTCACTTTCCATTCTGAAATAAAGTGAACCAACACTAAGTTTTCTAAATATTGTATTTAAAGGGAATGTTCTTTTTATAATTTTTTTCCAATAAATGTATTTATCTTTTTATCTCTTCCTTCTCAAAGTCTGATTTGCTTAAATTCGGATGGGTTGGAATTTGCTGGGTTAATGCTTTGTTAAATGCTTTATGTTTATTAAATGTTATTCTAAACTTTTTCCAAAGTTCCCTGATTTTCTGAAGTTTGCCAGCAATTTTTTTTGTTGTTTTGACCTCTTGAGGAGGTCAAAATATCAATATTTTCTCCTGTGTATCTGACTCAAGATATATTAAAAAATTTTAAAACCTTCTAAGAGATTCATCAAGCAAGCTCTGAGTATTTACAATCTGAAGCTGGTATATTTTTTTAAAAAAGTGGCAAAAATTCCACAACTCCAAATTTGCACATTCTTGTAAGAAAGACACTGGCTAGAAGAAGGTCTGTTCCATATATGACAGATTTGACATTTGAAATTATTTATTGTTCACTATAACAGTTAGAGGTGCTTTTAAACATTCCCAATATGATGATATACAGGAATGTCAATTTCTGAGTTAAAAAAAAAACAAAATACTTTCTTACAAGAAAAGTTCCACAGGAGACTAAAAGACAACCATTGACATCTTCTGACTCTGTTTCTGGTTTTGATTAAAGAAATAATTTTCTAGAGTTTTACATCTCATTCAAATATTTACAATTCTGAAGATTTAAGATATACTTTCTTACTGGTTTAATTTTCCATTCTGATGAAATCACTTGCACAAACTCAGGATAAAAACCTGTCTCTGAGCTGTACACACTGGATTAATGGCAATCCAACAGAAACTACATAAACCAGTAAAAAAAATAATTTATTTTAGATCTTTGAAAGTCCAGAGTGTAATGTTTAAGCCAAAGATATAATAATTTTTCTGCTTTATAAAAGATATATTATAGATTTACTATATTCATATCTAATAAACATCAAGAAACCCCCTGATTAATGAAACAAGTGCATAACACTAACAGGCCACAATCTAAATGAAACTATAGATATGGACTATCCCTAATTTTTTTGTTTGTTTGTTTGTTTAGCCAGAAAAATTATACAGATTTTTTTTCTCAAATTTGAAACTAGGTCAGACTTCTTTTTGGTGCTATTAATTCTTTGTTGAAAAATAATATTCAGTGTTAATGGTACTCAGATATATATTGTTCAACTGCATTTGTGAATTTTCCAAATTTCCTGTCAGGACAATGTGCATATCATGAACTAGGCTGAAATATGCACTACATTTTGTTTCAATTTAGGTACATACAATTGTTTAATCTCATCTATTATAAGACATCCTAAGGCTAGACTTCTGAGCAATTTAGCAGTGGTTTTCATAAACAGTGAAGGAAGAAAGACCTCCAGAAATTAATTCACCTCATTCTAGGAGAATTATAAAGTGTTATGAAGAGGGTGTTTTCAGAGACTTTAGTTCCTATCCTGCTCAGGGAATGATCATTGGGTTTTTTAACACTGTTTGACCTGCAGTGATCTGTACATATAACATTTCTTATACTATACAATTTTATAGAAATTTTTCTTTTCACCATGAGCATGTTAAAAGGGACTTTCCACTATTGTGAGATTATAATTTAAGTGATCATAATTGTTCTATCAGTCACTGAGAAGCAGTAAACTGTTTCAGCATGCTAAACATATTTCTTATCTACTGGGATTTAAGAGGAATGGCTTATGTCATTTCATTTTCTAAGCCCTTGCTTTGAAAGTGTCAGGAAAAAGAATACTTCACTTGGCACTTGTTGACAGCCTCTGCATAACACAGTCCTTGAACATTTGAATCATCTGTCTTTCAGCTGAATGTAGATTGTCTAGAAGATTTCCTGAATTTTAAAGCTGAGTAGCACACATTTGTAATGATTGAACAAGGTCAGGCTCTTTTCTTTCTTTTTTTTCCCCTTTTTTAAGGCATTCTTGGATGTGAACTTGTATCTTTTTTTCTTCCTTTTTTTTTTTCCATCCTTTAAGAGCTATATGGTATCTTTTTTTTCACATGTCGTAGAATTATTTTTAATTTTTTTTTCAGCTATCCCATTTTCTTTGAACTGCTGTGATTGAAAAAAAAAATTGCTATTTAAAATTCAAGCAAAATTATTGAATTCACAAAGAAGTATAGCTCTAGTTGCAAAGCTAGACTTCTCTGATTTATTTAGGCTTCAGCAACTTCATGTAGTTGTGTAACTGGGATTATTTAACTGGAAGACTCCTAAGTATAAATATTTACTAACAGACTTCCAAAATGATGATCACGTTTATAATTGATGGTAATGGAAAGAAAATTATAAATGTACAGTACATATAGAGCTTTGCAACCACACATTCTTAAATATTTTTAGTCATTGAAGCACAGGAGAGATTTAAATTTAAGGAATCCTTCAGATAATCTTTGCATAACAATGAAGAACCTAAAATTATTTTTATTCCTATATATTGAGTGTATTTTATCATAATGAAAGTGTTTCCTCGGGGCCAGTGCCAAAGGTTATCTGCAAAGTAACTCCCAGCATTCAGAGGACATAGAGGAATATGAGCCAATAAAATCTCCTGCTTGTGATAGCAGAAAACAGACATCTCTTAGAAATCTTTAAAGTGGTTTTCTGTGATGGTGTAAAAAGGTGTAAAAGTTGTATTTTGACATAGGCTTGCACTTCTTGAGCTGTAGGACTCAGAAATGTTCCAACAAGGCAGTTAAATAACCTGGAAGTATAATAAAGCATTTAATTCTGCAAATTAGATAAATGTTGTGGAAAGTGCATCTTCTACCACCCTGTGGCAGTTTAGAATCACTGCATATTAGCATACTTCATTAAATATATTCAGATTAATTCATACTTCCTTAATGAATTTACTCACCAAGCAACAGGAAAAGAACTCAAGTTAAAGGATCCCTGCCCAATTAAATACGTGATATGCAACTAATAAATTACTTAAAAGTATATGCTACACTGTAAACATCACCTTTTTAGCAAGCAGTGCCATTTCTAGGAAAATGAAAACACATTATAATATATGTTTTTCATTATTTAATTTCTAGTAACAATTGCATTGTTATAAAAGTCATAAATTCTGTCATATTACCACCCACAAATAGTTATGTTAGAGTAATTGTCTAGCAATTTTTCAACACTGAAGTGTTGAAGCAGTCAGTCTTCCACTATGAATCAATATTGCTTGTTTTAATTCTCCTGTATAAAGATGTTGGTTTCAGATGGCTTTTAATGACATACATTTTGGTTTTCAAACTATGTGCCAAGGTCATACAGAAAAAGTATTGCCTAGTATCATATTTATTTTACTCCTATAAGACTGCATGCTCACAGAATGTAATATCAGTAATATAGTAAAATTAGCACAATAATAATTTCTATTTTCAGAAAATATTCTAAATTGTATGCCATTTAATTTAAGTTTCCAGCCTTTATTTGCCAGAGATTACTAATAACACAGTAGTATAATCTCAACAAAACATTAGACAATCTACTTTTTTCCTGTTTTCATCAGGAATCTCAGTCAAATCAGCAATTTCAGAACTATGTTAATAAGTCCTTCAGTTATGGGAATGTACCTTCTTATTTTTTGTCATAAATATCTTTCATTGCCTGAAAATGCTAAGAACATTACAGTAAATCAATCAAATACTCTTCTCAAAAGCATGCTCCCTTTTCTAGAAATTAAGTGTAGAGTGTGCATGAGACCAGGTGTGGAAAGAAATTAAATGAACAGTTGAGAGCACGAAGACATATAACCTGCATTTTATTACACTGAAAACATTGAACCAAAATGTTGTTCTCATTTTTTTTTTCGAGTTACAGGCTAGTTGTTTGAACATTTTTTAACCAATTCTGAATATTTCCAAGAGGTCAAGTCACCCATAATATGCAATGCTGTGCTTACAAGCTTAAAGAAGTGGGATTTTGATATGATTACAAGACTATACTTACCGAAAGATAAGGATATTACTAGTTAAGTCATATATAAAGCTTAAAATTATCCTGTTCGAAGGAAGAAACTTCAGTGGTGTTAGATGTGATATTTTACTTGAGATAACTCAGAGTCAAACTTTGATAGGGATCTTATTTTATTGTTCTAAGAATAATACGGATCATTATTATTTCATTCATATAGTACTATGTCTATATTCATTATAGACAGAATGAATGATCTCCTAGACCTCTAGGTGATGGGTATATTTTTTTCTCAAGTAAATTTGTAGTCTCTCCCTCCCTGCCCAGTGTTTCTATATATTGGGGTTTTTTGTATCGATTAAATATTTATTTCTATTAATCAAAATAAGGTTAAAGATTCATATAGAGATTCATATTCACGTAGAGAGACTTCACTGATGGCTAGTCTGGCACAAGCTGGTGGTTTGTGTGTGTCTGCATTTGTACTGCATATGGTGTGAAACTACTCATGTGTTAAACTGCTGAACAATGTGACAAATTACATTTACCATGCACCTGTGGCTACCTCACCTGCTTTGTAACCACTGAACCCTGTCCACCAGGATTTATTCTAACACTCTGATTCTCTAAGGAGCTTCACACAGAATATAAAGTATCTAAAACCTCTGTCAGAGAATTGCTACCACATAGTGCTTCCCCTCTGATTTATGTTGATATGAACTTCAGAAATGGCAAGGAATGGTACCTTTTAGCTAATATGAAGTATAATAGGATGTCTATCACAGAAAGACAAATTTAGCTTTTCAGTTCCTCAGGGATTGTAGGAGCATAGATTGAAATGAGTGTTTCAAAATTAATGTTTTGAGATAATTTTTATTTTGCCATTTATTTTTAAGGGGTTGCATCCTTACCTTGTTCTGTTTTCTGAGGCTTCCTTTGTACTGTGTTAAATAATAAGACACTCTGTTATTTTGATTTCTGGATAAAGGCCTTGTGTCCTTACCATCTGTTGCCTTATCTTCACAGATACATACATAGATTCGATACAAGATGGAAATTAAGGAAAAAACTGCAAGGAGAAAAGGAAGTTTATTCCTGGGGTATCACCATTTTCCAGCTCAGAAAACTGCTTGTTTACCATATGTCCTTAATTTCTTTGTTAATACTCCAAATAGCTGTTATTAATATTTTAATCCTTTTGAAGGCCTTAAATAGAGAATAGGGAATTTCAGTTAACTTGTGTTTGCCCAGCTTGTAATAAACTTTGCTTCTGGCTTAATGTATAGCCCAACAGAGTATTTCATTGAGGTGTCAGGTGGTTAGAACAACACTTTTGTATCTTGAAGGATGGAAAGATGTTTTCATGCAAAACCTTATTGCAAGATGACTATGTTATCCCAATTTAAGCCAATTTATTTGATGCAACTT
Source organism: Erithacus rubecula (assembly GCF_903797595.1). Classification (NCBI taxonomy): domain Eukaryota; kingdom Metazoa; phylum Chordata; class Aves; order Passeriformes; family Muscicapidae; genus Erithacus; species Erithacus rubecula. The sequence continues at coordinate 61,602,970 of NC_136658.1, forward strand.
TGAAATCTTGAATTATTTACATTTTTCTGTTGAACTTACTAGTTAACGCACATCAAATTATAAAATAATGTTACCTTTAATCAAAAAAGGTATTATAAAATATTAATAATCAATGTATTACTTAAAATTCACAAATGAAATGCAGTTTCAAGCATATTTTTCAGTTTTTCTTTAGATTTTCTAATTATATAATACTGTTAATTTTAAAAAGAACAATGATTGATATAAAATATGAAAATATATATTGCAACTGAATGTAAAAGAAAATTGTAATGGAAGCTGTAGTCCAATGAATAAAAAAAACTATAATAATTTGGGTGGGACTTAAAAGAATTAATTCCCTTTACACAGCCAGAATGAACTAAAGAAGTCTGAGCATAAATGAGAATCAGCTTATTAAGACCTACTTTTTTCAGGTAAGTAAAGGCCAGAAACAAGACTATGATAAGGTCCATCCTTAGGTCCTTAGGTCCATCCTAAGGTCCATCCAGCAAGCAGCACCAGAGATGGAGGTGGAGACTGGCACTTGCTCCACAGCTTCCCTGGTATAAGGACTCATGCCTTGGGCTGGGCAGTCTGGAATTCTGGACCATGGGTAGGGTGGAGAGAAGTCCCCAGAGGAGCTTGAGCAGGGACCATGAAGCCTTTGAGTGCCCTTAGGGCCTGGAAAAACAGAGAAGTCTTTCAGGATATAGACATGTAAGACCAAGACTCAATCTGCAGACAAATTGAAATCTAGTTCTCTAATTGCCTTCATAAGTAGGGAGTCTCACTGCAAAAATTTTTATGCAAAATCTGGTCTCAATTCTTCTATCTTTAAAACAATGAAGTTTACATACTGTCAGAGGATTATAATACATTTTAGATCCTAAATAGACCCTTGAGCCTATGCTGAGGGGCAGCAAAAATTCTACATGCTATTATTTACTTTGCTTTAAGTAGGTGCTTATATTTCTACAGGTTTTCTGTTTTCATTTGCAAAAGCGTTTTTGTCTCCCCATCAATTTTATGAGGAGTGTAAACACTTTAAATAGTTGGTTTGCATTATTCCACTCATGCTTAGACTTTTAGTTGGAAACCTGAAATAAGCAATCCAGATTTTCCCATGCTTCAGATGTTACAAATTATGTGGGCTGCTATAAAGTTTACTGAATCACACAGAATCATGGAATATTCTGAAGATGAACATAAGACAGAGGAGACACACATAATCTTTTGTTTGGAATCCTGCTTCATACTGGATGTTTTGAATGAATGATGATGGATGGTTTAAAAGCTCAGATAACATTCCACTACTATAGCAAAATTAATTGCTTGTATCTAATTGCTGTAGACTAAAAATTTTATTATTGGCAAGGCAATATTCTAAGGAAACACTCATAATAATTCCATGACCTCCTCTATGTCTTTTTGCTTTTATGAGTCATGCATTTCTTTACCTTATTATTCCCTTGCACTTCTGTAGTCTATGTGTAGAAGGATTTTGTATTCCATTTTCTTTTCATCTCCCACTTGTGTTATGTAAACCACTATTCTTGCTATTGGCAAGGACACTTTTATGCAATACAGCTGCTGCTTCCTCTCTTGCTACAATTTGCAGTGAAACCAAGGTCTGGTCTTGAGTTTGCATCAGGATCATTCACTTTGTTTCTTTCAATGCAGCATGGTTTCTTATGTTTGTCTGCTTGTCTTTTGATCATTACGATATAGTCACTATTTGTGGCAGCTCAGTAGATGTACTTGTCACTTACCTCCCTATTTTGCTTCTGTCACACTATCCATATTTGTTTTTCACAGTACTTGCATTTACTTCTCCCAGTTACAGTTGTCAAAGTCTCTTAGGCTTGTTGTTCATCAACTTTCTGGTACCTATTTTATTTATATAATTTCTTAAAATTGTTGCAACATCTAATTTTACTGAGAGTCTAACTAGGAGGAGGAGGAGAGTACGGAGAATTTTTTTTTTTTTTTTTTTTTTGTAATATTTCAGATCCAGATAATTTAACTTCTCAATCTGACATCTCGGTAATCTTTTTTCTTTTTTTTTTTCACTTATATTTTTTAAGGCTTTTTATGTCCGGTAGGACAGAAGGCCTCTCTGGATTTGGAAAAAGGGTATATAAAATAATGCTGGAAACAATTTAAACTGAGAATTCCTAAAGTATATAGTATTTGACAAACATTACAGGAAAATGAATTCAGAGAATAAAATATCATTTAGTGAAATTTGGTCAGTGGTGCTGAAGAGTGCAGAACTTGAAAGCAGTATATAGATAAAAAAGTGAAAAAAACAACAATAGCAGAGAAAAAAACCTCAAGAACTAAAAAAGGATGGACCACAAACTATGAGGATATTGCAGAGCTTTGTAGTGTGTGTGCTGTTTCAGAAGTGCTGTTTTTTCAACTAAAAACTCATGGATAAAGTGTACATGGTTATATGTAACACCTTTTGGGACCTGAAAAGGTTAATGAAGTCCACATGGCCTGGTCTTTCTCTCTGTGAGCTGAACTAAGAATTCTCACAGCTGATGCTGTAAGCCCCAGCTAAAATTCAGCATCTTTTCCTGATATCCTTAAAAAAAAAAAAAAAAAAGAGAATTCAATATATCCACCTACCTGAGCTCCACACTGTGTAACCCAAGGATACTTGCTTGTGAAAAGGAAATGCATGAATTTATGGCTCAGGCAATTAGACTTAGTTTCCAGGGATATCCTCTAACCACAGTGCCAACAATTTTCTCACCCATCTCTTGAACCTGAGTTAAGTAATCTAAGTGCATACAAATTTACGTAAGATAAATATACTTTTAATTTGTCAATCAATTACTAAAAAAGAATTATCATATCAGTAAGGAGCAGCAATAGAGAATTGAAAAAAGTAAAATAAAGTGGTTTGAGGTGATCTCTGAAGGATCTCCTACTCCTGCTACACCAATGTATATATATCCTACATTTGATCATGACAGCTGTGGCCTTTGATCAGCAGGATCTTGAATTTCTCCAAGAAAGGAGGTCCCGTCCCTTTTTTATCACATATTCTTTTTAATGCAGTATTCTGCTGATGACCTTTTTTCCCAATGTCCAGTCTGAATTCCCCAAGACACAATTGGCCTTTGGCCTTTCGTACGCATTCTTTACTGAGAAGAGTCAGGTTACATTGTGGAGCATCATGCACATACCTTTAGAAAGCTTTTAATTTACTGCTGTCCTTTTCAGATTAAAAAAGTATTCTAGCTATGTAAAAGTGAACATTCATGTGTCACATTTACTTACCTGATATTCAAATTTTTTTTTTTTTTTTTAAGTTATAGAAAACCACTAAATTTAAAATTAAGGGACAATACCTGTTACTAACAATTACCTAAAGGTTTGGTAAACTAAATTCACATTATGAGATAATAATAACAAGTATTTTTCTTCAGGTATAAGGGTACTTTGAGGAGACCTTCTGTTGAGGCTTTTAAAATGTATTTATCATGCAAAAGAATATAAAAATAATTAAGTACTCATGAATATCCCATTTGTACAGAAGTAAAAAAATGTGGCTAGCATATGCATTATTGAAGACTACTTTGGTAAAAGCTTGCCATTGAATATTTTTTCCTCTTTAAATTCACCTCATTTTCATGTTAATGTCTTTAGAAATGTCAGTTCAGTACTTTTGCTGTTACAGACTTTTCAACAAGTAGCCATAAATAATGAATTAGTGGCAATATTGTTCTAATAACTTATTTAGGCCATAATTAATTCACAGCTTTAGGCATATTTAAATAAGAGTCTGCTTTTAAGTTTGTAGCTTTCAACAGACCTTGTTGTAGGCTGGTAAACACAATCTGGGTTGAAAAAAGCCAAAAAAAAGGCGAGACAAGGAAAAATCCCACAGTCCTCGTGGTCTCATTCTGAAAAGCCTAATCTGTAGGAAACATATGCTGCAAAATAAATTACCTGCAATATCTGAGCCCACACAGAAAATTCCTTCACCCCCTCTTTAATTTGCTATCAACTTTATAATAGCCATCTCTGGGTTCTTCGATGCTATTCCCCAATTCCTGCTTTTCATGCAGAGGAGTTAATGGGGTTATAATTTCATAATTAAAGCAGATAATTTTAATTTCTCTGATGACTCTTTATTATGATAATCTTGTTAAGATTATGGTGTTCATTTGTTGCTGTGAATGATCATTTGGCTTTTGTAGAAACTGTCTGTTCTACTGAGCCACTAAATAATTAAGCAAGCAGAACATTCAAACCAGCAAAATCTTGCTGTTAATGGAAGACCAAAGTCAGATTTAACTCTCTGTAAACCTATTAAGGGATTCAGACATAGAACATACCAGATTTACTGTCAGTCATCAAATAAGAGATAAAGCTTCATTAACTGAGTATCTAATTTCACATTTAATGAAGAGCTGGCCTCCTAGATTGGATGACAGCACAAGCTTTCATAGGACAACAAACATAAAATGAAATGTTTCTTAAGTAATTAGTCAATCTGAGAGGAGGTCCAAGAAGTGAGGTCCTGCAGAGAAATACCTAGCAGAAGAATAGTCCCAAATAAAATGTTGCCTCAGTTGCTTTTGTGGTCTTCTGCAGTGCAGTATCATGTGTGCTTGAAAAGGAAATAAGTGAATTATTATTTCATTCTCTTGTTTGCTGAGTTTTTGTGCACATGGGTCTCCTTTTACATTAAATTTTGTAGTCAAGATAACTGAAATTATAAATCTGGTACATGACAGTGTGACAATACATGCCTGTGCAGAGTGTGCAGACAGCACCTTTGAAAACATTGTGTCAGTATAAATATTCTTATTTGTTAAAAAGCTTTTGCAAACAAAATATTTTTATGAAGCTGCTTTTTTGTTTATAGAGGCATAAACCACAGAAAATTCAAGATTCCCAGATTAAGTTTCTGTTCTCTGTTGTGGGATGTTTAGGTGGGTCAAGGTCTTTTATTTAAAAAGCATTTGAAACTAAACTTGGGCATGTGGGGATGATGAGGACAGTACATCAGAGATGACACATAAGGAAAGAGACACAGCTCAAGACAATTCCATAAAATAATAAACATTTTGGCTTTGGAAAGCTACCCATAAATATTTTCAAGTCTGGTGAAAGCAGAAATGACAAAAATACTAAGATTGCATTTCTGCATTCATAACAACATACAACGTTTATAACAACAATATTGCTGTAATAAATGAAAATATTTCTTGAGGTTGTATATATTCACCAAGATTTCAAATAAAATTTTACTTATATGACATTTTTAATAAGCTTAATAAAAGGGAATATGTTGCCACTTAGAAATAAACAAGGTAAAGATGCTTAAAGCAAATTTAGCATTTGATATATTATGATAAAATTATATATTATGAATAAATATTCCAGTTAGTGTCATAATTTCAATGTTTCAATAGTAACATAGTTGCTTATGAAAAATCCATTATCTAATGATACAGTAACTGCATATTTTAACTTTTTCCAAACCTCCATATGCAACTAAATTCCAAGGAAATTACTGTAAGGAGTTTATAAAGGAAAAATAAACACATAACCAACATTTAAAAAAAAATTATGCACATTTCCTTGAAAATATTCAGTTTAAACACAAAACAGCTGATATGTAATAAAGCAACATAAAACCATAAAAGTGGAGATCATGCCCTTTATCTAGTAAATGTCTTGCATGTTATTGTAACAGATCATTTTGTTGTGATGTGTGTTTCTGATAATTTTGTTGTTTTTTATGGACTTTTGTGTATTTTACGATCTTCAGGATTTTTCATGTTCCTAACAAGGTTATCAAGTGTCAATGTTTACTGCTGTCTTGAGGACATTATATGTATTTTCCTGTGTAAATTTAGCTTCTATGTGAATCTGCTATGCTTTAGCCGTAAAATATATCTGCTAGTGAATCTACACATCAAGAACCTGAAAACAAGAAGCAAAATTCTTCTATAGGTTTTTTTTCATTTTATGAAAAGTTACATTAGTGATATGGTGACTGGCACTTCTGGGACAGGTAATCTCCAGTCTATGAAATAAGTGATATTAATGTCACAGGTAATGAAGACTAAATACATTTCTACTGACTGTTGATAAATCACATTTGGCCTATTATAAATAATGTTTCCACATGTAGATCCTAAATTAAAATAGAAAATACCTTCTCAAAACCAAAGGATGGCTGTCTCCCATGTTTTACATATTATGGTAAAATTGGCTCTGGTAAATCTCATGAGCAATTTTTTGTCTGAGCTAGGACTATGAGAAGATCCATAAAGAAAACTTCACCTACAAATGTTGCTTCCCTGAATTACATGCAGAAAGAAGATGCTGATAAATGAAGACAGAAAGCTGTCCTTTCTTAATAGAGGAACTTTCATTCTAGAGGCTGTTTAGAGGTCTCTGTGCACTCTAGTTCTGTTATCCTTGGAATGACTTTCCCAATGCCTTAGTATAAGGCACTGAAGCCTAATAATCCCAATAGGTTTTCCTTGAAACCTATGTGGAGGTAAACACATACTAAAGAATGGCACAAAATGTACATAGAGAAGCCTGAGTTTTATCCATCAGATCATTTTCATCTGCACTAAATAATGGTTGTGTAAAATATTATAACATTTCTGACAGCTTTTATTCTTATTTGATAGGTCATGTTTCAAGTGACACATCCGATCACAATATCTGCCTATCAGGTATTCAATTCTTTGCTGTTAATAGAGATTATCACACCCTTATTCATGAGAGTCAGAATTGAAATGAGGAAGAATTCTCAAGGTGCAGAGAATATTCAGCATGCAAAAGGGAAACAGACTACAGTTTGTGGTGATGCATTTTCTTGTGCATGAATTAGCATGAGGGATAGTTCATTGAAATAATTCACAATCAATTTTAGAAGAGTTATTTAAAGCCATACAGATGACTAACCATTGAACTTTACTTAGCATGTAATGGTGGGAATTTCTGTGCTTTCAGGAACCAAATATCCAGAGTTATTGCTGTGTCTTGTATTCTTAAAAGGTCCCCAGACTCCTACTTTTCAGAGGTCTGCTCATCTCTTTGAGTAATAGTTTCTGCTGATGACTTCAAGCAAATAAAATAGTATGCACTTTTTTTGGAAAGAGAGATATAAAAAAATACTTTGAAACTAAGTTAGTGGGTTTAGGTCTTATCTGTAAAACCAAATAGAGAATGTGAGTACCAAGGCAGTAATTAGACAGAAAAGAGAAAGACATCCAGGAGTATATGGCTGTTGTGATCCAAGGGCAGATTGTAGCACTTGACCTTGTTGTACCTCATTCAACTGGCCTGGGACCACTGGTTCAGATCCCTCTACAGAGCCTTCTTAACCTCAAGCCATATGTTATGGTATTTAAAAGATATTTCCTGAAGAGTAAAAAGTGTGATCTTCTGAAATGCAGTGATATGTTGTCTTATTTTTAATTTTTTCTACCTCTTCTCAGAAGATCACATTGTTGCAGCAGCCAATGTCACCATCAGCCTTCACACGTTCAACTACTGCTTTTTGTTTGTAAGTTTGAGGACCAGCATCATGTCCTCAGTTATTGGTTCTTCAATAACATTTGACAGGAGGATGTTGTCAACATACTCCTGAATAGATTTTGTCTTTCTGTGCTGTCCTTCCAGAAGGATTCAGGATAGTTATGCCACACATGAGGATCAAAGCTTGTGATTGTGAAATATGTATTTCTTCCTGACTAGGCAGCCTGCAGCAGATAATTGCAATATCACATCACCCCTGCTGCTCTGCTTGCCAGCCCTGACTCCAAAGGTCTCAGCTGGATCATCATCTGTCCCTGTGAGAACCTCCATCTCTCCTGCTTCTCTCGCACATAAAGAGAAATTCCCTCTCTTCACCTTCTCAGCATGAGTGTACCAACGAAAACCTTGTTTCTGACACCTGCTGCACAAACAGCTCTTAGCACTTTCTCTTCTCACTGGCAGGACTGATGAGAAAAACATCCAGGCTTCCATGTTCTGGGGGTTTCAGGGATCCTTTTCTGCAATCAAGTCACAGATCCTCTTCTGTAGTTAGGATTCTGCAGATGGAGCAGGTGCTGTTTTCCTGGTGCTAGAAATAATTAACTTCCAGCCTTTATTGTCACAGGAGTCTCTGTTTCTGTTTCTGAAACTCAAACTTTAAAAAAAAATTGAAGAAAATGACTTCTGAGTTAATAGCAGGAGGATAAGACTATATAATGCCACTGTAAATGAGTAATCGGATAACAGCTATGGCAAAGAATGAATGTCAAGATACTTTGAAATTTTTTTTATGCATGGGAATGTTGTATGCTGGGGAGTATACTATGGAAGTCCTCAGGCATTGCAACATTCATTGGTTTGATGGAGTATAGTTTATAGAAATTGTACCTTTCATAAAGGTATATTCAATGAGGGAGAGAGCAAATGATTTTTGAAGATGTTCAGAATAGGCAAGCTTCTAGGCATTTCAGTTAGTGAGGGTAGGCTTGTCATAAAGCTTAAGATCTTTGACTAGATCTGAGTAAAATACACAATAAAAATTTAGTCATTTTTATGAGGGGTATTGAGACTTTCATTTTCCCTAAACCAGCAGAATTTATTTTGTTAGTTTTCTAAAAGGATGACCATCCACATGACAAATAATATCTTAACACTTGGTAAATTGAGAAGCTGGACAGAAATGAAAGCTTGAAGCCAGTTCCTTCATAAAGAAATGCCAAATTTGGTGAAATAAAAGGGAATATCATCTATCTTGAATGATTAGGAGTGAGTGAGAATAAATACTAAGATGAAATTATAATTTATCAAGTGAACTCTTCCTGGATAGGTATATATATTTTTGAACCTCACTCCACAGAAATATTGCATGGAGTCAGTCACTATACAGATACATAATAATTTCTGGCAGTTAAGCCACAAAGCTTCAATTTTGCTAATTTTTATGATTGTGGAAAATACCTGTGAATTTATTTTAAACAAAAAGTATTGGCATTTTTAGTGCTAATAGATTTGATGATAAATAGGTATTTTAATAATTTGACCCACACCTTATTGAAATTATTCGGATCATGCATTTTTCTTAGCGGTATAGAATGGAAGACAAAGATGTAGGCAGAGAGGACTACAAAGAAATACATTGCAGTTACAGAGAATAAAAAGGAAATGGAATAAACCTAACCCAAATCAAACCAAACCAAATCAGCTGTGGGATATCTATGGGGTTGTTAGTTTCTGAATATGGAACCGTGGATTTTGAAGATGTTCTTTCCTGCTGTGTCCACCATCTTGCTAATACAGCCCAGAGTACAGCTGACCTTTTTCCCTCCATTGGAAACCTCCTGGCTTTTGTTCATGTTCAGCTCCCAGATCCTTCATTGAAAAGATATTTTCTTGGCAGTTGACTCCAGCTTGCATTGATATGTTGGGTACCTCTCCAGATACAGGACTTGACAATTTATTTTGTAGTTTACATTCTTGACAGTCCGCTTCTCCACTTTGTTGAGATGTCTCTGATTAGTACTCCTGTCTAGTACTTCTTCTTTACATGCCTTCCTATCCTTAAAAGAGGAATTTTTCCTTCTCAAAGATCTTAAAAGTAAAATATTCTTTTAAGTAATGAATGTGAGTTTCAGACTGAGGAGTAAAAACAGTGGCTCGTGGCATAATTTGAAATGACTGATTTTGGCATTTTTGTAGTATGGTAACAGAAGTTGTGAATAGCATTAGTGATCTAGAAGCTTTGCCCATTTGCTAACTATGAAACAAAGACGCCTTTTATTTTTAAGTTCAATAAGTCTGAAATTTTTAAGGATAAGTGCCTTTTGGCTCTTTAACTCACTCCTGATTTAAACTTTATCTGGCTTTTAATCTGCAAAATACTTCAATTGAAAAGCTTCAACCCCTGGTTCCAACCCAGTTACCTTTAGATTTATTTTAGTTCTTTACCTGGAAAAAGGATAAATTACCTAAATGCAGTTATATAAATAGATGGTTAGTGCTTATTTGCACTTCTATTAAATCGTTTTGTGCATTACTTACATTAACATACATAAAATGCCATTAATTTGATACACAGTACATTTGGATGCAAGGTGAACTTGTAGAAAAATGAAAAAAAAAGCAAGATGTGTTAGCAACATGCAAAATATTATTGTGATTTGATTCTGGAGCAAGAAATTAGAAGCCATCATTATCACCAAATTTCTCCTAGCAAATTATTTGAAATGCTGACCACTGAGCCCCTTCAGACTGAGCCCCTTCTTATTATTTTCCCCATGGAAATTACTGCTCTTAAAACCTTCTATGCAGTGAATGTGTGAACATCTATACATAATTAGAGACGTGGTTGTAATTGGACAAATCATTGGAATTGAACGGTGATAAAAACATTTTCTAAATAATTGTAGAGGAGTCTTTAGAAAACTGCATTTTTTATTAATATTTTGTAAATTTATAGCATTGGCATTTATTTGTCTTATTGCTGGTATTGATCATGGTTGTATAGTTCACTACCTACTGATGAATTTAATTGCTAAATCATGTTAATAAACCCACAGATTACAAATCCTAATCTATTTTATACCATGTTACTTGATATTTGTAGAAAGATACTTGAAGATCACTGAGATAATTCTTTGTTTTACTATAACTTTGACTTCAGTTTCTCAATGAATCAAGTAGCTGTGCAGATTCAGTCATCCCTCTGAACTTTTCTTACAATTCATCAACAGACCTTGGTATCATTCTGGGTCTTGGATACCAGGTTTCCCACAGATGGAAGTACAGATCTAGTCTAATAATGTTAGTGATAATTTGATGGTAAATTCTTTCACCTTTCTCCAGAATAGTTAGTACTTTCTCAGCCTCTTGTTTGGAGAGAAAGCAAGCAGCCTTCCTTGACTACTGGTGTGTAGTCTCTGCCCAGAAGAGAATGGTGGAAGGCAGCTCTTTAATGAGGTCTTTCTCTTTCTACTTAGTTTCTAACCATAATCCCAACACCAAAAAGAGCAAAAGTTTTATGTGAAATTTTATTTAGGTACTGTTGATGATATACATGTAGCAAAGAAAATACAGATTTTTTTTTTTTTTTAGATATACAAAAAAAGCAATCAAAACTACTTCTATTTAAAATTATGTAATTTTGTTTTAATGGGCAGAATACTGAATTTATTTATTTATTTGCATAATTTCATTAAAATAGTAGATATTCAACAATGGTTTAATAAATTTATATTCTGACTGTCTTTTTTATTTGATAAGTAGTAAGATCCATGCCATGAGCATAGGCAAAATTTAAGGTAAAACTGCTGGAAAAAAATAGTGCTTAGAAAATATTTATGGTAAAGCATAAATATTATAAAAACACTTCTCTGTGAACTTAACTATAAAGTGACTTTCACAGCCTGAGGTTTTGGTTGAAAACTCAGTGTTTTGTTTACTGCATGAGCTAACTAATCAACAAAACCAAATGTGCTGCACACACTACAGGACATCTCTGCTTCTGCTTGCTGAGAAAGAATTCATCTTTGTGGAAGTATTACACATCATAAACAGTGTGATAGCTGCAGTTGATATTCCAGTGATTTTACATGAATTCAAGAGTGCATCTGAAGCCATTCACTAGTGTTTTGTGTTCTGTAGTTAATGAACCACAGAAAGGTATTGTTGTAACTAAGAGAGTTGGATATTGGGTATATTTTAACATGCTTTAATGTATAAAGACAAAAATTATATTTCTCACTATGCTGGCAATAAGAAATGATTTATGCTGTGGTGAGTCTTGTTGAGACTTGAGTCATGGAATTTAGAGGCTTTGCATTCTTTTTGGCTAAATATTAGTATTATGAACCTCACATGTTCTTTACCCCCAGTAAAGGAGAATAATGTTAGGCTACAGAGACAGGCAAGTCACTCACCCACTGACTATGACCTGGCCTGATATTAAGCTGACTGAACAGGATATGAAAAATTACTGTTTCTGACATGAAAAATTTTTGGATGTAATAGATAACAGTGTAACAGCTGGCAAATGTTAATGATTGCAATATGAAAGACCATCACATTTCACAGTTGCTTAGGGGGCAGTTATGTGAGAACTGACTAAATATCACAGATTGCTGGCAGGGGATACTGGGGACCTTTATAGAAGTAGGATTTTCTGGTGTCAACAGCACATTAATAACTAGATCTGTAATACCGTAAAGGTCAGAGATTACCTCGGTAATGGTATAAGAAATAGAAAATTTGGATATATATAGCAAAATTGAGACTAAAGGCGAAAAGTAATTAAATGAGAGTTACATGTTTTAGAGGAGGCCAAGAAGGGAAAAGGGAGCTATGAGGACAACTAGAATCAGACAAGAAATGGGAATGTGATTGGTGCTATTTGGGGATACCCATTGGACAAGACACAAGCCATGCTAGTGATCTCCACAGTCTAAGACAGGGTAATAAACCAGAATTTTCTGACTATACATATTTCCTCAAACAGAAAGTGCTGACACATGGAGAAATCTCAGTAACAGAGTGCTGGTGCCCATTTCAGATTTGGCAACACTGATATTTATCTACCACTTCCTAAAAGAATTTGACTATATATATATATATATATATATATATACAACCAACTTTGGAAAAGATAAAAGAACAAGCCTCAAACAGAACTTCTCAGTTGTGTATAGCATTTTTAATAGACTGAGGGTGAGGGCCATATGCTCCAAATCTTCCATTAATGGAAATCTGTAAAACATAAATAAAATTTTTGTAAGAATAGGAAAATATAGTTGAAATTGCTTTACAGGAATAGAGTAGATAATGTCTTCAATTTTTTTTTTTTCATAACTCTAATATAATGTTCTTTGTTATTTTTAACACAAATTCACTAAAAAGTTATAAGAAAATGTATTTGAGCTATTCTGAATACCTTTATCTGATGATGTGTATGGAACTATGCATTTCATGCCTGTCCACTCATTTTCTTATAAATGCTGGTTCAATATTTATCCAACACATGCATTTCTGTAGTTTGACCTAAAACTTAATTGCAACATTTTAGTGTATATTGACTTGATGAAGCAGAATTTCATTGATTTACCAGTAAGACTATATAAAAGATGAAATTACTCACCTGGGAGTAGCAATAGAATGTCAGTGAAGAATATGTTTGTTTTCTGCCTGTAATATCTCAGTCCTGAAATAAGACATACAAATAAAACCCGAACACAAAAGGTAAAATTTTTCTTTTTCCCTGTCACTCATGTTAGCTCTTTTTATACTTTCTTCTCTTTCAAACACCCTACTATACAATAAACTTTCTCATTATCTTCATAGAGTATTCCTGAAATTATGATTTCTTTTTGTTGTGCATCATTGTACTTTTGGAGGTATTTTGTTCCAACTTTCCTTCTTTATGTACACTTCAGCAAAAGGCTGTTGGAGAGCAGCCCTTGGTCATGTTAGATGAGGTTTTTTTGTCTAGACAGTGAAATAATCACAGTTAGCATCAATGCAAACAAGGAAGAGTATTTTCAAAAAGATACATTAATTTCCTTTTGGGATAAAAACCTTGTCACAAGAATTTTAGAATAAAATTGAAATCAGTATGATTCTAAAAAGTTTGCAATTTTTAACCAATTGTTGCAATAGCAAGAGCAACAGTATACTAACAGTATCATAAGTTTACAATTAGATGCCTGTGAGAAAAGCTGAAAGCAACAGAAATTATTAGCTTTTTTTCCTTACTTCTTTTGTACTGAGCTCTTTCATAACAAATAGTCTTTTGAGATGTTTTCCCTATGTTTTTTTTTGACAACTAAATCTCCCACTGGCTCTGCTCTGAACACCTAAAAACCATAATCATAGCCAGTTACCCCTTAAAGGCTATAAGGAGCTGCAAGGCTCCCAACTACATTAATGGTCTGGTTTTACATTTCTCATCTTAGTGACTGATGGTAATTATTTTTCTGATTCTTTCATAAGTTTTATTTTATAGTTTTGTTTTGTAAGCATATTGGTTTCCTACTTCTTTTATAGGATGCAGGTGTGAGAAGGATCTGGGACTGCCCTGTGCTGGACAGACACACGGGAAAGTTCCATTTGTCTCCAACCCACCAACCACATGACTGAGCCCCACAGCCAAGGGAGTGACATCTTTGGGAAGGTGTATTCAACGAGTGAGAAGTGAAGAAAAAACACAAAACAGACACCAGAATCAGGACAGAAGAGAGGGAGAAGGTGCTCCAGACTCCTGAGCAGCCTGTGATGAAATGCATGATGAGACAGGCTGTCCTCCTGCAGCCCATGGGGGATCATATTGGGGCAGATATCTGTACTACAGCTTTGTGGAGGACACCATGCCATAGCACCTGGATGCCTGAAGGAAGCTTCAGACCATGGATAGCTCACACAGGTGCAGTGAGATGAGGGAGAGAATCTGAAGATTAAAAATGAGAATATTATTTGATTTAGATAAAGACAGTTTAATAGGTGAAGAAAAAGCTGCACACACAAGTTGTTCTGCCATCCAAAGGAAAGCAGAGCTCCATCATACACAATGGTTTTGTGACATCACCACAAATTTTCTGCCCTTACCTTCCCTCTTCTTTCTTCACCTTTAAATGTTGAGTACAAAGCCATATGGTATGAAATCATCCCTCTGGTCATTTGGGGTCAGCTGTCCCATCTGTGTCCCCTCCCAACTCCTTGTACACCCTGAGTCTCCTCACTGTAGGGGTGGTGAGAGAAGCAGAAGAGGTCTTGACTTTGTGCAATAACTAAAACATCCCTGAATCACCAACAGTTTTACGCAGATATCCAAAGCACAGCCCCACAGCTTTTTGCAATTAGCAATAACTTATTTTTCCCCAAATCAAGTCTTTTTTGCTTGTGGTAATAATTGGAAAGCAATTGCCCTGTGCTTTTTAGAACCCATAGGCTTTTTCATCTTATTTTCTTCCCTGTTCCATTGAAAACAGTGAGCCAGTCGGCCAAGTCTAACCCTGCATGCATTGTATATATGCAGATTTTTTTTCCCTAAATAAATAAAATAATACAAAATAAGCAGATATTCTTAGATTCCTTATTGAATGTGGTGTCTATCCTTTTGGAATTCAGGTTTAATAGAAGTTCACAGAGGAATCAAATCCAGAAACAGGTAGATATTATATAGAAATGGAAATATTATCTTCTCTAATTTAACTATGTCCCTGCTAGTTATACACCAATATCCTGATAAGAAGCTATATACATAGATTAAATAATTTGTATGGGTTTATGTAACAACAGCTTTTTAAAGTTCTGTAATAGTTTAAGCTAATAAATATCTATTCCGAATCTCTCATTTTTGCTTTTCTCTATGGTTTTTGTTGCAGAAATAATAACAAATTCTTGTGACTTAATCATGATATAACTAGTATTTTTTTAAAGGTTTGTATAATGTTCTTCTACTTACTCTGGGAAAATTACCTGGAGATATATGAAATAGCCAATAACCATCCCTTCCTGATATATTAAGTGACTCTTAATTTTATAAAGCATTTAAACAGGAGGAGAGGAAAGAAAACTCAAAATGAGTAAACAATATGCATATGTTGTTTTTCTGTAAAGCAGACAACTATATCTCAAAAGGATAATTTCCTTCAAAATCTCCTAAGTTCTTTTTCCTGCTATGCATTTTACCCTTTACACAGTGGTGATAAATGCACTCATTCTCTTTGATTCTCTGCCTCTCATAATGGCTTTCAAACTTTATAGTTTTCTTTCAGTTTCTAGTCTGCCACTCTGACAGAGCAAATTTTGTAGGTCATTAGAAATAGTACAAAACAGAAAAAAAATCACAAAACCCCTCAAATATATTTCTAGCTTTAAATTTTTGTCTTGAGAACTTTCAAAAATAAATTATGTGTCATGGACAGCATATCAGAAAGATTCATACAAGTGTGACACATGTTCTTATGCTGTTCTACATCCCCTTTGACACTTGTCTCCACATAAGAAGTACTTGAATTTCTGAGTTGGAATGATTCACTGAAGGGGAAATAACATACATTTTTATCTTTCAAACTGAAAATTTGCACCAAATTTCTTCTCAGCAAACTAGTTCTATAAACATTACGTATGACCTGCTATTAACTTATTCTTCAAAATGTGAAATAAAACTCAGACTCCTCGTCTCTGATAATTTTTTTTTTAAATATCAGCTGAAAGAGAATAGTCCCTGTGGGTGACAACAAAATTAACAGAGCCTGATGCGTACATGTGGAACAAATTCCTTGTGTGTCCTTGGAGCCATCATTATACAGGTTCTCAGTAGAGTGCATTCTTTTAATCTTGCAATCTAACAATGAGTTACATATACTTCATTCTGACATAAGGCATAAAAGCCTTTGCTCAATGTGAAAGCTACAGCAGTTTGGGCTGGGGTTTTTTTGTGTTTTGGGTTGGGGTTTTCTGGTGCATTGTTTGGGTTTGTTTCCTCTTCCCATGAGGGTTTTATGACCTAAGCAAGAAATAGAGAATTCAGGCCAGAAATTCTAGGTAAAAAGATCAAAACAGTGTTAGTCTTTTTCAAGTTAAAATTTGCACCCCAGAATAAGGTACACACAGAACCTAATCTCCTAGACTGTTTGGACTTGTGAGTATGAATTTCTTTATGATACAGTTAACCATACCAAACATATTTGCAATATTTCCCTCCTCTCTCTACTGTCGTGTGTAGACCCAAACATCCGTGATCAAAAAAATATATCAAGAAGACTGAGTATTTAATTTCTTGACTAATTTATTTCTCCTCAAAATCTCATTTGGTCTATATTTGAAAGAGCCTTTCAATATTTCAAAATGTAAACATTTTCTCTCTTCTCTGGTGTAGGAAACTGAGCTGCAGAGAGACACAGGAGTCATCTAATTTGTATGAAGGGAATGCACAGAATGGATAATTCACCTTAATTCTATCCCCTTCTTGAGACAGTAGATACGCTCCATCTGGAGCCCACCTGCTTTATAAAGGCTTATATAAGAACATAAATAAGGAAATAAATAAGAAATACTGGTAACAATTGTCTACAAAAGGCTTCTTTGTATACAACACTTGCCATATGCTTTTTTATTACAGCATCTGTAAATACTTTTAAAATAAAAATTCAATATATAGTTCCGAATGTAAAATAAATGAAATATGAAGCCAATGGTTAAGAAACATGTAAACCTGAAGTAAATGCAGCTACTGTAGGAGTAGGAAAGCCAATACAAATTCAGAAATGCCTCAGTCATAAACTGGCAGTTCTGTCAGAACTTAAAATAGTGAACCATTCAAGAACACTTAAAACTTGGTTTCTGAGCTGGCACAATTAATTAACGATAGTTTTGATGTTGAGTTTTATGATTTGTTCGGGGCAATGGACTGAGACTACCAATTCATTCCTCATTAATCATTCAAAGATAATTATTTTCAGTGGCTACCATGTGGATTGGACTTGAACTAATATCTTTAAGGAAAGAAAGAAGTCTGCTCCTTAAACAAATATCAGAATTCTTGCTCATTATTTTTATCAGATTTGGTTTTATCATGAACGAGAAACCCAGGCTGTATAGAAACAATGCTTTTTGAAATACAGAGATAAAGACATTAAAGATTAAGGTGCAAAGCTTGGGTCATTATGAGATCCCTTTTTTTAAACTCTATTTTTTTAAACTTTACTAATACCTTTAATTTAAATGCAAACAGATAGTTACTCTGTAAGCTGATGGTTGAGATTTTTTTGCACCGTCACAGTCAGGAATGGACTTAAGAAATTACCGTGACTTTTCTCCCAAAAATTAATTTCAATAAATTGTGCAGTCTATTTTTCAATCACATCACTGGAATTGGTGCAATAATTGGAAACAAAACAACAAGCCAGTATTGCTAATGTGCAAAGGAAGCTATGGCAGCAAGGTTTTTCTTGTACTGGCAATCAGCAGTCCTGAAAAATACAGAAGTCAAATTGATCATGATACATTTTAAAATAAACAGCTAGTTCTACTTGAAAAATTATATCCTCATGTAATTTTTTTCGAACAGTTTCATACAAACTGCATGAAAATAAAGGAATTTTATTTGCCTAACAAGGTGACGGACATATTGTTTCATTGTTGCTGAATTGAATAAAATGAAGATGAAATTTAAATAAGTACTAGAAAGTAGTAGAAAATCCTGTGCAGGAAAAGTCATCAAATTCTGTGGCAATAGCAATTACATCCCAGAAAAGTTTGTACTTGAGGAGAGATGTGGAGCTCTCAAGCTCAAACATCATCAACATTGAAATGACCTTCTTTGTCTAACAGATATTCCACTTACAGTGGTATTTCCACACATACACTGCCCCCAGGCTGCTATAGAGAATTGAAGATAGAATTTGTATAAAGAAATGCAGTGCCACCATATGCCCAGCAGGCTTAAAGCTGTTGAAAACTTGGCCTGTGGTATTCATCAGAGTGAAACCTGTTTTACACCATCCTGAATAAAATGCAGCAGTAATAAAACAGCTCTGGTCTCAAGGTACAGAAGTGCAATTTTCTCTTTGTTGTGAGCTATAATTGGTGAATATATTAGTATTTGCAACTTGCAAGGAAGAGAGATATTGCCTTCTATTGTCTTCACAAATATTTGTAACTGGTTTGCATCCTTTGCTTCCAGGAAGGATTTGACATTCAAGTGCCATGAACTGGAAGGAGAGAAGTGTGATATTGTTCTTAGACAGAAAACTGAATGTTCCCCTAGCTAGAGGACTGCAGCCAGGAATCTTTCCCAAAGAAAAAATTAGAGATGCATATTCATTTATCTATGAGATGATTTTCTATAAAGTGTATCTCTTCTCTATAGGTGGCACAGAATGCAATTAATTAATTTCTAGCCTTAAACTGAAGCAGCATTTATCCAAGAGATTAATAAATGGCATGCAGCCTTGATACATTGCCAAAGCTTGCTTCAGTTTATTTTTGAATTATATACTGGCTTTTCATAAATACACATTCATTAGTAAAAAGCATTAAACAAATGTTGTACAGAAATGAAAACAAATCTGTTTGCCAAATTGATTATGCTTGAGGCAAACATGAGGGCTGAATTTTTGTTTGTTTTATTTTTGATTTTTGAATTAAAGCAGGAATACTACTCCTTATGATTTCATTTTAATTTGAGCATTTTTATGGTTGCTTTCTGCAATATGCTTTTAAAAGTAATAATTTTTAAAATGCTCTACCTTTAATAATTATTTTCCTGATTTATGCAACAGGTATTACATTTAAGCAATGTTAAAATATATTTTTAAATGCATTTTCCTTCTGCACTTTCCTTCAAAAATTGACAGTCATTTTAGATACATTTATTGAATATTCTCTAGACCATTAGCAAAGGCATAGAAATTTGCTTTTGTCCAATACTCAACTGGCAATAGTTTTTTATGATTATGAAACAAGCCCAAATCTCAGAAAAATCTGGCCCCAAAGGAACAGAGAAAAATCTTGTTCTTCAAAATGTTAAGCGCACATCTGTTTTGTTCATTATATTCACGAGATTCAGGTGGTCAGGATATAACATTTTATATAGAATATAGCAACTTTAATCTGCTGTATGTTCAGGTAAGCCCCCTAGTTCATTTGCTTCTAAGCTACAAATTTTAGAACCTATTCAACAGCAATAAAATAAGCATGATGTGAAATTCAGTTGGTCAAAGTGTTTTTTCTGTTGAAACATAAACAATCACATGCCAGCAGTAATTGCCACAGATTGTCACACTGCCTTCTTAGCCGCTGATTAAAAGAAAATATTGAAGTGAATAACATGTAGATATGAAGTAGATATGAAATTGAAAACTTCAGGGGTTTAATCCAAAGAAAATATTTAATCAGAACAAGATTATTATTATTATTATTATTATCATCATCATCATCATCATATTCTTTTTTTATCACCTGAAAAAAAAATAAGCTAGATCTGAAACAGTAGTTTATTGATTATAATGTATTTTTTTATTATTTTCTGGAAAATGAACTAAGTTTAAAAAGAGAAAGAGGAAAACTAACACACAATATTTTATAAACTATGATTTTTCACTGTCACGTAGCATTAAATGTTTTTTTTTCTTTTGTAAAAGATCTCATATTATGAGTAGAGTCCAGGGTCCATAACAGGGCCTTGACATAAACTGTACTAGTCTGCAAAGTTCTCCAACTGTAAGAAAATAAGACTATTTGGAAAAGTGCATTTATGATGTTCCACACTTGCATCTTCCACAAAGATGATCTGTCATGATATTCATAAACATGGATATGTGGCCAGGACAAGGCTATCTATGTGTCTCAGGGGGTGAAAAGATGTTAAATATTTTATGAACTCTCCCAGGGGAGACATGGTGGTGATAGAAGATGCCATAGCTCTACATCAGACTCCTATGAGGGAATGCTCTGGTCACATCTTGGCATGTGCTGTTACACAGCTAAATATGGCCTTGTGGATGCATCTCTCCTACTGTTTTTACATGGATACATCTCTCCTACTGTTTTTACTTGCTTTTCTTCCTTGCCAGGGTGGTCTACAGTGGAACTGACAGCCCAGCTTTCTGCAGAAGGAGTGGTGGATAGAGAATCACTCTCAGAGACAACATACATCCAGCAGCAAAGGAGATGCAGAGAAAAGCCAATCCAGCCAACCAATCAACCCCTCATGAAAGATCAAAGGTTTAAGAACCATCACCATAGGCAATAGAGGTTACTGATATCTATGCCAGGGCAGCATAATGGCACTACATCTGCAGCAGGTTGCTGTTTCAGACAAGGGTAAGTCCTCACTCCAGGATTTTGGGTAAGCTAACTGTAGTGTGAAATCACCATAGTGGAGTAACAAGCTAAACAGCTAAATCTTGTGGACAAATTGACATAAATGGATCTTATAAACTTAGTACTAACAGAACCTAGAATGCGGATTTTTCAGTCTTTGGAATAATGTGTTTTGAGGCGGGACATCTGTTTTGAGATAAAACACTTGCTGTAGAGCTGTACATATGAGTTAATTGTTCAGATGATTCTCTGTAAATTTCTAATCTGCGGTGAAAATAGGAGGAAATAAAACCAAACAATGGAAGAAAAACTATAAGCCCTGTGGGAGTCCAGGGTTTTTCCCTGGCTCCTTTGGGGGTGCAAAAACCCCCCTGGCAGACCCCTCAGAGACCCCTGAGTGCTGCCCAGGAGCTGCAGGGGCTGGATTTGGCTCCTTGGGAGAACCTGCCCACATTGAGAGAAGAGACACAGAAAATAATGATGAGTAGAGTGTAAATTAGAATGTTAGAACGTAGATAAATAGGTTTTCTTGAATGTTTATGATAAGGGACACGTGGCCAAGATGGAGAATTTGGGGGGTGGACACCTTTTCCTCCTTCTTCTCCATGTCATCCATGTTGGGGGACACGTTGGCCTCTTGGATTGGTTGGGGTCAGGGCTGGACCATTTAATAAAATTGTATTGTATTGGTAAAATTTTGTAAACATGTAATACGTAGTACTAACTATATAAGATAAGCCCTGCCTTGACCAGGCAGATTCCACCATGGATGCCAGGCTGAGCAGACCGCTGCTGGCCAGGCAAAGTGTCCCAGAGATAAGAAACAATAAACTGTCCTTGGAAAAAGAGAAAACTGTCTCCAGCAGTCTCTCTTCGGCAGCTTCGGGGAAAACCAGGTTTTGAACCACCTTCGTGTCCCTCTGGGGTGATCTCGGGGCAGAGGAGGAACCCCAGACTGGGACAAAGCCCATCAAGCTTATTTTTTATTGCAAGAAGAGTAATATGTTTTAAAATACCAGGTCAAAATTAATACTTAGTTGTTTCAAATTCTGTACGTTTTTATTTACTGTTATGATAAACTGTTTCTGTTTGGCCAAGGGTTCATTTGTCCTCTAAGAAAAATGGAGAGACTCCATGAGTTTTTCCATATTCATCTAAGAAAAATGTCAGTGAAGAGACTGCACAAGGAAGACCAGAACTGTGTCCTGCAATGTCTGTTAATCTGCTGTTTGCCAGATGAAAAACCAATTTTTCTTTCTTTAACTAGCCTTGATTCTCTCAATCATATACCAAAATAAATTTTTCCAGCCAAAAATAAGATTAGAGACTCAAAGACATTTTTCAAAACAGCAGTCATCTCCCATAAAATGTAATTATCAAAGTGCATTTAAAGAAGCAACACTGCAGATGAAGACAATTGTTAAAGTATTTAATCTAAAATACTGAAAGGATGTAATGGCAGGCTACTTTTTAAAGCATTTATTTCTGCATTGTCTTGTAGGACACACATGATGGGATGTAATTCAAAAAGTACTCACTTTGTATGTGTACAAGCTGCAAATTCTTTAGCAAGCATGTGGAATTTGTTCGGCAATAAATTAAAAAGCTTTGAATAAATAGTATTTCATGCATTTATATACAGGAGAATAATTTCTTCTGTTTAAGTAGGCATGGGATTTCTGTATAAATTTTTGCACTCTAAAAAATGAAGTTGAATATTTGTCCTTTTACATATCTCCTCTCATTAAAATCTCAAAAATATCTAATTTTTGTTTCTGTTATTAATTTTGAAAGTTTTTCTATCTGATATTTCTCATTAAATCTCTCTAAACCCATAGAAATAAGTAAGCAGGAAAAAGTGCTGCAATTTTACTAGGTTTTATTGCACTGCAAACAGTTGAGTCTGTCTTTCATGCAATCATTAAGGCCTGATTAAAAACTCAGAGCATCTTTGACTTATCATTATATTTTATTGAGCATTTAGAACTAAATTGTGGCCAAATGAATTTTAAAAATCCCTCAAAAGTTAAAAAGCTTCTTAATTCTCAAGATTCTGCTGTTCATAAATATGCCATATAGTAAGCCATATTGTTTAGTACTGTTTGTTCAATGAGGAGAAATTATGGACATCACATAAAGCTCTAGTGACATTTACACTTCTTACTGTTTAGTAATCAAAATGGCCATCTGCTTATTCACTGATGCTTCCCTAGTCAATGGGAATATTTTAGTTAACAAAGCAAACAAATAGAAAAACAAACAAACATTTCCAGGCACATCCTCCCTATGCATAAAAGGCCAGGGTAGGTTGCATATAGATTTTTATGTTTTGGGAGTTTTTGTACTCTCTGTGAATAAGTATTCCAACATTCATTTGAATAATTTGAGGAGCCTTTTGTTTCTGAGGTCTGAGAACAATTAGGAAATTGATTTATAATTGAGTTATAAAGCTGTCAAAATAATAATAACTAGAATGAAAATTTTGATTGTCCTTCCTTAAAATTAAAGCAAAATAAGTGAAACTATACTTATATTTGAACTAGTTGATCAAATTCTTCATGTTACGTACTGAAATTTAGAAACATCACAGATCCATAAAATGCATTGTCTAGTCAGAAAACGCAAACAAAACCATGTCTATTTATGACTAAAAGCAAAATTTAACAAGAATGTATGTAAACACAGAAATTAGAAAATGGACAGAACTCCAGGAACTAATATTTACTAACCTTACAGGTACCTGGGAACTAGCCCACACTGCAAGAAAAAGATAATGTCGTAAAGTGACAGGTTTTTTTTCTTTTTTCTAAATTACAATAACTAGAGAATATCATTTCTCATGCCTCCAAATCTCTGCCATTGCATAGCTGCACTTCTGGGGAGTGATTATATTTTTGAAAAATGTCTAAACACAAAATAGGTAAAAAAGTTAAGATAGCAAAAAATAATTTATCGAGGAACAGAAATAATGAGTCATTTTGAACTTTGTATACAACTTTTCTACTCAGTGGAACACTCTTAGCTTTTGAACATTTTTAGTCAAAATATGTCAACATTTCTCACTTGTTTCTATTTCTCTAGTTAACTCTCCTGAAAAGAAAATTCTGTGTCTAGTCATGCTGCAATTGTTTAAAATTGTTCACAGACATGCTGGTACTGGAAAATTTGGAAAGACACAGAGATTTCCTCAATTCTTACTGTGCCAAGACTAACTGAAAGGCACCCCATTTTTATTGTGTTGATTTCTTGTGTAGAAAATAAGGTGATCCTAGAGACTAGCCTATGGGCATCCCTCTGTACAGCTTATCAAACTGTAAAGAAATAAGATCTTTCTAAATAGTTGACAAGCACAGGAATGGTCATATAGAACAACCTTCTTCTATGTATAGTCAAGTTAGGCAGGACAGGTTTTGTACATGGCTTAAGATAATTAAAACAGACTTGAAGGGATCACACAGAGCTGTTTGGAAGCTGGATTGCATGATTTCACTAGGAAAACATTGCAAGGAAGTGCCATTTGATCCAGATGAAGATGGCATTGCAATCAAACTCCAGTCAGCATTCAGAGAGCAATTTATTATCTTTTTAGAGTTGTGGAAGATAAATTAGTTTTTCTTTTATGTGTTTTTTTTTTTAAAGGAATTGTCTCTTCATCAATATCTCTGCAGCAGAAGTGATAGCTAGAGGTCAGCCATCATCCATTAGATTTGTGTCCTTGCATATTTTTTTATGGCTCCTTCCTTTTCCTCTTATCACTTGTTTCAGTGAAAACTCCTTCACCAGATACAATTAAAGAAGGAATGGATGCTCCTCCCACCAACCTTTGCAAAAAACTTTTGAGTAATGGGATAGAATCTCACCAGCAATAGAATGTTTCTCTAGAAGTACAGTTAAACTACATTGATTTAAATACATTTGCAATTTTATAATTGAATTGAATTTGTTCACTGAATTTACCAGTATCAATGAAAACATTAACACATTCGAACTAGTTAAGCCTTTACTTTCATCAATATGAAAAAATGTTAATAAGATTTCTCCTAAATTTTAGAGCTTTTTTATAGTTATAAATGCATCTTGCTTACATTTGAAGAAAATATCACACAGTGAATATCTATGTTGTGTAAGTACTTCTTTCAAATAACTTGTGCCTCATATTTTATATCACCTCTTTACTTAATCTCGTCTGAAAACAGTTATGAAGAATAACTTTAGTGAAAATTCCAGAACAATTCCATAGGCAACAAAACTGTATTCCAGAAAGTCCCTTACTTACATCTTAAAATTCAACATTAATTACATAAATTATTGTGCAGCAACATTAAAACAAAAATTTTTGATTATTGTTTCTCAGTCATATTCAAAGTGGCATTAATCACTTTAATAGTATAGAATAGTAACTACTGTGATAGCTATGTTAGCTATGACTGCTTAATTTTCCTCCTTCTCTTACTTCTGTCCCTTCTTTCAATCAAGTTTCATGGTTTATCTCAATTTAAGTTTCTAAGTCAAAAACCTAAACCAATTTATCACTTTAAATTACTTTCTCCTTTTGCAGACATCAGAAATAAACAGACAGTTTCATCAATGGATTTATCTCATGATAAATAAAAAATCTGTGGTGAAACACTGCCAGAAGGTACTTATTTATCTCTAATAAATACAGAAGAAGCCCAAAATGTCCATCTTGAACTAAGGGTAATATTGTTTAATACATGATTTGAGGCTGTTGAGTACCTGCTATCAGCATCAGCATAGTGGGCTCAGTGTAGACAGATCAAAACCAGGTTCCCCTGTGTGAAGTACAGCTAAGTCTTCACCTACAGAATATACACAACTGAAAATAAAAAATAAACTAATTAAAAATGAATAATGTAAATTATATTGGATTTTAACTTACACAAGTGTGTTTACCAGTAACACCTCTTGTATAAAATTGTTGTGTAAAAAATATTATAGTTATTAACAAATTGCTATCCTTTCATGTGGATGTTATCAACATGTCATTCACTATTTGTGATTTATTATGAGACTGTTGATTTTATGCCACTCAGAATTCTTTTAGATTTTTGATTTCCAGAGTAATATTGTATATGTCAACTTTTCGTAATGACTAATGATTAACACAATGCAGAAGTTCACAAGATCTTTAAAAAAGAAAAGTATTCATAAAGGCTTCCTTTCCTAAAGATATCATTAACCAAAAATCACCAAAAAACCACAAGTCAGTAGAAAAATTATTTATAATGTGGATCTTTAAATGAAGAACTGTAATATTTTGTGGTTTCAGCATTTAGCTTCAGTAACTGCCAAAAGGAATTTCTTTCTACATATAAATGAGTTGGAAATATGTTTTAGTACTTCAAAGAGAGTTGCTTGATCTAACTGTAAGAAAATATCTAGAATTTTTTTTTTCTTAAAAAAAAAAAAAAAAAAAAAGAGATAGAAAAACTGGATTAATTGTTAAAGTGTAGTGCAATTCACATCCGAGAACTTAAAGATCTGCATCTAAAGATCTGTGTTATATTGCTCTAAACATTACAGAAATCACAATCAATTTTTAGGCTGCTTCTAGGCTCTATTCGATTTCCAAATAGGAGCTGGATGGCTCCCTTTCATTTACCTCTCCCTAAGACTACATCCCACATGATAGCTGTCTTGAAGAATCTCTTCCAAAGACAAGTATAGTTGAAAATATATTACATATGGTTTGTTTATTTTATCAGAACTCTTGATTATACAAGCAAACAAACATATATAGCCACGCTTATAGGTCATAGTCATCTTGAGTCCTGAGAGGAGTTTTGAGCATTATAAGGACATCAAATTGTTAGTGTGTCCAGCATAGGGTGATCAAGTTAGGGAAAAGCCTCAAGGGCAAGACTTAACAGGAGCAATTCAAGTCACCTTGTTAATTTACCTTGTAGAAGAGATGTCTGAGGAGAGATCTCATTGCAATCTACAATTTCCTCTGGGGGATCCATGGAGGGAGAGGTGCTCTCTCTACTGACCATCAATAGAACATGAGGAAATGGAATGAAGCTGTGCCAGACGAAGTTCAGATTAGAAATTAGGACAAGATTCTTCACTGAAAGGGTGACTGGAACTGGGTCCTCTGGAAGTGGTCATGGCACCAATGTCAGAGTTCAAGGAGTGTTTGAATGATGCTCTTAGTTTTATGGGCTAGTTCTAGGTAGTCCTGTGAGAAGCAGGGATTTGGACTCGATGATCCTTATGGATTCTTTCCAAGTTGAAGTATTCTATGATTCCATAAACTGTACATAGTTACTGATCATTAAAGAAATGTAGCCTTGAGAGTTAGATATGGCCATTGTTAGGGCTTTAAAAGAAATAAAATGATAAAAGAACAACTCTGCATTTCTGTAGATATGTATATTAGATTTGGAAAACTAAAAAAAAAAAAAAAAAAAAACCACAAAAAAACCCCAAAAAAACAAAAAACAAACAAACAAAAAACAAAAGCAAAAACAAAACAACAAAAAAAGAAAACATACCTGACAACAAGAAGATGTAAACACACAGCTATAGCCTCAACACTGGAAAATTAAGATCAGAGAAAAAGGAGTTCACTGAGTAGTGTTTTCCCCTACTCAAGGACACTGCACTGCTACTTGGACATCAGCAGGTCTTCCTCCACCTCAGTAGAAAGCTAGCATTGCTTTTAGATTTTACACATAGCTGTGGTAATGAACCTGCTTATGGGTTTCTCTGGTGTATTGGGTTTTCATGGCCAAGCTTTAGTAGTAGGGGGCTACAGGGGTGGTTTCTGTGGGATGTTGCCACAAGTTTCCTCCACATCCAGTAGAGCCAATCCATGGTGGCTCCAAAGATGGATGTGCCACCAACCAAAGCTGGGCAATTAGAAATAGTGGTAATGCCTCCGTGGTACCACATCTAAGAAAAAGGAAAGAAAAGTTATTAATGCAGATGTAATTGCTGCCAGAGAAGAACAAAGAGAAAATACATGAGGGGAGCAATTATGCAGACACCAAGGTCAGTGCAGGAGGAAGGGGAGGAGATGCTTCAGGCACTGGAGCTGAGATTCCCCTCCAGCCTGTGGTGCAGACCATGGTAAAATAGCTGTCTAAAAAGAACTGTCTCCTGCAAGAGGGACCCCACTGGAGGAGGGAAGGACGTTTCTCCCTGAGCAATGGGAGAAAGATCAGGTGATGAATTGACCATAATTCTCAATCCTTGTCTCCCTGTACTGCTGGGGTAGGAGGTAGGGCTAGGAAGGACAGAGGGATGAGGGATAGTTTTTGAGATTTTATTTTATTTCATTTTATCTTGCTCTGATTTTGCTAGTAATAAGTTCAATCAATATCTTTAATTCTAGCCTGTTTTGCCCATGATTGTATTTGGTGAGTGATTTCTCCTGGTCCTTATCTCAGCTTATAAACACTTCTTTATGTTTTGTCTCACCTATTCAGCTGTCGAGGGGAGTGTGGATGCCTGGCATTCAGCCAGAGTTAACCTATTACATTAAGATCATTTTGGTTAGCATTTCTTTTTCTTGATTATGCCACTTTACAAAGAACCAAAACATGTGTTCCTGTCATCGTCCCCCCCCACCCTACCAAAAAAAGACAAAAGCTCAATGTTTTAAAAAGTCTAAGAATTAAAAACCTTCATACCCTTACTTAACTCTGAAATATTATATATAAAATATTTTTCCTAAACTTATTTCAATAACAGTCTTTTAAGCAAATAACAAATATTTGGTTAGTTATCCCTTGCTTAATATATCAGGCGAGAATAAAAACAAATTAAACACATTTACAGGAAAGCAAATATTGACAAGAAATAACCCCAAACAATAATGTATTAAATACAGGTATAGGACTATACTCGAGTGACATTATTAGCATAGATTCATTTTACAAGCAATTTACTTCTAAGGTTGGAA
This sequence comes from Erithacus rubecula, assembly GCF_903797595.1. Classification (NCBI taxonomy): domain Eukaryota; kingdom Metazoa; phylum Chordata; class Aves; order Passeriformes; family Muscicapidae; genus Erithacus; species Erithacus rubecula. The sequence goes on from NC_136658.1 coordinate 61,631,717, forward strand.
AATAAAAAATAAATAAAAAAAACATGGTCCAAAACCAAAAAGTAATATACAAGGTATTGTAAAAAACCCAGAGGTTAAGAATGGTACAGATGCATTTATAATATTGCATCAGGATATTTCCAGCATTTTGTATTGTTTCCAGGAGGAACTACACTTTGAATTATTAAGCTTTTCAAAGCATCAGATCTGTCTTTCGGTAATTTGTACAGCATCTGGATTAATAAGTCTGATCATGAGTAAGACCAATAAATGTCACAAGGATAAATTACTGGTGGAATTTTAACTTCAGCATCGGTGCTGTAATATATCGTCCATGAGCTGATAATGAAGATTAAAATCCTTTTATTCTGCTTGAATGGGAAAAACCTGGAACTTGATTCAGAGACATATTCTGAACAATATTGAGCACCTTAAATTCTCACTGATCACAGAACGTCTTCTGATAAAAATCAGAGTAAAATCTCTATTCAGCTCAGCTTAATGAAAATTTGGTCACTGAGTGCTGTGTTATCAGAATTTGTCCCATAATAGAAGTCGAAACAGTAGTTCAATTTAAGAAAAAATACTTCTAAATTGTATGGGAAATAGAGACTCATGTAATAGAACTTCACATAACATGGAGCTCTACTGTTTTACCTTATTCAGCCTAATGATTTCCATTATCTCTTTAGTTGATAGAATCCATTTCAAAAACCAATAATCTCTTGAAATCCACTGAGCCGCAAATTAGTCATTAGAGAAAATTTTCAGAGATCATTACCTTTTCCATAGATTTTAGCTTTTCGTTTCCTAAGTGCCCATGTCTAGTGTTGTTCATAAGAGGAAGAGGGTAAATTATTCAGTTCCAAAAGAATGATTCTAGTATTATTTATGCTATTCATTTGTTTATTATTTGCACTGCTGCAGTTTCATTAAAGGTCAACTCTGTATCACTCTTAACCTTGAATTTATGACCTCGTATACCATTAGGTTTTACTGGAAAAAACAAATGGCATCAACACTTCATTGTGTGCCACTTTAATGACCTACTATTTTCCATAGGAGAAATTTATTGGTTTTCTAAACTAGTGAAATACACTCTGTCACACACACATGTACACAAACGTACACACAAACAAATAGAGGCATAATTTCTAACATAGAAGGGAAAGTAAGAAATGTGGTTAGTGGTTCCATTTTTTCATTTCTTGCTTTGGGTTCCTTACTGTTTTTCCTAAATTATACCTAAAGTGTCCAGGCTTTTTGACCGAGTTTTGACTGAGTTCTGTTTTGTCTCAGAAAATGTTAAGGCCACAGTAGGAAATTGGAAGATGACAGAAATCTGAAATATTTCAGAGAAACTCTTTTCAGAATTCAAACGGAATTCAAACAGATTTTAGGGGAATCCAATCTTATTAAAATAAGTAATATTAAACAAAACTCTTCTGCATAGATCTGAATACACCAGAATTACTTATCAAATTATAACAATCACACTCATAATTTACCAGGGTTTCCATACTTGCATAAATAAATGTTTCTTCCTTCACTGTAAAACATGAAAAAAATTGCTAAATAAGTTAGAGAAGTTCAATCTTCTTAGAAACAAAAAGTAACATCAGCAACAGCTGTGCAATCACTTGGAATGATTTATGTGCTGTGACTATATCACTGTGTTGTTTACTCTATGCTTATATTGTGTAAATTGGCAATTTCCTTCTGAAAAAGTGTACAGAGCAACGGGAAGTTGGGTACTTTGCAAGGCTGATGCTGCAAACTCTGTAAGGGCAGCACTGACTACTCTGATTTAGAGCCTTAGTGAGGTCCTCAACTGAACATGAAAGGCTCTGGTTAGGATAGATATAGTGCTTAACAGGTGGTAAGATCGAAGCTGTGATGATGCTTGAGAGTCTTTTGAAGAGAAGTCAGATGCTTAAGGAGGAGAATTTTATTGCTTTTGAGGGAATTTGCCTAACATTCACAGCTGGAATGAGAACATCACCCGAGAAATATTAAATTATACATGCATATATTTATATATATACACACACACACACAGAGATTATTTTTCTCCTTTGATCATTCTGTGTTTTTTAGTATTTGGCTTTTCAAGGGAAAGACATAATTACTTTGAGTTAATTGTATCTTGCAAGGAAATTGATTGTAGACTGGACTTGTGGCCTATAATTTATTGTGTGACCACAGGTATTGTTTATGTGTATCAGCATCATGTAGTGCTAACTCAGGTAATGGCTGAAATGGATTAATTTAGAAAACTCAGGAAAATATCAAAAGTACAGTTAATTCTGTCTGCCTTATGGCAGCACTCCTTTTTAAATAGTTAAGCAATATCTCAAGCATTTTTGTCAGATATACAACATTAATTTTAAAGCCATGGTTTCTTGAAACATGAGCTTTAATTTTGAGAAATATTCCGAATCTACATTTAATTTTGACTTGAACAAATACTCAGAGACATCAACCCCATGTCGCAGGATGGATGGATGGATATTCGAAACAAAAGGAATATTAAACAAATCCTGGCAGCAATTTTTTCTCTATTTTCCCTAATTTTAGCAGACTGAATTAATAAAAGCAAGACAGTATTATTATTATTATTATTATTATTATTATTATTATTATTATTAATAATAATAATAATAATAATAATAATAATAATAATAATAGTATGCTGAGAGAATTGCTATCCATATTTTTAGCCTGCTTAACTTCTCATCTCCCATAGTTATAATTAGCAACTTTCTGAATAAAAGAGAAATACCTTGAGTATTTATTTCATTTAAACAGAAGCTCAGTTTATTTGTATGCTTTCATATCTATTTCAAGTCAGTAAATAGAACCAAGTTTTCCTCCTGAAGCACTGAGACTCTTTCACTGAGATTATAAATTTATCTGCCTGTTATCTTTGTAAATTTGCATGAATCACATTTACATGCTAAGCTGTGTTCTGCTGATAAGTCAACAGCCCTCCAGATTTTCCAAATCTTATCTAAGATACCTCAGAATCTCAATCTACAATTAAAAAAAAAACAAAAAACCAAAAAAACAAAAAAACAACAAAAAAAAATAAAAAAACAAGGAAAAAAAACATAAAGAGCAGAGGAGGAGGGAGAGAAGAGACAACTTACTGTCATTGTGCACCTGGTGCTGTATATAATTTAAAATATGTCTAATGCATTTGCTTTATTTTATACCTTCCCTAAACCATGACACTCCTGTAATTTAGCAACCAAGTGAATCCAATAATGTCAATGTCAGGAAAGCTAACAATAGAGGAGCTCTTCTGGCAATCGTTTGCAACTAAAAATACAAGACCAAATTAAAAGAAACAAAGAAAATAAAAATAATCATGAAAATCTGTGAAAATCCATCACCTATATAGCTTGTGTTGCATTTTAAAAAAATTGATTGGTCTTCAACTATTCATTTTGTGTTGACTTATTTTCTATGCTTATGAAGAAAGAGGGTAGTATTACAGTTTGTGCACATGCCATAATTATATATAATTTTACCTTTCAGCATACTTTTCATCATAAAAAAATTAAATTGTATGTACCCATTTTTTCTTCCTAATGACTAGAAAAATAATGCAATATATTTTTATCACTAATTTTTCACAGATAATTTTTCATGTATCCTCTTAAGGTAAGGTGAAAATAAGTATTTAATCTGCAAATTCATTGAAATTTATTGTAGACCAATTAAAGGGAAAAATTACTTCTTTGAAAAGAAGTTGTATGAGAAAATATTGTAGAAGGTGAGAAAGCATGAAGGTATATGAAAGACCAATTACGTCTTCCAAAATATGGGTGGAGAAAGGATATTTTAGTTATAGTCAGAGGACACAGAGTTGTCATTTCCAATTTATGTCTCATATTCACTATGTGAACTCTACAGTTACTAACTCTCACTCTCCTTTATTAACTCTTGTCACAGTTTCTTAACCTACATTTTCTGTCACTCTTTCAATTCTTTGTTTTCTTGTTCTGCATCTCCAGGAATAATTCATTTTCAGTCATCTACAGCCTATGACTAAGGGCTTGTTTTTATTCCCATCTCTTGGAGATGTCTACTCAGACAAGTGGTGACACCTGAAAAGAGAGAAAATTTGGATATTAGTGAGGAAGCAGAAAACAAGAAATTAACACTATCTGAAGTGTGCATACACTTCAGTGTATGTACATTCTGAAGTGTACATACATTATCTCAAGTGTACATACATTACACTTTTGTAGGACAGTGATATAGTGTGCTGATGACATTTAAAAGAAATGTTAAAGCCATCCTGATTATGTCATCTATAATATAGTAGTGTTCCCTCAAAGAGCTAACTTTTTCTTTTATGCAAGTCTCACAATTCAAAAAAATCCAAAACAACCAACAAGTCAGAACCAGAATAAAAATACTGCCTTTATTTCAATACAATAAGGGGAAAAATGGTGCTTTTGTTGTGTTTTTAACATAGATTATTAACACCTGAAAAATTCTTTTTACAGTACAGCAAAAGACAAAGCTTAATGAAAGAATAAAAGACAACAGAAGAAAAATAATTGTGTTGTATACTTTTGTTGGCAATACTGGTTTCACAGTAACCATCTATGTTTGGATTTAGACATTGAATGATGATTGTGGCTGATAATTCTATTGCTTCTTTCAATAAAAGAATGATGCATTATGAAGTTTTACTACTTTTCTTTGCTACTACTTAGTAATCAACGAGAACTGACCTGAATGAAAAAGCTAGACAAAGATACTGAGTTTTGAAATAAGTTGTTTTTTCGAACGATAAATCTCAGTTTTCTACAAGATGTTAAGAATAAATCTAAGATATCAGTTGTTATGCTGCTAAGTTAAAACTGTCCCTATTGGCACTATAGTGAAATCAATACATTAATATTATAAAGTTTATTTTTTTATTTATTAAATTATATTTAATATATGCATTTACAGCATGGAAGTTTATATGTATTTTTAAAGGAATACAAAAGCTGCAACAAAAAAGACCAGAAAATTTTTAACAGCATTATCTTTAAAGATGTTTAATAAAACCAAAACTCAATGTAAAATGTCAATGTGATATCACTTTCTTCTAGTAATTTTGCAGCTGAGCTTATTGAAATACACAGTTTTAGGTAAGCCTAAATTTTTGCAGTTGATTTTATGAATAATATGTGGTTTTAATACCCTTTTCCTTTTTAATTAAAGTTACATTCAGATTTATTTTTGAGGTAATGTTTTGCTTCACAGTTGCACTAGGTCCTTAATCTTATTTTCATCTGAGTGACAGTAAAAGCTCAGTCTCTTGAAACTGCTTTGCTTATTATCAGCTTCTATTCACAGTATGATAGACAAGAAATCAGTGACATTCATTTCTTTTTTTTTGCATTGTACAGTAAAGATGATAGGTTTCGTTTGGTTCAAAATTAATAAAGACCATAGTTATTGAATATAATTTTATGTGAATACAAATCTATTTTATAGATTTAAAGTGATCTATTTAACACTACCGCATCCACATTTTCATAAAAAAAATGAAATTCAACAATTTTTTGAGCGTGGTACTGGACTGACACATAAATAGAAAGCTATATTTATTTTGGAACTTAAAATGTAAGTCATAGGGTTGGTATCAATCAACAACTTAACATTTTGAATTAATTTTAGTTTTGCATATTCATATGATTCTGTGAAGAAAATTGTGAGAAGACAGAGCTGATAACTATTAGGGAATTTTTAGTGCTTTTCATTCCTATATTATTTGCAGGCAGGTAACCCATTAAAAGAATTTAACTGGACTACCTGTTACTGTTTGTTCCATTTCTGGTTAGATGGGTCAAATAGCAAATAAACCCATTAAAGGTTCTTAACTGAACCAGTGAAGTATAAGGTGCTTTCTTCATCACCCTTAACAAGGTTTTAAGAGCAGCAAACTGTTTCCTTATTATTTCTTCAGGATCCATTACATTATAGTCCTCTTTCTCAGTACCTTTTAAAAGGCTTCATGGAATGAAAAGTTGAGTTGCATCCAAAATACCAGCAGTGTAGATGAGTCAGAGTGTAATTGTATATTTTAGTGTGTCATTGGTAAATAGCAGTTATCCTTGCAATCTGCTTCTGGAGCGCACATAACGAAAATCAAGTGAAATATGTAAGTTTCTTATCCTGTCTTTTTTAGGGTAGGTTGGAGTGTAACTAGCCCTGCACAAAGCTAATGGATAGCAAGAGGCCAGGGAAGGCCTTGCTGTCCTAAGCTCACGGGGACCAGTGTACTGCCAGACAGGATAAGTTATGTGCCTGTCCTTGGAGCAGCCATGGAGACAGACGTACAAGGCACAAAGCAAAGAACAGTTTTTTACAGAAAACCTTTTGCAGTGAGTTGAAAACACAGCCACTGAGATTGGGAACAGGCTGCTGCTGTGGAGAAACAAACCTCTCAGAAAACCCATCTTCCAGACAGAAGAAACTAATAAAATTCTGTCATAAATTGCAACCAGTTTCCGGGAATATGATGTTCACCTTAGGAATGGAATTGAATATCTGCATTGCAATTTTCTGAACATGGCCAAGTTGACCTTGGCAAGTTGTGTTATCTAACAGAGGGAGAATGCCAAAACTGGATTAAAACTGAATAACATGGGTGTTTTGCAGTTGTTTTAGTCGAAAACTAATGATCATGATCTAGTAATTCAACAAGAAATCTTCCAGATTAAATTCCATCTGTCTCCAGAAATGGCTTTGTTTACAGATTTGCTTCATGGGTTACCTTGCTCTGAATGATTATCTTTGCAGTGCCTAATATAAGCCCTGCATCAGCAAAGCAAGCCTTTATTAGTAGAGATTGTAATGTCAAACTGTTACTATAGCACACTGCAATGGTTGCTATATGTTTGAAGTGTGTAATTTTCTGTCCCGGAGCATTAATAAACCAAAGCAACCAATGGTATCCATAGTAACAAAAACCCAGAAACAGTAGATTGAAATACTCTTTACAGACATGCTAAGCTCCTTCTGAAGCTGGGCTGTGGTTTCAGATCTACCTCTTCTACTATTAAAAAAAAACCCAGCATTCTTTAAATTAAGAATCTATTTTCAGATTAAAATTTGCACTTAGGCAATCACATTGCACTATGCTGTTAATAATAAAAGCATACATAAATTTGCAAAATATCTGGCTTCACTCTCCTATTTATCTTCATGTAATAGTTGGGTAATGAATCAATGTCTACTTCTCTCAGGTGTATCTAGGGATGTAGTGCTGTGAAGGTGAACTTAGATTAAATTTTTACTCAAAGTTTGGAGAAAAACTTTTTTGTGTGGTTAAAGAAAATTACTCATATTTTATTTTTAAATTATACTTAGATTTATTTTTAAATTTAATTGCACGCTGATTCCCTAAAATCCATTATGTATGGAGAAAATATCCTAAAGAAATAAGTTCCACTGAATTCCAGTTATTTGTTAAAAAGAAGTATTTGATTTTTTTTTATTTTTTGATTTGTTAACAAAGTAAAAACTGCTAGTTTTCAGGCATTAGCCTGATTTGATAATTTGAGAAGAATGTAAGAAATTGATACTCTTAACGATATGGTAATTATATCGATATATTTATATCTATCTTTTACTTCAGAATACATCTGATATTAAATGAATTTTTTAAAATTAAACTTTTTTTTTTTTAAAAAAAACAATATAAAATGCTACTTCTGCTTCTCTGCAAGGCTATAAGAGAAAGTTTTTTAATATATTGTCCTGAATTTTATTTCATTAATTTGGAAGACAAAATTTTATTTGCTGACTGACATTAAGTAACCTTTTATTTCTTGCTCAGCAGATGGAAGAAAACCTGAAACATTCAGTGCAAAGATACTGTTTTTTGATTGAAGGATGCTTTGGGAAAAACAAATACTTTATTTGAACCCTTAAGAAATGTATAACCTACTCTGCTGTTTGCAACAATCTTAGTTACTATTTATGAGGTGATGTCTTTTAATAGAACAATATGTATATTAAAAAAAAAAATAAATTAACCACATCCCAAATTGTTTCACCCACATAGCTTTGCACTAATAGCTTCTGTTCCACTTTTACCCATGCAACAGAATCCTGGATCTTCTCCAGCAATTTTAATTTTGTGTTGACTACTCTACAAATCTTATTTTACAGTTTTCTCCCTACAGTCTTTAGATTAGGAAGGTTAATTAGGTGAGGATGATGTGTATCTCAGCCATGTACTGACAACACTCAAGATGTAACCAGTATGTGAATAAAAGACTCAAGGCTCTTCAATTCCATGTTCACCTGCACAGAGTAGCCTGATTTGCTCAGCTTTTGTCTTCACAAATTCATCCTTGAATAGGAACTGGGAGAGTAACTTTCAGGTTGTGCTATTAACATCTAGGAATAGAGATCCAACATGTAGCAATGTGTGTTTCTATTTCCGACTTGCTGATTTTTTCCCATGAAGCTGTGTAAAGAGGTGTGCCTTTACCTTTATTTGAGGAAAAGGTGTGAGGGTGAAAGAAGCAATTGCATAAGATATCTTGACTAGTAGCACAGTTTCAAGCATAGACCCTAATTCAGAAATATCCCGAAAATATATCAAAACTAAAGTATGAGATGCATCTTTGTTCAAAGCAGAATTGGAATCAGATCCTGAAGAATGGAGGATAATTTTGATTGTCTAACTTATTAGTTTTGATCTCATTTTGAATTTGCAGCTGTTCTGTATTCACTCACAAACCTTTATATTTGGGATTTATATAATTAATTTATTTCTACAATGTATTTGAAAATATTTTTGTTTGTGACAAGGTTTCCTAAGTAAATACTGGTGTCACATTGTTTGAAAAGTGATTCAGAGGTTTGTAATCTAACACCAGAGTGATAAGGGACAAAATCTACAAAGGGGCTTTGATAGAATCCGGGCTTGATAGCCCCTTGAACATCCATGAGCATCTAAATGGTTCAACTCCTGCAAGTTTTCACTGGGAAATTTCTTAAATGTGCTAAGCAGGGCTAATTTCTCAAACCCTGTGCTCTGAAGGACCTGATCTGAAGAATATAGATATACCATCTATAAAGAATATTTGCTTTTCCATCAAAATACAGAAAGACTTACTGGATTTGTTAGTGTTTCTAAAAGATTATCTTTTCTGATTATTGTGATTATTATGTGTTTTTTGTTATTAATTTTATTGAGAATTTGAGATTTAATATCTAGCTTTAGATATTATTCTTAATAGCAAAGAAATTTCATAGAACAACACTAGTTGACTACAGGGGTGTGATTTGGTGTGTTTTCTTCGTATTTCAGCAAAGATTACGCTATTGTTAGTGCACTTGAAATCTTTAGGATCAAATAAAATAATTGTTAGCAGTGTGTATCTAATTATTACAATCACCTAAATTATTTTCTAAAGCCAAAACAAAGCAAATCTGACATCAGCAAGTATGAGTGTAGACGAAGTAAACTTTCAGAGATATGCTTTCTATTATCTTCCATGTTTTTTATCTATAAATAAATAGACTTATTTTAAAATTAATTTTGTAACTTTTATAAATTGTTTTGTCCTTGTCAGGGTTTTGGGCATCTGATTCACTCATGCAATAGCTCTCCTGTATTCAGAACTGAAAGAGATCATGACTCATTTCCTGAGTTTCTCTTGAACTCATGCTTTCTCCATTGTTGAGCTTTAAATGTGAATAAGGCCATCATATGGCTGCTTATGCAACCAACTGTTCTTGAATAAAGTAATTTATTGCATCCATGGAAGAGTTGCCAGTTTTTCTATTAGGTGGGATTGATTTCCCATAGGGAAATCAAATAATTTTCAGAAAAGTTGTGACTTGAATTTGCATTTTACCATCTGATCTTCTATCAGTAGTTTTATGTTAGTTCCTTAAGAAACTTACCCTCCTCTATGAACAATTCAGTACTGAAGCACCTGTGGTTGTGTTCATCATGAAAACAATTTTTATTTGACATACGATTTTCAAGGACAAGTAGCCATAGCAGAAGTAAGACAGTAAACTTGATTTCAGGCATTGAGTTTATGCTTAAGAAATGGAAAATGGGAACATTTGGATTTGTAAAATGGGTAAATTTGATGTGTGACCCACTTTGAGAAAACCTGGGATGGGACATCAAAATTTCATTCTTTGCATAGTCATTTGTCTAACTATAGTTTTAATTCAGATTCATATCAGTTTACATCAAGATAATTAAAATCTCCCATCTAAACTATTTTTTTTTCCTTCATCACAAACTCTTTTGCTTTCACAGGCCATTTTATAGTACCTTCTATGTGGTGGTCTACAACAAATTCCAACATAAATTTTAATCTATTTCAATAGCTATTTTTCATCCAGAGAAGACTTCTGACTAGCCTCCAGTGATGTACACTTCTCCCAGGTTATTTCTTTGCTGTCCTTCCTCTATATATGGATTTCCCAAGCCCTTGTGTTACTCCATAAAAATCTAAATTAATGCTAGTGTGTCTATCATACCATTCATTGTATTACTTGATATAAGAGTATGACCTTTTCTATTTCCTTCTCAGCTTAGTGAAAATATTTCCACTTAGTTTAATTAAAATTGGTTTGAGCTCTAAATTCTCACTAGGAATGACTGTAAAATTTCAATTATCCTTCAGATATTGACAATTCACTCAAGAAATTTCATAGCAAAACCAGGCTGCAATATCTACAGAGTTTTGTGAAGCAAAAGTAGACTTTTAATATTTTTTCTGTTGCAGGTAGTGAAACTCATACTTTAAATTGTTTTAAGGTAGCTTTCCTACCTTCCTGTTATTCTCTTTTGAGAAAAAGAAAGCCCATTTTTCTAACTTTCCTGAGATCATTGCAGATAATGATGACAGATAATTGTTTGTCACTTTAAATTATATTATCTTGCCAGCTGTCTCAGTGGCAAGAAAGACTATGAGAGAAAAATAAGACAGAGATTTTTGTTCACAACAGGGACGTTTTTATCCTACTTAACTCTTAACTCTTGCTTAAAAACTTTCCATTAATAAGAGGTACAGATTATCTAAGCTATCAATTTTGTATGCCTGGGCCTCAAAATTCACAGTACAAGATAACCAAAAGTTAGTACAATTTTCACCATAAATAGTATCAGAGAGTGCTGATGATGTGTTCAAAAAAAAAAAAAAACAAAAAAACCCACGAAAAAAACAAACAAAAACCCCCAAAAAAACCCCAAAACCAAAACAAAAAAAAACCAACAAAAAAACAAACCAAACATACAAAACAAATTTGATCTCTGATAGAGATCCTATTAAAATTCAAGTCAGGAAAAAACCCTTGTCCTCGTCCCTATTTACAATTAAAATAATTAACATTTTCTTCTGCACATTAAAACACTTTCCACGGTTAAGTCCTAAAAAGAACCTAAGAGCAGTGTCTGATTTTCTTGGGATTTTCGGATTTTATATAAATCCTTGTCTATTTGTAGTTTAAAAAAAAAATATTTCAGATAAATAGAAAACACATAGAATAAAGGTTAGATGGTAGGATTTGTTGTGCTAGGATAAGGGGTAATGGTTTTAAATTGAAAGAAGGTGGATTAAGATTAGCTCTAAGAAATATGTTTTATACAATGAGGGTGATAAAACACTGGAAGAGGGTGGCCAGAGGCTGAGATGCCTCATCCATGGAAACATTGAAGACCAGATTAGACACGGCTCTAAGCGATCTGACATAATTGAAGATGTCCCTGCTCATTAGAGGGGTGTTGGACTTGATGACTTTTAAAAAGTCCTTTTCAAACTATTCTATGATTGTATATCATAGCAAAAGACAAACAAACAAACAAACAAACAAACAAAAAAAATCTATTTTTTTCTTTATAGGATAGTAGATAATTACTAGTGCTCAAAAAATGCTCAGTTGAAACATTCATGTGTTTATGAAATGAAGCTTTGATGACTATTATAAGGTTTTTACTTGTGCTTCAAGGTTTTGCTCAGATGTAGAGTGAAACAGTGAAAGCTGAAGATATCTCTAAGGAGAATGATGTGCCCTGAAAGGAAAGTAACAAGAACAACATTAGGTAATGACAATTTATGAGAATTTATTTCCTAGCATATAAGTCAAGAAGGAGATTGCAACAAACTCTCAAGTTTTGATATTTAAATTAACATCTCTATCTCTTGTCATATTCCTTGCTGCACTTGGTATTTCTATACTGTGTCTTACATTTTCATCAAACATGACATTAAAAAGTTTTCAAATGCACTCCTACATATAAACTTCAAAGGCCATTCAGCAAAATCAAAACAAAACATAATGACAAAATTAAGGCCACTGTCCACAGTTTTAGAACTATTTAATGCTGACTCCAAGACTCTAGATTTAGATTTTCAGTATTCTAATGTTATCTTCAACTGTTTTTCCACTCATCCAAACAATAGACATACAACAGAAGAGAAATCCACATTTATAAATTTACAGGAAGAAATCAGAAGAACATTACTGATTGCTTAAAACCACAGAAACTTAAACACTGAGCATTCCTGTGAAAAAAGGTCTGACTGTCAAGCTGACAACTGGCAGCTCTACTGCTGAGAATTCTGTTGATCATAGAACAAACAAGGTGACTATTAATACTGAGAAGTTGTTTCTGAGTGCCTTTTGTTGGGTAAAACATTAAAAATCACAACAAATCCTTAGCTTCTCTTTGTGATTGAACTTGATCAGGTATCTAGCTCTCCCACAAGTGGAATAAATTTCTTCCATGAGGACTTAAATTACTAGCCCATTTGAAGCTATTCTATAATTTGGTTTTTTTTAATAAGAAAAGTAATTGCATCCAAAAATACTAAGTTGGCTAAAGTCTTTCAGGTTGAATGTAACAAATGTAGCCTTTTTTCCCCCAGTTTTCCGGTATTTTCTCATTATAAAAATGCTGTCTAACTGAAAGACTCCTCAAGCTGCATACTTTTTCACATGGATAAAATATTGCAAAATGTGGGAAGGTAAGAGGGTGATAGTAGATACTTAGCAAATGCTGAGAAGATATTGTAAAGTGCAATAGTCTGTCATGGGTTACTGTTGACTTTTTGTCTTCTTCATTAATAAGGGTGCAAAATATGCAGATTGTGTTAAAAACTAACATTTTTGACTGTGTTTATTTAACACTACTTTTCTGTTTCTGATGAGCTCAATAATCATAGGATTTGAATGTACTTTGTAACAGTCTCTAGGTCACCTTGTTTGTGATGTCTGATAGGCAGTCATTTTTCTAAGCTTTTCATCCTCATTTTGTTGCATCTATATCTCTATTCTTCTAGTTGGCTTGGCAGGGAAGGAAGAGGAGAGGAGAGGAGAGGAGAGGAGAGGAGAGGAGAGGAGAGGAGAGGAGAGGAGGAGGAGAGGAGAGGAGAGGAGAGGAGAGGCGAGGAGAGGAGAGGAGAGGAGAGGGAGAGGAGAGGAGAGGGAGAGGAGAGGAGAGGAGAGGAGAGGAGAGGAGAGGAGAGGAGAGGAGAGGAGAGGAGAGGAGAGGAGAGGAGAGGAGAGGAGAGGAGAGGAGAGGAGAGGAGAGGAGAGGAGAGGAGAGGAGAGGAGAGGAGAGGAGAGGAGAGGAGAGGAGAGGAGAGGAGAGGAGAGGAGAGGAGAGGAGAGGAGAGGAGAGGAGAGGAGAGGAGAGGAGAGGAGAGGAGAGGAGAGGAGGAGGAGAGGACGAGGGAGAGGAGGAGAGGAGAGGAGAGGAGAGGAGAGGAGAGGAGAGGAGAGGAGAGAGAGGGAGAGGAGAGGAAGGAGGAGAGGAGAGGAGAGGAGAGAGAGGAGAGGAGAGGAGAGGAGAGGAGAGGAGAGGAGAGGAGAGGAGAGGAGAGGAGAGGAGAGGAGCTAATGTTCCCAAAATCGCAACAATCTGAATAGAGAGCCTCTAAGAGACCCTTACATGTAACTGGGGGAAAAAATAAATTCTAGTTAAATGCTGTATTACTGTATATGTTGGGTTCTTGTGACCCAAGTACAGGACCTGACACTTTGCCTTATTGAACCTCATACAATTGACCTCAGTTCATCGATCCAGCCTGTCGTGATCCCTCTGCAGAGCCTTCCTGCCCTCCAGCAAATGAAAACTCCCGCCCATGTTAGTGTCGCCTGTGAACCGAGAGTGGTCCTGAATCTGAATGTTACATAGTCTGATATGCAATTAAATAAAATTGAATATCATAGGTATTTAGCTACTTGTTTTCAGGCCTTCAAAGATTAGATTGACCATGAATATTGCTCACCATACAAGTGTCAAACTTGGAAGGACAGGAATAAACCTGCATGAACACACAGATATTCACTTCTACATTGGCTGACTTTATCAGCTTCAAGATCTTCTGCCATGGCCTTTTCTATTTTGTTTTTTTATTTTATTTTTGTTATTTTGCTTTTTATGTTGCATTTCCTATACCTTATGAGTTAGTTTACTGCTTAAATAAATCTGAGTAGCATGGTAATGACTGCTAATGTACACAGATATATATCTGTAATAATTGTTTCTGTGGCTGATACTACACCAGCTGGTGCTATGTGAAAATGTTTCAGGATGGAATGACTAAAATATCTGTACAACTCCCTAATGGTTACCTCATATAGAGGTATGTACCTCTATATCAGAAGACTGTTTATTTCCCTACATCAAACTGTTTAAAATTCTACATGCTGAAGCAATGTAGAATGTCTTAAGCAATTAGTGCTTGATGTTATTTTTCACAGTGTATCTAGTATATATCACGTCTGATATTGTGGTTTTTTCCTGCAGTCAAAAATATAAAATACCAATACCAAAATAGGAATACTAAACCAAAATTTAACTCTGGTTAAGATTGGAGGGGCATAGTGGCTTATTTCTTATTCATTAAATTCCATGTTCTTTATTTAATGCCAGAAACATAAATTTACCACAGGAGTATGTTCATCATTCTCTTCATCCTCAATGCAAATTTCTTCACCTATAACACACTGTTCTTTTTTTTTCCTGTTATCTTATTTCTTTTGAGGCACAGGTAAAAAAATTTCAACATCCCCAACATAGAATTAGCAACACACAATCTCACTAAGGAAAGAAAACAGTTCTAATTTATTTTTGTTGCTGATAAGAATTTTCTTGCCTAGAACCTTGCCTTCTCTTTTACAATTCTTTTATCTATAAATTAACTCATTTAAACACAGATGGTACAAAAGCCTGTCATTTACATAACAAGGAAAAGCAGGTAAATTTCAGCAGTGCCCCACCTACATTAAAGTATTAATAATATGCTTCAGCAGTCTTAATTACTTTGGTGACCTTCCTAATTTAACAGATTTGACTTTCCCCATTTGTAATTTTGCAGCAATAATTGGATAACTAGGCAATGCATGTACCTAAACAAATTAGGGCTTTTAAAATAAAACTTGATTATTCACAGTTCATTAGACAAAAAAGCTGTATTTTAATATTAATTGCAATCACTCCTGTAGAACATCATTCAGAATTCAACATCATGCTCTGTTTTTATGCCCATGGGATCACAGACTGGTTTGGGTTAGAGGGGACCCTAAAGATCATCTAGTTCCAATCCCCTGCCATGGGCAGGGATGTAATTCACTAGACTTTTATGCTCAGAGCTCCAAACAACCTGCCCTTGAGCACTTTCTGGGATGGGACATCCACAGCTTCTCTGGTCAACCTGCTGCAGCGCCTCACCACACTGATAATGAAGAATATCTTTCTTATATTTAATATAAACCTACTGTCCTTCAGTTTAAAGCCATTAACCCTCATCTCATCACTACACGTCCATTTGAAAAATCCTCTTCACCTTTCTTTTGGACTCCATTCAAGTTATTCAGAACAAGGAAAATCTGTTATAGAAATATATTAAAACTGTTAATAGAAATATATTTATGTTTGAGCTAAATTCTGCTTTTTGATCTCACTGAGAAAGTTCATTTCAACATTATGGAATAATTCAGTTTATGGTCCATTTTCTTTTTAGTTATCTA
This sequence comes from Erithacus rubecula, assembly GCF_903797595.1. NCBI lineage: Eukaryota > Metazoa > Chordata > Aves > Passeriformes > Muscicapidae > Erithacus > Erithacus rubecula. The sequence goes on from NC_136658.1 coordinate 61,647,722, forward strand.
CATTTCTGCAATTGGAATTGCATCACTGAAAATCACAATATCAAACAATATGATATGCTTAGCTCTGATTATCAAGGTCCAAAATGTTATAATTGATTGATTAACATACCAATATTTCAGTCATTTCTTATGAGGCTGGAATGTTAAAACTTATTTCAAATAACACAGACCTATTTTTCCTAATATAAATAAAAAAAAAAAAGACAAAAGAGACTATCACTTCAATATTAGGAATATGAAAATTCTTTTCCTCAGTATTGATTCTAAGAATGTATTTTCCATCAGGTTTTTGTTAATCTACAGTAATTTTACTGGGCCAGTCTTGATGTTGATTTAAGCTTTTTCCAAGGATTAAACTTAAGTGAGATGATACAAAATGTACGTTGTGTCAAAATCACCACTGCTAAAGTGAAAAAGGAAAAATGTGAAGAACCACCTTTGACAGGAATACTCTTTTTCATCACAAATCTCACAGTCTTCTCTTATTCAGTACGTAGTTTTGGTCATTTTCTGAGGATATTTTTATGTTGGTAATTACTTTGTGAACATTTTGAACTTTTTTTATACTCTTAAATTTTTCCAAACAAAGTGCGAGTAAAAGAAATCCCATGCATCCTAAAGAGGCATTATGACTGGAGAATATATAAATAAATAAATGAGCTTAGCCTGACAACTTACTCCTGAGAAATTGCCACTGTATTTTTTCCCAGCTTAACTTTTCTGTGAGCATTCATATTCATGAAGGCAAAGGGTCAGTTGCATATATGACTTAACCACAGGACATTTTTATCCCAGATACAGATCTAATTGAGGCAGCTGAAATGTGAGCATATTTTGCTTATCCCTGACCTACAATTTCTGTCTGTTCTAAAAGCGAGAATTAGTTTGGTCACCCTGCTGTCAGCCCAGGGCATCTTCTGACAAGAGATTTCTAATGCACTGAACAGCACTTTACATTAAGTGGTACTAATTACTGGGGCTGGGTAATCAGTTTGACCAGAAGTTGGAGGCATAACTGCAGACTATTTGGAAATTCCAGCAGGAACTACTGACATAGTTATTACTGCTTACTTTCCTATTTATTAACTCAATAAGAATTGAAACTCTTGAAGCCCAGATTTTCTCCCATGTCTTTCTGTGTATTTAGTTATGATAAAGAATGCATTTTAGTTCATATTTGCTAGAAGAAAATCAGAATTTATAACCATTTAATAAATAAGGGCTGGAAAATTTTGGGAAAAAAAGCCTCACAGAAGTTTCTGCTTTCCAATACTCTGTCCTTCTTGAAACATTGCATCACTGCTTGGAAGCAACAGGCAGCCTTGCAGGAGTGTCAGGAAGGGAAGTTGATGTATTTTTCTAACCTCTATTCCGAATTACCATTTAGCAAGTATATATATTTGTGTTGTGATTGCTTCCTCATTTACATAACAGGTACTTAAGCATCATTACTGACATTAAATAAATTATTTTTCACCAATATTTTTAGTATTGGTACATTGATCTTGTAATCCTTGGGGGCAGAAAAATTAAGCTTGAAAAAATAAAATGTTTATCTACATTTATTACCCCCTTAATGTTAGAGCTGTTTTTCACAGAGTATTTTGCAGTTTTCTATTGTTTTTATCCCATGCACATTCTATCTTTAATTTCCAGGTACCAAGGTATTGAGAAGAAGGTTTCTCAAGGGTTCCCCTGAAAGAAAAGAGACTATTGATCTTGGGAGGCTCCATAGATTTTTTTTTTTTAATATATTGATTGGAAGGCATATAAAAGTATGTGTTATTATCTGCATGGATTCCAATTGTCCTGGGGATTTTTTTACAGAAGTTGCGAAAAAACCCAGTCTGTGAAAGCAAGTCTCTTGGACCTGTTTTAACATAAGTGTATAATTATTTAAAAATACTTGTATGGTACTTTAGTTTTCTAGTTGGATGCCATGCAGATAAGGGCCAATCCATACAATGTAATTTTTCCCCAGTTTTAGGGGTGTGCACTTTCTGTATTTCATTTGTCTAGTTTCCTTTCTTCTTACTCCTAATTTTTCCTGCGGTGATTTTAACCATTTTTTATTTCTTTTTAGCTCTCTGCTAAATTCTGCCATTGATTTCTATTTAAGTGACCTATTACAATAGAAATTAGCAGCAGATTTGCATTCAGAAGGATACTTTGTGTGGGATTCATCTGATAAAAGCAGATTCCAGTGTCGCCCTATGAGCTACCCAAGGGTGTTTTTATGGCTAATAGACTGAAATAAGCACATCTAAAACATTATTAATTTGATATATTTAAGGGAGGTGATGGTCCTGCTCTACTCTGCACTGGTGTGACCTCACTTTTAGTTATGTGTGCAGTTTTGGCTGCCACAATATAAGACAGAAAGCTATTAGGAAGCATTCAAAGGAGGGCTGCTAAAACAGTGAAAGGTTTAGGAGGAAGCCACATGAGGAGCCTGGAGAAGAGGAGACTGAGGGGAGACCTTACAGCAGTCTGCAATGCTGTCACAAGAGGAAGAGGAGGGGCAGACACTGATCTCTGCTCTCTGATAGAACCTGAGGAGTCGCCTGAAGTTGTGCCAGGGGAGGTTTAGGTTGGATATCAGGAAAAGGTTCTTCACCCACAGGATGGCTGGGCACTGGAACAGGCTCCCCAGCACCAACCTAACAGAGTTCAAGAAGCATTTGGACAATGCTCTCAGGCACAAGGCATGATTCTGTGCAGGGGCTAAGAGTTGGATTTCAATGATCCTTGTGGGTCTCTTCCATTTAACATATTCTGTAATTCTGTGATTCTGTCCTGAGAAACCATTTATAATGAATCAGGTGGCTTCCACCCTAAAAGAAACAATTTCCAGCTTGGGAAAGTGGAAATGTGAGGCCCTGATCAGACAGCTGAGCTATGTTACAGTTATGTATACTGTAAAAGAGAAAAACAAAGGATGCCTGCTGTGAAAATGAAGGATTCACTCTGTCTTTGACCAGTTAGTGCAACCATCTAGCATTTCTAAGTTCCCAGCTATGTTGTATATATGAATGTGAAATTGTGTTGAGCATTGGAATGAGAAGTGTTGGGTTTTTTAAAGAGAATGGCCTATGATGTCCTCTGAGCTCATCACTCTCACTTCTAAAACAAATAATTTTACTGATCCATTTGCTTTTATTTTCTTTTGTAAAGATTGCTCAATGTTCTATAATGTAATGAAAACTGTTCAGGTTTTTTTAACATATACACTGTTTGAGATATTTCAAGATCAATTCAGTTTCCTAAACATGGGATTTGTATATTATTTGACAGGACTTAGAATACTACTTAGCCTCCCCATGCCCTGGAAGTGGTGCTGTATTTTAGCAATTCTCTCAACATAGAGTCAGGTTTAGAAAGGAGAAATTATTTACTCTGTGCAGGGTGCAAGATGAATGATTTCCACAAATAAGGTATGCAAAGAAATAAAGTCAGAGAATGTATACATTGAATTCTGCATAAACCCACCTATTTAACACATTTTTACCTCCCACCTAATGCATAATTATTTAGCTTGTACAGCCTTACATAACACTTTTTACTGTGCCTATGCCTTTTTGGAGGTCTCTGGTGATCATATGGGGAGGTGACCCCCTCCTCAGTTTTGAGCAAAGTTCAGTTCAGGATGTGCAGAACCCAAGTTTGAGTGCCAAAAAGGATGTAATCTGCAACTTGGTGCCACATCTCAATCAACTGTCAATCAAGACATAAAATACAAAAGATTTCCATAAGCATTAAGCAAGACATGCCTAAAACATCCAATAAAATATAGTTGCAGTCAAAAGATGGTTAAAGATGAGAATGATGCCATCAGCTTCCATCTGCAACAGAGATCAAAGGAAAGGACAGGCACAGAGAATTCTGCTTAAGGACTCAGAGAATTCTGCTTAAAGATATCAGAAAAAAAGGTTGATTCTTTTAATCTTCTAACTTATTTTGAATCAAATTCAGCTTATCCAAAGGCAGATATCTATAATGGCCTAGATAATTCCATATGCAGTAGAGCTATATTTAGACAAGTGACAGGATTATACTCTTCCTCTAGAAGCAGAAGAATAAGAAAAAAAAAAAGTCTAATGTATCTAAATTGGAGAATAGAGAAAAATTAGAAATAAGGAGTTATGAAAGATTTCTGGTTTAAGTACTTCAGTACAGTATTCTGAAATTTTTTAATTATTCAGATTTCTGTCTGGAAATTTCACTAGCATTTAAAGTTCTCTGTGTATATACAGAGGTCTCTTGTCATTATTAATCAGGTAAACTCATATGCATCCAGGTTCATAAAATATTTTTTCCCTTTGGAATTCAACACAGAGATTTAAAAAAAAAAAAAAAAAATCCTAAGATCTAAATACTCCAAAAATACAGACACATAAAATTTGAATTTAATTTTTTTAATAGTTCCATATGTGGAATTGTCCCCACTTCAGATTTTAATGAAATGATGATAGCATATGTCCATTTCCTCTCACTTGTGGAAAGGAACAGTAACCTGGTGGGCATTAGATTAAAAGCTAAGGTAGGGAGACTGAGGGTTTGTATGGTTAGTATGCACACAGACAAAGTCAAATACTTCTGTGAACATATGGTGTTCAGATACTACAATAATGCAAGATGTGTACAGAGCTGATATTTTCAAATTGAATGCATATGTACATAAAAACAATAGCAGAGGATGGTCTGTTAGAACTTGAGAGCTAATCTATTCCACCTCCTTTATCCTCTGGCAAAATAAGTACTTCTAGACCTCTGTAGTGGGTTGATCCTGGCTGGATGCCAGACCCATCAAAGCCTCACTCTCACTCTCCTCCAGAGCTGGCCAGAATATACAGCAAAGGGAAATGAGTTGAGAAAAGGACCAGGAGAGATCACTCACCAAATACAATCATGAACAAAACAGATTGAATTAAAGATACTAATTGAATTATTGCTGACGAAATCAGGGCAGGATAATGAGGTGTAAAAATAGACCTTCAGCCCCCCTTCTCCCTCCTCCTCAGCTCCACTGCCACATCCCTAGCAGTGCAGGGAGACAAGAATGGGGGTGAGAGTCAGTTCATCACACATGGTTTTGCCTGCTGCTCAGAGAGAGAAGTCCTTCCCTCTTCCAACGTGGGGTCCTTTCCACAGGAGACAGTTCTCCATGAACTGCTGCAACAGCAGTCACTTCCACATTGTGAAGTCCTTCAAGAACAGACCATTCCAGACCGGGTCCCCAGTAGGGTCAAGGTCCTACCAGGAAACTTTCTCCAGCATGGGTTCTTCTCCATAGGTCCCTTCCAGGACCCTGGTGCAGCACGGGGCTCCCACAAAGCCTCCTCTCAGACATCCAGCTGCTCTGGTGATTGGTTCCTCAATGGGCTGCAGGTGGATCTCTGCATGTCCATGGTTCTCAATGGGTTGCAGAGGCACAGCTTCTTCACCATGGTCTTCACCATGGGTTCCAAGGGAATCAAACACAATGTGTGGATCACCTCCTTCCACTCCTTCTCCACTGACTCGAGTGTCTGCAAGGATGTTCCTGCCATATATTTTCGCTTTTATCTTCTCTGTCTGCAATTACCTCTACACAATTAATTTCCTTTTCTTCTTCTTAAATATGTAATCACAGAGACGTTATCACCATTTGTAACTGCCCCAGCCCTGGCCATCAGTACATCCATATTTGAAGCCACCAGGAACTAGCTCTGCTGAATATGGAGGAAGGTTCTGTCAGCTTCTCACAGAAGCCACCTCTGTAACCCTTCTTCTACAAAAGCTTGGCCATGCAACCTCAGTGCAATCTCTCTGACTTATTTTCTGTTTTTTTCTATTGTATGCTGTTACGTGTTAACAGGGAAAAATTGATTTTTTTTTTACAAGACTAAATAAGTTTCTTCTTAAACATGACTCATGAGAACTGAAACCCGCATAATCTGGTTTTATTATCTTTTAGTGACCCGCTGTATGGGTGCTTGTTCAAGATTTTGACTGGAGGGGTAGGGGGTGGTCTCTGTGAGAAGAGGCTGGACCTGGTTTCAGCCAGCACTAGCTTCACACCAGAGTCTGTGTGTTACTGCATAGATGATGTTGAACATAGAAATGGCCACCAAAAAAAGGGAAGTAATTTGACATAGCAGGTCACTTGTACATTTGAAGTGCTCTTTAGTATCCAGGACCTTTGTACAGATCTGTCTGAAATAATGTCAGACTTCCAGATTGCCAAGTGCTACAGGAACCTGTGTGGGAAACACAGGGCTTAAAAAGATATCATCCAGCTATGTCACAGGACATAGGGATGCCAGTTTATGATGTTATTTATACTTCTGTTTCTCCTGGCTGTATGTATATAGAATCATAGAATCAAAGATTCACAGGATCCTAGAATGGCTTGGGTTGGAAGGGATCTTAAAGGTCATTCATTTCCAACCCCCACAACATAAGTAGGGACATTTTCCACCAGAGCAGATTGCTCAAAGTTCCATCCAAGCTGGCCTTGGACAATTATAGGGATGGCACATCTATAACTCCTCTGGACAACCTATTTCAGTGCCTCACTATCCTCATAGTAAAGAATTTTTTCCTAACATAATCAAAACCTGCTCTTCAGTTTGAATCCATTCCCCCTTGCCCTGTAACGATATGTGCTTATTTGATATCTCTCTTTCTTGTAGGCTTCCTTCAGGTACTGGAAGGCTGCAATTAGGTCATTTTGAAGTCTTTTCTTTAGGCAGAACAATCCCAATTCTCTCAGCCTTTCCTCATAGGAGAGGTGCTCCATTCCTCTAACATTTTTCTTATAGATAACTGGAGTCCTATGTGCAGAAATATGTAGATAACATATGCACATTATTTCTACAGGTATACAAAAATCAAAATTGTTTTCACCAATCCGAGTATCAACCTAAAATATGAGGTTAGATAACACACACTGAATTGCTGTCAAATATTTGCTAAAAGACAAAAAACCCATTTTCTTATGTCTTATAAGATATCATGGGAAATATCTTGGCAGAATCTTAGATTTTGTAGTCACTTCAAGCCTTAAAAGCACAATTATAAGGATTGTAGTTTTTTTATTTATTTAATAGATTTTATTTCTCAATAAATGAAATAGACCTTATATTCTAATATAGTTGCACATTGCTCATCTGCATACCTTATTATATTTCTTAAACTTTCTTTTGTTTCAGAGGTCAGTTATGATGAATTGAACTCTTTGGTTCTACAATTAATGTAAATAATGCAGATTGCTTAATTTAATGAGCTTTCACTTTCATAACACTAGATAATGAGTAGAGAACTATGACTTTGAGCTGTACCATAGTTTTCCTAACACTGCTGATAATTAAAAAAGCCATTAATTCAGAGAAGTTACAATTACATTATAGCGAGAAAATATATTCACTTCTTTTCACATTTGTGTATGTCATATATTATATCATTAAATGAGTACTACACTAACTTTTTCCTGGGGAAGTGCACCTGACTTGAGCATAAGCTTTCACTTAGCCATGTGGAAAAAGTAATAGAACACAATGATTTTTCTATGAGAGTGAAAACAGTGAGGTAATATGAATTAGAGATTATGGTCCTCAAACAAGTATTTTAAAGTACCCATCATGCTAAACATTCTACACAGCATTAGTCCCAACAGAAATGCTCAATAATAGAGAATTTCAGAACCTTCATATTGTGATTTCCATTATGTATTCTAGCCTAAAGGGATGATTGAAAGGGTTTTAATGGGGAAACAAGCTGATGTTATTTCTTAACTTTACTTTGAAAAGTAAAATTTTTCATAACTGACTACTTTTAGCAGTCAAATTTCACTGCATTTCTTTACATATTTAATGCATGTATTGATTACCTAAATTCCAAGTAAAAGTATCCCTAAATGTTGAGTGGAATCTATAAGTAAAACTTGTTTCTATTCCCTCCAAGTTTAAGGAACAGAAAAGCACATTGAAATTCCAATAACCTAGATAACAAATTAATGAAAATAAACTCCCAGACTCCTGTAATGCATCTGCTTTAAGTGCACTTTCAGGTTATAAGCAGTGAACAGTAAACAAACATATACCATAGTGTCAGCTAACTGAAATTTACAGGTCTACTCTACTACATTACTTAGAAAAAAACAACTTTTCCCTGTTACAGCATCTCTAACATTTTCTCTAGACTTGTTAATATTCTACAATGCAATATCATATCTACTGCAATTTGACAGAGTTGCTTCTTTGGATGCTGAGCACAAGAAAGCTGAGTTTTTCAGTTCATAGGACCAAAAATTTAAGTTTAGTGGAAAGCATAGGCAGATTTTCCAAGTCCTTTTATCACTGAAAAAAAATATACCACTTACTTTGAAGCATTTTAAAATGAGCATGAGGCAGTATTTAAAATATATCTAGCCATAAGCTGTGATACATGTGTCACAGGGAATTAAAATATTTATTTCAGTACCAAGTTGTAGTGTAACTAGTATAAGTATTATGTTATCCTGGTAAATGACCAGTTTTAATAGTTTCATATCAAAGAACTTTACGAGCATATGGTTTGCATTTCTTTCTTTTCTTATCATTCAAAAATGTGCATGACGTACATGTACAGGAATCATAATGGCCATCTTCACAAGCATGGATGTGCATGCTATCTTATTGCTAATTTTTTGTTTTGTTCTTTTTAAAATTCAGATACATTACCACTAAAAGTAACAAGAAAGCTAGGATCCTATACTATCAATAAATCAAAACTAATACAAAAATTCACATCATAATTGAAGATAGTCTTTTGAAAAAAAGAGGAAGTTCCATCAGCCAAACCATCTAAAGTCTTTTATTTATAGGGCATTATTTGTTTTGTTGCATTTCTCCTAATGACCTACTGATATTAATTTTAGTCTTAAATTCCTAGCCATAGCTCTTACTAAATATCAAATTCTATTTTTTTTTTTAATGTGAGAATTTGATTGCACTTCTTTTTAATTAAGTGCTTTAAGTGCTTGCAGTTTTTCATTCTCTGTATCCAAACTTTTCCTGTCTGGTATCTCCCTCTGCCTTAATCCTGCTGCACATACTTTTACGCGTGAAAATGTTTACACTTTTATGAAGATCACCTGTACAACATCTTGCATATCAACAATCTGTACATTTTGTGATATTTGTGCAATTTCTGCATTTGGATAATTTAATTATTTGCCCTGCTCTCCAGGCCACAATGTGGATTATGTCTTTAGTCATCATTACTTTGTGATAAGCTGTGTTTAAAACTATATGAATTACAATAATACTTCAATCTTTTATCACATGCTCTCCTGTGTTCTGCTTTCCAGTTGATGAGCTGTTTGGATTATATTTATTAATTATATATACAGAGTCAGAAAATTGAACAATTACTTTGTTAATAATTCCAACATTTTTAAACTTCATTTGTGTTTTGAAAACACTGTATATATTATATACAAATTATCACCTGTGTACACATTTCTACTGCATTTCTACTTTTCCTTCTTTTGTGTCATTATCCAAAAGCCTTTAGGCTTAGGAAATAAAATAAATACTAACTTCTTTATATTTTATAGAGCTGACTTTTTCAGAGAAGTCTTAGATCCCTACTTATCATTAAATTCCTTCTGTGACAAACATACTGATAGATATACACTGCTAGCAATGAGCCATTTTTGAGTGAGTTTGGTTGTCCTCTTGGAGGGTGGAAGACATGGCCTAGAGGGAAGGCCCCATGTGTAAAGGGCATGTACTCATAGCTTTGCCTATCTCTTGTGACATACTGATACACACATAAGATAATAGATACAGAAGAATTCCTTATCTTTTTGTACTCAGCTGAAAAAAGTAAAACAATTTTATGGCCTAAATGCACTGTTTTCCTTCATGTTACTCTTTTTCAGCTCTCACTTTTATGTTGAAATTGTGCCTGGAAAGATCTAAATCTTGCTGTTCCTGTTTTGAATTGAAAATATTCTATCAGCTATTTAAGCTTAAGATGAAAGAAATGTATGAAACCACCAACAGACTAGAAAACAGAGATGCTGTCTGGGAGAAGAAAGATATCAAATACAAATAAAGATTACCCTTGAACAGATCACCTTCTGATGAGCATAAGAGGAAATTACAAGCAGTGAGTTTATATGCATGCACCCAATATTTCCTAAATTCACAGCACTCCTCTGAAGTGTAGGAAGCATATTAAATGGCTCTCTTATCAGTGAAATCTGAGCTACCTTCAAATATTGTCTACATGTTAAGCTGTACAGAAAGGTTGGAGACTAATAAAGATTACACAAAGGTAATTGTGTTTAAGAAAGGCAGTAATCGGTAAAAAGAAAAAAAAAAAAAAATGAGACCTAAAGGGATAATGAGCACTGAAATACTGTAAATGAGAGGGCATAAAGGCAGTCTATCAAGGGAGCAGAAACTAAAGAGGAAAGAATAAAGGTTTGCAGTGTCAGAAGGTGGGTCATTCTGTCCTCTTGGAGCACATATGTAAATACATACTTATTAAATTATAACATCTGAACCTACATGAGAAGCAGAAGGTGAAAACTATTTTCAGATTCTTATGAAAAGAGCAATGAGGCTTTATGAATTACTTTATTTTCATGATGCACTTGATAAAATGAAATGCTGCATGTAACAGGAAAAAAAAAAGCAAATCCTAAATTTACAGTCAGAGATTACATCCTTGGGTCCTATCAAGATATAAAATCTGTTTACTAAAGGGACAGATGTAAACATGACACAAAAGAAAGGTGTAAAGAGCTTAATTATAATCTTTTACATATCTGAAAGGAAAAATAATCCATAAAAGGACAGACAAGGGTAGCAAAGACAAAATAAAATCATTAAGTAACTTATTTCTGAATCTTTCTGTTGCCTTTTGTATGCATGAAATAAAACGCAAGGCTGATGTAAATACAGCCTACACAAAATCTGAAAATCTCATTTCAACTTCTTGAGCAAGGAAGATCTATTAATGTCTATTTATCTCATATGCCATCTGGATATTGGGATTTATTGGGAAATGGAGAAACTATGAACATACTCAGTATGACTCTGAAAATCATACAATGGATAAAGTGCAGGTTTGGAATTCAGAAAAGTATTGAAACAGCTCCCACTATCTTTTCAGAGAATGGCTTAAGTAAAATGAGAAGTTGTATCCAAATGACCTGTGAAGGCACTTTGGAAAGTATTTCAATATAGAAACCTTTGTAGAATCAAAGCAGAGAAATAGACTTGGTTATAAAACTTTTATAAAAGATTCATTTGAAATACTGCAGGAGCAATTGCTAGCTCTAGGGAAGCAACCTTAAAAGAAAGTTGAAAGTACTAATCTATTTCTTCTTATAAAAAACAATGCATTACTGAAGTTATCCCATGTGGAATAGAGAGCAATCTCTAATAGAAAAGTTAGTCTAAGGTTTTATAATCCAGTAAAAAACTATAAACTTCCCTCCTACTCTTCTGTATAGAAGTAGGAAACAATGAATTTTCATCTACCTTTTCAAAACATAGAACAATATTTACTCCAAAGTTTATTTAGTGGCCACATTACAGAGAATTTTTTTTTTTTTTTTTTTTTTTTTTTTTTTTTTACATCCTTATAGACATAAATGTTGCTTAACTTGGTAACAGTTCTAGAGCAGCCAAAACCTTATTTGAGGAAGACTGTGAATCTCACCTTTCTTCTTGTTGTGTAAGTTTTGTGACAATGCTGGAAATATCCAGCACAAGCAAAATCTTGTTTATATGACTATCTCCTTCCCACTGAATCCTCTTTTTAAACTGGACTTGTATATGCAGTGTGACTACCTTAGGAATACAAGTTTTGAATTCACTAAAAGGTCTGAAACAGAAAGTAGATTAAATCTATTAGGGACTGTGAGCCCATTAAATGTTTCTGGACAAATGGTTTCAGACAGATGATCATGACTGCTCAATGATTTGGGAGGTCAAGCAGCAGTTTGTTAGGCTGCTCCTTGAGTGCTGTATCCAGTTCTGTCCCCTCATCTTAGGAAGGATGTTGAGATGCTTGAGTGTGTCCAGAGGAGGCATCTAGGCTGGTGAGGACCACAAACCCTGTGAGGAATGGCTGAGGTAGCTGGGGGTGTTTAACCTAGGGAAAAGGAGGTTCAGAAGTGAACTCTACAACTTCCTGAAAGATGGATGTAGCCAAATAGGGGTCAATCTCTTCTCCCAGGCAACAACTGAAAGAATGAGAGGTCTTAAGCTATGCCAGAGTAAATTTAGGTTAGACGTTAGAAAAAAAATAGAAAGAGTTATTGGGCACTGGAATCATCTGCCAGGGAGGTGGTGGAATCATTGCTCCTAGATGTGTGTTAAAAAAACCTGGATGTGGCACTCAGTGCCATGGTTAAGTTGATGAGGAGATGTTAGGTCATAGGTTGGACTAGATGATCTTAAAGGTCTTTTTCAACCTAGCTAATTCTATGATTCTGTGATTTTGTGATTTTGTACTAAAAGATGGACAGTGAATCAAGACTGCATGCTACCAGCAAGCAGGCAAATTTTTATAAACTTACTGGCAAGTATCAAATCATGCAAATTACTAAGCTTCCACCTGGCTTTATCCCCAGCAGACTATGTCATTCAGTGTTATAGATTGTATTTGACAAGTAATGTGTATGCTGTTAAGTTTCCCTAACTCCAAGTTGGAAGTCAGTCCTGAGCACGTGCTTTAGACACAAATGGTCACTGTAATTTCGTTATACAGCTCTAGGTTCTAGATAGTTGCTCTCATACCAGCCTCTATATTTCTTCATTGTCAGTAGATGGAGGGAGAATAAAGAATGATGAAGACTTTCAGTAGTCATCACTGAACTAACCAGTCTGCTTCACTTATGATTTCATATCTTTTTAAAAAATTTAAATAATATTTTTCCTCCTAAAAGCACAATCAGTTTACTGATTATTTTGAGCAATAATAATCAATTTAATATTTTATTATTACCTGAAAACACACTTACATTTGCAGTCTTCAACTCTCCATCATTTCTTCCTCAGAGAAGACCCACAGAGCTAGCTGGAGAAGGGAGGGAAGAGACTTCCAGTAGCGAGCTTTTGATGAGGACATCAAAAGCACTTGGCCACATAGTTGCTGCATTGCTATTATTCCATCACTGAGGAAAACTCAGATGGATTGATCAATAAGTTATGTCAAAGCACAATTCATTTTAGAGAGAAAATGTACTGATAGCTTTAACAGCCTTGTTAAAAATATAAAATGTTTTATTTACCAACAAAGCTATTAATGTTATGAATAATCAATTCAATTTACCTGACAATTCACCACCATTTGCTAAAACAAGAGTTTTGGATACAAAGAATTGGATAGTAGCTGCAAGGAACATTTCTTGCCTTTTTTTCTGTCTTACTAAATATAAAAAATATTAGATTGGGCAGAATTAAGACCTTACAGAAAAGTTTTTCAAAAAATAAAATATATTGTTCATATGACAACTTACAGGTGGATTTGTCAGGCAATATGAAGATCTCCTTCTGGAGAGCCGAGGAATGCAAAGAATGGCATACATAAGCTCTTGTGCACCTGTTTCCAGGGGAACATATTTCCCAGATGTATTCTTTATTTCTTCTCTATTTCTAGAGGGTGCTAAACAACTGATATGAAGCCTCAGAAAATTTGTCCTAAAGAATCACAAAGAAAATGGAGGCATGTTAAGCTGCATGGAGACATAATTTGCATAATCATCTGTACAAAATATGTAATCATAGAGATGCTCTTGCTGACTCTATTTAGGACCTGTAAACAGTTAAGAGTAAATAGGTTCAGTAATTTATTTTTTTCCTACCTTCAAAATTGTAATCAGATCTGGCTATGGTTTTAAATGAATTTTGCATAAATGAACACCAAAGAGCAATCATAGTTAAAAACACCATGGAGAGGTGCTCAATAATATTTTACATAGTTCAGCACAAATCATTAGTGATGAAGGACAAAGGGACATCTGGTGGCTATATAGATATATACATTAATCTTAATATTCTGCATTGCTGTCAAAAAAAATCTAAGCTACAGAGAACTCAGTCTATCCAGACATAACTGTCACTGTCTATTTGAATAAAATATGCAGATTCATATGCTTGATCACATAAAAATCAGATATTGAATAAATTATTTTTTAATCAGATTCTGTGCCTGTATTTCCTGAACAAAACAGCCAGTCAGAGCTGCCTTATCCAAAGCCCATGAAGGAGTTTGTAGTGTTAGTGCTTTACCCTGTGCCTCAATATGGACTAGAGCAGAATGTTTTCCTCACTAAAATACCTCAAATGTAATTTGTAAAAAACACATTCTTCATCTGTACTGAGAAAAAAACATACCTGAATTATATATTATCTTCAGTTTAATAAGACTAGCAAGGCAGTTACAGGATATATACACTACCTTCAATCAAATTCACACAAGAAAAAAAAAAAAAAGGAAATTGTTGCTAGCTGTTGGACTCTTTCATGTTTTAAGATCTGCTTTCTTCTGTGCCCTAGGTTGCATGCAAACAGCAGCTGAAAAGTTATTCTTAAAAGCATCACTATTTAATTCATTGATTCTTGTGTCTCCATTCTCTTGAGCACAAAAATACCCTGCTGCTGATACAAGGAATAGCATTTTTTCTTCTCTGTTTCAGGTAAAATTCAAGCAAGCATAATTGTTCCCAGATAGATTCAAAACGTAGTATTTCTTTGCAAGCAGTAATTTTCCTATTTCTGCATTGCAGTGTAACTCCCACTGTAGGAAACATAATATGCTTACAGATTAAAAATTTCTAACCACTGATATTGGTAAAAAGCAGCACAAAATTAGTTCTTCTCTGTCTTCTCTGTCTTGTAACCCTTCAGCTCATAATGAATAGCAATGAGGAACTACAGCTAAATGGAACAGTCAAGCTGTGATCTCAGCTATTAATACTCATAAGCAGTGATTACACAATGCTAAGTATTGTCATTACAACATGATTTTCTGCTGTTGGGTCACAGAATACACTGCAGAAAATCTTAAAAAAGTCAAATCAGTAAGACCATAAAAAAGACTCTGATTTCTTTATTTCTTTTTAGCTATGTAGCACATCAAAATAATTTCTAACTAAATTAAAATAAAATTTTAAATATTAATTTTATAGAAAGATAATTAATAAGAACACTAAACAATAGAAAAGAAATAACAAAAATAGTCCCACGTTTTCAATAGCTATATGAGTGTTTTTAATTAAGTCTCTTGAAAAATAAGCTGCAAATGACATTCACATGTTTTAATTTATTTCAATTATTAATTAAATTCTCCCTTCAGGGTCTGAAAATACGGTTCATTGTTTTCAAGTTTCCCTTGATCTGAGTAAAACCTAGTTCTGACTTTCCTTAGTCCTCATTATCGTTTTCTCAAAACCTTAATCAAGTGCATTTTTTCAGAACTTTCCAAATTGGGTATCTAGCCCATAATCAAACCCATTTGCTTGCTCTACCAGACACATGTTCAATACTTCCAAATAACTTATGTCCTTCCACAAGTACCCCGCTATCCTTTTCACAGCTCCTCTAGTTTATAAGTCTACTTAAAGAGCACAATAAAGTTGAAAAATAAAACAATCTTCATGGAAAAATAATTCTTTATAATGGTCTAAAGAAATATGCATACCTATTAGAGGAGGAATATACATACATCATTTTCTTCCCAATATTTTGTCAGTATTCTTTCTGATTTTCAGATGTATTTTTTTAAACCTGTTAGGACTTTCATTCTTATTGCACATGAGGGATTGCTCTAAGCCATTCTGGTGCTTTTTCTGTATTCATTCTCCTTTTGACTTTTCTTGGTCAGCCACAAAACCTGTCTCAAATTCATCTTCTCCTGAGAAGGTCCTTTGACCTATCAAACCTGTTTCTCTGGGTGATAACAAGCTCTTTTTCTATAGTTTTGCGTCTTTTTAATGGAAGGTCACTAGTACTTGACAACTGTACATTTTTCCACTTTGAATACTGATGCAGTTTCATGTGCTGTTAGTTGATGATGCTGCTGTAAGGGCAGGATCCATGATTCCTTCTGCTGCCCTTTTATTATGTCCCTCCTTTGAAGCCTGGGTATGAGCTGTGCCCTTCAACAGACACTACAGATGCTGTCAGCCTACCACAGTAGGGATCTAGGGAGGAAGCACAATAAAATAGAGCTGCGGGGTTTTTTGTTTATTTGTTTTCTGAATATATGGTCTTGCACACTTGTCAAATTAGAGTTTTGGTTGTGTTTATAACTCCAGCCAGCAACTACATGCCACCCAGCCACTCATTCATCCTCCTCCCCCCTTCCCCTGTGAGGCAGTAAGGGGAATCAGAAAAGTGTAAAACCTGTGTGTTTAAACATAAGAATACTTTAATAATTGAAATAAATTAAAACATTACTATGGTGATGGTAAGAATATTATTATTATGATCATTATCATTAATAATAATAGTAATAATAATGGCAACAGCAGTAATAACGATGGAGGAAAAAACAAGAAGTACAAGTTTTTTAGCAGTATATTATTTCTTATATAACATTAGGGAAAATAAAGTAATATCTCCTGTTTGTTATAACAAAAAAGGAGTGACCTTCTCAAGAACAGAAAATGCTTGTCCACCTTTACTTTTCATAGATACTCTTCACAGAGATTACAAATCATAACAGAAACTTTTATTTGGCAGATAAAACCTTTTGAACATTAGTCACTTGTAGTATATCAGTGAGAAAAAAATAGTATACATCTCATTGACAGTAGTAAATAACCTATTGTAATATTTATTCATTCAGAAGAAATTAATCTCTCCTATTTTAATGTATATTGGGGAAAATAGCTTCCAGCAGTAATAAGGCTCCACACAGCAGGTTATAATACTGTATCTCTAAACTTTACTATTACAACCATTGTGCAGTTGTAGAATAAAATTTTTCAACATGAACAACATGTCATACTATCCTTGCCCCTTTGGAAATGGTGGTATGGGACCTTATGTAGTCTCCTCCTTTTTGCTATTTCCAGGTTTAACTCTACCTAAGAACTTCTCTAGGTTCTAAAAGTAGTAGTATGCTCCTACAGAGATCATTTGTTGAAAGTTCATCAACTTTTTTCTTCTCTGTGAACCAGGACTAGTGAAGATTGTGGCTTTTACAGTTGTTTTCACATGCTTTTACTAATTTTTTGTTGCTATTGTGTAAGAACAAAGCCTCATTTTGTTTATAAATAAGTTTCTGTACAAAGAACCTTTCACCTATTTGTCAAAATTCTATTGATATACATTATATCAATGTATTGATATAAGATTTCCTACATGTTGTATTTGAAATCATTTGAAATCAGTAGTGAAAACTATGGGACAGTGTTTAAGAATGAAAGTTGCTTAGAAAATGGAGAGAAAACTCATGTGTTTGATTGTCTTAAGTTATTTAGGTCACTTTTTCTTTGTACATTTAATCAAATCTTCTTTTATCCCACTTCCATTTAGGTCAGCATGCTGCCTGTGTGAGACCACAGTACAGATTGCATTGAGCCAGCTTCACACATTGCACAGGCATTGGACTTCTAGAGGAACTTAATGTTCAACTACACTAAGCCATTAATTCCCCTGAGAACAACAATACTTGAGACTATAAATTTGTGTCAAGATGTATTGGTTACATTCTCTTGTTTACCTTTATATCACAGTAAATTAACATGCATATGTGTTGAAACTCTGGCTGGTGACCTCCTCTAGTTAATAAAACCTGACATTTTAATAGGATAAACAAATGTTTTATTTGTACAGTGTGGAGTATTTTACCAATGATCTGATGAGATTGTGTTAGATGTTTGTTCTTTATATACTAGAGGTAAAACTCATGTTTGCTAGATGACCTATTAATCTGCTGATTCACAGAATGCATGTTATAATTTAAAGGTCAGGGCTATCCATTAAACTTATCAACATGGTTCAAGATTCTTTAAATCAAAAGTGTTCTTATGTGAACCTTATTCTATGGCATGAATGCTAAAACAATCGTAAGATAAGTCAACCCTCCAAGATGATGGATAGCATCCTATGGCTCTTATGGCTACAGACCTTCAACAGAGTGGAGTCACAGCTAGTTCACAAGCAAGTAGGTAAATTTCCTTTGGAACTTATAATTTATTTCCCATTAAATAATATCATTAGGAAAAAAAATTTAAGAGTAGGTTCTAGGAATATGGGGTATAATCCTATCATCATATTGGAACACACGGTATATCAGAGTAGCAGAATTTAGACTCAATTCAGCTTTCTGTTTGTTTTTGTGAGCTATTTTAACTAAGATATTCAAGTTGAACCAATAGAGAAATTCATACCTTGTATTATCAAGTTACTAGGAAATAATGGATTGGTCATTTTATGAATGTTTCAAAGATTCTATGATTTTATTTCTTAGGAGAATTAAAGAACTTCTAAAAATATATGGCAAATAATATTCTAGGATATATAGCTTTATGTAGCAGCAATGTTTTTTAGCCATATAGAAGAGAAAACTGGATATTAGCTTCATGTTTACAGATATATTAACCTTATATATAATATTACAATTTATTGTGATTTTTCTAAATGTCTAAATCAAAGCTTTAAAAAGTGTGAAAAGGATACTTTTTTTTTTTTTTTTTTTTTGATTAAGATTTCTATATATAGAGTTCCAAACAGTATACAAGTATCAAAAAATATATTGACAATTGCAAGTCCACTGGCAATGTTTAGTTGTGGGTGACCTTTAAAAAAATATCTTCTGCCTCCAGACACACACATGCTATTTACACTAATCCTCTTAAATTTCCCTCATGGCTCCAGCATGCTGCTGCTTACCCTAACACCACCTTCTGCCTTCAGACCTAATTTTTCTGCTCAGATTGTTTCTTCAGCTTTAGATAGTAGCTGCTAACAGAGCAAATTTTAGTGTGAAGTTTGCTAGCACTGTGTAGCTGATTTACAAAATTTAGGATTGGCGTTGTGGAGTACAGCTTGAGAATTAGAGGAAAGTATCCCAAAGCAGATTTGCAAGTTGTTTGGAGGTAGAGTGTAGACTATAAAGGGGCTAGTAAATTCAATCAAAAGTGAATAAGAAAAACAAAGAAAATTTTGTCAAGGACAGAGGGTTTGTTTTTTTTTCTTTTTGTATTGTTAAATCTGCTGTCTTAGTATTATCAATAAATTATTTTCTAATGATAAGAGAACAACTTATTCAAAGGTGTATATTAAAGATTAAAAGTGAAATAATTTTTCCATTGACACTAATTTCCACGGAGCGCTCTTTTTCATATTTTGTTTGCTTGTTAAAAGCCTTCATGTAATTAGAGTTAGTTGGAAATATACACCCAGCTAATACTGTTACAAACACAGTCCTAGAAATGTGTAATGCACACTCCCAGCCTAGATACCCAAATGTATCCTAGGGTGCATTAAAAGCAGAATGGCCCGAAGGTGGAGGGAGGTGACTCTTCCCCTCTACTCTGCTCTCTCAAAACCCCACCCGGAGTGTTGCATCCTGCTCAGGGGCCCCCAAGAAGAAGGACATGGAACTGGTGGAGAAATTTGTTCAAACCATAAATTTTCCTTTCTGGGTGAAAAAAAAGTTCCAAACTCAGTTTGCTTCCATTAGTTTTGGTATCTTTATCTGTGAATTACTCATTTAAGAATGTTTGAGCTAGACCTACAAAAAAATTAGATGTGCCTAAAAGTGAGATGCTTCAGTTTAGATATTGTCAAGCCCCTGTTAGGAATAGAGAAACTAAAATAATTGTCTAAGTTATCCAAACTGTGCAGTGGAAATGCTAAGTATCTCAATATATATATACCTACTGAAATCACATGATGTGCAACAACATAGCCATTAGGAAATTTAAAGACAGGGTCCAAATTTAAATAACAATCTTCTCCTTTTTTAAATTAGAAATTTATTTCCTCACAATAACTTAAGATCATATTTTAGACCCTTAAAATTTATGCTATTAAAATATATTGAGAACCAGAAGTCAATAATTTCTTTTCAAATAGAAACAGACAAAATATGAATGAATAAAAATCTAAAGTACTACATTAAAGAAAAGTTTAAATTAATTCACTTACTTAGTAGGTCAGGATGCAGTCCTCTGTGTCACAACAATTAGAGTACTGGCTGTAGTGAAGTCTTGTTTATACAGATATGTGTTTTTTCACTGTTTAATCAATTTCATTTTAATATATCAAATCTTCAATAAATTTGTATTCAATGAAATAAATTGTGGAATCTTGTTCCCCAAATAAATAGGGCAGCTTAGTGAAGATTGTTGTGTGACAGCTTGAAAGTAATTAGATCTCTGTCCCAGCACTAGCCATCCACTTATTTCTGTGAAACTAGAAGTCATGTATCTTTCAAATTTCCACCCCTCTGTTAAAACTGCTTTAAATCACTCAGTGGGTTTAAAAATTTATCCAGAAGTAAACTCAACAGAAATAAAGATTAAATAATCCCCTTTGCCATCATTGAAAACCCAAGTAGTACTTATGCACTTAAGGTACCAGTAAGATTTTTCGCCTACATGGAGTAGGTAAACATCACTAGTGTATTTATTTGAAGCTTTCCCACAGTGGGCAAATTTTATCTGCAAAGGGCTAGTCACTTTTGTCTGTGTGAAATAGTCTCAACACAGGAAGATTTAAAGAATGCCTTAGAAATTGGTATATGCTCTATTTCATTTTTCTTTCTTTCTCAGGGGTAAGTGGGTTGGTGAATGGCCTTCAACTGAGAGCTTATTTATCTAAACCTGAGATTTAACTATGATGGTTTACATGTTGTCAGGCATGTCAGGATTTCTAAGATTGGATGAGCAAGGTAGCATGTGTCTATCAATGTGAAAGAAGCCATGAAGGAAATTAGGCACCACCAAATCAACAAGGATGATAGTACAGATGTTTGAAAAACTCTATTCCTATGTTAGAGTGGCTTGGAAAGTAGAGAGTCTAGGTAATAGTAAACTTAAAAGAAATAAGAGACGTGTAACTGAGGGTTTATTTTGCAAAGATGGAAGAATTAGAGATCAAGGTAGAAAGCATAGCAATTGAACCCAGGAGGTTATAGACCAGGACATGTGAAAACAAAATGTGTATCCTCAGAAGTTCAGCTGCTGCTGTTTCAAAAATTCCCTCTCCTAAATTCATTCTCTAGCACATAGCAAAATGAACTTGCACAAGTTTTTTTCCCAGTTCCAAGGCCTTTTAAGCTCGTGGATGTTTCTGAAGCTTGAAAAATAGACTTAGAACCCTCACATATCTGTCCATATTGGTTGATATGAAATACAGTTTTTTTTAAAAAATATGTTTATGATCAAATAAACCATGTTTCTCTGTCAAAGCATGCTGAATATAAACCCAGAAAAATCGAGTTCCCTTCTTTGAAGTAGATTCAGCTGTAAAGATATTTAGCTATATTCACTTCTCAGCACTCTTTCTAACCTCATAAATCTTGAATTCTTTCCTGCATAGTGACATAGCTTCACTAGGAGGAATGAAGAGTAGTCCAAAAGACATGAATAACTTATAGGCTGACAGTTATGGCACTTAAAAGTAAGTGATAGTTTGTAAAGAGTCAGATCCTGTCACTGTGTATTAGTCATGCTCTAAGAACACCTCTCTGATTGAGACTTTACCTTTGCCAAGGATTGCTAGGTTCAATGCACTTTCCAGATGGAAAAAAAAATAAAAATCTCTAACTTCATAGGAATATTTTTATCAGGGAACTACTACTCAGGCTGAATGCAAAGTTGTGGATATTTCGTTACTTAATACTTTTAGATGAGAAGCAATAAGCAAGAAAAAAAGATTTTCAAAAAGCTGTACAAAACCAACCCCTAAAACAGGAAAACAATAAAAGCAAACACAAGAACGGACATAATGTGTCTGATTTATTGATTATGGAAGTCAGTGCAGGGGCATAGACCTTATGGGTTAGGCTATGGGAAAAAAAGGAGCCCAGATATCCCACTGTCCTTCTAAATACTCTTAATATGCAGTTTTACACAAAAGGTAGTTGAGAGATTTCTCCTTAGTGAAACAATCAGAACCCTAGACCGAGAACTGAGAAAAGGGCTTAGACATGGCTGAGGAAGATACTTGCAATGGGAATGGGTGGTGTCTGAAATTTTCTCTACTGATTAGCTTCTGCCACATTTTTCTTAGATTCTCCTGTGTTTTTAAGAAAACAAGACTTAAACAGTCTTTGTTCTATCACACTCTTTCCTCCTTTATCCATCAAAAAATTTGCAACTGATCCATTTCATTCAAATGTTGCAGAGGATGAAGGCCTCAAAATAAAAAAAAAAAAAAAAAAAAAAAAAAAAAAGAAAACAAAACAAAACCTCCTTTGGATTCTGAGAAAAAAGATGACAGATTATGAAAAATGAAATACTTTATTAGGCTGGCCTATCAGCAGACATAGCCAGGCTATCAGTCACAGCAAGCAGATTTCTGAACTCACTGAAATACAAGTAATCTCTGTCACCAGGAAAAAGAAAGTCAGCAAGTCAGCATTTATGTGAAAGAGGTGGAAAGAACAGGGGAAGAGGCTGAAAGTGATAATTCTGAGGTCAAGTTGTCATGGGCAGTATATTATATGGGAATATAAAACATGAGTTAAACTTTGTTGCTGCAGTTGCCATGGAAAAGGCTGCTTTGCCCTTCCATTTTAAGGGCAAACTTCCACAGACAGAAATAGATAAACTTTTTAGAGTTCATTCCTAGGCCTATCAGAGGCAGTCCATGAAGACAATGCACCTTTTCAGACTACAACTGGCTCAAAATATAAGCAAAATATGGCGAGTTGTCTTGGTTGAGGAACAAATTCCCACCTGGCTGCTCAATCACTCCACATTCCCAACAGGGCAATAATTCACACTTCATAAAAGCAGACAAGTGGTGATTTTATTTGAATATTTAACTCCTTGTTAATCTTTTCATGAGCATTGTGTTTCAAAGGTGTTTAGAGTGACACATTGCCTTGCACAGTTGGTTCACTTTACTTAAATATCGGTGGGGGGGGGGCGGGAATTAGGTTAGGATTAGGGTTACGCCAAAGATTATCTAATTTGGGGGGTGTTTAAAATATATGAAAGTGATTCTAACCTTTTATTAACTGGTAAAAAAACTGTTTTGTCCTTTGCCTGGTGTGTCTGGGAGTCCTTGAAGAGATTTTTTAATTGAGAATTTTCTTCTTACTTACTTAACAAAAAAAAAAAAATTGTTTCACATCTATATATCTTTATTTTATCATCTTTTTAAGTTTATATTAAAGAAATATTTTCACTTTACTGTTTAAAAGAAAATGCCATATTCCTTAGTGATTCCACCTTTCAAGAATCATTTTAAAAGAAGAGGTGAAATAGGGTTATGGAACTGAATTTAAAATCCATAGAAACCTGAGATTTATGAATATGTTAATTCTATCTCTCAACTTTCTTATCATTGCCTTGTCTTAATTCACGGTTGCATAACTCTGTTAACACTGATTCTTTGGTGCTTTGTATGAGGTATTTTTCTGCAGAGATAGATGATAGAGGGATTATAATCAATACTATCTCCCTTCCTATTAACTTAATGCAAAATTCTTGTAAGGTTCATAGTATGACAATGCTTGCAACACATCTTCCTCGGTTCACTGGGGAGCTATGATGTGATCTGGGAGAAATGATGGTGCAGTGGTGGATAAGAATTGGCAATTTTTCTTTTCAGAAGAATGTCATGGTTTGAAAACCTGTCTCTCAGGTCTGAAAAAGAATTTTGATGAAAGAAAAAGATATCAAAACTCAGATGTTTTTGACCTGTCTGCTTTAGAACAGAAAGCTTAACCTTAGAGACATGCAAAATTCAGGCATCTTAGCTGTGTTTCAGAACTGTTATATCTCTTTTATTCCCTTCCAATGAGTGAAAACAAGTCTTAAAATACACTGTGAGATTAATTTCCACTTCTCTAGGCAGCTATAAATATTAATCCCTAGCCTATACCCTAAAACCTCTAATGACTGAGATAACACTATTTGCATCAAAATGAAGATCTCCTGTAGGCTGTTGAGTAGCATTTAAATTGGTAGCAATATTAGAGCAGTCCTATATCCTAAATTCAGCAAAATATAACTCTTCTAGTATTTGTTCTATGTGCATAAGCCATTCCAAACGTCAGTTTAGGAAAAGTGGGACAATATATGTAAAAAACACTAATATTTCTCCTTTGGGATATTTTTTAAGGAATCTGACTTCTTCTCTATTACAGCACTTTCTGAAATGGTGCTAATATTCAGCCACTTGTTTTAAATCAAATTGGGTAAAGATCTAACAGGTAACTATTGAAAAACACTTATGAATTTTTTGTAATTTTATTACTGAAATGATTAATGAAATGTTACATAAATGATTCAGTACACAAATGAAGCATCTGTTTGAAAGTGGAATCACTTTCAAACACGCTAAATCCCTATTCATATCAGTCAATATAAAACACAGTCTGAACACTGATACATGTGCTTCTGAAAAAAGCTTACCTTGATCCTTCTTATCAAGTGATTGTGCAAGGCATATAAATTTAAGTTTTTCTATCATTGAAAATTGGATTACATGGAACGAAAATGAATTTATAGAAGCTAAGGATTAGCTTATGAAGATCTCCATAAAGCCATACTGCATTGATTCTGTCCTTTTAGAAGGAAAATGTACATTCCTCAACAAGTGAAAAGGCTCCTGACACCAGTATCTATGTGTGTGTGTGTGTGTGTGCTCAGTAACATTCTAACTATAGAAATGTTTGTGGTCCTGTGATGGGCTGACCTTGGCTGGCCACCATGAGCCCACAAAGCCACTCTATCAGTCCTCATCCTCAAAAGAACAGAGATTGCGACAAAATTGAGACAAAAAATGAGAAAGGTCATAGTTTGAAATAAGGACGGGGAGTTTGCTCACCTGGGCAAATGGGCAAAAGAGATTTGATTCAATTTACTTCAACTTATTTCTGTTATTGAAAACAAATCTAAAACCACTTACCTACCCTCTTCCAACTCACTTCTTTCCAGGTTCAGCTTTCTTCTTGACTTCTCTATTGCCTCGCTTCACATATCTCAGGGGTCTGGAGAAAGTGGGTTGAAGTCAGTTCATAAGACTTCATATCTATTGGTCTTTCCTCTTCACACCTGCCACAGTGTGAGGTCCCTCCAATGGAATGCAGTCCTTCCCAAACTGTTCCAACATCCCTTCCCATGGGTTGCAATGCTTCAAAAGGTGCTTCATTGTGGGCTTCCTCTATGTGAAAGATCAAACACAAACTGCTCCAATGTGCATCCCTCAGCTTCTATCAGAAAACCTGCAATGATTTGGCCTTCTGTCCATGGGCCTTGTCACCTGTTAAGAGCCTACTCATATGTGAGGCCTCTGCAAGCTGCAGCTTCATCCATGGTTGAAAAGGTCCACTGTAGGTTCCTCCACAGGCTGCAGGTGGATATCAGCATCATTGTGATCCTCCATGGGCTTCAGGGGGACACCATGTGTCACCTCATTCTTCTTCATGGGCTGCAGGGGAATTTCTGTTGCAATAACTGAAGCACTCCCTCCTTCTCCTTCTTATTTGATCTTGCTGCCTGCACCGTTGTTTCTTTCATATTTCTCAATCCTCTCCCAAATCTGCTGCAGAGGACTTTTTACCATCTTTTTAAAATATATCACAGAGGTGCCGCTAACATAGATACTGGGCTCAGCTTTGAAGGTGTGGATCCATCTTTGAGCCAGCTTGATCTGATTCTTCCTGGCACAGGGGCAGCTCCTAGTCTCTTTTAATAGAAGTTACCTCTGAAGTTTCTCTGCTACCAAAATTTTGGCATGTAAACCCAAAAAAGATTCTAAAGAATTAAAAAATAAAATTATATAATACCTTAAGCTATCAGATACAGCTGCTTAGAACAGAGTCAATACCTTCATAGAAGAATAACCAAGTATTTTATTTCTTGTTTGCATATCATTCAAATACGATGGCCTTCTGTTCTTCTAAAAACATGCATGAATTCTCAGCAGTGTCTCATAAATCTAAAAAATACCTTTTCTGCAAGGGGTATCATGGAATAAATACTGTAATGGGTATCTGTTTTCCAAGAAAAAAAAATATTGAAAACCACAGTCAACAAGAACATCAATTCACATATTAATTCAGACATATTCTACTTCTGATTATATACTTGGTTGACTTGGATTCTATTTGGTTTTCAAGACCAATCATCAGGAAAGACAGCTATAGTTATGGGAAAATGATAGTATCAAAATAATTTGTTGCAAATTTTTGCTCTTTCTCAAATTCTCCTGAGGACCACAGGAAGATAAATATTCAGTTTAAGATCCCATAAACTATTCAGTTTGGCTCAGCTCTAGAAGAGAAATGAATTAAAGCATTTCTCATCCAGCTGAGAGCAATACACAGGAAATGAACTTTAAAAGTCTTCTGTTTCTTGAGCATCTAGGACTGTAGTAAGATGCTAGAAAGTGAGAATATTTCATACCGAAACTTTCCCTTTAAAACTCCATTCTAGTGGTCCATGGATCCTGGAAATTCAAGAGTGAGGTCTATACTTCCCACTGCTTACTCCCAAAAATGTTGTATGCTAAAGCATCTAACTTTGAGGTTAGAATAGATAAAAGCTATGGAATCAAACCAGGCAAAAACACAAACAAAAAACAGGTTTGAACTGCTGAACAATAAAGATTAAAAAAGGTTGGAAAATAAATATTTTTCCTTCCCACTGTATTTCTGTAGTTTGAAAGTATTACTTCCACCCTTTTGAATACATATTTCCTCTTTCTTCTCTGGTTTGCTTTTCTGCAGCAGATTCCCTGATCACTGTCTTTTCTCATACATCTGCCTCTACCCTCTGGTCCAAAAAATCCTCATCAAATCAAGATCAATTTTCCTTCTTAATTTCTCAGGATTTAACCTGAAAAAATGTGCTGTAACAAAGACTATGCATAACAACAATCATCACCTCTGCTGCTCAGTGACAATCTACATAACACTATATGTTTGGTCTATGCAACCCCAAGGAACTGACTGCATACTTAAACTATTTGTCGTAGATTGCAATTTATGTGTTTTGATACATATACCTTTTTTCCTTTTCCATGATTATGAATTGTAATATCTAGCAGTTTCAATAAAAAATATAATTTTTAAAGGGTTCTGTTTTGTAGCCTTAGAACAGAAACCATTTGAAACCTTGCAACATTATCAGAAAATGTTATATTTCTTACATTCTCCTTTGGAATGCTTTGTTTCAGTAATATTCCTCAGTAACTCACAGTTCTTGTGAGTGATTTTTTTCTGGTTATCGCTGATCACTGAAGATGCTTTCTCTGCTGACCTCTATAACATTAGCTCTCAAATTGATTTATGAAGCTTTAGTAGATGTATAACTTGTTACCCTATGGCCTCCTTGTGGAAATTGGTAGGAGTGTTTGGCTCTGTGTACAAATGCTGCAGTGACCTAGTTATTTAGATCTGAGCAACTTTGGTAAGCATGCCTTAGGTAGTTTTTTGAAACTACCTTTAACTTAAAAGGTTATAGTAAAAGGCAAATAAGGTTTGTTTACAGCATCTGATAAAGACAACATGGTTAGAATGCTTCAAAAAGACAAGTGAAGGAAAATCAATTCCTAATTTCCACCAACGTAATACAAAAGATCTGTTTCGCTGCTCCATACCTTGTGTCTCGAGTTGCATTTGTCAAGGAGAATCACATCTTTACAAATCCTCCTGGCTTTAACAGGTAGTTTTATTCTTAGAGTCCTCTCAGTATCACATTCAGATTCAAACCTTTCCTTCATCTTTATCCAAGTGCTCCTTTCCAACCTGTAGTCTGTTTGCTATGCTATTTCTATGCAAGGTGACAGCTGTGAAAATCCCTTAATAGAAAAACAATATTCTATGGGGGATATTGCAGACATATTTTATTAATTTTTAATTTGAAAAAAGAAGGTTAAAATAAAATTAGAGCATTTCATAACAATGAGAATTCATTGTAGTTTATTTTCAAATAAAGTGAGGAAAGTATTTATTCCAAAAATCAACTTCAGCCTAGATTGGTGCCAGAGCTTTCTCTTCAAAATGCTTCTCACAGTCAATATTTATATTGGCTGACTGGCTCTGCATGGCAAATCCTCTCTTCACATATTCAGAGATTTGTTAATACAAGAAAGGTTCAGTAGTGGACTTAGGAACTTGACTTGGTGACAGAGAATTTAGTTTAAAGGCAAATTGTTTTGAGGGTTTATCCTCTTGATAACACATCTTCCAGTCCACAATACCATGGTGTAGATGGGGTAAGTTAGACAGTCTCTCCCTGATTTGGTAAATCACAATTTTAAACTGGTCTTTTTTATAGGCCAATTATGAGATATTTTTAAGGTTTAGACATTGTTAAGGTCCCCACAATCAGCTGTGATAACCCCTTCTAATTATAAGTGTGGCTAAACTGAATTATTCTTTTCCATTTATGCAGAATATTTTGGGGGGATTGGATTGGTTTTGTTTATATAATATTTTGTTCTTTTTCTTAAAAGACCACAACCAACCAACCAACCAACCAACCAAAATTAGGCAACCAAATACACCTTTTGCTTTAGCCCAGAAGTGACCACTATTTTAACAAATGCAAAACCCCATAAAAAGAAACCTAAACAAACAAACCCAAACCAAATAAACAGAACAAACTCACCCATACAAATAGAGAAACAAATAATGAGCAGCTGCCTGGACACTGTAGGTCATTGTCAATTTCTGGCACTTACACAATAAGATTTTGAGCTAAAACCTGTATTTTATTTATAAATGTGCACACAGTTCACAGAACAAGGGAGAGTGGTCTTTATGAGAATTATCAACACTGTAACATGTTGAAATGAACTGCCAGGAAGAATAGGGGAATCAAAAAAACGCAGTTTGAAACTTTTTCATTCTTCAGAGATTACTCAGCACTTCTCTCTTTAGTATTTATAATTCTATAAATCTTCAGGATCAGAAGCTTTTATCCTTTTCATCAGAATGAGACACCAAGTCTCTTTCTACAATACTAATTAAAAAATACATGGATGATCAACAACTTTTAAAGGTAACACTTCTGAAAATCAGCCTATAGATTTAGATTTTGCAGACTTTTAAAGAGCCTGGTACATTAAAAAATCTCATTGAATCAATAACAAAAATCTAATCTTCTCCACATAGCAAATGACTACACTGACATTGGTGGTCATATATCTTAACACAGAAATACATCATCTCTATGAGAAGCTGATGAAACTACAAGAGATATATTTCAAGATGCTTATTCACATTTATTTCGCAGAAGGACATAATAGGTTTACGTTTCGTTTTGCTTTTATATTAAAGTGTAACTAGTCATTAACTGAGTTCATAAACCATGAATACCCTGAAAACTTTTGTTCACCTGTTGATATGGTTCCTTTCCAGCTGAAAAGAAACAGAACAAAACAAAATGAAAAGAAAGAAAGAAACAATCAAAAACACTAAAAATGTGCACTGACAAAATAGAAATGCATCTATGATGCATCAGCATAATATCTCCTGGAATTTCTTTATTTCTCATCATATCCTGAAAAACATCGTTTATACTGGCTTTTAGGTAAATATGTAGAAAATATTTGGTTTAGATGCTTGAATGTGCTGATATATTTTTATATGAATTTCTGGGATAACACACATTCCTGCAGAAGAACTGGATGTCCAGATGCTATTAAGTTTTTCCTCTCAAGGCAAAACCTGTACAAATGGTCTGCATGATAGCTATGCTACATTCTGATGGAATAAACTTTCATGTAGTCAATACTTGTTTAGTTTATAGACAGGCAGCTCTTTGTGTAAAATCTAAGTGTAAAAATACTCACAGGATAAAAAAGTAATTTCTCTTAGAGTGCCTTTGCGCTTGCCTTTTTTATCTCTGCAAGTTTCACCAGTTTTGACTGTTACTCAGAAATTAACCTTTAAGGTGAAGGAATTATTTCTTAATATTTATTCTTCAAATCCCTTGTGGAATACAAGTAGATATATAGAACAAAATTATAGTATTTTACTTTTTAAGTATACTGCTTTCTTTAGTGCAAAAAATCATTCAAAAATTACTTTTAAAACCATAGTCTATTTTATGTCACTTACTTTTGAGGTAGTTATTGATGCATTTTACCAGTACACAAAAAAAAATTGCAATAATAATCTTTGCTTTCATATCAAGAGTAAATGACAGAATGATAGAAAGATTCTACTTTGAAATAATAATTTGAACTCTACACCTGGTACTAAACTGGCCTGCAGGGAGTGGAAAACACAATGCACACATGCTGGCTTAGGAATGGTACTCCCAGTTGTGGTTCTCCTGCTGCAACTCCCCAAACCACACTGCTGCTGGCTTACTCCACATCCCTCATCTTTCACTCACCTCCCCCTAACCCACCCCTCCCTCCCATGGATGGCCAGAGAGATTCAGAAGCACAACAGGTAGAAGTCATGAGTTAAGATAGAAAGAGATAAAAAAATGAAGAGTAACAGCAAAAATATTAATAACAAAAATGTACAAAAGAGACGATAATTTACATGTAAAATGCTCAGGAACCTGACCTCGATATGATATCCCCTCTCCCTCACTCTCAACAAAGTGAAGTGGAATCAAATAACTTCTGGTCCTAGCCATACCCCCTTCTCCCTGCTCCCTTCCACTATTGCAAAAAATCAACCCTTCCCTAGGCTAAAACACAGACAACACACAAAATTGGATGAATTACAAATAAATGACATGTCTACATTGCTAAATAAACCAGACTAAAAGCAAACTGCATCACTGGACTATTGATTCTCCATACAGCTTGTTAAAACATTATCTGATTCAGGTTTGATCCACAACTGCAAAAGCCAGAAAATAACATGGTTCTGAAGACAGAATGTATCAAATAATGCCTCCAATAGGTAGTGCAGATAAAACTGGTCTGGTTTGACTTTCTAATCTTCTAAAATTATTCCACCATACTTGCACAGGCCTCTCTACATCCTTTCACTCCATCCCAGACCATGTCTTTTATGTCATGCTAAGTGTGGAAAAATGAGTGGGGGCACTATTAAAGTGGAAAGTTACAGACACAGTTATAACCACATGGAAATTATGGGAGAAATGTGTTTGCTGCTACCTGGATAGAATGTGGTCAGCATGCCCAGCTTCCCCAACAGGAATAATCTAAGGGGAATTAAAAGTTGTATTACAAAAGGAACTTGGTGGTACTTTTTAGCTGTTAGGCCTTGCAGCAATTGATAACCAAGATAGATAAAGGAAGATGGTCTTCTGAATCAGCAATTGTTACAAAATCGCTTTCCTTGGACTGATGTGTATCGGTATCCTAAGTTTATCTCAGATACAATACTAATATTAGTCACCACCAATGTATGACTACTGCTCACTGAATATGATATATGATTAGAATCACTCACTGAATGTAAAGAAATACTATAAAAATAAGTTAAGAATGATGACAATTTAGAAAAGACTTTGTGGTAGCTTCTTAGAGATGTTGTAGGACTGAATATGTCTTCTCTTCCACAGGAACACCTATTGAGTAAGAACTGTACAGGCCTGAATTATTATATTGAGGTAATTTTTGTTTGGGCTTAGGGCTTGTCTGTGCATTGCTTTGAATGCATTTTTGCAGTCAGATACTATCACTGGCAGTCCTCGAACCTTAACCTGTCATTATATTATTGTTAAAGAATGTTATTCTGTAAACTGGTAGTGCAAATTCAAGGGTGCTAGCAGTTCCCTATGGTGAGAAGAGGTGCAGAGACCCATGAGGAGTTCCCTCTGTTGGCATGTGTCCCTGGATAAGTCAGTCTAATCTGCCTCTGATTCAGTACACTCTTCAGTGGAGTCTCCAAAACGGGACCCTGACAGACTGAACAAGGTCTCAGCTTTCCTGGAGTGGTGACAGACTAATCCAACACTTAGGATTTGAGGAAATATCCCCCTTTCATGTGACTTTGTAAAATATCAGCCTGGCAAACTCCTATACAGATCTTACACATTTCAGATGTTTAAAACCAGAAAACAGAATGTGCATATACATGCCTGTGTGTGTATATATGTATCTTCTTGTGTGAATATAGGGATACCATATGCAATGCAGAGGAGACACAGAACCAGTGCAATGCCATGTGACTATACTAAAATATTTCTTTTAGCCTCAAAGCTAAAGGACAAATCCTGTCCCTCTTTTATTTTGTAGTATTGACATAATAAATTGTACTCTACCATTATTTGCCTAAGGAATCTCATTGAAGTCAGTGAAACTGTTTCTATACTAACTGCCTGTGAGCAGAGATACAAAGAATTCCCTGAACCATTTCTGAATTTAGAACTGGTGAAAGTCAATGTCATAAATAGACTCATTTCTAACAATATATTTCCCAGCACTGCTTTCTGAATCATTTCACATTTGAAGGATTCTAAATTATTTCACTACATTGATGAAAATTCCTTCTAACAAGATAAAAAAGTCAACTATTGAACCAAACTCAGAACTGTCTTTATTTTATTATTTTGTTTTGAAAGAAATTTTATGTTACTGAGTTTACAGAGATTAAAATTATATCAAAGGCATAGGGTAATGACAAAAATAGTGAGTAAAGAGAGGAAGTCACTTATAAAAAGTGAAATAGCATTCCTGTTTTCTGAAGCCTGGAGGGAAACATCCTACTAAAAAAATAAAGAAAAAGGCGACGGAGGAAAGCCATTTCTCAGGAGAAATGTCTCACTAATATACATTTATTGGTTTCAGTGACCAGACTGAATTCTGTCTTTGAAAGGAGACTAGTGGAAAGAGAAAAATTGACTTTTTTAGAAAAAGGGATATTGTTTTTTGGAGTCCAATGATCTGTATTTTCATCCAGATGCTAATTTTCTATAGATACTGGAATGTATCACAATCATTATGTTCACATTTATCAAAAAGCAAGCTTTTCTGTTTCAGACAGGAAAATAACTCAGATAATACATTTAACCTAATTACATATTTTTAGCAAGCTGTAGATGTACATGTTCAATTCCTGCAAATGTTTATGTGGAAAAATTAGACCAAATGTGACAAATTATACCCAAACCATATTGCTCTTCTTTTAATGAGTAGCATTCTGAATTATTTTACTCCTTTTTATGTGCTATAGAAATTATGCATGCCAGCCACTATAACAGAACTGGACTAGTTTTCTGCTGAATAAATAAACCAAAAGATGTATTCCACTATAAAAATACTTTTATTATTAGCACTTCAGCTCAAGCTGGCTATGTCTGAAGAGAGACCCTGAATGAAGAAACCCCCAGGCAGTCATACAATTACAATCTAAGCTACCCACCCCTTACACAAAATTTGGGTCAATAGTTGTATTGGGGTCTGGTGTATTCCTGTTTTTCATTGGGTCCTTTTACAGGTGAGCAATTTCTTTCCTTATCTCTGGGCTGCAGGTTCCTCTGGTGATTGTACCTTCCTTATCTTCAATCTTGAACAATCTCTAGGGCTCCTTTTATTTAGCTAGGTAAAAGTTCACCATATATAGGTGAAAGCTCAGAGCTTGACACATAAAACTTAAGTAAACTGAGCTGCTAAAGCTAGGCAAGTTATGCTAAAAAACTTTTATATAAATAGTATCCCAAATAACACAGAATATGTCAAAATGCTTTCTCTTTGTTTTATAGAAATATGCAATTTATCAACATAAAGAAAGACAAATAATGTCTCATTTAATTTAGTAGGTAAATAACACTTTAACTAACACCTGACTAAAAATCTTTGGACTAATATCAGCAGTGCAGTCCTTTAAGAAAGAACTTTAGAGCATTTCCAAGCCATTCCTTAAATTAGAGAAAT
This sequence comes from Erithacus rubecula, assembly GCF_903797595.1. NCBI lineage: Eukaryota > Metazoa > Chordata > Aves > Passeriformes > Muscicapidae > Erithacus > Erithacus rubecula. The sequence continues at coordinate 61,681,714 of NC_136658.1, forward strand.
TAATTTCTTCAAAATACAACACAGCTTCTGAATTTATAAAAAATTCTGAAAGCCTTTGAAATGATGTATTATTTATATTGCTTTAATGCATTTTTCTGATTAAATTCTTCTATTTACTAAAAAAATGTGACATTAAATGAGACATTGCTAGGTCTAAAATAATAATAAAAACATCAAGTTTACAAAAACAGCTATTTGTGCTAATTAATACACCAGGGGAAAAAATCTCATCTCCTACACATAAATAATATGTAATTTAATGAAACTACAGGACACTGGAGAGAAGAAATTCTTGTTTCTTTGTTTCAAGCATTTAGATTATTTATTGAATCTTCATATTTAGTTTTAAAATAGGTTATCTTACTCCAGCAATGTATTTTCCTTTTATCTGCAAAGAGATAAAAGATATATAAAATTTCAACCTGAAGACAAAATAAACCAAACAGAATCTGATTTGTAATAGCACGGAAAAAAATAAAAATGAATGCATAAAAATGCAATATATGGTGGAATGAAAATAAAAAATAGATAGAATACACTGTCAGATATTTTCCTCACACCTTACTGTGTGTGCTTGACTTCACTGAATTACAGTAGAATGTAATTTTTTTGTTACTAGTTTAAACATGAGCATGAAGATATAGTAAACATTTAAACCAATCTAGTTTACCAGAAAGGATTATAATGGTGTGAATTTACTAAGTAAGAACAGACAATAGAATCTTTCTGATTTGTACTTTGATTTTAATATCTCTATTAGGCCTTGAGTAAAAAACTTAATGACTTAATGACACAAATACTACATGCACACATTGCAGCCAATTTTCTGCTGCTAAAGAGGTTCCTGAGATGACCTGCTCCTCTTCCACTCGGTGCTAAGAACTTGCATTGGGTCTTAGCAAGGTATAAGAACTCATCAGACTGAAAATATTGTGATAATACTCATGAGATTCATTGTTTTATTAAATATTTGTAAAACATTCTATTAGCTGGAAACATTTCAAAACCAGATTTTTATTCACATTGGTAAATTTTGTGTCCATAAACATTTCCCTTCCCTTTCCCTTTCCCTTTCCCTTTCCCTTTCCCTTTCCCCTTTCCCTTTCCCTTAGATGTAAAAAGAAAATTCTCTTAGAGAAAAAAAACCACTGTTGAAGTAAAAGATTTTTTTTTTCTGTGTCTCCTTACATACAGCATTCAAATGTTGCTTGAAAAATATTTTTTTTTCAGGAATGAGAGCATTTTTAGAACTTGTGCTAACAGTCAACCTTTGTAATATTTGCACAATACTGTGCATTAAGCAAAATATTGACAATTCTACATCACTTACTTTCAATTGTAAGATTAAAAATAAATAAATAAATAAAATGTAAAGCAATCCAGTTTTTGCTTTAAAGACATTCTCTGCAGCAGATTTTTAAAAATAATGCAATTTTATAGTCAGCAATCAAAGGATAGGCACGCATATTTTTACTGAAGTTTTATTTATTGGATAATGCCTGGAGGATACATAGAATTTGTAAAGGCTTTTAATACCACTGTCAATTTATCTTATCAATGGAGCTAACTGATTTATCACAGCTATGTGAGCATTAATCTAGTTCCAGTTTTTCTGACACAGCCAGTACAGACATGTAGGCTGAGTGGATCTTTCTAACAAGTCAGAGTACATATATTTTGCAGCCCTATTGATTAATGTTCTCAGATTCAAACTCACAACACCATTCTGCATCTGAAAAGTTCAAAATACAGTAAAATAGGCAGGATAATTGTCAGATTTGTATTTATAAACTAGCAAATATCTAAAAACTCATAGGACAGGCCTTTTAGACCACTTGGTGCATTGGAGAATGTGTCATCTTCATGTGCAGTTAACTAAATTAAATTTTTCATGCTGTAGACAAGATTAGAAAAAGAAACTGAAGGGAAAAAAAACCAAAACAAACAAAAAACAAACAACTAGAAAAAAATCAAAACTAACCAAACAAAAAAGCAACAAAAAAACCCACAAAAAAAACCCAACTATCAGATTTCCTTTTTTCACACAATACCACTAATGTATTATATATATCATTGCTCTTAAAATCTAATTTAGCAGCTTTCAAGGAAAGAACAGGCCATCATACAAATAATCTCCTCTCAAAATAAGAAATTAAAATAATAAACCAATTATCCATATGAGGAAAATAAAGTCAGGCATCAAATTGTACCTAGAAATATTATATGAAATTTTTAAAATCCACACCAAAATCTAACTTGCAGATATTCAAGAATTCTCAACATTTCCACAGGATATACTGCCCAGTCTTCATTCTGCCAGAGTCCCTTAAATTATGAAGCTGATATCTAGCAGACCCTGCTGAACCATTAGGTAGAATAAAGTGGAATAGTTGCTCCTATCACTCATTAGTTCCTCGCATGCAATACATTTTACATTGAATTTCACTGCCAAATGAAAAACTTCTCACAAAGCATTGACTTTAAGTCATAGAAACTTCAGACCACGATAGATGCTCTCTTAAGGAAGAGATAACTTGCAGTCAACATGCTGTAGCAGGAGCTAGCTCTGTGCACCATAGGTATAAACTTGTTGAATGATCTGAGATCCTTTATCAACTTTTGTTTAACATACAGGCATAGGCAGTGGCATGAAGAATATCACCATGCACAGAATTGAAGGTAACTCAGTGATATCCATGCTCTTCAACACTGGTTGTTAGGTACATTTGAGTCTCCTAGAACACCCTTCAATAGACTGTTGATTGCTGATTGTCCTAGTTTTGGCCAAGGATAGGTGGGAGGTGGAGCATGGAGCCATGTGGGTGCATCCACGTTATTATTCTATACCACTCTCATGATCTTTGCAGGAGCACAAGTAAGGGACTGTCACTTCCATGGAAAGTGGAAGAAAAAGGAGATTCTCCATCACCATTTTGTTCCTTTTTTTCCAGGTGAGTAAATGGTGAGCAGAGTGGTGAGCTTTGTCATTTTTTTTTTTTGTCTCAGGCTTGGAGAAGGAGTATGAGTGCAAACAATTTGTCCAGTATTGTTGGTTTCTTTCCTTGCCTTAGGGTTGGGGGGGGGAAACATGGGTGCAGATATGGTCTTGTCTGCCATTTTCTTCTTTGTCTCAGGAGCTACATGGCAATAGCTCACTTGGGTCAGTTGCACTCTGTGAGCATTTTGCATACAATAACTCTATTTTTGTGTACTTCTGTTAATAGTATTGTTGCTATTGCTGTTTCTGTTAATTTTCTTATCACTTTGCTGTTTTCAAAAATTTTTCCTTATCTCAGCTTGGGCATGGGAAGGGGACTGGCTGAATAGAGTTTGATTCCCAGCACAGTTTAAACAGAACACTGATACTGCTCAATCTCTAGATTTTTCCTCAGTACAATTTTTGGCTTATTTAGCTGTTAAGCTTCAAGGCAAGACCAGGATTGAAAACAGAGATCAAAGAAAGACTCATCTGAAATGACAGTAGGTTCCTACAATGCATTTGGCTCTTTTCACTTCCATAACCTTCAACCACTCTTCAATATACTGAAGGCATATAGAACATTTTCACACTCTGGCATGTTTCAACACATACACCTATTTCAGGTACACAATGGCACTGTTCATTGTGGTATATATGGTATCCAGTAGATATTTGGAGACAAGAGCATTGTACCAGCATGGGTATTAATCTCAAACACAGGTGACCTCTCTCGGGGTGATGAGTGTGGGAGGTTTTATGAAAGAGAAAAGCATAATTTTAGAGCTCAGTTGCTGTTCTTTCTAACTCATTCAGCAAAACAATATTTATCATTAATTTGATACATATATATATTTGCCTAGCAAACCACTAGCTAGGCTAGTACCAGGTGCAATATTTTCCCTTTTGACATTTAGATTTAAACAAACTCAAAGACATTCTCTTCCACAACTTTAGCACAGGAGAAAATTTACCCATTTCGCAACAGATGAAATGTGAATGAGTACTTTAAAGCTGAACTTTTCTTTCTCTACTAGTCCATTTTACATATTTTTCACTTGCTACTAAATGTGTTGTCACTACTTTTAAAGAGACTGATGGCCCATTTGGAATTCAGAGTGTGTGTTATAAGCATAGAGTGATTTATATAGAGAGGTATGAAGGTGACATATTTTGCCCTGAGGCACAAATGCCCAGTGAGATGACTTAAAAAGGGATGGACCATCTCTAAAATTATCTAAGAGTGAGCAGAGACCACTTTGCTTTTCCCAGATAAGATCTTTAATAATCTTCAACAATTTTTGAGAAGCAGGCTAGACAAGGCAACCATGACAAATATAAAAATCATGTGAAGGTGACTTTGCAAACTGCATCAATCCTTCCTGCACCAGTAACTGAAAGAAACTTGATTTTTGTGTCATTCCCTTTTCAGTGCTCTTTTTGTACCTTCTCTTGAAAGCAGAGAAAGGAATGGTAAGCAATGCAACTTTGCTAAACAAAGCAAAAGGACAAGCCCTTCTATATTTATATTTGTTTTGTCATATATTCCATTTAAAATCTAAAAATGTAAATCACTCTAATTTTATGCTTCACATCACTGTCAACTTGAATATAGATTTATCTAAATCAATCTTCAGGACAACCAGGATTCATATTGAATACGGTTTTCTGACTAGGTTAATAATCGATTTTGCTATCAATAACAGCAACATATCATCTGCATACAACATGATGTGTTACCTGCCTCAACCTGTGTTCTTTTGGAATTTCTTGAACATTTCTGCCAAGGTTTCCATTATTATATTAAGTAAGATAGGTGGAAGTCAATCAATCATTTGCTGCTATTTTACTGGATGCAGAAAATAGAAACGGATCGGAAGAAGTAGAAAATATGACAATTATGAAAATATGACAATTTAATTTATTAATTCCTAAAATATTTGCAGTAACATTGACTGTATGTTATGTACAATCTCACCATTTAATTCCCTCCATCCCAGCCCTGCTTCTCCCTGTTTCTTCACTATAAAATAAAAAACTGTATGTGAAACATGGGCACTAAGGCTAACACTGCTGTAGCTTCCATCAAGCCATAGCATGTGCATCCTGGTTTCTAATAAGACAACCTGCTGCATATTTTTCTTTTTACTGTAATAACATTATGTTAAATCCTTAGGTAACTAAGGATAAACTGAATAAATACCAGAAGGGGAATCAGGAGAAAAGAAAAATGCATATTTTTCCCTCCAGGGCTTAGTGCTTGAGGGGATATGTAGACATCTTTTGATGTTTACAAGCTGAAGTGCTTTGTTTATCATACATGGAAAGTACACCCTTGTAGCCTTGTGATATGTAATTATTTACCTGAAGTTGATTGTTTTTTTGTCCTGGTTTAACCCATCAGCAGCCAATCCCCACTCAGCCACTTGCTCATTCCCTCAAGGTCAGGATCAGGGAGAGGATTGGAAGAGTAAAAGACAGAAAATTCATGGGTTGAGTTAAAGGCAGTTTAATAGGAAAGGCAAAAGCTGCTCACACAAGCAAAGCGAAACAAGGAATTAAATCACTGCTTCCCACATGCAGGCAGGTGTTCAGCCATCTCCAGGAGAGCAGGGCTCCATCACCCATAATAGTGACTTAGAAAGACAAATACCACAACTCCAAATGTTCTTCTTTTCTCCTTCTATATCCAAATTTGTATACTGAGCATGATGCCATATGGTTTGGAATATCCACTTGGTCAGTTTGGTCACCTGTCCTGGCTTTGTCCCCTCCCAACCTCCCATGCACCACCAGCCTCCTTGCCACTGTGGGAGTACAAAAAGCACATGAACACTGCTCGGCAAAAGCAGAAACATCTCCATATTATCAGCCCTGTGTTCAACACAAATCCAAAACACAAACCTGTAACAGCCACTGTGAAGAAAATGTGCTCTTCCCCAGCCAAAACCAGCACATGTATACATACAAAATTAAAGGCTACTAAAAATTTTACATTAAAATATTTAAATATCTCTAAATATCACCTTCCACTGTCCTTGAGATGCCTGGAAATGTTCTTATACTACACAGTGTGAGAAATAATATTTTAAAGAGATTGAAATTAAGCTATTTAATAAAAATCATTTAAGTATTGTTCAAAATCTTATACAATAAGTTAATCACTGGGCATTGATGGATTCCTTTAACACACAAAATTCTACTTGGGAAGAACCATTTTGTAAAAAACACCATTTGCATGCATAAAAAAGGAAGTATAAAGATACATCTGTGTATTTTCAACTCTGCAATTATAGTGTTCCTATAATTTGAAAACTTTACAAATACATGTGTATGTTTGTATATAGATATGCACATGTATGTTCATATGTGTGTGTGTATGTGGCTTGACTTCAGTCAAGTTTTAATAAATTTTAAAAACTAATTATGCACATCATGTATGAAAATGATATTTTTTCCCCCTTATTATGTAAGTGAAAAAAAGGTGAAAATTAGAAGAAAGACAATTTTCTTCTTTTAGATTTTTCCTACCTTTCTTTCATTCTCTCCTACTTGGAAACAGTAGAGAAATAATGATAAACTTGAGGGACAGAGAAAAAGGATATGAGAAAATCAAGCTGCACAGGCTGAACATGGGGCAAAGCATGTTTTTTGTTATGAATATATATACATAAAACAAAGGACAGAAACCTGGATGGAAATGAAGAGCAGAAGACTAAAGACATAGTCAGGAATGGACGAGTAGCAATTTTAGAGGAAACCTCAGGGCAGGTGGATACAAAGACAGGCATTTCAAATGAAATCAGGTGTTTTGAAAGAGGAAAAAGGTGACTGTGATCTAGTCCTTTTGCTTTATGAATGGATTTAGTCATTCACAGTCTACTGCTGAGTTTGAAGGAGAGTATTACTTGGTAAAAAATATATATTTGAATTATCAGTATTGGCTATCTCCAATCTTTGTAAGTAAAGATGAATAATGGCAAACATCAGGAAGCTGTTGTACTTACCTGTTCTGAAACTAGAGTTGGAAGCCATTATTTGAATACTTTTCAGATTCTCAGTAGGCATTTTAGTCTTTCTTTGACATACAGATACTTTTATGATTGTGAACAACAGCACCTTCTCCTTAATTCTCGTACTCCCTCTTTCCAGAAATACAAGGTACCAAATATTGTTGTTGTCCTGTGCTGTTGTAGGGTCAGATATTTGTCACAGTTTTCTTTAAATAAAGTCTGTTATTGCACCAGCAGCAGTTTGACTCCTGGCAGATATGGTTTTGCTTCTGCCTTCACTGTATGCTATATAAAGTATATATCTGTATCCAAAAGTGGTGTAAATAATCACCTTCCTTGAATAAAGGGCTATGGCTATTTCTACTCATTGCATATCTGTCTCTAAGGAAATAGCAAAGTTCCTGATTAAAGTCAGTGAGTTAAAATGTTATAAGCAAGAAAATCAATCTAAAAACTACTCTTATGTTTTGCTTTGAACACAACAAAATGATTTTTGCAGTCATCTTCTCTTCAAGTTCATTGCTACAAAAGTTGTTGAGGGTCTAAGTGTATCCTTATTTTTTATACTCTTTAGTCTGTTTGAATTAATATTGATGATATCCCATATTTGTTTGTAATTTTCTTCTTTTGTCTAGTAAGAAAGACTTTATATGACACTGAACAATCTGAGGAAGACTATTGCCCCTCAATGAGTAATCAGATTTATTTCCAAGCAATGTTTTGTGACTGCTTTGTTTTTTTCTTATTAAAACCAAAAATAAGATTATTTTTTCTTTTCTTTTTCCTTTCTCTTATTCTAGGCAGGGTAGCAATGGTGCAATCTATCTAAGAAATATTTACTCTCAACCACTGTTGTTATGAGTCACATTTAGGTTCTTTAGGCTCAATTCAGTTGCCCAAGGCTGCAAAATGCCTTTTTAAATCCTCCCTAATATCTCAGAATCACAGTGGCGTAGGGGGATAATAAATAACAGCAAACTGAAGCCTTTTCACTACTCTGGTAGCAAACTAACATTCTAATAAAACAACAGCAAAGTAGCAATGATCACATAAGCACAGACAATTTTCTTATCCAATAGAATCATATTTGGTCCAGGATGACAAAGGACACTGAAATGTCTAATCCCACATTTTACACAATTTTCAATGTTTATGGAGACTGTATCAGAACTCTGAGTGTGCCAAGAAGTTCTGATGGTCCCAGCCAGGCTGTAAAGATCTTTCTCTGTAATCCTGTTCTACAAATGCTGCCCCTGCCAGAAGTTTGGTTACCAGTGTTCCAGGTGATCTCTGACACACTGCAACTGCGTAAATTTGGAGCAAATGGCTGGAAGAACCATGGCATTGTAAAAAAGGAGCAGCAAGAGCACACCTCTGGAATCTGAAGCCATTGTCCTCCACCCAAAGGTGTTCCATTTAACTCCAGGCCTTTAGCTCTTGCCTGGCTTTTGTCACCAGAGCAGTATATCTGGCTTTGCACCTTGTTGATCCTGAAGTATATCAATTATTGCCTACAGTGGTATGTCCTAGAGCATAGTCATTGCTTTAAGGCTTAAGGATAAGCTTCCATAACTTCCCAAGGTGATTTTGATTTCTGGATGAGAATTTTCATTGACAATGAATAATTATTTTCGAGGTCTCTGCAGGTTTTTTTTATTGCTTCCGTTTCTGCTGCTGCCCCCAACTCCCCATTAGACTATGTTTGCCTCCACTTGGCAAATATACATATGGAATCAATTTTATACTTACTAAAGAAAAGCTGTGCTTTCTTGGTATAAGGTCACCTTCCCACAGACAAATTAACTATTTATTTCTGTTAATATATACCAGGAATGCAATGGATAGAAAAATGTCATTTTGGAAATATAAAGCTATTTAAAAACTTAAATTAAATTAATCAATTCTATTCACTCTAATTTCACAGGTAAGTGTGTTTTTCTGATCATGCAGTCCACTTAGCAAGAAAGTAGAGATTTAGTTAATGTGTGTAAAAAAAAAAAAAAAAAAAAAAAAAACCCACGAAAAAAACCAAAGCAAACCAAATCAAAGCAAACCAAATTAAAAAAAAAAAAAAAAAAATTTAAGAAGAAGGAATTGAGAAAGCCTATTCAAAATTTTCTCCATCTATCAAGGCAGCAATAATTTCCACACTGCATGAAATTGAGGAAACTATAAGAAAGTTGTAAAAGCAATTTTACAGGAAGTCCAGGAATTGAATTATTTCATCTGAATCACACAGGAGAGAAAAAAAAAAAAAAAAAAAGAAGAAAGAAAGAAAGAAAGAAAGAAAGAAAGAAAGAAAGAAAGAAAGAAAGAAAGAAAGAAAGAAAGAAAGAAAGAAAGAAAGAAAGAAAGAAAGAAAGAAAGAAAGAAAGAAAGAAAGAAATCCCATACTAGATTCTGTAGTTCAACACCCCCAACTAACTATCCTAACTTTCATCAAAAAGACACTGAAATATAGCAATTTTATTATTAAGAAATAAAAATAAAGTTCTCCCAAAGTGAATAACCCAATTTTGAGAAACCTTATGATTCACTCTTCCTTCCTTTCATGTATTACATGCTTAATAGAGAGAATAAAAGCAACTTCCTATTTAACATTATACTTTGGTGCTCTCATAAAATGGCTCCCTACTCCACTCCCCGTTCATCCAGTTAAGAATTTGAAGGCTCAATTTAGTTAATTTTTTTTTATGCCGCAGTTCTTCTGATTTTTCTATGAGAAATTATTAGAAGATGATTCTGCAGCTAGTATAGATAAAAGCTTTAAACCTAATGATCTTCAAAATTAAGTTTTCTTTTTAGAAGAAGGAGTAAAAAAAAAAAAAAAAAAAAAAACACCTAATAATCAGGAACATTGATTTTCTCCAACGTGAGTCCTTCCCTTTCCACAGTCTACAAATCTTCATGAGTTGTGCCAACAGGGGGACAACTGCCTCACTGTGGTGTTCATTGCAGACTGAAGTGGAATCTCTGCTCTGGTGCATGGGTCACCTCCTCCCCTCTTTCTTTGTGACCTTGGTGTCTACAGGGATATTTCTCTCACATATTCACAGGCTGAGTGTCTTTGACATATAGAGAAGTCATTCGAATTTTCTCTCCCTGAAACTTTGGCACATAAAACTAATACAAGGTTTAATTTTGCATTCTGGGAATTCAGGGTTCCGAATTCTGACCCTGCCTTTTGTACTGCATCCTCCTCTTAGTATCATGGCCACTTTTTCATGGTCACTGCAGCCAAAGCTGCCCCTGGATTTCAATCCACAGCTCATTCTTCCTCATTTGTAAATAACAGGTTCAGGTGACAAACTTTCCTTGTCAGCTTCTTGAACAACTTCGTTGGGAAATTGTCATCAATACAATCACAAATTGCTTGTGCATTGATATGTAGCCATTTTGGCAAGTTTCAAGGTGGTCTAAATTCTCCATGAAAATTAGGACTGGTCAATGTGAGATTTCTTGCTGATTGTATCCAACTTGACCACCCTGAAAAGCCTGTGTCCATCCACTGTAATTCAATGTGTGAAACATGGGCATAAGAAGGCATTAAGCTTCAAAATGAAAAAATTTCTTTCATTTATATGCCTTAAGTATGATAAATTTTAACTGTTTTTTACTGGATTGTGCTCAGGTGAAATAATGCATACAATGTAAGTTTTGTCAAAAATAACTGCAAATTATGGAAGAAAAAATTATGATAATTGCTTACAATTTTTGTTCGCTTGGAAGTATCTCACCCCACCAAAGGACTCCACTCAATAATCTCAATAAAAAAAGTGGTAGATGTAAACCTGATGCTTCTGCACATCTTTGAAGAATCAACAATATACATTCCTTGTTTGTTTTCTGAAGACATATAAGAGATGAATATTCAAACTTTAGAAATGAAACACATAAGACGTCTATTATGTGTCTTAGACTTCTAATCTATACTGCCAAAAGTATTTTTATTTTCTGCTTGTGGTTATGGACATTCTAGAACCACAATGTAAGATCATATTTCCTGGTAATAATAATAGTAATAATGTAACTTCTCACTCAACAACCAAATATTTCTAATTCTTTTGACAGAGGAACATTCAGTCAAATTAATAGAAGCCCAAGAGAAAAAGACAAAATATACAACATCACCATTTGTAACCTAGAGGGGAAAAAATATAACCAGACTTACACTTTACTAAAAATTTTATCTTATCATGATAGTTATATTCGATATACAAATAGATTTTGTGCAGTCTGTTATGAATCACTGCCATGCAAAATGTCAAGCCTAAGAAAATTTTCTAGTAGATTAGAGAAACAGCAAATACTGCAGTTTTCAAATACCATCCTGAAAGTGCTACCTGCTCTGAATTTGAAAAACAAAATCTTATTTGAAGAATTGGAATCTATTTTATATTAAAAAAAAAAAAAGTTAATAAAGCTACTGCTGAGACTAGATTTTTCATAATAAAATAAAATTTATTTTAAACAGCTAAATTAATTCCAAAGAATGCAGTTAATTTTCTGGATGTATTGGAATACATACAATATTTGACAAGGAGAATCTAATTAAAATGAAGTATCATTTGAATAATATTTTAATCTTACTTATCTCAATTGGGTAGGTATTAACACATCCTTTAATTTACATTTCATCCACTGATTTCATATGCAGTGTCTCACGATGAGTAATGACAGAGTAAGAGAGTATAGCTTTGCTCCATTGTTGCCTTTTGTCATATTCACAATAAACATAAACTGTTTATAAATCTTTTTCTTGGATTTTTTTTTTCTTTTCTCTTTTTTCTTTTGTTTTTTTTTTTTTTTTTTTTTTCATTGGGAAGAGATTTAAAATATCTACTAGGGTATATTTCACAATAGTTTCTTCTCAGCAATTTGAAAGCCAGTTTACTTGTTCCTTTCTATTTAAAAATCAATACCATTTTTCTATCACTCTCTCTAATGTTGCGGTGTCTACTGTGGATTACTCACTTCTGAGAATTTTAAGGAATTATGACTAGCTTTATGCTGACCCATATTTTTCATTTGGTACAAGCAGGGCTAAAAAAGTTATTATAAAATTCATTGGGTGATTTCAGTGATAAAAATGCTGTAGTCAGAACTGGTGCAATGTAAATATTTAAATAAATATGTTTTGGAATATGCTTTTTTTTTCATTAGCTGTAAAAGTTCATAAGACATTCATTTATTTGACATTACTTAGTGTAAGGATCTTCTTGTCCTGATCTGATTTTAGTTTCTTTTATCTGTTCATATTCCACCCTAAAGAATTCTGTTGACTTCTGTCTTCTAGTTGCCTGAGCCCCACACAGTTTAACTCAAGTTAGGGTAGGATTTGTGAATTTAGGACCCAAGGGAGCATTTAAAGGGTGAGAATAGCACAAAGCTGGGGTTAAATCCTGAGAAGATTTACGCTGAACAATTTTTATAGTATTTGTAGTGGGACTTTTCTGTCAAAGCAAGAAAAAATCAGATATGACTTGCAAATAACATTGTAACTTATCCTCACCTAGCACCTTTTTTTTTTTTTTTTTCTTTTCTCACTGGTGTTGACCATAAGGGTTTTCGGGATTTTTTGTTTTTTCATATGACTATCAAGTCAGCCATGAGTTCTCAGCCACAACACCTGGTAAAAAGTCTTAGCTCCATTCAGTGAGTGGAATCTACAGCACTACACCATCAAGCTAACCTCACCGATGATAATAGAATTTATAATTAATCAGGTAACCATATACTTAATCATCATCATTTGACACCTTCATGTTAATGTCATTTTATTTTAAGAATATGAGAATAAATTGGTAATTCCTGAGGGAGGAAATTTTAACAATTGTGGAATACTTTTGGGTTTTTTTGAGCAGCAGAAGAATAGAGAAATAGTTACTTGTTATTTTAAAATCTTGTTGAAAACTGACAGAGGTCATTGCTAATCTTGAAGTACATTCTACAGGTATAATATATTCATAAACTGACTACTGACGGATAGTGTTAGATATACATATTTTATTCTTATTTAAAATTTCAAGCAGGCATTGGAGAAAAAAAATACTGTTTCAAAAAGATTGATGTTAAATTAAAAATGCAACAAGTAATCCGTAAAAAGAGAAATGCCTTCAAGAATACCCTTTACAATTTCAGAACAGAAGCAAAATGAACATGTAAACAAAATAGACGACTAAAAGGGTGCATTAAAAGAAACATAAGTGAAAGAAACTATTGCATTTACAATGGAAAAAAATAACTTCCTGTCTCCAGAGAACACAGTAGAGCAGGAGAATTAGGAGGGTAAAGAAAAAATTAAAATATCTAGATAAAATTTATGAATTATGAGAAAAACACATGTTGGAGGTGGAACTTTAAGAGGTTGTCTTTAAGAGGTATTTGTGGAATCAGGAATTCAGTAACCTTTGACTCTGCATGAAGTGCCCAGAATGTAACTATGCTACTGAGTTTTCATATTCCAGTAACAGTTTACCGCATTCTTTGGTTTGCCAAATTCTCTCAGCACACTGCATATTTCAGACATTTGGTAGAGAATTAGAATTTTGGGACTAAAACCCATGCAAAATATAAAATATATTTTCTAGCAATGAAATTTCAGTGTTACTGTCTCCATTAACCAAGTCTAGTATGCAATTCATAAGACCTTGTGTGAATTCAGTTATTTAGAAAGGGGTGAATTAATGAATTTTAATGCAAGTAGTGAGAATAAATTATTTTGTATTATATTAATAATATAAATACTTACATATACTGATTCAAATTAAAGGATAAACAGGGTATTTTTAATGTGGTATTTCTAGACAGAAGCTTTGGCAGGTTTCATTAAAAACCCATCAAAAACATGCAATATGTTATTTAATTCTTAGACTCAGAGAATCCTATCTACTCCATGTACATTACAGTTTTATTATTTCCTAATATCCTACTGTCCTTCCACTATGATAGTGAGTTAACTTTCCTAAAAATGATATTCCCTAAACCTAAGTCTAATAGAAACATTCTGTTTCATTTGAAAGGTTTTACATTTGGTTTTACACTGTTAAGAGAGGTGTGTGGTTTCTGCTGGGATAAAGTTAATTTTGTTCAGTATAATATAGTAGGAATATGGTTTGGATTTGCTGGGACCTGTTGGTAACACTGAGATGCTTTCACTGTTGTTGAGCAGTGCTTACACAAAATCAAGACCTCCTCGGCCTCAGTCCACTTCACCAGTGAGGAGCTAGGGGTACACGAGAAGCTGGGATGTGACACAGAGGCAGCACTTGATCCAGAATGATCAAAGGGATATTCCAGACCATATGGTGTCATGCTCAGCATATAAAGCTGAGGGAAGAAGCAGGAAGGGAGAGCAACAATCAGCGTGATGGTGTTTGTTTTCCAAAGTCACTATTATGTGTGATGGAGCCCTGCTTTCCTGGAGATGGCTAAAAACTTCCCTGCAGCTGGGAAGTGGTAAATAAGGTCCTTATTTTGCTTTGCTGGGCATGCACATTTTGCATTTTGCTATTAAACTGCCTTTTTCTCAACCCACAAGTTTTCTCACTTTTACCTTTTGATTCACTTAGTCATCCTGCTGGGTGAGAGTGACTAAGCAGCTGGGTGGACTTAGCTGACAGCTTAAACTGTGACATTGGATCACACAGGCACTTAAAGCTAGATTGGACTATTTTTTTAGTCTTAATATGTATAATATGAGGTGATTTGGAATGTAGCAGAACACAATGGTCTTATCAAGCTCCTGAAAGGAACCACAGAGATTATTCCGTCTACAAATAATTCTGTTTCTCTGACATACTGGTTCCAGGTCTGACTTGACCCCACGAAATCTCTGAGGGAATGATGGTGGTTATGATTTTGGTGTTTTTAAAATTATTTTGGAATTGATAATGTATAATAAGAAATTTGTTCTTGACTGGATTTTTTTTTTTATTTTAATTTACTTTATTCTAATATTACTCACTAGGAAAAGAAAAAAACCCACTGAAGTAAATGTAAAAGAGCGATTTACATCTTTTAGAACTCATAGTTTTTCTGTCTCCGATTTAGAAAAAATAAAACATTATAGAATTTTAGAGAGGCTGGGGTCAGAAATGATTAAGAAATGAAATCAGAGTTTTTGCTTTGTTCTTCACTCTTACAGCATGCATATCTTCACCACAGTTCACTAAAATACAGGACTAGAAAAGTTAAATATATAAAGACACAAGTTTCTAATATTGTGCTCATAGGCACACCAGATAGGTTTTTAATTACAAAATTTAATTATAGTATCCATCTTTCATTTTATTCCTTGAGATTTAAGTGACATTACATGAGCTCATCCATCATGTCATTCTTGCTTGTCTTCCTTCTTGGGTTTTGCATGAGATGAAATTACACTTTACCAAAAAAAAAAAAAAAAAAAAAAAAAAAATTATATTAAAAGATCATTTTCTGGATACATTTTATGTACAAATAGAAAAATTGTTTGAAAATCATCTGCTGAGCAATTTCCAACTAAGACAGGGATAAACATCAGGAAAGAGTACAAAATAAACAGGAAAATGATAGTGTTTCTAACTATTGATCTATGGAGTCATTTATGCAGAGTAAAATTTTGGAATAATGATGATGATAGCTCAAAAAGTTTAGATGCATTTAGGGTGCAGAATCTCCAAAAAAATAATTATATTAATTTATAAATATTAAAATAGCATTACCATTTTATTCAAAGGATATATAGAAAACTTGTTAGAGTTTTTGTTACAAAATATATTTATTAATGATTGCATATTATTGATACATTATAATTATATTTTAATAATTATTATTTTCAACAACTATATAAAGTTTATTTTTATTAGCAATAACTATATAAATTTTATCTTTTCTTCTGCTACCATTGGTTGTAAGGTGGAATTTCTTGAGCACATCTTGAACGTGTTCTTGTTATTCATCAGTGAGACCAAAGTTTTCACCTTTTATCCAATATGTAAGTATTTCCAAAATCCCAGGGTATTAAAGAAATAGCTGAAGAACATAAAGTAACTGTTGTGTAGAAGTTAAAATTAGATAAGAGAAATTCCAAAAGCATTAGAATATTTGCTATAAAATCATTACTCTCTAAAAGCTTAAACTTTTAAAATCCTACTTTGGATCATTCCCATGTCTATAGAAGTTTACATTCATGGGTGGGACAGTAAATACAAACTCCCATCTAGTGGTTTAGTGAAGACAGCAAGATTGTGGGAAATTACATCCTAGATATGTTTAAAATAAGATCCTAAGCACCTTGACGAAAAATCTCAAAATTGATGCTGCTTTGAGTGGAGAATTGGAACAGATGGCTTCCTGAGTGCCTTCTAACATTAATTTTTATATGTGTCCACAATAACTGACACAACAATTTGTATAATTTAATAAAAAAACAAAGAATACAATTAAGATATTAAAAATCTCTAAATACATGTGTTTCCATTGGGCTTTAATTCATTTTAGGGGTCTATTCAGAGTGTCATTTATGACAGTGGAAAGATTTTCAGCATTTTTTAATAGCTCTATGTACAGCAGTGTTTTTAGTCTGCAGAATTAACAACAAACCTGAAGGCACAGTATTGCACAAAGAAGCAATTCTGAAAATAGGATAAAGGATCTCAATATTTATATTGTTTTTCCTTCCTAATTATTAACATGACAACCTTCAAATTTCTTCAAGTAAAGGAATTGCACTCAAAATTTATTTTTCTTCCAATTTTGTAGCGAAAGTATTTAAGATTTCCCTTAGACTCAAAAAAAATAAGGGTACATATATATATACATATATTCATTGTAGAACTAAGGTGTTCATTACAAAATCTTTATTTGAACATTGCTATATTGTGAACAATTATCTTTTTCTTTGATTATATAATTCTTATGGTAACATTTAAAGCAAAAACAGTAATTGGAAAGGATACAATGCCATCTATAAATCTTACACTGCATTTCTTTTCTTTAAATAGATGCATAATAGTTTTTCATTATGTACTAGGACTGTGCATAAATTGTTACATAGTATAAAATTTGTCAAGACAACACAAGATAAAACTGAGTCATTTGCAGTCATATCATAATGGTTCAGCATAACTCACATATTTTTTCAGAGACTTCTCTCCATAGTACTTTCTATGAACCCAACACCTGAAACTGAGTAATCCTAAGATACCTTATTAATAAGGTTTATGCCTTGAGTAGATTTTAGTAAGTGAATCAGTTCTGTGTGCATATCCACAACCTAATTTGTTTGGGTCTGCTCTCTGCCAGTGTGTCAAGGGGCAAATGGATGGGAAATAGCTTGTATCCATTCTATCAAATTTTCTTCTCTCAGGCAGTGTCAATGACATCCACATTGTCAGACTGAAGTGGCAACCTTCAGGCTATACCTGAATATCATTTGTCAGAGATGCTGACTAGAATCAGCAGCTAGTCTAACAAACTGTATCTTAGGGAAATGCATTGTAGAAAACTCTCAGTTTCCCATTCTTGGGACATCACCATGCAAAAACCATTTACAGGCTCATCAGATTTCTTTTCTGAACCTGTGGCTCTGGCACAAATTTAGTATCTGAGAAAAGTCACAATGTACTATAGAGTTCGGATGACTCAGAAAAAATCTAAAGTTGTTTGGTACTTTTTTAAACTCCTGACACAAGCAGAGAAGCAAATAAACAAAATGATTGCTGTCTGTATACTATTACAAAGAATCCAAATCCATCTGAAAAATACTACAGCTGTGAAGGATGCCATTATTTATTGTGCTCTTAGAGAAATTGCAGGTTCTTTGCCTGGTACTTTGGTTGGCTTAAAGAAATAATCACCTCTTCAAAAGCTTTCCTGAAACACTTGATGGTGGTTCTGGTATGTGGTCAGAACAGTGCTCTAAGTACTTTCTAAAATGGCTGGTATGTGCATGATGCCAGACAGCATTTTGAATAGAATGAGTAAAAGATGATCTTAAAGACTGATTAAAAGTCTGATGGAGTCAACAGCAGGTATGTATACATTCCTAATTAAGTAATGTATTGAGTGTTTTATTTCACTTATATAAATTATGGATCACCTTGTGTTATCTTGCATGTTCAGTTTCTATTTGAAATTGTTTGTGTAAAACATTTCTCAAAATATATTACATTTTCCTCAAAGCAGAAATAAAGAATGAAAATATACATAAGCAGTGACAAAAAAAAATCCACATTCTTCCTCAATCTACACTTGTGGAACTGAAAACATTTTTGAGAATTACATTTCCATTTGTCTCATTTTTTATTAATTCAGAAAACAATATCTTTTGGATTTGCTGCACACTTTCAGAATTACAGTCTAACTTATTTAGTGCCATCTCTGATTATGGCTGAGTTACAGAACTAAGGGATAAGGAAACAAAAATATTACTACTGTCACACAGCAAAACACAAGAATAATGCAAAGTATAAAGAAAACGTCATTTAAATGCAAAGGTTTAAAAGAGAAAAAGGTGATTGATGGCAGTTCTAAACTCTACAAGGCAGGCAAACAGTTGGAAGTTTACCAGTAGTTCTCCAATTAATTAGCATTCAAATATCAGTATTTCTCTGGGTGGAACATGTGGTATAGATTGATGCATACATTTCATAAGTCACAAAAAATAACTCCAAGTCTTCTTTACATTTGGTCCTGGGCTGTCAATGCTTTTATCATAATTCAGCTTTCTATTTAAATATGCTAACTACAAAATTGTGAAATATTGATAGTCCAACATATATTTGGTATAACTATATTCCACATGAGAGTATTAGTATTTTTATTTTTTTTATATATATTTAAATGGACTGAAGATGCCAAAAACCTAAGAATATTAACTTGTATGTACATATAATAATGAGGTTATCAATTGTCATGTATATACATTAAAACTACTCAAAATAACATATTGTTTATGAAACAGAAATGTTATTTTTAACAGCTTTCCTTCTGTATGGCACTGCTGATTAATGCAAATATTTGCATCTAGATATTAACTTTCCATTATGATGTATTCTAGGTAATAATCAGAAACTGTTTCTGGGTTTTAATTATTCCTTAGTGTTTTCTTGTTGGACACTTAGCAGATAGTGTCCAACCCCACCCTCCAAATAACCCTACAGACACTATCCCCACTGCCCTCCCCCCTCCAAAAAAAAAAGGTGATTGATCTTTTTAAGAAGAACACATCTAAAATTTTAAAATAGCTCTACATAATAATTTTTCATAGATTAAGGACAGGCATAATATTTAATTGTATAAGAAAAGATCATATATTGGGTCAGACCAAAGCTGGATCTTGTTCAGTATCTTGATTTCAAGGGTAGCTGTTTAGCTAGAAAGACATGGTGAACAATGGACAAAAACAATTCCTGAATATATATCTCCTATTATCCTTTCTACCTTCAGCTGTAATCAAAACTTCAGGGACAAGAACCCAAGCAGACCTATGACATTCTTTTCATAGGAACATAGAATCATTGAGATGGGAAAAGACCTTGGACAGCTTTACACAGGAGAACCACTTTCTGTGGACTAAAACCTTCTGATTTGGAACTCATTCCTAGTTCCTGCACTGGAAGGCATTCCTTACTTCTCCATGGCACTTACAAAAACATATTTCATGCTCACTCAAGGCACCTCTCCTCGGAAATGAAGATCCCTTGCTTATGTAGTTATTCCTTCCACAGAAACAATTTCACTTAGACTAGAGTAAGGAAGCGGAGTCCTGACCAGCACCTCTTCTAGCTGTCACAGAACCAAGGGACTGACAGCCATGGGGGACTTCAGTGGAGTCCTGGGACATGTGAAAGATTGGGGGAGGTCTTTGTGGTGGCAAGGGATAGCTGGGCCTGTCAACGCCCTCAGAGAATGGACATTTCTAAAAGGTCTTTTGTTTGATTGCATTAGTTCTAAAAATCTTGGCAAATATGGAAGAGTTTTAGAATCTACAAGGTGAGAGAGTAGCCAGAAAGAGAGAATTTTATGAGATGCTGAATGTGTATCTCACGACTTGGGATGCTTCTCATATATTGAATTCCACTGAAATACTGATCAGCAAACAGCCATGACTTTAGAGGGCATATTCATTAAAGAGTTAATTCAGGCATCATGTCTTCATGATTTATTTTCTGCCATACATTCATGGAGTTCAACAAAGGTATTGTTTAATGATGATAATTACACTGACTGCAACATTGCTAGAAGCTAAAATAAACAGATTTTTTCAAAGATTTAAAAAGATATAATGAGAGATCTTAATTAAATACTTCTACAATTTTCTCAGATCTACTGTAAATACCTTCTGGGTTTTTAGAAACAGTGATAACTTGTTTTTCTTTTTATTTAACAAGTTTTCATTTGTGCTATGCATCTTTCTCTAATTTGCTCAAGTTAAGGTCAACTGTGTTAACCTCTATGTCTTTTGTCTGAGACTTCTCAATAAGGATGAATTTTTTAATTTGTAATCTGCTTTACAGTATAAATACCGTATTTTGTTAACCAAGCGTAATAAAACACTGTGAGTTTCACAACAATTCAATATATTTTATGCTTACTTATTCCAATCAGTTTATTTTAGCTCAATTATGATCTCCAGAAGAAAAATAAAATTTCCTTCTTAAATACAACTCATAATTTTCACTTTTGTGTATGTGCATGTCCATGTTTGGAAAGAGATATCTGAAGCATCAGAGAAAAAAAACTGGAAATGAAAGATATTGCCATGCAGCTTTGAAGACCCTCAAAAAGCAGGAGTCTGCCTACAATCAGAAAACAGACCAAAGAAAAACCTCAGAGGCAACACAAGAAACTTTCCTACAAACAAGAAAGGGAAATCTTTGAAGTTTATTCAGCCTAGGAAACTACTGAAAATTGTTATATTGGAAGAAGCAATAGAAGGATAAAAATGCAAAGTCACTGCAATGACACACTGGGAAAAGGAAAGTTT
The DNA here is from genome assembly GCF_903797595.1 of Erithacus rubecula. NCBI lineage: Eukaryota > Metazoa > Chordata > Aves > Passeriformes > Muscicapidae > Erithacus > Erithacus rubecula. The sequence goes on from NC_136658.1 coordinate 61,702,676, forward strand.
TGTATTTAACTACTTCAATCAAAGAGTTATCCCTATTTTGTCTTCCTTTTTATATCATCTGTGTTCTGATAAAATGCTAACTGTAGGGTTTTAAACTATTTTGAGCCTTTTCTGTTCTCAGTTCAAGGAGGGGGTGTGAGTGTGTACCTGAGAAAGAGGAGGGGGAGAGGGATGGAGAGATATTCTGGAAATTTTTGGAGTATAAATAAAATATAATCAGCTCAAATTATCTGTAGTGTGTTACTCTTGTTAGTTGCATGGTCTACAGCTACTTTTGAAATCAATGTGGATGAAAAGGAGTTGATGTGTTATGGAGGATATAATCATCACCCTGTGAATCACAATTCTCAAGGTGTTTTATATCAAAGTAAATTAATTTTGGTCATATGGACTGAATGTATAGTTTCAGCTGAAGATCATTCCTTCAACTCATTTTCCACTTCTCTGTAATAAGTAAGCCTAGTTAGGTGAAGACAGTGCTCCACAATGAACTGAAATAGTTTTAATAGGCACCGACAATAAGCAGATTGCTTCAAAAGCTTCCTCTAGTCTGCATTAAAACTTTGATTTGGATATGCTCACAGTAGATAGTTCCTACTCAGGATTTACGTTTTAATTCTTTGCTCTTTCTACTTCTATAAAAATCAGAAAGCTCTGTGAGTAAACTTTGCCCCTGTGAAGCCCTTTGATCATCAGCTAAGAATCCGTCTTATTATTTGCATGATTTTTAAAGTGCTTTGGGATTGCTGCATGAGGAGTGTTATCAAGGTCTAAGGATACTTCCAAGTGACAGCATATTTCTGCAAATACGTTGTGCAGTCTGTATAAGCTTGTACTAATACTGTGATTACTCCTACTGATTTCCAACTGTAGTCTCAAAAGTTCAAAATTTGTATATATATAATACTTTCAGTCATATATAACCCATATGCTTGATAATTTACATTCCCTTGGTTTGGCTAGAATAGAGACTATTTTCTTCATAGTAGCCTGTATGGTGCTGTGCTTTAGATTTGTAATTAAAATAGTGTTGGTGATACAATTGTTCTAGCTATTGCTGAGCAACGCTTGTGGAACATTGAGGCTTTCTTTGCTTCTCAGCCTACTTTGCCCTGAACAAGTAGAATAGGAGTAGGCAGAAATTTGGGACGGGACACAGACCAATATGACACCATGCTCAGTTTGGGGCATAATTTTTTGGAAGGGGTGATAGGTCAAAATCTGTTTCTAGGAGGTGATGAGCCATTGCCTTTGCATCACTTCTTTGTTTATATGGGGTTATAGCATGTGGCAGGCAATATTTTTTTGTTTGTCGTTTTCGTTTGGTTTGTTTTTTTCCCTTGAATCATTAAACTCAGTTTGTCTTGACTCACAAGTTTTTGGTATGCTTGCTCTTCTGAATCTTTCCTCCATCTCAATGTGGAAGAAGACCAAGAAACTGATGGATGTGCCGTTTCTAGCTAGGGTCATTTCACTACAGCCCAAAATTCCCAGTTTAAAAATTTCTATCACAGCTGGCACGGGAAGAAATAAATTACTGAAATGCTTTTGAGATTAAAGAAACAAGTCCATTTGCCAGTTCTAGGGAAATGAATAATATTTTGCAGAACTGACAGCAGAAGTTTACTGAAAGAAGGAGTTCTTACATTTTTTCAGCATAGCAACAAAGAAATATAACTGGGATATTGACTCACAAGGTATTTATTTCATTAATATGACATGACTTGTCATTTATATGCCCAAAAAGACATTGAATCCACAGCCAATATTTATTTTGGGCTTCAAGCCCTGAGTTTTGTTCATTATCATAAGATGCGGGAACCATTAGAGGCTGATCCAGGAGTTTGTGGGTGAGAAAGATGTACAGGACTGAGGGATCAATGAAGATCACAGTAGTTCTCAGCCTTCTGTCCCTATTGGGACAAGAGAAACCTTTTTACCAAGATCTAGAACATTTCTTACTGTTCACTTAGAAATAGAAGTTTTAGAACATAGAAAATGGCATATGTGTATTTTCTAGTATAGATTACAGGGCAGATAATTGCGATTTTCCCCTCATTAACTTCTAGGTTTAGAAATTCCAATTCATTAGTTTATTCGTTTCTACATATAATTTAGTGATCTAATTGTTCTTTTCTTAACTGTGAGAAATTATTGATATAGTTCTTGCAAATGGGAAGAGACACTTTTATTCTTTGCTATTGCAGAATTTAGATAGATTTTTTTTCCCCCAAAATTAAAAGGGAACATTACAAAACTTTACATCATCAACCATTATCAGAGTTATTTGGCCTGTCAAGAGTCCTTCTCTCTTCAGAGCAGCTTCGCAAAAGTTTTTCAATGAAAGGGCACAAAATTCAATTTGAATTCTAAGAGGCTCAGTTTCTATTCCATCTACTGTTAGGGTAGAAGAGAGATTATAGATAGAATTTCACAGATTTGAATTTCTGTAAACATTAATTTCAGCATGATTTCTATTCATTGTGATTGCTGAGATTCTGTTTAATTTTTACTGCATCATCCTATTTGTAGATGTTTATTAGAAATTTAAATTTCAACACATCATGTGTCTGATTTTGACTGCTCTATTAGCTAATGATGTGGTAATTCTGGGTTTATAGAATCTGAAAAAGGTGTTCTGAAACCATGTATTAGGTAATTTTAAGAAATTATATTAACTATGTGTTCATTGTTCAGCATTTCCTGGGTTGGATGAGATTTCATCAAATGAATTCCTAGTATGGGAAACAAAGAATAAGTGATAATACAAATGTTTATACAAGCATTAAACAACAGATGGTATTTTCAGAGGAATACTGAAAAATTTAACTGAGGGGTTTCTCACAGGATGCTGTGGTTCATTCTGCAGGATTGAAATGAAAAATTCTCTTTGCGGAGTTTAAAATAAAATTCGAGACAGTATTAACTTTTAATTTGTCATGAGCCATCCTTAAAAAAACGAAGAGATTTTAATTTCTACTTATTATAAAATAAAACTTTGGTTGTAAAATGCTCCATATACTTTTGAAATAAACTGCTGTAATTTAATACTCCACAGAGTGAAAAAAAAAAAACCTGCAAAATTTGAATATGTTTTATTTCACTATGAAGTTTAAAAATGACAAGTGAAAGCTCTATCCCTGAGACAAAAATACAACAAATAAGCCAAAGATCCAGTGCAAACTGGATCTGTGTGGCTGAGGAGAAGTTATATTGAAAGGGATACGAAGGTCCTGGTGGAAAACAAGCTGAGCACAAGGTAACATTGCACTGACAAAGGCAAATCTGACCCTGGGTTTCATCTGTAGGGCATTTCTAGTGTAGAGGACTGGAACAAGGGGTTTGGAACTAGGTGATCTTGAAGGTACTTTTCAACCCAATCCATTCTATGATTATCATCCTGCTTTATTCTGTGCTTGTCAGGCCACACCTGGGGAACTGGTGTTCAGTTCTGGTCCCGCAAAAGAAGAAGGAAAATGATCAAAGTACTGGAGAAGCTGCTCTGTGGGGAAAGACTGAAAAAATTAGCCCTTTTGGCCCTGAAGAAAAGAAGATTCAGAAGGATCTTTATAAAAATATTCTGGTAATGATGGCTACAGAGGAGATGGAGGCACTCTCTTCACAGTCTTCACATGACTCAGTGGTTTATTGTGGTGTATAGCTGGCAGAATCAAATGTCCAAATTGGAGTCCTTCTCCACAAACAGGTGTCTTTTTATTTTCATATACATCTACTTCAACTTAATCAAATTGTCAAGAATAATTTTTTTGTACTTTCATTTGCCTGACAAAATTATTCTTGTGTTTATCTCTGTTATTTGTATCTCATCTAAATTTCGTGCTGTTTTGAATTTTTTCAATGAAACATACATACATACATGTTACATAGAGACCACGTCTTGAACCTCTACAACACCAGATAAGATGAAAACCAATCTACTGAAATAAATTGTTGATTTATAAATGTAATATGTACTACATAATTTTTTTCTTTTTTTTCCTTTTTGTTTTATTTGTGAATTTTTTTTCCTCTTGTTTTGAATTTCACAGGTTTTCTGTGTAATGAGTTCAGTCTGAGATGTTATTGTAAAGAGCTTTAAATCTCTTGCTTGCACCAAATCCCAGTGAGGATTTAAGTTAGGGTCCTTTCAAATATTCAAGACTCTACAACACCTTGATCTATGGCATTCAAGAACCTGTAATTTTTTTTTTTTTTTAATGAGTAACTGTCATTTTAATTTTTTTCTCTTAAAAATAAATGAAAAATGATTGGAAGGTCCTTTATATGTAACATTAAAAATTTTGAGCTGAGGATGATACTTCAAAAATTCCTGCTAATGACTGCTAATTGTTTGGGGATTTTTACTTTCTGTAGGAAAACATTTTCCAGCATACTTATTACCCTCAACAGTCCTACTTCATTACTTTTGGCAGTTCTCTCCACTCAAAAATGAATCTGTATTCATATTATTTCTCCTTTTAAGCTTTTGTAAACCTCAACTTTATGCTCACTGATCCTTTTTTACTCCATGGAAATGAATTATGTTCCCTTAGTATGCAGATCAGCTCACCAATTGAAAGTCTGACATCATCTTTTTAATCTATTTCTGAACTTTATACTTTCTTCTCTACCCTTCAAAGGAAAGGGGGAAAAAAGGGACAAATATTCCAAATAAATGACAATGAGTACCCTTGAAGAAAAATTGAACTATGAAGTCAAAATCACATTATGTTCTCAGAGAAATTAATATAAACTTGGTAATTGCCTTCAGTGGTAGCAGAATTCTTCTACTTTCTTTAGAAAATTACATACATGCATACATAAAATAAAAGTTTCAAAATATAAGTTTTCTGTTGGATCATCACAACTGCTGGTTTTGAGTGTGGTTATTTGATATTATTTACCATAAGGAATGATGCAAAAATGGTACTACAATAAGTGTTTCAACAGTGGATTGGTATCATCTGTAAGGATACACTGTGCAAAAGTAGAGACGTTTTTTTGATAAGAACTTTCTCTTTCAATTGTCCCTTTTCATTAATATCTCTCTCCAGTACAACAGACTCAATACTTCCAGCTGACACACAAAACTGGTAAATTTCTATTCAAGTGGAAATATCTTTTTGTTTAGGTGAAGAGAAAAAAAAAATTTAAATGCTTCCAATGTCTGAATGCATGCATTTAGGGGAATGCAATTAAAGAGACTTGAACATTGTAATCATATGGAGAAAAAACGCATATTATGGTTTGTATGACACTGTTTGCATTAACAGTGTGACACTGCTCAAGAAAAAGATTTGAAAAGAAGGCTACATTTTGCTCACAGTTTCAAAGCTCAGTTTTCTTTTACTAGAGTCATACAGTTACTCATAGAGCTCCCAGTCACTTCTTGGTCAGACAAGTCTTTCAAAACTCCCTCTGGATCCCTGCAGGACCTGGCTGTAAGTCTGTTGCAAGCTGACCTTATATCCATGCATCTACCATTCTCTGTTCCTGATAAAGGTGTCTCCTTTCTACGTCACTGTATGTTTCTTCAGCCTATAATTCAAAGGCTTCTTTAACCACACCAGTGAAGGCATATAAAGTACCTTTTTGTCTTCTCAGGGGTGCTCCTAATCCAATGTGCACGATCCAAGACAAGGTGACCCACTACTGCTTAGCATTACCCGTGTTGGGATGAACTCATTAGAAGATCTGGAATAAACAGGTTTAATAGCTTTACCATCCATCACAGCTTCTATCAGTTCTTGCTCTCAGAAGTGGGCATTAAGCTTCACTGAGCTGTGGTGCAATTACTCTCTGATGAAACAGCTAATTTGCTTTTCATTTCTGGAACAATTCACTTACAACTAGTTCAGTTTCAGTGGAGACATTTGCAAGGCACACAAACACTTCTGGGGGTTCCAGCTAGAAGCTTTAAACTCAACCTCTGTAGAATAACAGAAAAGGAAAAGCATGTTAACAGAACTTCAATGTGTACAATTATTGCCTTAGGCAAGGCTGACCTTTTACTTACAGACACCTCCACATGCGCCATCCATTCCACTCCCCTCTCCTTACATTTACTGCCATTTCATTGAAAATCACCCAGGCAGGAGTTTAAGAGAGAGTCCCCTACCTGTCTTAGAAGAAAAAAATATTCCACAGTGGTACCCTTTCTACATCATATATTCTAACCATGAAATGCAACTCTTCGAGTTTACTAAAAGAACCTATTCATTATTCAATATCTTATCTTATCACAGAGCTATTTGCAAATGGCATGATGAAAATATTAGAAATCTGAGTTAATGAAAGTTTAATTATTCTCAGTTTTCATGTGTGAACCACTGGTTTGCATTTTCCTACATCACAGTAATGTCACAGTTATCTTGTATGATGCCCAGGTTAGTAGTGATGGGGTTGGATCAAATCAGTAACACTTTAGTGGGGACAGATTTAAATTATATATTTGCTTTGAGCAGATCTTGTAAAGTTATTTTATTAGATAGGTATCCCATTTAAGAAGAAAACATTTTAGAATAGCAAAAATAATTTGTCAAAAAGAAGTGAAACACAGGATTTGAAACAATTTTTAAAATTCTTCACCTTTATGGATTTTGTAACTTTAGTGGTAAAAGTATGATTTTATATTTTCTTAAGTCTTCTTATACACCCCTTTGTTGCATGCTACTGGTGAGCAGACAGCTGAGAGCAACTCGTTCATTAGATGTAGTAATATATTCTTCAGTGAGTTGGTTGTGCTTGTTATTCCTATATACATTTGAAGTAAATACTGGTTAGAGAATTCTAAGAAAATGCCTGTGAAAGAATAGCACAACTATTTGATAGATATGTTTTCCTACTAGAAAAAATGCTTAATAGGTCGATATTTTGCTACCATAATCTTGGAAACTTTTGCTAGTAAAAAGCTGTATTTCTCTTGCAGTAGTCAATAAAAAAATGTTTCTCACTTTAATGAAGAATAGAAAGAGTCAAATAGATCCTAAGTGTTGTTAGTATCTTACTAAGAAGACTGTTGACATTTTTCATAAACAGAGATGTCACTTCATTACAAAATCTTACTGTCTAAATTTCACATTTATGAAGGTGTTTTTTCTAGTGGGAATATTTTTATGGCATTCACTCCAGGTGTTCCTTAATCACAGAGATAATTTAGGCAGGCTTGCAGACATGCAACAGGTTTACTGTCTTGGGCCAAGCTGCAGAGGTTGAAAACAGGGCAGAAGACAGAACACTCCCATATTGTCCTCCTTGTACTTTCTGCTTCATGTTTAATATCCTTTCTTGATCAACACTGCCACCACATTTACTGTCCTTTCAATAACACCTGTCAAACTCCAATTTATTTGTTTCCTTTATGTCTAAGCTCACTGTCTCACACCCTTATTTGTAGTTGCTTTTAGTGCTTCCCCCTATATCAGACATACTGTAAAATGTACAGTTTGAGTATTTTCCCACAAATTTGTTTATCAGTATTTTGTCAAGAACGAAGAATATAATTTTGCAATATTTTAAATTGATTTTTTTTTAGTGACAAACCTGACATATGGGAAACACCTAAACACTATTAAAGCCTTCTTAAAAATTTTTGTTCACAGTCTAAGTGTGGACAAAGAGATGAAAACCTAGGTATAGGATTTTAGAATCTTAGGGGGAAAAACCCCAAAAAATTAACTATTAAAAACTATAAAATTCTGTTTTTCTTCCCTTACTGTATGTCTTTATCAAAATAAGTATTTTTTATATATTCTGTAAATCACTAAAAGGTATATAGTTATAAGGGGTGAGTTTTTTCAAAAACACTTATCAAATATATATTCTAAAATATATATTTTATTTCTCATTTGCATGAAGATACTTTTCCTAAGCATTTGGATTTTCAGGGTTTGGCTGAGAGCTTGCCAAGCATATGTCAACTCTTGCACCGAGAAGTCACTGTGGATGTTGTTACTGATGTTATTGTTTAGTATAGGTCACCTTTTGGTATCTGCTCTTTGAAAATGTGCTCTTAACTTGACAAAGACCATGCAGATTAACATCTAGCTTCTAAGCTTTATTTATTTTTTTCTCCGAAGGGTAAATGAACCATAAGCTTAATACTTATCAGAAGAAAACCGTAATAGTGCAGTTTATCAGTGTCCTTGCTAAGCTAGAGGGATTTCAAACTGACAATACTCATCAACAAAGAAATCTACTTGACAACAACCTCACTGTACAGTTTGTATACGAAAGATGCAAAGACCGTTGTCGGGCATTTTTTTTAGTTACCTAATTTTTCTTTTGTTTTTCAAAATTTTCCAAAACATAGCCTGGAAAATTATCATCTTAGGATCAGTGGCAAGTCTGGAGCTGACTTGACAGCCAGGGAGACTAATCTTCCAAGAGATTGATGGGTGTGATTTTATGAGTCAGTTTAGAACACCATTTGTGTCTCTGTCCCGTAAACACAAAGTGCTAGAGCATGGGAACCCAGAAGCAGGCTCTGGTTTGCTCCTTCATTCACATTCCTCCACTATTAACATTTTAATTCATGATGTTTTTTAACAGTTCAAGCTTCTCCTCTGATCCAGTATGTATTCAGCAAAGACTTCTAATACTTCTGGTCTAGACTGTGCTGTCTCCTGAGGTCCCTTTCAACCTCAGTTATTCTGTGGTTCTGCGCAATATTGCTAGCTAGTATATCAGAATATTGATAGATTTTTCTTATAGTGACAATGAGAATATTTTTCTTTTTATATTTGATGGAAAGGAGCTAGAGAACCATAAATTCAGGATTACATCTCACAGCCCACAGGAAGAATGGATCATAGGTAATTTTCCTTAAATGGAGTCCCTTTCTGTGATGCCTATCTGATATCAGCCATGACAAAACCAAGATCCTACATCAGCTGGACTGTTTCTGTAACCCAGTCTGCCAGCTCCTATGCTACTGAGAGCATTTACTGTAATTTAGCTCAGTTTTGGCAAAAAGTTTCTGGGTTTTATTAATTATATTTATGGGGTCTGCATTTTGAAATTTCATGCATTTTAATAATTTCATTAAAGTTTTTTTATGTCACCTTTCAGTTACTGAAATTTTTATATGTAAATTCAGCAAATGCTCTGAAAAATAGAAATTTATCATTGCTCATAAAACTGCCATGGCCTCTAGTGTCTCTCCCACAGAATATGAAAGATTTCCTCATGAAAGAACTCTTCAGAAGGAGTTCAAGTACTGACTTGCCCTGTTCTTGTCTTAAACGTAGATTTTTTTTGTTGAATAGTTTGAGTAACATGCAAATGACCATTTCTGAGTTCTCGAACCCAGCCAAAGACAGTAAGCTCTTATTTAATCTTAAATTCAGTCTAGGAAACCAATCTTATTTAATAGAGAATGCTAGAAATATGAAATCTTAATTGATTACATACAATTAGGTCTAAATATCAGAAATGTAGAAAAAAGCCCAAAATCCATTGAATTAACAAAACTAATAAGACTGCATGGTATTGAGAAGTAGAACTGTGAAATTAGTTAATATAGATTTCTGTTTCTGTTAAGTATTTCTGCCAAGTGGTTATAAAGTTTGTAGTTGTGGATCTGTAGAGCAATCTTACTGTAGTAACCATGAGAAATGTATCAGAAAATTTGACATATTGTAAATCCTTCTTTGTGTGCTACATAGCTGAATCAAGGGGAGGTAGTAATGTAAAAAAAATTCTATGGCAACTACTAATTGACCATGTCTAGCTGGAAAAAACTTTTCAAATATCACTTCTGTGAAGAAACCCTTAGATCTAGAAGAATAAAGATTAACTCAAGGTATGGTGTAATGTGCTGTGATAGATAGCATGAGTCTTGACATTGACAGTTACAAATGACTCTTACTTTGCCTTACAGTTTTTTTCCAATGACTCTTCTTCTATTCTTTGTTGTTGTTGTTGTTGTTTTTAATTTTTATTTCACAGGTATGAAAATGTTCTACTTTTTCTAAGCTGGATATTTTCAAAGGTCTGAGTTTTCTTGGAGAGATTAACCAGAAACCATTCAGTCTTTCCCCCAGAGGCATTAAATTAACACATACTGTTATACCTTTTTTGTTCTTTTATTTATTTTTTTTTTTAATCTTTAATATATTCTGAAAAATAGTTTTCTTCCTTCAAAAGTGCACTGTGACTTTAAGCTGATATTTCACCAGTAAATCAAGGAAATGTGAAACATATTTGCTATTTCATTTAAAAAAAATAGAACCTCCTTTGTTCAGGTAGACTTTAGTTTATAATTCACACTCATTCACTAGAGATTAACTATAACTTGGCATCAAATTATCTGAAAATTTTTAATTCTCTGTTCATATTCAGGCAAGGCCATATGGACTGAACTTTTTTTTTCCCTGTAATTGTTACTCCATAAAGAAGAAGTATATGACTTTGTGTGACTGCGTATATATATATATATATGTATATTTTTTTTTTTTTTTCCTTTTACCTCTGGGGTTCTTCAATTCATTATTAATGAATTGTCTAAAGTAAATTCCTGGAATACCAGGAACTGAAATGAAATGCACTTATATTGTATTATCCTGATGTTATATGCATCTGTACCATGTACACAGCTGGCAAGGGGAGTCTGAAGGGATCAGAAGTGTACAGTCAGGTTCTGTGAGTGGAGTATCATTTACACAGTTTCCACAGCTTACTGAGAGTTTGTTCCTTAATGTTTAGGCTATTGATTGTTTTCTAGTTTGCAGATTGTTGAGATAAAGAGAGATCTAGACTCCTGTAGTATTAAATCACTTTTGCAACTCTATCCTCACATGCTATCAATGTATTTTAAATTTAAATTGTGGTTCATATGATATTTTCTTTACAGAAAAAAAAGAAAAAAAAAAGCAAAGGAATGGAATTTTAAATACTACAGATATACAAAATTCAATATTGCTACTGATATGACACTCTTGCAATATGGTAGTTCAGACTTTCATTAGTCTCAAAAGCTAAAAATAACCTGCTTATTAATGTGTCATTGCTTTTGCTTCACACGATGCTATTTTTCCCTGTAATAAATTAATCTTAAAACTATTAGAATCATATTATATCAAAAAATTGCTTGCAAATCTCGTATGTATGTTGTCATTTTGGAGTATCAGAATAGATAGATGTAATTGTTAATAATGCAATTTTAATTTTAGAAGTCTATTCACATTTACTATATCATTATTACTTTACAATCTTGAAATTAAAATGCATTTTATGTTATCTTCTACTAATTTGCATTTAAAATCAGATAACAAACTATGCATATTTAACACAGAGGAACATAATTAACCTCTATATGCTCAATATATTCTTCAGTACTCCAAGCTAAGCATGTTCAAAATATATAATTGCATGCAATTATAATTTTTTTTTTATTATATATTGATTGCAACAGGAACCTATGTGATATATCTGTAATTACAAAATCTGTCTATTCGTGAGTGACAATTCTCAGGCTTGTTACACTTTGAAATTAACAGATATTAAACAAGATTAACTTAATATAAAAACATCTGTTCAACCTATTAATAAAAAAATATAATCTGCAAAAATACAAAAAATATTATGAATTCCAAATTTAAATGATTTTTTATAAATTTGCTATTTAAACAACAGAAAGGCAGTTAGAGGAAATATATATACTACTATATATGAATGTTGTAAAGAATAACATAGCTAGGAGTATGCAGTATTTTATATTAAATATACATTTTTAGCAAAAGTATTTCACTGCCATCCTGTACTGTGGTGCTGTAGTAGGCGGGCATGTTTTTTGAGGACTATCCAGGATATTAATATGATTTATAAAAATATAGGACATTCTAATGGGATTTAATTATAAAAATCTGATCATCTAGAATTTACAGATATTTAAAAGATATCTGACAATTTTTCTTTCATCAACCTTTAAACAAGAAATTAATGTTTACAGGGTAAAGTCTGTACAGTATTTGCTCTTTGAAGAAAATTACCCTTTAGTTTCACAATATTTCAGCCCTCTCTGGAGGTTATAATGCCCAACTTTTTGGTGATCTAAGTCCTTCCTACTGGTCACTGCCCCTGGTCCTGTAATAGCAACATCTCTGTGCATAAGGAACACATTGGGCACTGACAATGCCAGCATTTATCTGTCTAAGTAAAATACAGTTTTGTTTTACTCAGAAAGAAAAATCTTTCTCGGTGCGGTGCGGTTGTTGGTGCTTTTTTTTTTTTTTTTTTTTTTTTTTTTTTTTGTTGGAAACCAAATTAATTGGAAAAATGAAACATTATCCATATGATCTGAAGAACCAAGATTATTGCACCTACTGTCAGCAGGGAATAGAGCTCCACTGCCATTGACAGAGGGCTCAATGTCCTCTCCAAGCCACACTCACGTTACACATAGTAACTTTTTTCTTGATAGCAGTGGGAATCAATGAATAAAACTTACATTGAAGGTTCTTCTGCAATAGCAGGGAGAGGAGGAGCACACCTAAGGTATAAGGCTTGCCTATATGATAGAAATCCACACAAAGAGTGGTGGGGGCAAATTGTTATTCTGGCGGCAGTCAGATTTTCTTACGAGATGTAACACAGAGACTTCTGTAATGTTACCTGAAAAAGACTGACATTTTTTGTGAGTTTTTCTCTCCCACTTTTTTTTTTCTTTTTTTCCCAACAGCTGCAGAAAGGATTATGTAAAGTATGAACCAAGAGATTATGATTTACCCAAGATTGGAAAAAGTGACTGTTAAATCCAGCATAATGTGGAAATGACTATGTCTTCAGACAAAATCCAGTCAACAGTAATCAATCCTTTCACTTGTGTAATAAAGTCTTGAGAAGATGAAGCTTTGTCACCTAAATGTGACATTGTTTTTCATTAAATAATGAAACAATTATTGTCATAGTAAACCAATGTCAAACAGCAGTGAATAAGGACAATCCTTCATATATCATTATGTCACTTAGTTCATTTTGTTGAAGTACTTGAAACACTGGACAAAATTATGCAGAAAAAAAAATATTACAATGGATTCACTTTGCAATGAGAAAAATATTTACTTATGTCCTTGTTTGCATTTCATTCTTTCATGAATAAGGAAATAGTTTCTGAAATATCTGTCTTCTATTGTTTTAAATGCATCTCTGAAAAGCAGATACCACACTGGGGTACCTGAAGGAATAAAAAAAAGTAAAAAAACCTTGAATTCTGTAACAATTGAATTCATTTATCTGTCAGGCCTTGATATTTCCATCTTCACCTTTTAATCATTACTGCCTCTCAACTGTTGAAGAAAAAACCTTGCAATATCCAGTGTTCATTGCCATTGTCTGCATTTGTGTGCATTTTCATTTATTCCTTTGTGTAGTGGCTTTGAAAACTTGAGTGAATGGGCAAATGTCTTAACTTTCTTCTCTCCCATGCCCTCTTATGAGCTTCTTTCTCCAAATTATGATGCCTATTGATGTATTAAATATTCACCATAGTTACAGGACTTGCATCAAAAGTCTCCTGATTCACCTAGTAAAAACACCACAGTGGAAACCTTGAAGCAGAGACTTAAAGCTAACTAAACATTCCTCCTCTTATGGTCTTTTTGCTGAGAAATCAAATATAAGAGATCTTGTATAAAAAGATTTTTTTTGAAAAATTATATTTTAAAATATAAATCCAGAACCACAAAATATCTTCAATAATATACTAGTTAATGATAGGAGGAAGTATTTCTATTTCGCATATGTGATGTTTGGTATTATGGAGGAAATTAACAACAGAACATTTTCTGAAGAAGTTAATGCTTTTTTTATTTTATTAAAATATATACTCAAACATATTAATGGGTTTTATATTGTATAACAATATATGGAATTACATAATATATTCAATTAAATTTATAGTTTCTAATACTGGTTGAAAATGCACCTACAGTTTTATGAGGTCATATTGCAAACAGCACTATTAAGGAATCTGAGACAAAACTTCCAAGAAACTAAAATTTCAATATTAATGAAGTTTACCATTGAGAATTTGAGACATTTTGGACCTCATATAGTTGGTGAATGTGAAATATCTAGCGTGAAGGAAACGTAGAAAATGGGAACTATGCCTGACTTCTAGTGTCTGAAAACAGAAAGAAACTGAGAAAATAATCAGTTAAGAAGGAAATGAAATGACAAACACTCTAGCAACTTATATATGTTTCTTTCCACAGCAATCTCTTTAGTTATCTTTTTATGACCAAGCCAAAAGACATTTTTAGTTCTTATGCCTAGTATGAGTCTCTGTGATAAATGGTTGAAAGTGACAAAGACCTACAATTTCCTTCACTTGTTATCTGCTGTGTAAAAAGGGATGCAAACATACAGTGGTTGTGATTAAATGGTAATGCAACATCTATTAAGAAAGGGAGAGGATTTAGATTACGTATTATTTTTATATTTAGGTTGCATATTATTTTTATATTTATTGGTTAAATAATTATTGCTACCTACTTAAAACAAAACAAAACAAAACAAAATTTTAAAAGGGAAAAATAAACTGGATGTCTCTTTGTTCCTGACAGGCTCTAGTTAATCCATTGCCCCCAAAGCAGATAATTAAAGGATTTTAGATGTGTTGCTGGTGAATTCAATCTGACACATTAGAGTTTATAATCCCTGTGACCTCAATTATTGAGTAGGAATGATAGCAAACACTACTAATCCAAATGCCTGGTGTCTTTATTTCTTTATAAAATCCTATACTTAGTTACCTGGCTATGAATGAAGGTTACATGAATCACACAAAAATACCAACTTTCTTTAAAAAAAAACAAACCCAAGCCAATTATTCTCTCTGTGAAGGTGACTCCTATATGCAATTATGGAAAAGAATGGGCAAAAGGTTTTGTCCTTGATCTGCTAAAAAAAAAAAAAAAAAATCTTTGAAATTTTCAGCAATTCTATGCTAAAAAACTCCCATGTTACATTACTTGGTAACTTTGAGGAAATATACAATGAAATTGGAGTTGCTATTCAAAACTTAGTCAGACTCTGAAGCTGTAAAAGTTCTATATTCTAGTTAAAATAAATTCCTGATATATTTCAAATTGTTTTCTTTAACTTAGCATTTTCAGACTTGAAAGAAGAAGAGATTCTCTCTTACGGAAGAGATCCAACATAGCCATTTGCTGGCCAGTCACTAGTGGGGTTGCTAAAGTCTCAGTACTGGGCCCAGGTCTGCTTAATATCTTTAACAATTACTTGAATGGGATGATAAAGTGCATCCTCAGTAAATTTGCAGAGAACACCAAATTGGGCAGCAGTGGGTCTTGTATATTAGGTCTGCTCCTTCTCTCCCTGCTATTGCAGAAGCATCTTCACTTCACTGTAGACTTTACTCATGGATTCCCACTGCCATCAAGCAAGAAGTTACTGTGTGCAACACAAGTCTGGCTTGGGGAGGACATTGAGAGAGGGTCCTCCTTGTCTCCCCATAGAGACAGAGTCCTTTCTTATTGACAGCAGGTGCAACAATCTTGGTTCTTCAGATCCCATTTCCAGCTCGTATAGATTATGTTTCCTTTTTCCAGAGGGTAGGAGGGATCTGCAGAGGGATCTGTATAAGCTGGCTGGATGGGTTGAGACCACTTGTCAGAGTTTGAACAAGGTCAAGTGTCGGGTCCTGCACTGCAGTCGCAGCAATCCCATGGAGCTGAAAAATGCCCCAGTGGAAAAGTGCATCTGAGTGCTGGTCAATAGGTGCTGAACATGAGACAGCAGTGTGCCAAGAGACTCTTAGTGCCTATTTGTCTGAAACCGTTCTGTACTTTGAAGTAAATTTTGGAAAAAATGTGTTTATTCCTGCTTTACTGAAACCATCGTCTCAACACATATTCTAAGTTTCTACAGTTTGAGGATGACAATTTAATTTTCTACAACTTGAAGTGACTTTGTGTGTGATAGGCATCTACAATTATGTTTACATATATGGCTCCATTGAAACCACTTTCTAAATATTTCAATGAAGACAGATGTTTTATAAAATTTTTTTGTCATCCCTCAGCTAATGGAGTCAGCACAGGTAAACAATTATAAAACAACCTGATAGAAATTAATGTTCCCATGAATGTCATTGCAGGGAGAAATCCATCTTTCAAAATCCTGCTTGAGCATTGCAGTGCAGCACTAAAATTAAAGTTATGTGTTGCATTGTGCTAGCAATTTTCCATCGAGTAAAAATAATAAAAAGTCCATCTAAATAAATGAGAAATTTTTGAAGTGACTTCAGTGATACCTAAATGAGATCTAAGTACCATGTCACCTCTACATTAAAAACACAAGTAATTACATTACTATCACTTTAACAAAAGTATATGTGTTTTGCTGTGATTAGGTTTATTTTCTTTATTATATAAAATTCTAAGCAGCATTATGAAGGACTATTTTCCATGCTTTTAGAAACATTAAAAAATTAAGATTGCTTTTGCAGGCTGCTGTTGTTTCTGTTTTTCCGGTTAGATATATTAGTAAAGAGCTGTTATTCTTACTCTCTTATCTCTGCCTTAGACTTCCTGATTCAAAAATTATAATACTCGTGAGGGAGAGGACTTACATTCTCTTTTTCAAAGAGGAGCTTCTGTCTTTATTGGCAGACACCTGTTCTTCAAACTAGGACACTTTTGCAGAGGTATTATTATTTTAGGGGTTTTGTTATTGTGGTTGCTATCCTTCCAAAGTGCATGTTATTTTCATTTTGCAGTTTGCAAATTCTACTTTTTGTAATACTTTTAGAATCAGATTCCTTAGGTGGCCAAGAAGGATCTTTCCATCTCCCTGACAAGACTAAGTATTAATCAAATGACAGACATAATCAACAACAAGCACTTTGAGCTTGAAGGAGTGCATAACAAAAAGCCAACAGTAAATTCTCTGTCTAGGTAAGTTTTTTATTAAGGACAATGTAGGGTTGATTCTCAGCTGATACAGATCATCCCTCCAGCATAAAGCTGTCTATTGACCTTGGCTGACTACTGAAGATGGAACTGAGCTAGAGGTTTTTGCTAATTACTATGTGTATATAACACCAATGTGCAAGAAAATTTTCAGTAAACAATTTATATTTAATAATTTTTTTAGAATATTTTCATGGGTTTTATAGACATTTTTAGAGACTTCATAAACCCCAGTATCAAATAAGACATTGTCATTTACATCCTTTCACTAACATATCTATGATTACATTAAATAAAAATCATAACTGAATTTGACCACAAAATTTATATGTAACAGCACAGCATCTTCTTTGTAGAAGTAACACATCTCTGTGAAAAGACATACCTAAGAAAGAAATAAGCATTTGAAAGTTTTAGGAGACAAGTGCTGAAACCATCCGGAAACAGCGCTTAAAAATAATTTTCAGATAGAAATGAAAAAGCGGTTTGTAAGAAGTAAATGATGCTTCTAGACTTTTATCTTTTTGTTTGAGCAGCTGCACACCGAAAATAAGAAAGGTATATTGATTTTTTTTTTCAATATAACTTTGGTTTTTGAAAACAATATTGACGTTCGTAAATATATATGGTTTCCAAATATTTGCATTCTATAATTGCTTCTACAGAGAACTGGAAAAGTTGAAATAGAGTAATTCAATTTTTTTCTGCAAAGAGCAGCAGAATTTTAACTAGTTTCCTTTCCCACTGTTCAGCATTTGATATGTGTTCTTCAATCAAACTTCCAACCCCCCCTCAAAAAAAGCTCACATGTGAAATGATAAAAAAATAAATAGCCAATATATTTAGATAATAGGAATTTCTGAAAGCATTATGTGTAGTGCGAAGTTTGGCCTGTGTGCTGTAATGGATTGTTAAGCAGGTTTTGCTTTTTATCATATTTTAATGTTGGACTGTGAAGAGCAGTTTAAAGTTATTTTGTTGCTTTTTAATACAAGTTGCATAGATTTGGAAAAGCTTAAGATCTTTTGTTTGGTACTTCACAGGATCTGCTTGTGTGTAAGATGCATATTTATTTGTTTAAATGGATATATAGCAAATGACTAAAAAATAGGTTCATTATACAAAAGGTGGTATTATTAATTTGCCATGAGCCTGTCTCAAAATCCTCATAAGTTTAAATAGACTGTATAAAGTTGAATAAGAAAAATGAATGCAAAAATTGGTTTTACAGCAGATTCCATATTGATTTATGAAGACATTAATTTGCCATTTAAGTCTTAAATTTGACTATTAATAATTCTTGACATTCAGAAGATCTTTTTACATCAAAAAGTTTAGTTAATTTCTTAAAAGGATGACTTTGCACATTAGTGCATTTTCTTAAAGAGCAGTGCATACTGAACAACTTTTAAACAAAAAGAATTGTCATTTAATTGCCAAATTATTATTAAGATACCAGTCTGTAGTAATTGAAAAAGTATTACAATATATTTGCTTGACTTATAACTGAGTAATTTGTTCAAGAAAAGATCAAAATGTGCAAATATTCATAAAGACACTGCATATTTTCCAGCTTTTAGTTGCTGTACCTAAAGCAAAATTACATATTTTCTTGGTAACAAGTTTAAAGTAATTGTTTAATTTAAAGCTTACTTAAATCTAAGGTGAAGTTCATTTCAGCTTATAATGTGATCACAGAAATTAAGCAGAAATAATAACATAATTGAGCAATATGATGGTAAAGATAGCTGTAAATTAAATGCTTTAGGACATTGTTGGCAGAGAAAAAAATAAATAAAAACACTTAGTTTAACAACAGATATATTGCTTACAAATGTCTTTGTCAAAAGAAACATTAGTCCTCTTTACTACTTCAATAAAGCATGATTTTCTAAGGGTTCTAAAATTGCTTTATTCTAGCACAAATATATCTCTCAATATCCCACTGAGAGAGGTAAACATGGTGTAGTTTCTTTGTATATATCACAGACTAGAATAGAAAAAGGACTGAACAGCTTGCAACAACAAAAACAACAGATAAAGATCCAGTAGGAGAATGAACTGCTCTAACTTTGGAAGAAATGTTGGTAAGAAATGCTGGTTGACACCTGAGGCCAAAAATAACATTGAGAGCACCCATCAGAAGGAGGACTGGAAAAGGGAATGACAAGGTAATTAAGATTTAAATGAAAGCAAAAAAGGAGAAAAACTATGCAAATAAATACAAGTGTGGTGGTATACAAAGACAGTGGCAAAACAATGTATGAAATCTGAAGAGGTTTGCTACTTGACAGATTGAGCATTTGCATTGGAATCTCAAGAAGAAATTAAGTATTATGTGTAAATGGAATAATTTTAAAGAGATGCAATTTCAATCCTGAGTGAAGACTGGTGGATTTTGAATAAAATTTTAATACCAAAAAAAAAAAATTCAATTGCTAACAGTTCCCTCAGTATCTTTAGAGAACTCTAAAATTTGTTTTCCATATATCTTTAGTGACACATAAAAAAAAAAAAAAATCTTAGTATGAGAAATTTTGAAGCAGGTTTGAGAGAATGTTGTTTACTGGAGGTTGTGATAGCGTACAAGCTCAGAAATATCAGAAGAATATTTTCAGTTTATCTGTCACATATGCAGAGTTCAGGAGCAGGCAAAGTCAATAACAGAAAATTGGTAAAAGAGAACAGAAGTATACTGCTTAATGGCAAAATAAGCTGTGAAAATGAAACCTTCTATCTAATTGGGAGAGCTGTGAAGCCTCCAGCATTCTGTTCCATTTTAGTTCCGTATTTTTCAGCTGCAGGAGGGTTGGATGACATCTGTCATAAAAGCTGAATTTCTAATTTAGTCTAATAGAAAAGTGAATTGCTAGAGTGTCATCTCCTGCTCTTTAAGTACTATGTCATGAGTGGAGTTGGCATAAGTTAACTAACCAGACTTCTTGTAAGCATGTCTTGTGAATAGCAGTAGAAGACAGTGGTGTGAAAATCTTCCACTAAAAGTTTTTAATGACAACTCTGATAATTTAAATGGAAACAGTGACACTAGGGGGAAATGCTCGAGACATCTTTTGTTTCCATTTTACCAGTGCAAGAGACCCCAGAATATTTTCAGAATAAAGGGAAAGAAATGAGATATATTTTAAGTTTAGTCTTACTGAATTTCTTAGGATTTCCAGAATACAAACATTTTTCTCCTTTTCTCTTTCAAATCGGTAAGTGAAAACATAGAATGTTTATCAGAAGGCAAATATTACATACACCTTCCTGCTTCCTTGTAAAAAAAAAAAAAAAAAAAAAATTAAAAAAATTAAAAAGTGACAAAATGTAAATTTTGTCAAAACTTAAAACATAAATGAGAAATTTTAATTTCTTAACATGTAAAAACATAACACATGAGTTAAGAAAAGCAGTTTTGTTTGTTTAAGGGATGTGATGTCCTGAGACATCAACCCCTGCCCCTGTGATGCTACAGGTGGACCAGCCCTGCCAATCCCACCCTCCCTGTGGAGGTGCCCAGTGCCTGGAACTGGGGCTGCCCTGGTACCCCCAGGTTGCTCCACTCAGTGCTGTGAGGAATCCTGCTCCATGCCCTGCTGCAAGAGACCATGGGGAGAGACTGCCCTGTCACCAGCACCCATATCCTTGGGAGCACCAGGCTGAGAAGTGACACAGGTCAGCCCTAATTCAGATGGACTGGATGTCCTTGAAAATTACTACAAAAAAGATATCAACACAGAAAGAATTTAATGAAGACAGCAGGGAGTTAAAGTAAAAATGTATTATTTTGTGTAAAGATTAAAGCCTGGTAAAAAATTATGTGATTCATAACTGTCCCATGGTTGGGGAGAAATGAAAATTCAAAACACTAGGGCAACAAGTTTACACAATGCATGAAAAATTAGAAGTGTTCTTTTATTTTTATCATATTCTAACCAAAAATCTAAGTGATCATGTTATTTCAGCTCAAATTTAATTAATTTTTCACACATGCATGTGGAACCAAGACATTGCCCTCTCTTTTTTTTTTTTAATTTTCTTGGGTTTTTTTCTAATATTAGTTATCAGGAAAAAGTTGAAAGCCTTAAAGTATGAAAAGATTTTTCCTTTCCTTCCCTTCCCTTCCCTTCCCTTCCCTTCCCTTCCCTTCCCTTCCCTTCCCTTCCCTTCCCTTCCCTTCCCTTCCCTTCCCTTCCCTTCCCTTCCCTTCCCTTCCCTTCCCTTCCCTTCCCTTCCCTTCCCTTCCCTTCCCTTCCCTTCCCTTCCCTTCCCTTCCCTTCCCTTCCCTTCCCTTCCCTTCCCTTCCCTTCCCTTCCCTTCCCTTCCCTTCCCTTCCCTTCCCTTCCCTTCCCTTCCCTTCCCTTCCCTTCCCTTCCCTTCCCTTCCCTTCCCTTCCCTTCCCTCTTTTTTCCTTTTCCTTTTTTCCTTTTTTCCTTTTTCCTTTTTTTTCTTTTTGCTTTTTTCCTTTTTCCTTTTTCCTTTCCCTGCTGTTTGAAACATACAGCTATCATTTGATCTACAAGCAACATGACATCAGAAAATGAAGTTCTATGGCACAGCACAGATTAGTACAAAAGGTTAAATAGAAAAAGGTGGTGTCAAAAAAATGAGATTTAAGAGGCAGAACATTAATTCCTTAAGCTACTAGTATAGATACACATTCTTCAACACTGTGGCTCCTCTAAAATGTGAAACAGGCACTTGTTTTAGTACAAGATAGTATAAAAATTCTGTTATCCAGTATTTCAGCATGGAAGCACTTCAGATTAAAATACAATACTTTGTTCATTTCTGAAATATCTCTGGTTTTGAGAAATGAAAGACCTAGAGAGTAATGACAGCAGGAATAGAGGGCTGTGAAGGTGAAAAAGTACCCAAACCTGTTTCAATAATTACAGATTTCCTTCTTCTTGGGAAAAGGAAAAAAAAAAAAAAAAAAAAAAAAAAAAAAAAAAAAAAAGAGAGAGAGAGAGGTGAAACCAAGATATTTAATCATGAAAGTTATTTTTCCCCTGTTCCATGTCCAGCAGACACAGAGCATGACTTTCTGTAATTTAAATAATCTTAGGTTGTCTTTTAAACTGCCAGGGTCTTTACTTACACTCTTGCACCTCTTTAGCTAGCTTTACTTTTATACTGTCTGCAGTTGTGTTTGACCAGCTCATGCCACTTATTTGATTTTTTTAAAAAAATATTTAGTTGGAATTCCCTATGTCTTTTTGACTTTTGTCCAACAAGTTTCATCTTTCCAACTTGAGCCTCTGTAAACAGTCTGGCTCCATATTTTCTACATCTACCCAATAGGTATATGAAGAAATGAATCATATTTTCCCCTCTAAATTTTCCTTTCAAGGATAGTAGTCTCTTGCACAGAAATATTGGGTCTCAGGTGCAACACTTTGCATTTTTCTTTACTGAACTTTTTGAGATACCTGTTGACCCATTCCTCCTGATGTAGAGGTTCTGAATAGCAGACCTCAATTCTTCCACTAGTGTTCTCTACGAACTTGCTGATATTGTACTGTGTTGGAATCTAAAATTCAAACAGTTCTGTAGCCCCACATGGTAGTTGTTATTAAAGACCTAAAACAGTCCTCTGTATTGACCTCTGAGGCATAGCACTCGTAATGACCTATCAATTGGATGCTTTTCACCGCTGATCACTTCCCTATGAGACCAGCTGCCAAGCAAATTTTCCATCTGCATCTTGGCTATTTGAGTCCATACTTGAGTACCTTCTCCAAGTTTTGGTAGACTATGAGGGAACTGTGTTAAAAAGGTTAAAAACCTTTAATCTATAAAGTTATGCATATAGCAGCCACTGGTCTTGCCTTCTCTCTGCAGAGATTTGTTCCATTGCAGAAGGTAATCAGCTTAGCAGGTATCATTTGCCATCTATAAATCCTTGGTGACTCTTCCAAAACACTTTCTGATTCTTCATATACTTTGCAACGGCTTCATGATCTTCCCAAGAACTGGTATTAAGCTGGCTGACCTGTAAATACCCGGACCTTCCTTCTTACCCTGATTAAAGATGAATATTACATCTATGTCTTTCAATAATTCCTTTGACTTGACTTTCAAAGAGAGTGGAGAATGGCCTTACTTCTCACTAGTCAGCTTCTTCAGCAGCTCTGGATCTGGTCATTTGGAGCTATGAACACCTGTATGTCCAATTATCTTAAAAGGTTCCCAAATTTAAACTTCCTGTGCTGTGAGTAATGACTTATTTATAGAGGGGCTATTTAACGATGTGATGGCCTGGCATACCCAAAGAAAATTATCATCATTTAAAACAGATAAAAAAGACATTGTAATACCTCAGCTTTTCCAAAGTCCTTTCTTTTTTCTCTGCAGTACTCTATCACATTAAGTTACAGCCTACATTCTCCTCATTATTCCTTGGCTGACAATGTACTTACAGAAGCTCTTCTTGTTGCTCTTCATAACCCTTCCACTTTCAGTCTCAGCTGAGTTTCGTTTCCTTAACTCCAGCCTTGCATGTTCCAGCAGTGTCTGTATGCTCCTCCCAAGCACACCTTCTCTTTTCTGCCTTCTATAGAGTTCAATTTTCTTTTGATGTGTTCTTCTACTCTGGTACACAATGGGACTTATGTGAATTAATAACTCAGTTTGACTCCACATGAAATTCAAAATAGTCATATTCCTTTTTGTCATTCCTTTTCACCTTTATTATTCTGGATAAAGAGTGTAATAAAACTTTCACAATAATATCAGAGCCTTCATAAGCTTGCAAATCACATTTTGAAAACATTTAAATGAACAGACGATGGTTGGTTTAAATCCATGGCTTCATCAGTGAGGTGGGGTCTGCACAGGTGACACCTGAGAGAAGAGGCCAGGAGCTGCCCTATGCCAGACACAGCCTGTTCTGCCACCTCCAAGGGAGTTACTAAAGGACACATCTGAGCCTGCTGTGGAGTTGGTGGCCCCTGCAAAAACATATTTAAGGAGTTTAAACACCAAAAGGAAATATAAGAAGGTACCATAGCAGAAGGAATTCTTTTGTTGTAGAGCTGATAATGCCCCTGAAGGAGCTGCAGCCAGTGGATGAATACATTAACACAAACCCCTTGAAGTGACCTGTGACCTGTAGGTAAGCACATAATGCATCATGCTTCCTGAAGGGACTATGGTCCATGGATAGGTCCACAGCAGAGGAAACAGAAGGCATGAGCAGAGAGAGAGAAAAGGAAATAAGGAACAGGAGAAAGGAAACACTGCAGCCTGATCTCAGTCTCCTCCTCAGCCCATTGCTTCACCAAGGTGAGTGAGCTTAACCTGAATGGATGACGAGTTGAAATTTGAGAGGGGGAAGGAGAGATGTCTGGAGTGAATGGGAAATGAGAAGAAAAGATATTTTCTCTAGGTGTTTAAATATTTGTCTGCTTTGTTTTTCCAAATATCCCATCAGTAATTAAATGTCAATGTTAAGTTTAATTTTCCAAGAAAGTCAGTACTTAGTAAGTGATTTCCCTGATGAATTTTTATGCTCTTGTTCTTGCTGTTTTCTCCCTCACCCTACTGGAACAGGGACAATGAGTGAGTGGCAGAGTGCATCCTTGACTGCCAGCTTTGGCAAACACCATACAGACAGACAAAAATCCAATTGCTGCTTAAACTTCAGAGCATGTAGAAATCCCTGGATATCTTCCTCAACACTGCAAAAGTTTATGAACTGTTTGCAGTTGAATTTCTTATTAGGTGTGAATATGAGAGTCAACCAGACCTAGAAACTACATGGGGCAACATACATATCTCATGAAAGGTTCAGTAAGAGAGACATAAGAAGGTGATTAGAAGGTAGGGTGAGTGGAGAGACCTTCCCAGACCTTAGATAAACACAAACTGTATGTCTAAGAAAATACTCTCACTACTGCTTTTATCAATATATAGGTATTAATAATCAGTAATATGTAGGAAGACCATTCTCACCTATCTAAATATCAGATAATTTGATAAATTTATTCCAAAAACATGACACACAGGGCCAAACCTCTTTTTTTTTTGCAAAAGGAAGTTCAAAGCCATCCCTGCTATTTCCAGGAAAATTTTCCTGCTTATTACCTCTTATCATCTGAGTATTTACATTCAGGACAAAAAGGTAAGAGACCTAATTAATTGATCTGCTTTCCTTAGCACATCCTCTGTGCAGGATAAAATTTCAGAGCAAATTGATCATTTGCCAGAGGAAAGAGTGCAAAAACTGAGAGGGGAATGACTGTGGAGTCGAACAGAGACTTGCTGCTCTTTTAAACACAGAGGCACAATAAGCAGGTTTTAAAAAGTATTAGCTTGCTTTAGCTTTAAATATTAACACACTGATACAAATAGCTAGGAAGCAATATATTTCTGCACCCAGTGGCCTATGTTATTACCATCACTGGAAAACAGATTTAAGCCCTTATGCTAACATTGCTGTAGATCATCCTGACCTCTTAAGTTTGTTATCAATTGTTATGAAATTCACTGTGTGAAGCACAGCTTAGCTGACTGTACAAAACCCCAAACATTTTATCAAAGGTGATCTTGAATTAGGAGTAAAGGGACAATGAGAAAAAGATACTGGTGCCTCTTCTAGAATTCCTTAGTGAAGAGGTCTCAACGGTACAATTTCTTAGGTTCTTTTTCTCTGTTTTTCCTTACTGCATTTTCTTTACAAGGAAACTCCTTTTATATTTCTTTGCAACATAATTTTGAGATCTAAGTCATAACAGGAAAATGTAAGATAGAAAAATATATTTCCCACTGCTTTCAGTTAAAATGTATATGGTCCATTTATAGTTCTTCACACGGATAAGGAACAGAATACAGATAAAAGAACATTCTACTAGGTTTTGAATAATCTGCATAACCTAATAGAGAACAGCTTTCAAAACTTTTTACTACATGTAAAGAGGATAAACTGCTTGAAATAGTTCCTGTTTGCTATACTACTTCTATATATAAAAGCAGCAAAACAGTAATCTATTTGCAAAATCTATTGCAAAAATCTATTTTGCAAAACAAAATCTATTTGTTACAGAATGATCTCCCATGCTTGGAGATTTCCATATTAATCCAACTGTTCAGATTGCCTTAGCTTACTTTTTCTTTTTTTTTTTCCAGACTTTTTCTTTAATATTTAAGTTTGGTGGTTTTGCACAGAATGGTGAAACCAATTTCTGATTTTTTTTTTTCTTCTGCTTGTTGGTATACTTACAAATTAGCTTTTTTTTCCTTAAAATAAAATTAGCTTGTAATGCTATTTATCACTTTGGCACATAATTTTAATAATGTCTGTAATGATCCATAGGAGATATTTATTTACCTTGAAATTTCATTTTTTGTCAGAAGTGTATTTACTGTTTGCAAACAAAATACTCCCCAGCGCAATGAGTGCCATCAAACTTCATATAAATCAAATCAGTTCAAAAGTAAGATAATTGAAAAGTACTAAATTAATATGAGTAAGAAGTTGCAGGTCTGAAATTTACAAAAGGAAAATATTGGCCAATACAGATTTTGTATAGGCATGCTCTAGATTAAAATCTATTTCCAGTTAAATGTCATTGAAGGACAGTTTTACACTTGAAAAACAAGCAAAAAAACAAGCAAATAAAAGCTCAACTAGAAATCAGGATATAAATCACGTTCGCATGAAAAATTTTCATTTCCTGTATCCATTGTTTTGCATAGTTCAAGATGAAAGATACATCTCCATACTATGGTTTGTTTTCCAGAGTAATTTATGGAACATGCTATCAACCTCACCCTTTCTTGTGTCCTAGGCATGAAATCTCAGTTACCAAGAACCTTAGCTTCTATAAGTTTTCACATTGATTTCTATTTATTGTTTTATTAAAGCAATTTTACAGAAAATTTTAACTGTAAGGAAAGATGGAAGAGAATCACATTTCTATAGAAATAAAACAAGAGAATGAAGAGTTTATAGGGGGAATAGGAACACTAATGCACTTTCAATCTTATTGAAAGTATGTTTTCTAATATTATTTTACTTTATGCGTAATGCATCTCTGTTATTTGATCAAAAACAAAATATAGAGTATGTATCATGGTCCTTCAGATGTTATGGACAAAGTCCGACTTCCATTCATCTACAATGTCCTTGTTACAATATTTTTATGGTATAATTTTTTTAATTACCACGCTTTTCCTTCTTGATATGATTGGCAAAAGTTTATAGCATTTATTAAGAGGAGGGTTGATATGTTTTTTCCAATTAACACTTGTGTTTATATTTTTGAACAATGTGACAAAAATTCTATGAGTAATTTTAGTTCTGGCATATAATAACCAATAATCTCTTTGTGTTTATCACATCATTGTTCAATATGACCATTTTGGAATTTCATAGGGATAAGGAGTTTCTAGCATTGAACCACAGTAATATTTTCTTGTCTTATATCAAGAATGGGGGGAAAAAAGGAAAAAAAATTTAAAAGACATTAAAAGGAGTTCTAAAATTATTTAAAAAATAAGTCTATTTAAAAAAAATAGACTTCACACTTATTTTCATATCAGTTCAAAGATCCAAAATGAGGTAACACACTTCCTGGACAGCTCAGGAAATTAGTGGAAAGTAAGGTAGGAAATAAAATGGATGAGGAAGTGTTTTCCTAAAAGAAATCAATTTTGCAAGCAATAGGCATTGCAGCAGACTTGGAAAGAGAGAAAGATGTCCAGGGACTTTTATTATTTAAAAAAGCCCAGTAATCATTTGTTATTGGCTGAGTAAAAGGTCTTCTGGATATTCTGCAGGAGAGAGCCTTTCTATTGGTTTTTATGGCAAAGAAGCCTTACTCTTTCATGGTGTGATGGAGAAGCCATTACTCAGAAGAAGGAAATGATATTATTCAATATGAAAACATCTTTCAACTCATCTACAAGTGCAATAACAAAAATTTTCTGCTTCTATTCCTAGAGTAGAAATATTTCCCAAATCACGTTGCATTATCTTCAAAGCAACTATTTTCTCTTATATCCTTTCCCATAAAACATTATATAGAGGTCTCTAAAGAATATTTTGCAATGAAAATTATTGTTTGTGTGTTTCCTGTAGCCTGTCCTTCTCTCTCATATGCAAAAGTATGTATTTTTTATCTTAAAGAGGGAATAACACATGAAACCTTGATGACATACAACAGCAAACTAAATCTCTACACAGTGCTGAAAAAGCAAACAGAAGATTAAAAAAAAAAAAAAAAAAAAAAGAAAGAAAAAATGTAAAAAAGGTCAGGATAAAAGAACTGGAATGCAGAAATAGCAAATGTTTACAAGATCTCTAAAAATATAAAGATTTATTTGACACTTTCAAATCGCTGGTCGAATTTAGGGTTAAATTATATCTCCCTAATTTAACTGAATTAGAATCTTTCTCTCTTTGCCTCTTTGCTTGGGTTTGCTTTCTTCTTTTTTGACAGAAATATAATTAAACACTTATAGACTTTGGATCTAACGACTTAGATTCTTATGATCCTGAGAATACATGATTTAAAACTGAACAATTACTACTCAAAAAAACACTTGAAGAAATGTAGATTTCTCCTCTGGATAGAGACCGGTTAAGAGTAAATGTTGTACAGTTTCTAAAATATATTGTATGCATTTAATGACATTATTGTTTCAATAGAAACAAGTGTATTTTGATAACAGTAATGATTAGATTTCTGTCAATGCACAGGGAATTACTGTCATCTCTGTTTATGTTGATCAGAATTGCACAGACGTTCTGATTCATGGTTTGTACAATCCTTTTTGAAGTGCTCTCTAAAATTTAAATAATCTAGTTTTTATTATTTTCCTTTTTTTTTTTTTTTTGTTTTTTTTTGTTTCTCATCTGAAAATGATTGTTGGCATATAGAGGTGTCTTTTCTTTCTACTTGTGCACATAACTCCCACTGACATTAATAGTTAAGCATAAAAGGAATATATTTCTTTGGATTTCAAAGATGTGTCTTGCAGCCTCCTAGTCTTTTCAGTTTCCTTTGATAACTCACTATCAGTTGTACTAACCAATGAAGTCAAATCTTTATAGACCTTGCACTTTCAGTAGAAATTTCTTCCAAGATAACAGTTCTTGGTGTGTAATAATCCTGAATTGCTCTCATTTTCTTTTTTAAAAAGGCTTGTGTGTTTTTCACAAGATGATGTCAATTTTATTTGACATAATGCAATATATTGTACCTGCAACCTGATGAAACCCAGTCTACTTTTTATACACAGGATGAAATTTTTACCTGTTTCTATTTTTAACATTTTGCATGTTTTAATTTCTTACTAAGTCTTTTTAATACTTTCAACTGCCCTGAATGGTTGTTTATAGCCTTTACCCTTCTTTATTTATATTGCATTGCACAAAAATTAGCTGATGATAAACTAATTAAGACATTTTCTAAAAGTATAAATCTGAGCCACAATCTTTGCTCTTGAATGAAAGATGGGCTGTATTGACTGAGCTTTAAGATTACGTGTTTATCATCTGATGAAAGGAGTAGACAAAAACTGTTGTATTAGTCTCATCAATCTTTTTAATGTCAAGAGAAGTTGATCTTCTCTATGCTGTCCTCCCTCTGTTATCCATAAATGTGAGATAATTCAAGATCTGCTTTTTGAAGCTACCACATAGGAAGTAATTTCTTTTCCAGAAGGATACACAACCAATAAATCCAAGGAAAAAACTTGGGAATAGATAGTACCACAGCATTTGAGAATGTCACTCAGTAATGAGCCCAAGTATGTGCTCATTCTAAACTCCTTTATTTCTGGCATGTGAGTTATTTTCCTCTGTGTTTTTCTATGGGAATAAAGAGTAGCTACTGCTGATGTACTGATCTACTGCAGATGAAGATAAACAGAAAAT
This sequence comes from Erithacus rubecula, assembly GCF_903797595.1. Classification (NCBI taxonomy): domain Eukaryota; kingdom Metazoa; phylum Chordata; class Aves; order Passeriformes; family Muscicapidae; genus Erithacus; species Erithacus rubecula. Next base: position 61,732,493 of record NC_136658.1, read on the forward strand.
GGCAGATGGAATTTTAAGGTTTTTTATTTTTTCCAAGATACTAGAATGAATTTATGCAACATTTACTGTGAATAGAGATGAAAATATTTTCTTTTTTTGTTTCACAAAGAACTGAGAACGGAATTTGTCTGCAAACAGTATATTTCCTTATAGATCAATTTCATTTTTGTTCCCAGAGTAACCAAATCCTTTTAATTTAATCCTTTTACTGCTTTTGATTCCATTTTTGTTTCCTTTCATCTGTTTCCTTTCTCATCAATGAGAAATCATTGAGATAGAACTATCTGGTTTATTTATTATTCTTGCTTCATTTTCATGCAGTTCTACAATACACAGATTCATGGTACAGTTGAAAAGTCAAGTCTTTCTGGATATTCAACACTTCAGTATTGGAAGGTGAAGGCCAGAGGCTCAGTGTCTCTGAAGCCAAATCGTTTTACAGCATACACTTCATTCACACAACACATTGGTGGAAGTGCCTTAGAGGATCTAAATTGAACTCAAATGTCTGTCTACCTATCTCGTGTTTATAGACTACTTGGCAGGAAAGAGGCACTCTTTGTCTTGAACACATATGTTTCAGAGTACATAGGTAGCTGAGGTTAAGACCTGGGAAAATTGTAGAATAAACATGACTCTAAATGAGTTTAAACACTTCTTGAGATACAGGTTGCATCTATTTATCTCACAATATATGGAGAGAATGGTGATATTTTATGTGCCTGTAATTATTGAGAGATAATTTAGTCAAAAAAACAGGTGATACACGATTCAAATTCCAATAATTTCTTCCTTTTCTATATTTGGATCTTAATGAGAATCACAAATATATCAGCCATCTTAGAATAAGCAGTGTTGCATATCTTTATCAGACAAAAGATTAAATAATTCCAAAAATTCTTTGAAATACCTAAAGAAGTACCTAATCCTGTTGATGACAATACATGCTAACAAAATAGTCCCAATATATATAAATATAGTTGCTGCTACACCTCACACAAAAGAAATTGAGAAATGTAGGCCCTTCATGACATGAAACAGGTGTTATTTTTTTTCTACAGCACCAGCCACAACTATCTTTTATGTAACTTTTTTGTCTGATTTGTTTCTGGCAGAAACTCTTGAGAAATCCAACTAGAAACCAAAATAGTAAATAAATAAATAAATAAATTTAAAAGCTTTGGGAAGAAGTCAAATTTCCCCTAAAACATTTATAAGTGGTGACTCAAAATGCTTTGAATGGCAGAAGGAACTTAGGTTATTTATTTATTTATTTATTTCTATGATACAGTAGAGGAGATATTAATTCTGTTTTAGAGTGGGAGATTACTTACTCTTTTAAATATATTTATTATTCATATTCTTGTGTCATAACAATTTATTTTTAAATAATGGAAAGTTATAAATTTTTTACCTACTGTACACTTCCTCAAAGATTACTTAAAAGACTGCCAGGTAAACATCTCACCTAAGAACAACCTAGGACACTGAAAGAATCACTTTACTGTGGATTTGTGCAATTAACTTTTAACTACATTTTTAAATTTGAGAGCTAGCTGTGTGTTAGTGACATCATCCTTAAATTATTTAATCTTAGTTAATGTTAGGCATAACAGTAAGTACCATAAATATCTTTCTCTATAATAATAGCAATCTGCATGATATTCTGTCCTCAGTGCCTTATTAAAGTTTAGGTGAAATTTGAGTCTAAATGTTGATTTTGAGGAAATAACTCCTATTTATACTAAAAAGTAATAATTAAAAAAAAAAAAAAATCCCGCAAACTTTTTATTGGCTTTGACTCTAACATTAATTTCCATCCAAGTACCACATTATTGTGGAAATACAGGTCACCCTTCTCTATAGTCCTGTCCTTATTATCACTCTTCATCCTAATCTTGTCAAGTGGAAAAACTATCTCAAAAGCATAGAATCTACATTACTACTAAGTACCATAGCCAGGCTCTGCATCCTTCATAAAGTCTCTGATTAGAGCCTGGAGTAGTAATTTAGGCTTCTACCAACAAAGCAAATTAGGTGCAGACTTGTACTTGCTTTCTTCATTAGTGTGACTGATAAAAAAAAAGTGCTGCCTTTAGAGCAGTGCCCCAAGCCATGTTATATCTTGTCTCAGGAGAACTGTAATGTCAGGGCTAGAATCATTGTTTTTCTTGATGATTTCTTTTGCCACTAGGAAGATTTCATGCTTTCTGACACATAGCCTGAAGCAGAAACTAAAGCATTATTCTAAGCACAGTCTCACTTTTCCAACATGGAAGGCCAAAGCCCATTTGGAATTAGATCTGAATAAGGATGTCAAGGGTAAGAAGAAGGGCTTCTTCAAATATATCAATATCAATAGCAATAGCAATAACATCATTCAGTGCTCACCTTTTGTCATGTGACACTATTTTTTCCAAGCTATTTTTCTCACTAAATTAAGCATAAAAAAGAGGTGTTTTGTTGTTGTTGTTGTTATTTTTTGTTGTTCTAATCTCATTCTCTATCGTGCGCACAATATCCAATAGCAACATAAATACTGCAAGGAACAGTGCGTGGAAAATACATGATCATTAAATTTCTTCATTGTTCCACTACTATACATACCTCCATGCTGGCCCTGTCTTTCCTGCTGGATTTCTCCTTTGCTGTATCTCAACAATGTGTGTTTATCTACTAAAACAAGGTTGTTTTCAGACATGAGGAAGGGACAAAATATTCAAACGATTCATAACATTACAAGGCTAGATAATTTTACTTTATACAATTTCTCTGTGTCAAGAAGGTAGAAGATGAAATTAGATAGATTCAACAGCTTTTTATTATTAACAGCAGCAATTTATTATTAAGTATTCAAATAGCTGCACTTATATTACATATAAACAAGAGTCATACTCAAGAAAGAAGATGAATAATACTTGTTTTATGTTTCTAATAGTTTTTCCACAGATGACAGGGTACCCTGTAATCATAAAAATAGAGGATAAAAGCCTGAACCATCAGCTCTTTTTGCTAGATCACTTCATATTAGAAACTAAAACTCAAACCAGAAAATAGCAGTGTTGCTCTATGCTCTCAAAATCATCCATAATTAAAGGTCTCATGAGTAGTGGTTCTACCATGCTATGTCTCATACCAGCTACATTTCTTCTGAAAGAAAAAAATATACATCTAGAGCACATTGTGTATATATTAATTTATATTAATAATTCTCCTAGGGAAAAATGTAAGAATGGGAATCAGATATAACTAATGGAAGTAGTGTTGCTCCTGATGATATCTGTCCAGAAACTTAACTTTCACCAGAAAAAAAATTATATATAAAAAAATTGGAAGTATAGATTTTAAGCCGTTTCCAGACTAAGACGTTTGATTCCGTATTTTTCACATGCCATGACATCACTAGAGAGCAGAAAATGTGAGAAGATGAAGATAAAAGTAGAACAAGTTAGAGGAAGTGTAGCTTTGGTTTAGTAGTTGTGTCTGTCTGGTTCAGGAGAGTTCTTAATTCTTACAGAGAAACACATTGCCATATGGTTTTTAGGGAAATGGAACTTAATACATCCAAAGTGTTCTTATCTATCTCTTCTTTAACTTTCAGAATTATATGTAGCCACTGTGTATGTGTACATGCACATTTATGATGAGCATGTGCATATTTAAATATTAGAATCCAGAAAATTCACTAGGTTTTGGGTATATTGTCTTGTCTAGCAGTGGAGCATATAAAGGTTGGTTAAGGTTTTTTCCTGTCATCTGTCCTTGACATCATTAATCCCATTAGGTAAGAATAACTTTGTCTCTACCTCTTAAGATATATTTACAGTATTACTCTTCCTGTAGTGGTGTGGATATCTTGTGTATGTTTTTCTTTGCTTTCTCCTTGCTTGTTCTGACAAATGAAGAAACATTAAACAGAGACAGAGAACGATAAAAAATGTTTTCCATTGGAACACAATGCAAAGATAAAATTTCTCAGGGTTTTGAGGTTTTTTAGGTCAATTGCTTCTTGATTTCTGTTTAGCAGAAAGCAATGGCCTTAACACATAAGTAATGCTGACTGTGTTCACAAGATACTGATCTATACATGTAGACAAGATATATACTATTTAAACTTTTATCGCCAGTATTTTCTCCAAAGGGAAACAAAATGGTACTTAAAAATAGGAGGAGATTCTCTGTACTCTCACAGTCAGAAAAATGCTCCTGCACACAGAATCTTTACATGCCTTCATTTGGTGAAGTTTCTGTGAATTTTTTTTAAGAAATAGAGTCTGATTTAGAAAATAAAGACAGACACATTGTTTTTTATATATGGAAAAATGATGACAATCATTTTCATTGCTAGGAAAACTTTGATATTTCTGGGTTAAAGAGGCATGCCTGTTGCTTGTTGACTAGTTTAATAAATCTCCATACTATTAATTTGTAGTAGCTTATATTTCTCAGAAGGGTTGAAAAATAATCAGATTTAAATCTCATTTAGAAAGTATGGGTTAGAACATTCTCCTCACACAGTAGGATTTGTGATTTGTCAAACTGTGTGCTTTTCCTTTCTTAAGGAAGTATTCCATCCTCTATAGCAAGCATTATGTAAAATCAGGAATGATTTCCTTTTCCCTCATAGTTAACTGAGCAAGTCTAATGTGCAAATTTATTCAGAAGAGAGCTTATTGTGAGAATCATAAAATCTTCAGAGGGAAAAACTTCTGATCTGGAATGTTTGCAGAGAAATGGAACAAGAGGTGCCCTGAAAATATTTTCTCATGAAAGCAGAAATACTTAAATTGGGTGGAGATAACTAGAGAGATTCCTATTTGAATTGCATTGCTAAAGTTAAGCAGCAAGGGATAACTTACACGACATTTTGACATTTTTATGATTTGAGTGATAACTCCTCCAGTCTCCTTGACCCAGAATCCTCCTGTCTGGTAGTGGAATGGGCCACAATAGCCAATGGTCCCTGTTAGGATCTCTGTCCAAGCTGAGGGATGCTGCTTCCAGTTTGCAAGTTCAAGCACTAGTGAAGCTGAACAAGTATACCAGATACTGACAGACACATTAAGAGGACATTGTAACCATTATATTGTCACCATTGTCACCATTGACTACACAGGTGGCCACAGACAAGGTGCTGCCTTCAACAGCACATATCTACAGAACTCAGATTTAATAAGAAGGTATAGGAATTTTGGACTGACTGCAGTGAGCAAGCATAGGGCTCAGACAGACATGAATGGACTGGTCCCATTTTATACATGACCAGCCCTGTTTATATCACTTTGTCTCAGCCTACCAATTTTTCCTTTCTTCTTTTCCTTCCCTTCAACATCCCTTCATAGGTCTGTATAATTTTATTAATTCCAGTAAGAGTCTCCCCTTGTTTACAGTCTTTCTGCTTGCAAAGTACATGCTGAACATCTTGGAAGAGGTGCTTGTAGTGTATGCATTGTCCTTGAATGTAACTAAAAAGATTTGTGTCTTGACATTGTCTCCATGAGGTTTTCTTTTTTTTTTTTTTTTTTTCTTTTCAGGTCTGTGCCTCTCTACATTTTGTTTCTGCTTTTCCCTTATTTTCACAATTGACAAGTTTGATAGGAAGCTAGAACCCAACTTCAATTTAGGAATACTCCTAGGTAAATAAAAATTAGATGCAAAGTACTCAGCTAGATCCCATATCATGATTACAGCTTGAATGTGATGGTATTTCAATGTTTTAGAAGTGATATATAGTTTTTTTCCTCTGAGAAAATAATACTTTGCATTTATAGAATGCCTTTCATTCAGAGACCTCAAATGACTTTACTGGAAACAATAAAGCTTGAATCATTCAGTAACATTCTCTTTTCATTTTGAATATTATTTTCTCACAGTTCTATCTCACTCGGGTGATTAAATTTATATATGTGATTTTATTTTCTTTTACAAGCTACATGAAGTCTATCTACCTGACTTGGAGTTCATTTCTCTTTCCAGTATTAAATTTTCAGTATTAACTTTAATTACATGAACACAAATGCATACATACAATTTAACATATGATCTTACTCTACTGCAGTCTTTCCATCTTAAATCAATAATCTCAACTGGATAATTTTATTAAAGAAATGTGACCAAAAATATTATAAGGAATATAAAAAGAGTGAAGAGAGTATCAGTGAGCTTATTCTGCTAAGAACAGGAAAAAAACAAAAGTAATCAGACTGCTGACTACAGTTTAGCCAGGGGTAATAATCCTCATTTCATCAGGTACATTTTAAAAATTTTGTTTCACATTCCTCTAAAGCAACTTTGCACATGTCACAGCACAAATTAGTGAAGTCTAAATTTCAGCTCAAGGCTCCATGTGTCATTTAATGGCATACATTTGCTAACTGTAGCCAAAAGCAGACTTCCATCAGGGACACTGAAACTCCTCATTTGCATAAGAATGGGAAGTTAATTGTGCTACAGATATTCTGGCTTCCCCAAGGAATTCATTAAGCATGCTGAACTTGGTGGGAATATAACTTAACTGACATTTCTAGGAAAGCAGGGAAAATCAACTTCAGAAGCATCACCTTTGGAAGCAAAATAAATTGTTTAATATTAATTTGATTCAAACCTTACTGGACTATGTGTGGAATACCTATTACGCTTTCATTTCTGGAGTAGTTTTCTAGATATATGTAGTTACTTAGAGTAAGTTTTCTTCCTTTTCAGTATAGGATCCTGAGCTTCTCTTATTACTTGACAAGAGGATTTACTCTCACATTTGTTGCTGAGATATCAAAAAAAGAAAATCTAGGGGCCATTTTGCTTCTTATATACATTGTTGTTAGTAAGCAAGTACTCAAACTGTTTATTTTTAAAATTTTAAAAAATCGTATAGGGTATTTATTTCAGTATTTTAATATAACTATATAAGTTGCCAAAATACAACACTAAAAATGCTCCTATAGATAAGGTACCATCTCCAACAAAAAGTTGTAACTATTCTTATATCAAAAAAGAGTCTTATTGTGAACAGTTACTTTCACAATTTCCCCTATAAGGGCTGTGACCAGCTGAAAGAGTTAGAAAATATTCCAGTGTAAAAAAATTTATTTCTCACAAAGACTTTTTCTTATGAAATCTACTTTTTTTTAAAGTGAATTACTATTAGATGGAAAAGATTCACTTAATAGAGAAGTGGGATTGGTTTATAAGTTACAGGCATTTTGTTTAATTCAAAAGTAATTTTTAGTTTTGGGTTTTTTTTTATTATGGAGGAACTATGAAATCATGTTTTTAATGACCTATTCTGACAGAATAATGCATTCTTCTGTCATTGCACTTATCTATATATACAGTATCTCAAAACATTTATATTTCTATGCATTGAAGGGTCTTTACTTATTTTCATTTAGCTTTATTTTATGCATGCTCATTCACTACTGAAAGTTTCTAGTCAGTTAAAGAGTTTTCCCATGCAATACTATGAAGACAATAATAACAATTTGGTAGCTATTCCCTGCAATAAGATGTTAAAAATTTTAACAACACATGGCATATTGGCTTGAAACTATATGCTTCCTATGCTTATTTTTTACAGAAATTTTATCTTCTAATTTAATTTTTATCAGCAGACTTGTAGTATTACTGTTGGCATTAAAAAGAAGCTTTAGCGAGTCATGGTATTAAGTTGACTGAATGTTAATAACCCCACAATTTTGTAGGGGGAAAGGAAAAAAAAGTAAAACGGGAAGATTTTTTTCCTTGCAATTAATTGGTTTTATTGCCATTGTAATTGTAAGAATGCATGCACAAGGTTGTGTGTGTGTGTGCATAGTGAGTGCAGAGGAAAATAATATATTCATTTTTTTATTGGTTCAAATTTCCAATTGTATTGCAATTGTTTTGTTACCCACTACAATTTCATACCACAGTATGCAATCAAATAGAACAGTTCAATATAAGAACAATACAGATCATAATATTGTCTTTCTGAACTAAGTTTTTTTTCTGAAAAAAACTATGATAAGGAAAAATCAAGTGCACTATGTACATTTTACTATTTCAAATGCAAATTATACAAATTATATCTATAAACTTTAGTAGGGACAGCTGCAGTAGAAAAATAGTAATGCCCTTAATTAAGGGAACAAGGTGTATGGATTGAAGAATAGCAAAAGAACAATATTTAATACAAATCTGAAAAGGTCAGGAGGGAAATAAACAGCACAATAACAATAAATAACACAGGCAAAATTAGACTGCAATGCCGTCGACTAGCATGAAAAATATTAAGTGGCAGAATAGAGAGAAGTCTTATGAATCCTTTTCACTGAAGTCCAAAGCCTAAAAAATAAGATGAGTAATCACAGTGCTTGACATCTGTAAAAACCCCTGAGAAAACAGGTATCTCTTAAACCAGCTAAAAGGAAGATAATCATTGTGTTATAGTATCAGGCTGTCATCTTTATAGGAGTGATGCAACAGGGATTACAGGGTAGGGAATAGTACTGTATATGAAAGATATCACAGGAGAAAAATCTCTTCAGAATATTTGTGGGTGGCATTCATAAAAAAAGTATTAGGGTTTAGCTATCAACACCTTAAGCAGGGTGAGTATTACACTCGGGAAATATTAAATGATATTAGAGAAGCTGCAAAATTAGTAGCAGTAAGAATTCTAGGTAGCCACACATGGGCTGGACTAATGCCCAGCCAACAAGAGATGCAGAGAGGCTGCTTTCCAAGACTAGTCTTGAAACACACAGGTAAAGATACCATTCTGATCTGGATTCTGGTAGTAACACCCAGGATTCAATACAAGAGATATTAGTGGAATAATAATGTAATAAACACAAGAAAATTAGCTTTAGAAGTCTAGCAGAAGAAAGTATGCAAAATAAATTGAGGAAGTTGTTACCCATTTTCAAGAAGGGGACTACAAGAAAATTAGGAAAGTGAAAAAAATAGCAGAAGAAGCTCAAAGAACAGGTCTAAATATGAAGTAGTCTAAAAGGAGACAGGGTGTTTTTATAGAACCTGATAACAACAATATTTGCCCCAACTCAGAATGAAAGTGGAATGTCACACTGGCCACCCTCTCCAAAACAACACCCTATCACCAAATTAAAGCCCTCACAGGTGCAGAAGGAAGCATCTCCCAGAATATTCTCATATGCTGCATGTCCTGGAACTGTAGAGAAGTATCTATGGATAGTTAGGATGGATGTGAAAGGTGTTCAAGTGGTGTCAGATGAAAAGCATTTCTTTCACTTACTGGTAGCTCAGGAATCACAGATAGCACCGTTAGCACAGCTGCAAGCAAAAGTCCAGGATATCATTTTGCATGTAACCAGGCCTCTATTGTGTGCAAATGCTGTCAAGTTTTTTGAGGTGTGGGCAAAGGATGTTGTACTAACATCAGCAAATGGACAAGCCTAGTGGATGGATAATGATGTGCTGATAATAATACTATCAGCTGAGAATAGAACAAAATGCCCCAGTCCAAAAACTATGAGTGTATCAAGGAGGCATCAATGGTTTAAGATAATATTTTCCAGCTATCCTCTGCATGCTGGTTTTGGCTAGTAGCTATTATGGGGCCATGTGTTTGGATTTGTGACAACACAGGTTTTTTGTTATTGTTGAGCAGGGCTTGCACAGAATCAGAACCCTTTCTGCTTTTCATATTGCCGCTCTAGCAAGGAAGTTGGGGGAAGTTTGTCAGGAGACACAGCTGGGACAGGTGACCCAAACCAACCAAAGTGATATTTCAGACCACACGGCATCATACTCAGTATATGTATGTAAAGTGGAGGGGAAGAAGGAGGAAGAGGGAACTATAGAAACATGGAATCATAGAATATGCTGAGTTGGAAAGGACCCATCAGGTGTGTCAAGTCCAATTCCTAGTCCTGGGCAGGACATCCCAAGGGTCAGTCACAGATTGTGCCTAAAAACATTGTCCAAACACTTCTTCAACTCTGTCAGGCTTGATGTTGAGACTGCTTCCCTGGGGAACCTGTTCCAGCACCCAGCCATTCTCTGGATGAAGAACTTTCTCCTGATATTCAACCTACACCTCCTCTGACTCAGACTCATTTCCTTGAGTCCTGTCACTGGTCACCAAAGAAAACAGTCCCCGCCCCTCTTCTTCCTGTGAGAATTTTGGAATCTGCAATGAATTCTCTTCTCCAGGCTGAACAGACCTCAGCTGCTCATCATAAGGTTTCCCTTGCAGATCCTTCACCATCCTCGTGGCCCTCCTTTTGATGCTTTCTAATAGCTCAATATCTTTCCATTTTGTGGTGCCCAAACCCACACCTTATGAGGTGCAAATAAAGGACAGTGCATCTATGCTATAAAGTAGGCATTCAGGTTAATGAAAACTGCCTGAAATTCTCTTAAAGAAGGTGTGGAAAGTCAAAATACTGCTTGCTCCATTCTTCTTTCTGCTTATATTTAGCTTTTCCATATTTAGATGGAGGCATAGTTGATCCTTCTTTAGGTAGAAGAGATTCACTTTGTTTTCTTCCAACATCTTCGGACAGTTGCACTGCAGAATCTAATCTCTAGAAAATAGTCCAGACACTTTAAAACTTCAAAATATTGTATGTAGCACTTTTCCATGCTGAAACATAAAATTGTGATATATTTCTCTGAGTATAAAATTATCAGGTTTAATCATCTTTATGTTTTATGCATTATGTACATGTTTATGAAAAGTATGCAAAATCAAGCAATCACCTTTTCTTGCAAATTAAGGAAGAACTGAGTTTATTTCATATTAAAGTGTCCTAAAAAGGTTTGATTTTTTTCAAAATAACATTTCAATCAAATTTTAAAATGTATGATTGACAACCCTCCAAACTGAATTTTTCTTAGTAACAAAATGACACAGCAAATTATTCTTTATCTACCAGATAGCACAGTTTTTGATAACAAATAGCTAATACTGAGCTTGAAAAAATGCATCTAAGGAATTTTTGAAGGATCCTATATTCTTTATCTAACCCATGAATTAGTTATCTTTACAAGAACATGATTGTACGCCTTGAAATTCTGTCCTTAGAAGTCTCATTACTTTATATTTTTTGTCTTTGTATTCAAGTTGCATTTGAAATTCTACATGTGTGGACACAATTACAAAGTTTGATCTGAAAAACATAGTAAATAAATTATATACATGAGGCATTTCTTCTGTGCACACAGGGTGACCCACTGAGCTACTGACGAAATGAATAAAAAAATTACTAATTTATACTCAAAATCATTCCTGTGGTACCACCCTTAACAAAAGTATTGATGCAAAATAATGAAGAAGGCAAAGAATTTATAAACAACAATCACAGTAAGTGAATTTTTAATTTCCATGACTATATTCTTCTTGGATTTTTTTTTTTTTGTTTTTAAATTATACCATGGATCTTGTTATTCTTGTGGCTATATTTTTCACTGTCTTTTTTCAAAGCATTGTTTGCATGTTGTGCAAAAACTTGATCTCTGAAGAGCTGCATTTTTTTCAATTTCATTCCCCATATATTTCTAATGTCAAATGCATTTTACCTCTATAGCAATATCTTGAAGGAATGATCATGTTTCTGTAATCCCTTCTTCTTTACATCAGTCAGAATAAATAGGCTTTCAAAACTAAAGTTTTTATTAAGTACCAAAATCAGAATTAAAATATGTTACTTATTTTGTATTCATACACTTTGGCCAGTTAAGTTTTAGTATTTATTAGGTAGGTGAAAGCAATTCTCATTATACAAATAAAAACATAAACATGTGAAACAACTCCCAATTTATGTATATCTTAAAATAGAGCTCTTGTAAATCTGTCTCACAAATTTATTTTCTTGTGTTTATTTTACACCAGAAAATACACCAATAACTCTTAATCCTTAAAGCTATGTTTAATTTGTACACAAAAATAATAAGGTAGGAAGGGATAATTCTGTAAATAAAGAGCCGACATGTTAAATAAACTGCCTAAATATAAATCTCCTTTTTGTTTATTGTCTTTGAAAATTAGATATTTCTGTCTTGTTCTACTTAATCCATCATAAAATTTTATATTATTAAACCTTTCTACTTGGACCATTCTCTTGGTGCTTCTGTGCTGATAAATAGCAGAAAATCAGAGAATAAAGTTCAAGCACTGGACTCTATAATTTCCACGCTTCTTAATTGTTAACTCATGTCCTAAGTTCTTCTTTGAATCTCAACAGCTATTTTTTTCCCAACAATTCTGCTACAGAAGCAGTCTTTCAGGTTAATAGATGTGAAAAGATCTGTACCCTAAACTTTGAAACACCCTTCCATCATTGTCCCATCTTTGTTCCATCTTCTGTTTAATATTGGAAAAGATCTTATGAGAAAGATATTGAAAAAAAAAAGACAAAACACCATCATATTCAGTGACTGAATATGAAATTAAAAGAGAAGATATTTTAAACTATATTATAAAAAAAAAGAAAATGTATGTGTAAGAAAAGTGTAAGAAAACACTGGTGAGAAAACTCGATCAGTTAACAAACAGAGAAGAAATATTATCTTCCAATAAAAACTAATTTATATTTAAAACATTATTAATATCTAGTACTCTGAACATATGTGTAAACAGTGCTAATTACTCATTCAGATAAAATGACTCCATATTTTTTGACAAAACTGTATACCATCAGACTTGCAGGTACTGCAAAAGACTGAAGAAATTATTCAAGTAGATTTCATTCTGAAATTTCTGTATCTCTTTAAAGAAGAATCCTTTAATTATGATTTCCTGAAAATGTGAAGAAATCAGGCAAGAGAAAAATTAAATGTCACTTCATGTTTGAGATACTCTTTTAACTAAATGGACAAGCAGTGATGATGTATATATACACTGTTTAAACAGAGAGATTAGTGTGCAAATTACAGAACTATTTGATTATGCTCTTTTTCAAGGAGAAGCAATATTTCTATTATATGTAATAAAATAAATACTGTTAGCTTCTGACAGGTACTCTGAAAAACTTAATCCACCTTTAACTTCAATATATGAACATTTTCCTTTTACAATTTATGTGAACTTAAATGTGAAAAAGGATACTTTATAACTCAGGAGATATTCACTATAATATTTTCAATTTTTGCCTTTTATGTTATTGGTGGGTAAAAAATTTCTGATGTCAGAGATTAGTGAGTATTTTAAAAAATCAACCTAAGAGATCACATGTATATATTTTCTATATGATACATTGATAAAACCTGTACTTTAAGAAGTGATTTCTCTTTACTTTCATTTATTTCACCCAACATGGTATAATGAATTTTCTTACAGTAAACTGCGTTTTTTAAGAATTCATAAAACTTTAAGAAAAATTTGGTCATTAAATGCTCTATCAATTTTGAGAAATACTTTTTTTAAAATAAATTAGAAGTAGTCAGCAGCTATACTGAAAAGGTATTTCTCTGATATTTAAATTCTGTTCTCTTTGAGACACATAGATATTTCTCTTTCTCAAAGAAATACAGAAAATATAACATATACAAAACAGGAGAAAAAACATAGAAGACATTTCGCTAGCAGTGCAATGCAAGTTTTTGGGTAAAAGCATTGTTTAGTATGAAAATAACCTGGGAGAATTCTCATGCTGCATTGGTTGATGTATTATAAGAATACCTAGGACTTACATGGGGAGTAAGATTCATGCTGTGCCACTCCACACAAAATTAATATCATTGTTATATTACCATGCTATTTACATTTTTCAAATACCTGCTGGGAATCGGAAAGGATTAGCAAACCATCATTAAAAATGTTTCCATGTTAGGTAAGACTTGCTTTGACATTTATTTCAATAACTATATTTCCTCCCATTTGTGCAGTCAGTGGTTTCAGAAAAAACATGTTTTTGGGTTTCTTTTTGAACAAGATAATAGGCTAAATAATTCTGAATTTGCATAGTAAAATAAAACCATCATAAATATCATATCCATCTAAGTAAGAGATGAAATAATATAAAAATAAACTTCCATATATTAAATTTATTATTTTTTTACTTAGCAAACAATTTGGATATCTTATTTTCTGGGTGTTTTCTGAGGAAAGAGGGTTAAAACTGATAAATAAAGAAAAAATCTGCTCATTAACTAAGCTACAGCATCAGCCCAGTTGCATAATTGTGATTTCCCGAAATCCTGAGTTGAAAACAGATTTTGAAAAGAGTCCCTACATAGTTGAGAATACCAAGATTGAGCTCCACTTTTGTATTCACTTAGTTGTTTTTTTTTTTCATTCTGCCATAATTTCAGCCTTTTCAGTGTGTTGATGTGTTATGTCTGCATTAAAACATTTCATAGACTGCACAGAACACTCCAGGAATTTAAATGAATCAGTAGTGAGCAAATTATACTGATTTTATCATTGCATGTTGCCTTGGATTTTGATTGGAAGAGTCCTTTCAAAAGATAGGACTGCTTCTGATATTTTCAGCCTTAATATTTTCCACATTTAACATATTTGAAACCATTAATGAAAAATAGTCCTAACTCACCCAGCTAATTTAATTTATGATTCTACATTCTATGGAATGAGACACACAAAACCATAGGAAAAAATCCATTCTGAGATTCATCTTATAATCAAGTTACACTTTCTTGAATTGTTAAGATAAAATTTGTAATGGGAAAAAATACAACACAATTTATGGATACAATAATTTATTTGTAATCCAATTGAAGCAAAAATTATGGGTATTTCAGTTAAAATGAAATTTATACACCACAAATCCATAATCCTCCATTAAAATAACAGAAAAGCACAGAGAAATAATAATGCAATTAAAATACATATTATATAGACCATGCTATCCTAGAGCCACTACACTTTTCTGAATTTCTTTTTAATTTTTCCCATTGATGAAGAATCAGTCTTTCTGAAAAAAGCAAAGGAGAGCAGCCTCCATGGCTAAATGTGAACAACTCAAAGTCCTGATTAGACAAGATTAAGGCTGATGGCATTGCTGTCTTCCTCTCCTGGTTTTTGTCAGTTTAGAGTTTGTCAGTTTGTCAGTTTCTCTCCCATTTCTCAGTAGGTGTAAGTCCTTTAAATTCTTAACAATCTTAAATCTCAGAAGGGATCTCACAGCCCTCCTGAGCCTTCCACAGCACAGAATGTTTTCCCAGAGATTTCAATTCTACTTAAAGCCTTTGTGTACAATTAATAGAGAGACAGTGAGAACAGTCCTGTAAAAGCATCTCCTAATCTCTCAGACTTTCACTTTTTATGGTGCTGGAGTTTTAAAGAACCAAGAAAAACGCCTAAATTATTATCAGAGTTGATTGCTCTCCAGAATCTTCATCTCTTTTTCCTTCATGTCACAGTGATCCATCCCTTGTTTAGAAAGCAATATCCCTAAGTGTTTCCACTGGGGAAATCAAAGGCTCCACTTCAACCCCTGACTTTTATACTCAATATCAGTCAAAGTCAACAGCCCAGTTGAAAACCCATATATTCAGGGCCACTAGTCATTCATCATTAATGACTCTTGATTGTTCCATCACCTTTTCTCAGTCTTTTTATTTGGTGCCAGACTTACACTACAAAATTTTTGTTCCAAAGCCCAAAGGTAATTTTAGCACAAGGTAGAAATAGCAAATGAAGGTCACAGCAAAATGTACAGTCTCTGAAGCAAGATGGAATTCATCGTCTGATAAATGATAATCCCAAACACTTCATCTTTTCATCTTTATTAACTGTATTTTCCTTAAATTCTGTATTTAATTTCAGATTGTCTTATCATAAGTTTTACCTGAGCATTACATATAATACCAGTAATTTTAAAGTATAAAATTTGATTCCTAGTTGACTTAGTAATATTAGTATTGTGTAATATTAATATTATGGGTCAACAGAGTGGAAAAGTCAGGAAAGACAAAACAATGTTAATTGTATGATTTAGTTTTACTAAAATATTATTTTAGAAATAACAGGATTCATTTTATTCAGTTTTAATTGGAACAAGCAAAATTCTCTATAAATTTACAATATTGTTTTTCTTGAATACCTTTTCATATAACTGTAATTAAACTGGGGTCAAGGATAGTTTTTGGGATAGAAAACATTTCAATAATGTTTTTCGCAGGAACAAAATTTATAAAAATATAATTAAAGTTTACCCTTCTTGCAAAGATGCTTTTCTGTCTTTTTTTTTAATATCAGAAAAATAAATAATATTATGTCATATATGGAAAACTGTACCTCCATTGCCTGTGAATTCATCTCCCAGAACCAGAAAAATCTTTTGTCAATTAAGGCATATATTCATATCAGATACATCCATAAGCATTGCATAATTTACTCAAAATGACGACTTTGCAAATTAAAAAAATATAAAGATTTTTTGTCATCCTAAGCACCGTTGGTAAGTTTCAATACCAATGTAAAATTGATGCAAAGATCTACATTAAAAGATCCCTTTCACATCGTTTTTCTATTAATGGGAAGCATTTTATGGTATATGTAGCTATGTGTGTTACTGTACAATTTGTTAGTCTCAAATTATTGGTAGCAGCATCAATTTTGATGGAGAGTCTTCTGTTCTAAAATAAAAATTTCAACCACTAGTTCAACTCTCAAGCTGTAGCCTTTTTCAAAAATTATGAAGTTTGCTACTTGGGAACAGCAGTTATCTGATTAAAGGTTTATAATCTTATTTGCATAGTTTCGACAGAGAACATTTTTAGATGTTCCACACATTGGACTCAATGATCTTAGATATCTCTTGTAACCTTAATGATTCCATGAATCCTAAATCCACAAACAACTCTGTATTTTTACTAAAGTGTATTCTAGAATTTTAAGAACTCAAGAAGAATAAAAATAAAAGAAAAATTGAGATTAACTTTTCCTTTTCTCCTCCATCTCAGGTTTCAATTATTTGCTATTTATCCTGCAGGTACTGGCACTAGCCACTACTTTTTAAATATGCTTGAGGCTTTCTTGACTTCATTTCTTGCCAGACATAGTATTACAGAACATTGTTCTTGAACAGTCAATTCCTAAGTAACTTCTACGACTTGGCAAAATTAAAAAAATGAAAACAAGCAAACGGATTCAAGGTAATATCTGTACTTCATCAATCATCTAAAAGAGCTTTTCAGGCTTACTCAGATGTTGTTTCAATGCCACAATAGCAGAATTGTAGGAACAATGAAATAATGGAAAGTTCCAAAGTAAACTTACCCATACAAATTTTACTGGGGAGCACTAATAAAAACTGTAAGTGTGCCAATTACATGATTAAATAACCAAGTTTGAAATAACTAAAAATTTATTTCTTGCATGTAACTTGAATTGTGTGAGATCTTTTATTGGAAACACTTTTTAACATTATCACAAACACCAAGAATGATAAATTATGCAAAGCTCCTTGGGAGGATTGTAAATAATAGCATATTTTCTGCACAGCAAAGATTCTGATTCTCTCTAATACATATACACAAATATTCCATGCATTTCAGTGAAGTTACCTACTACAAAAAAAAACCAAAAAAACAAAAAAAAACCCCAAAAAAACAACAAAAAAAAAACCTAGAAAAAAGGGCCACCATTAAAAAAATATTTATTTAGGAGGGAGAAAATTGAGGAAAAAAAGTGAGAAAGGAAAAAAAGGAAATGGGAAAAGGAAAAGGAAAGGAAGGAAAAAGGGAAGGCAAAAGAAGGGAAGAAAATATCTTTCAAGTGCATTAAGATATAAGCCATGAAGTAGTCAAGTAAAGTCCATATAAATTTAAGACCATTTTGGTATGTGAAGTGTTATCTTGTGTTGTTCTCAGAAGTTTTTATTGGTCTTAAAATCATCATTTTTGTTACAATTTTTATGAAAATGAGGAAGAATCCCTAGTTCCATAACAGTGTCCCTTTCTGCTCAAGGAAGGGTATGGGGTTTTTTCACATACTTGCCTGTAGCAGATTCAAAACTCAGCATTCCCACCCACATTCCCTTAAATCCATTCTATAATGAACCATGCAAAATAGACACATCTGAAATGCAGTTACAATTGTAGGTGGGCCAAACGATCATATGTGCATTCCACTTTTTCTCCACAGACCACAAAACACGCTCAGGGAAACACTTGCAGCCAGATTGGATAAATAAAGGGCCTGGTAGTGGATTTTATCATACACCTCATTCACAGAGAGGAGTGGACACTCTGTCCATGCACAGTAATTGGCAGACCAGTTCTCTCAATTCTGCTTTCAGTTCTGAATGCTTATAATTTAGTAATAATCTGATTTTATCCATGGGAAGAGTGTGTTTAGTGAAAGTAGATTTGCATGTATTTTTCTCTATTATTTATTTCTGTTTATTGTCAAGGAGTTGTCTGGAGCCCAGGGAACACTTTAATGTTTTTAATCTCTTCTAACAAAAGAAAATCATTATATCTCTAAGAAAAAGGGTAAAAAAGCTGGAAACGAACCCCATTTCAATTTTTCCTAATGCCTCACAAGATCTCTCAGTAATCAGTGCATTGTAGCACATCTCTAGATAAAGGTTTAATGACGTCCTGTCCTGTCCATCTGGTGCAGCTGACTTTGGTACAGCTTCTGAGTAGAAGTAAGAGCTTATGATGCTTTTATTTTAATAGAGAAGGCTTTGTGATGGAAGTGGATACATTTAAGGGAACCAGGTTTTGCTCTGGAATATTTCGAAGGATATAAAATATGAACACTAAAGGACTATGATCATTCCTACCATAGGATGAAAAGTGAAGTCTGTGAGACAGAATCACATTTTTAGTGCCTTGCTCAGTGCTGTAAATTCCATAATGTTGGGAACTTAAATTATAGTTGTAGCAAATGTTCTTCTGATACCTGCCTAAAGCTTAAATCTCACTGAATTTTCATGAGAAGATTTGGAACCCTGAATTAAAATCCAGAGAAGTATGTATATTATTATTTCACATTTGATGCTTAAATCCCTCTGAAATGTATGCAAAAGATATATTCAAAAATTTTAATCTAGAATATTACCTGTTCTAAGGAAAATAATTTAAGATATTTTGATTAGTTCTTGAAATAATATTAAATCACACAACCAACCAAATGAGATTTACTTATGCTTTCATGGAATGTGGCAAAAATGGAAACAAATATTATCTACATTTTAAAATTTACCCAATAACCAGTCACTATTTTACTTAGTTCTATAAAACTTTTTGGGCACTGAGCATACGTATATAAGCATAAGTATTCATTAATTAATTGTCATTCTAGACTGCAATGGCAAAGGTAACAAAGGAATAACCTTGTCATAGAATTGTATCTGCATGATCAAAATCACTACTGTGTTTAGGCAAGTAATATCAAATTAGGAAAATTCTTTTAGTAATGATGAAAAAAGCCAATTCCTTCTAGTTTTTTAGTTCTTTTGAAGCATGAAAATTATTGGAAAAAATTTATGAAGATACTTTTTCAAGATAAAACTCTGAAGCTTTGGCAGTTACTTCAAAACATTTTTCAAAGACGGGAGTTAACTTTGAAATTTTAGTTAGAAACATACTGAGTTCTATAAAACTTCTTAGTGATAAAAAAAAGACATTTTTAGTAATGAAAAGCAATCTCTCCAAATCTTCTGTCATATGAGGATATGAACATGAACAGCAAATTATACACAATGTAGGAAATAAAACATTTTTCTTTTGACTGTAATCTTGGTTCTGTGCCTTCCTGATTTCTAACACCTCTCTGTCACATATCAGAGATATTCACTGGCACTTATAATAGTTCTGAAATGGTGACTTGGTCCATAATAGCATCATGACAAGAATAGCAAAAGAAAATCAATAGATTTATCTATCTTAAATCTTTGAATTATTTTCAAGGAACGATCAAATAAAAAGTGTGAACAAAAACTTTCTTATGTGTGTCTGCAGAGGTGTCATCAGAATCATCAGATTGCTTCATTAAGTCATTTAGAGGAAGGATTTTTATATAGTTGGAAATGCACTGCTATAAAAGTATCTTTGAAACTACATAATGCTGATGATTAAAAGAAAAGGAAGTTCAGTTCAAGACTCAGGTTTTTTTACCTATGTCAAGAAAATACAAGATATTAATTTTTCTGTTGCTGCGAACAACATGAGGACTTAAAAATTTGATTTTTGTCTAGCAGTATCTATACATTAATTTTCTTTTCTCTCATGTGATTCATTATTATTATAAGGGGTATTTTCCAAAAATTATGTCATAGATAGTAAAGGATCCATTCCATGTTAGATATGTAAAGCACCTGACAGTCATTTTACTTTGTTTCATTAATTAGGAGAAAAACACACTCTGGGTCCAATTAATCTACTTTGCAGTGAGTATTTCTTTCTACTATAGTGCAAGTCTAGATAAATACACAGTTGTAAATACACAGTTATTTCCTGGGCCTCCTCAGTCCAGCAAGATTGACATTTTACTCTGGATATCTTGTCTGATAGTCCATAAAACATATCTTCTCCCTTACAATTCTGTTCCCTATCTTGTTCAATTTTTTTATGGAATTTACTTAGATTGGACACTATTGGCTAGGAGATTTTTAGTATGTCTTTGAAGACTGTTTGATGGAAATAGTTTTAATCCTAATTTCTGTTTCAGATGCCATTGAAATATTCTTCTATCTCTGAATATATGTTGCCAGAACTATTTGTTTTAAAATAGCACTATTTTGTGTGTAATATTGCTTCATTGAATGATATTGAGGGAGTTTATTTTTCTTGCCTTATCTTTTTTTTTACTAGAACAGTGCATATTTTACTTGTAAAGATTCCACTTTTTATTTCCTACTAGGACAAATTTTCAATACAAATAAAACATAGCTTTTTCCTGTTTTTCATAAATTCTTGCTACAACATAATTTCTGATCCATTCAAATTAAAATCTCAAACTGTGATGTAACTGTGATTCACCAACATTTTAACTTTGCCTTCATAATCAATAAAAGAAGAAGATAGTCAAGCCTGTTACTGAAATACTCTTCTAAATAAAGCTGACATGCTATTTTAAAAGAAATTACTTAAATAATTGTCACATATATAGCTGGTTTGTTTAAAACTCCCTAGAAGGGTGTACACAAAACAAATTTATTTATCTGCACTTATTGGTTGCTTTGTTCTACCTAATAAGCATCACACACATAAACAAGAAAACTCATTCATTTAATTTATTTTGCCTACTTCTGATTTTCTTTACTTTCTTACTAGAACATAAAAAACATAATGCTTGAAAATTATGGGGTTTGTTTTGTTTTGGTTTTGCTTCTTTTTTTTCTATTTTTTTTTCCTTCCCTTCTCCCTCCTCCCTCCCAGATCTAAACTCACAACTAAGCAATTAAAGAATAAGGAAAAAGTACGCTGATCAGAAAAAAATGCAGAAAAGTATCTTTGCCTTCCAAACAGTCTTTTCTCTCTCAGTTGCTTTTTACCTGTGTTTATTGATGCATATAATTTATTTCTTTTGCTTCTAGCTAGTAGTATTTTACGTAAACAAAAATGTAGTATTTTAGATACAGGCAGAGTAAACAATAAATTAAAATCCTCATTTTAATCCTTGAAGAAATGAAGCAGCCAGGTTAAAAAATTAAGTTCTATATGCTGGTTCATTATTTCATCCCATGACTTTTTTGTTTGGTGATTAATCATGTTTTCATCATAGTAACTATTTAGGACAATTTCAAAATATATCATGCATGTCTTACTACTTTTTAATACATATATTAATGATAAATAAATGCATTTCAAAGTTGGATAATTTTTACTGAAAATGTGGGTTCATGTTTACTGAAAAACAGCAACAGACTTTGAATGTTTATTAGGTTGTACTTTTTTTTTTCTAAACACCCATCACTTCTTGAATATCCATCAGATTTTTCAGAACAACTTGATGAAAATAAAGACTGAAAATGAAAAAAGTATCTATTTGGCTCTTTTTTACCCTTATAATGTATGACGGAGAATGATATACAAAAATATTAAATATTCAATGCTCGTTATTCACAATACAGTGAAAATTAGAATCCATAAATCTCCTGCACACAGCTGTTGTAAGTATTTAAAAATACAAACCTGAAATGAAATGTGTGTCAGCTTAATGATCAGTCTGAAACAGAATGAGCTGAAAAACACTCTCTGTGATTTTCACCCTGCCAGTTTACCATGATTTATACAGAATATGTTGGGTGTTATTTCCATGAATTTAAACATAGATGAAAAGTACATTCTTGTTCTGTTCTTCAACAAATTGAACATTTTGGACCCCAAAAACTTGAAATCAGTCATAAAACGAATCCCCTTTAAGAAATTTGCCTGAAGATATTAAATTTTTGTTCTTATCCATCAAATGTTTTTCCCAGATTTCTTAATTCAGCCACTATTTTATTGAAAAATTTCTTTTTTCAGAAAATATTTCCTGTTTTTTAAAAACCTAGATAGATTCTTAGCATTGATCATGTAGCTTATTTCTACTAACTTCTATGGAATATGTAATGATTTTTATATTTAAGCTGTAGGAAAAATGCATCTGTGGATCAAGAGTTATTGGACTAAGACCTTTAACTAATGTTTTGACACCTTGCACAGCATTATGTAATGGTACTGTCATTCATGTTGATTCTACTCTTCTCTATATTATTACTGCTATTACCAAATACATCTAGGAGAGAAAGAGTTTTCCAATAGCCCACACTGTCTTTGTATTCAAGAGCTTCTTAAGAATTTTACAAAGCTAATAGTTTAAATATTTATTGTATATTTTGTATATATATATTGTGTATGCTGACTCATGAAAGAGAGCATCAGAGTTCATTGTCCAGTCTTCCTTACAATTCCAGACAGACAAGAAGAAACATTTATTCACTGTGTATATAAGATGAGCTGAAGTTGTAGAGAGACATAGAAAACTATAATAACTCTTTTTTTTTTCTGTCAAATTATTACTTTTGCACAGCTGGGTGAAACTCAGTTTTGTCATTTCATTGGAAATTTCTGTGTTAGAAGATGTATTTATTTTCAAACATAATACCTGCTTTCCTTTTCCCTTTCTTAGCTCTTCTACTGAGATAACAGGGTAAAAAATATAGTTGGAGTCATGAGAGTCCACGTGTTGAAATATTCTCATCTTGAAACGGAGCATATTTGTCAATACACAGTTTGAGAAGCTATTCCATCGATTATTATAGTAAGATTGCATCCTAGACTGAATATGTAGAGAGAGAAAAAAATATTTTCTTCATTATTGGACTTCTGAATCATTAACACTGCTAGCTACATCAAAAGAAATGGCAAAAGGAGTGTGCCAAGAATAAAGTCTAGCTCACAACCCATTTCACACTAGGCAGAGAGATTTGGCTCATGCCTCCAGTATGCTTCACCCTCTGACGACTATATTTTCCAAACACTCTGTTCTTGGGTGTTTCCCACTGCACACATCCCTTTTCTAGCCCAGGTGTCCTCATGCTGTCCTACCACAGTGATTTATGCCTTCATAATGTCCAGGTCAGAGCATGGTGTTTGAATGCTACACCTCACAGCACACTTCAGTCACCACAAATGCCAGTATTTGCACTTGAACAATCTCCCATGCAACCTTGAGACACACTCTTTATTGGACAAAATTAATGTCCTCATCATTAGCCATGCATTTATGAAAGCATTTCTTTCTCTTATATCCTCATAACATTCCCACCCACCACAGGGTTAAAAATGCAGTAACACGGTTATATGCTGAATTCAAATAATAGCTGTTAGATGCTTCAGTTTAAAAACAAAAGTAAAAATTAAATATTATGAAATTGCTGATTTTATTCAGAGTTTGCTCTTATTTCCTTCCGATTTTATTTTAAAAAAGAATCATGTCTAGCTTAATCTGAAATGCTTTTTTTAATCTTAAGAAAAAATAGATATTATTCAAGTATTTTAATTGTTTAAGATGTGAGACCTTCAAAATGAAAACCATTTTAGAATAAAAAAACACAAACCCTTAAAATGCAAATTTATTGACTATTATTTTTTTTACTTTTAAATTAATTATTATTCCAGCAGTTGCTCCTAAATGAACCAATATTATGAAATACTTTTGAGGTAATTTTAGCACTAATTTTACAGTGGATAAAATCCTTTCTCATGAAAATATATTTTATGATTAGTTTCTGAAAACACGTGAGACTAAAAAGAAGAAAAAGCATTTAAGTATAGTGGAATATGATAGAATATATATAAATATAATATATATAAAATAATGCTATTATAATTTAAATTCTTATATAACATATTGGTTTTAGTGTCTTTTTCTTTATGTAAGACAATACCTGAAATTAAATTTCTCATCAGCTCAGTTGCACAATGTTAATGTCTCCTTTATGTTCAGCCTTCATCATGAATCATCTGGCACAGGAAGGCTGTGAATTTAAAGGAGCTTGCTTGTCTGTTTTCACAGCTGGGAGAACATTTTCCCACAGTTCTGTATATATGCAAATATTCTAATACACACCATTTATTTTCTCAAGTATTTTGGTGTGTCATTGATTCAGTGAAGCTCCAAGAAATACAATGCCCTGATATCTGGGGAGAAAAGAACTCCTCCCCAAGTTCCATAATGCATCTGGCTAATCCTATACTGCTATGCTACAGGGAAAGACCTTTTCTCAACAGTTCAGAGACTAAGCTCTGCCCCAAAGATTCAAAAGTGATTGTTTATATTATGACTATGTGTATGTGTGACTATTGCTAGTCATAAAACTGGGTAGTCTGTGCTTCAAATCATAGAAATATGCAATGGAGTTTGGGAAGGAATCTCTGGGGATTCCCTAAAGCAGGTTCATCTAGATCAGGCTTCATCAAATGATATCCAGATGTGGTTTTGAATATCTTCAGAGAAGGACACTCTGGAACCTCTCTGGTCAGCCTGTGCCGGTGATAAATCACCCTCAGAGTAAAGGAAGTTTTCCTCAATACGGGTGGATCTTTCATGAGAGATCATGCAGACCCCTAACCTTCATTCCCCTTCACTAGACCCTCTCCAATAGTTCCACATTTCACTGGTCCTGAAAAACCAGAACTGCACTCCAGATGTGGCCTTACCAGGAATGAGTAGAGTGGCAGGATCACTTCTCTAGAACCAACTGGCCATGCTCTTCCAAATGCATCCCAAGATACCATTGGCCTTCTTGGCCACCAGGACACGCTGCTTGTGTGCTACAGAGATGGACAGTTTGTTGTCCACCAGGACCACCAGGTTCTTTTCTGCAGAGTTGCTTCCCAGCAGATTGTCTCCCATCCTCTCCTGGTGCAGGGAGTTATTCTTTCCCAGATGCAGGACCCTGCACTTATTTTTGTTGAACTTCAAACGGTTCCTCTCCACCAAAATCTGTCCTGTCCAAGTCTCACATAAATTACAGCACAGTCTTAAATTATTAAATCCTCTTAACCATATTTCAGCGTTTACCTTAGTGAACTCACTACATGCTTGTGAATACACATTTCCACTACTTCCATAAAACTCTCTGTATTATCAAATTATTTTACTGCCTTTTTCCTTATCCTTTTAAAATTATTCTTAATGACAAATTGCTTTCATCAAAACATCTACATAATATTGGAGTTAATTGTGAATTGTTAACCTAACTTTTATATTATTTATTCCTGAACTTTGAAAACATTGAAAAAATAATAAGGGTTTTGTATTTAACTGATACTTAAATGGCATGTAATTGTTTATGAGCAATAAACTTCCCATCATATGTCAGAGTGTATTTCTTCACTCACTCAAGTCTGTGAGAACAGGCTTAAGTTTGCTTTTTATGTATATTCCCTAAATTTGTATTGTGTGGTACTATCTTTATCAGTGATAGAATTGTGGCCCAGTTCAATTTTAGTATTTAACATCCTTAGTGAACATGGATAGATATCAAAAATGTGCACTATGAAGCCTGCCTTTTATCTGTTGTGGGTCTGTTCAAAATGCATATACTTCCATGTGTAATAAAACACACATACAAAACAATGCACTTATACAAATGCACTATTTTTGTCCTACATATATCTTTTAATGTTCATTCAGGCAGACATCAAATTTATCTCGGTTTGCAGATAATAATTTAAAAATCAAAGCTAAAATGTACCCTCAGAGGACATTGTGACTTATAAGAGGAAACACACTTTTAAACTCTTGGTATATATAGTCTTTTGCTCCTGTTTACATATACTATGACTTCCCAGCCAACAAACAAAAAATCTTCTAATGAAGAGGAAACAGTGGAAATGAATGGTGTCTATCTGAATTTTTAAAAAAACCCTTAGGAAAAGCAACATGCAACACCTATTATCTGAAAAATCTTATATGCTTATGCTGTATGGAAAGCCTGTAAAATATTACTGTGTATTCATGCAGCCAACACTACAATCCATCAAAAAATTAATGGCTTCGTTGATATACATTAATCCACTGAATATGCTGCTATTGAAGCAGTTACTTGAATGTGAATGTTTGGAAAATAAACACAAAAGAACCCCATGACCAAACAACAGAAAAAATTTTCCCCTCATCTCCCATTAACAACAAACAAACAGACAAACAAAATACCAAAACAACAACAACAACAAAACAAACAACCCCAAACCCCCAAACAAAAATCAAAACAAACAAAAACCATAAAACACAAATGAACAAACAAATCCTCCAAACAAACTAAAAAAAAACCCCAACCAAAACCAATCAAATGCAAAAAAACTCAAAGAAGCAAGCCAAGAAAATCCCCCAAAACTGGATCTGAGCAAGCAGATAATTTTTAACCAAGGATTTTACTTTTTAATTCTAAAAGCTATAGTTTTGAAGTTAAAATGCATATCTGTTTTTACCCTCCAAATAAACAGCAAGTATACCAAGAATAATAGAAGGGATTAATAAATCTCACTAGCTGGATAGAAACCACTGAAATGCAAATTCTGAGTCCACTACAGCATCAGAGAAGTGATAAATGTGGTTATTTCTCCAAGCACTGCTTGCAGAACATTTACTGATTCCCAGTGTTTCATGACATCTGGTTGGGTTGCCTGTTTTCTTTCCATAGTTAATAAATAATCATTTAAAGATTGCATACACTACATATGTATTATTAAATCAAAATTAATTTTAGGCATAGTTTTTGCTAGATATCTTTTTAAGATTAGATGTCTTTGGTTAAGATTAGATGGAAAAACTGAGCAGAATACATGAAAAATCAGACAGCAATCCAAAAAACGACTTCATTTGCTAACTTTGTGATGATTTTAGTACTGAGTATTCCTGTAATTAATCTTTCCTGAATTCTTGAAAAAATTATTGCTAATAAGACATTGTTAGATTTGACTGGATG
The DNA here is from genome assembly GCF_903797595.1 of Erithacus rubecula. NCBI lineage: Eukaryota > Metazoa > Chordata > Aves > Passeriformes > Muscicapidae > Erithacus > Erithacus rubecula. The sequence goes on from NC_136658.1 coordinate 61,759,849, forward strand.
GTATATAGATTAGAGAGTACAAAGACAACACTGAAATACAGAATTTTTTAGTAACTAAAATCTGGTCTCAGTGTCATTTAAGTATACTCTGTAAAGAAAGAAATCAAGTATCTTTTTCACAGCATTATGATGCAATCCATTTATTATAAGAAAAAGAAATGAAAAAATAGATATATTTCAAAGTTTAAAAATCTATAAACAAGTGTCTTGCTTGGAACTAAGACCATTATCTGTAGAAATAAATAATCATAGTGCATACTTTTCTGTGTGATAGTATTATTCAGTGTATTCGATATTATTAGGAAGAAAACTATTTTCCTCTTACGATTTTTTTTCTAATAAATTTCTTCTCTGTGTTGTAATTTTATAACTTAAACTTGCTGTGGCTTAAAATTACTGGGGTTTATGTTATTTCAATTTTTTTGCTTCTGCAATACTAGATCTAAGAATCTAAAAATTTGAAAATGGATGAAGGACTTCCACCAGAATTTTTTTTAAATTTTTTTTTGTTTGTTTGCCTTAGAAGTATTCCTTACATTCACAAGGATGAATCTGTGCAGATTTCTTTTGTTGTTTATATCGAATTTGGACATTGCATTTGCATTTAATTGTGTATTCTATCTATATACGTGTAAGAAGAATTATATTCCTTCCACACATTACCAGTGAGAAATATGCTCTCATTTCACTTCACAATAAATTAAAAAAGGAAAGAAGCTATATAGGTTCATCCTACTTCACATTTCTGCACCAATACTCCTGTCTCTTTTGAAGAACAGCAAATGTGAATATAGTCATTTTATCCTTCTTTTTCAATAGCACACTGGTACAAGTATTCAAAGAGAATGTGGGACAACAGAAATGAATTTATTGTTTGTCAGAAGGTTCAAGCTGGTTTTGGGAGAGTAGGAGAACGTTTATCTATAATGACTAGCGTGTTCAACAGAGAGAGGTGAAGTCCTTATAATGAGTATTTCCTGGACTTCTGCAGCTTGGGTCCTTCCCAAAGATTGCAGCTCCTTATGAACTGCATCAGCGTGGTCTTTTCAATAGGATACAAACACTCGGGAATAGATTTTTCCCATGTCCCCCATGGGTCACAGTCCTGTTAGTAAACCAGCTCCTGCATGGACTCCTCAGGCAGCAATTTCCTTCAGGGCATTCCTAGCTGGTCCAGCATAGAGTTCCCATGGGCTGCAGCAGAGATATCTGCTCCACTCTGAGTAGCTGGTGGACAAAAAGAAAAACCATCTGGCACTGGGACGTACTGAATTTCATGAGGCTCTCATGGGCCTAATTCTCAAACTTGTCCATATCAACAGCACTGCTCAACTTCATGCCATCTGCACACCTGTTGATGATATCCTCAGATCACCTACCCTTGCCTCACCTGGCCATGTATTTGTTTCTTTCTCCTCAGTTTGAGGCAGACATTTTTGCTCAGTCATGCCATTTTCCAGCCTGCCTTACTTGATTTCTTCACACAAGGATAAAGATCTCTTAAACACTGAGAAAAGTGGCCTTGAGTAGTTGCCACCTTTGGCCACTCCTCTGTCCCTAAAGACAGCAGCCCATGCCTTCTCATTGACCACCTCTTAAACAGATGAAAGTTCATTCTTACACAAGTCAGGGTCTTGACTTTGCTTCACTCTAGACTCACCAATCTCACTTCAAATGTCATAATACACAGGTTTGTAAGACATTTATTTTTGATTCAATATATTTTATAAGAAACAAAATATTAAGAAATTATATGTCTGATTTTTGTTTGTTAGAAAAACAAGTGCATCCAGCTACTAAGAAGACTTTATTCCTGATCCTGAGCTCTCGGACAGCATTTGCCTCTAGTTGTAACATTGAGGACTGAGGGTCACAGTGGTATAGGAATTGCAACACATCTCTGCCTTCAGTGTTTCCTGAAAAATAATTACAGGTAGATTCAGTAGGAGGTTATGTAACTTTTTTGAGAAAAGTGTACGATAATGTTTTTTTAAGTACTCATCTTTGCAGAAACAATGTACAAGGGGAATTCTTTCTGATTTGGGAAGAGAGAGAAGAGTTTAGCAAGAAGATAAAGGCTAAGTGTCTAAAGTTTGACAAAATTACTTCTCATGAGTCACTCCCTAGCTCCAATCAAATAAGTGTTAATAGCTTAATATAGTAAAATTTCTAAATTTTGACATGTTAAAGAATTTTATATGACAGCAAATTAACATCCTGAAAGTATACTCTTAGATGTAAAACACACCACAGAAATTCTTACCAATATTAAAGTAAATATTATTTTCCTATTAACAATATTACCAAAATTATAGACAGCTGAGAAATTTTTTTCACCTGCTAATGGATAAAAAGCAGTAATTAAGATATATGATATTTCCTCATTTTCTCCCTGTGCAGCTTCTGCAATCATGCATTGCATTCTTGCTATGACTAGGCTGAAATATTTTATCTTTCATTGATTATATGGTTTGCAGTTTTCAGAAATTAATAGCCTTAGTGTTCTAAGGGAGAAGTAAGATTCGGAATTCTGCCTCTACTTAGATGAACTGTTTTACTTTAGGGACAGTAAAAGGGTCCTGAAGCAGGCTTCTTTATTATCAGAAATTGATTCTGTAAAGATTGATTTTTATTTTTTTTTCCCTAAGTTCCTTAAGCATAGCAATTATGCAGGAGCCAATCGTATGATTTAGAATTGTAGAAAAAGCAAAATAATCATATAGGTTATCTTTTAGAATTCACACAATAAAATAAAATCCATTTAATTGCCAAAATTGAGCTACTGTGAATTCTTTAGTGCTCACATTGGTTGATTATTAAACTTCCTCTTTGGTCTTAATAAAACCTATTTTGAGAAGAACAGTAGCAATAAAAAGGTCAGTCTATGCGATTCACTGGATGATTTTGAAGTTAATAATCACATATTTGTGCAAATGGATTGGCTGATGAAAAAATACAATAAAAACACATTAAAAAAAGAAAATTACTGTTATGGAATTTATTAAGCTAAAATAACTTCAATTTAATCATATGCTTATCCCATTCAATTTATGTCTGTGATTTTGAAGTAATTGGGGGTTTTGTCCTGTTTTTCAGTTTTTGTCTTAGTCCCATAGTAAAGTAATGAAATAAGTCCTCTTATAAATTAATACAAGCCAAATAAAGGAAGTGTTTGGGAAAAGCCAGCACAGATTTACTGGAGGAAAATCCTGCCTGACCAACCTAATCACCTTATACAATGAAGAAACTTTTTCTGTCCACATCAGAAGAATGGTGGATTTTGCTTAACTAGGCTTTCAGCAAATTATTCCACACCAACTTCCTTAGCTTGCTTCCTCTTAGACACACTAGCAAGAAAATATTCAATATACATAGCCAAAGTGGTGAAGTACAGACCTGAAAGCTGAAAATTGAAATATGTACCTTCTGACCTAAAAGGGCTTCAGTTAGTGATTCCAAGCTTTTTTGACAGCTGATTATAAAGGATTGTTACTGGATATTATTTTAGATCTTCATTGACATTGCCAGCTTGATGATGGATTAGGACTGAGGCTGAAAGAACTTCGACTCTGCTCTGAAAAAGACAAGGCTCAGCAGAGATTTTTATCAATGTGTTTAAAAACTGGACGAGAGGGAATGAAAAAAAGGAAACACTCTTCTCAGTAATGTTCACTACTAGGGAAAGAGCTGATAGAGAAGAAATAATTCCATCTGAACATGAGAGAATACTTTTTTGACTGTGAAAGCAATCAAACTGTATAGGTTGTGTAAACAGGCTGTAGAATCTCCATTTGTGCACAAAAAGGCACAGTCCTGTCTAACATGCTTCAACTGAATCTGCCTTAGAAGTGGGGTTAGACTGGATGATCTATTTCCCAATGTTTCCTATTGCTGAGAAATGCTTGCATAGTGTCAAGCTGGTTTTTTTCTCACACAATTGGGTACACTGGGTGTGGTCAAGAAGGTGGGAAGGGCACAGCTGGGTCACCTCACCTAAGTTTACCAAAGAAATATTCCATATCATATGATATTATGCTTGACAATAAAAGGTCAAGGAAAGGAGGAGGAAACAGGGACATTAGTGTTTATAGCACTTGTCTGTCTAAGCTATTACACGTGCTCATACCATGCTTGCTAAGGAGTCAGTAAATATCTGCCTGTCATTGGGATGCACTGAACAAATTATTTTCTTTTTTTTTTTTTATTGTGTTATTAATTTGTATGTGTACCTTTTGCTTCTCCTGTGAAATTACTGTTAACACAAACTATAATCTTTCATGTTCCTTGTTATCTCCCTGTCCTATGGGGGAGAGGACTGAATGAAAGGCTGTGTGTGTCCACAGTGTCCACCCAAAGCCACTTCTTGGCACCTAGTGGAGGTGTTGAGGGACTCTAGATAATGACAGCCTTAACTGGAGTGTGCTAGATTACATCTATAATTACAGTTCTGCAGTTTGTTATTGGTAGGGTCCTTAGATTAGTCACAGTGCTTGCTTGTTTTACTGTGTATTGGAATATAGGGCTTTTTAGTGTCTGCTTTCAATTGTACAAACAGCAATAGTGCCACTCCTGTTGGAAATGTTTTTATAATATTTTAGGTGATCTTGGGACAAAGGAGAAACCTCAGACTGGGACACTCTATCTGCCACTTTAGACTTCCTCTAAATCCAATGTCTGATTTGTCAGACTCAAAAATTGTCTCTCGTGTCATATCACATCTCAAATAGCATAAAACAGCTTCACATGGACAGATGAAAACATAAAGCCTGAATTTAATTTGTATTTATTATGCATGTTATTCAAGTTTATAATCTTTCTCATGAAGCTAGTATTAAAATATCACCAGTCATTGTTTTGTATTTTAGTTAAATGTTATGTCCTGGATACATTTAATCTGATTTCTTCTAGCTAAAAGTGAAGTGCTGAGGATAAATTAGTGATCTAAGCTCTCTTCATGATCCATAAAAGGAAATAGACATTTCCAGAGGCAATTAATCTCCTTTAAAGGTTGTTATCATACACATAAGTAAGTTGTTCTATGGATGAGACTATTTCTGTCTATGAATGGTAAAACAAACCTTCAGACTACGTGCATTGAAGATGTTGTTTGGAGATGGAATACAGGTATAAATCACCACATATCTTGCACCAACCCACTCAGCCTTTCTTTCCTTCAGTATGCCATTGGTAGTTGAAGCATATTTTGATTGACCTTTCTATTACAAACACTGAAATTATTTGAAACTTGTGTAAAAGAAAATTATTAATTTTTTTAAATTTGGAAAAAAAAATCTGTACAATTATTTTAGCTAATGAAAGCAACTCATCAACAAGAGTAACAATAGCAAAAAAAAAACCAGGGAAAAAAAACCCAGAAACACCACCACCATCACCAACACTGGTGTTTTCTAGAGGGCACAATTTATTTTGCATCACAAATTTTAGCTGCTGCCAGTGAACCAGAGAAAGAATAGACAGCTCTCAGCAGTAATATTGTGCCAGGGAAAAGGTAGAGTAATTACTCCATTCACCACTGATGGCTCTTAATCATGCACAGTCATTAGAATCTCTAGTATCTAGTTGGAAGATAAAATACGTGATAGAAGTATGACTTAAATAACTCAAAATGGCTTTCAATACTAAAATAAAAGTGAACAGTAATGCTTCAGTACAGCAAATTATAAAAAGATGGTTTTCTAATTGAGATTGGTAATAGCTGAGGAACAGTAGAGAGATAAGTCATAAATTTGCTTCAGAAGAATTAAAGAATACAAAAAAATAAAAATAGAAAATTGAATGAGCCAGATAATTTCTATTTGATGCATTTCCTTAAATTTTTAAAGACTGAAGAGGCAGAACTAAATGTTTTCTAGTTTTCCTAATAAGGTGAAGACTTTTGCCCTTGATTTCCAAAGATTTAGATTTGAAGAATGACAACTAGGACTTTAGCTACCTGGAAATAAGCTACTTTTCCTAACTTCATCTAAGTTAAGAATTCCTACCAAAAGATTGATCTTTTTTCAAAACTTTCTAAGATTTCTTTTCAAAAAGGGATAAATATAATTTGAAATACAGCTGTATCTTTGCAGTGTTCAAAGAAGACTGAATAAATTAAAGAAAACTTAATTAAATAGATTCCACCTGAAACTCTCATATGTAAAACATAACAAAACAAAATAAAGGCAAAGTCACAAAAAACAAACAAACAAACAAACAAACAGAAACAAAACAAAAACAACAACAAAGCAAAACAAACTCGGGAAACTGGGATGGAGCTGTTTTTGTAAAGTGTATACCATTTTCTACAATCTATAAGAATATTATATTTTGATGTCTTAGTATATAGTGATAAACAATGGAGGAAAAAGCAAGAGGTAGTGACTGATCCATAATGTGCCTTAAAATGAATGACATAAATATTAATAAGATATAATTCAGAGATGCAGCCAATTATTATCCATGTTGTTTTTGGTCTCAATGAAGCCTTATGGAAGCATCAGTAATGGAAGTAGCCTCCTGAGCATGTCTATTATTTTCACTGAGGAGTCTTATTGTAGGTGACATTGTAATGACTTGGTCTAACTGTTATGCCTATATGAAAATCTAAAAAAAAAGTAACAATTTTACAGCCAATAATTTGCATAAATGTTCTTTAACAGACTGGCAGTTACTTCAATAAAGCATTCTTCCCCATCATTCTAGTTTAAAATTTAAGTGGTCTGTTTTTTAATATATTTATGTGCTTTATCACACCTTTAGTTTGCCAAATTTTTGTTTATATTTTGTATATACTAAGGAGGTGTCTGCTGTGTTTAATATTATACAGCAACTTTTGACTAAACTTACTTGCATATATCTCAAAAAGTGAGATTCCAATGCCGTGATTTATTAGAAGAAGAATTGGACCTTTCATCTTTTTAATTCACATTAGTTTTTTGGAAAGAGAGGGAGTTACCCAGTTAGACCTGGTGTGGTTAATAGCACTTTTTGATTTGCTCAATTGATTTTATTTTAAACTCTTGTTGATAGTTTAATTGAAGCAAACAACTTTGATGCAATTCTATTTCTTGTTGTACTTTAAGAAATGTGTTGTCTCCAGTGGCTTCACATGCATTCCAGCAGGGAAAAAAAGAAAAAAAAAAAAGTGTTGGCAGTTTAAAGTGATGGGAACTTCAGCAATCAGAAAAATATGTTAGATGATGTGGATGCTATTATGGAGAGTCAGTGAAGGATAAGGGCAATGAATCAATCTGATAAATTGTGATTGGCCCTTAAAAAGACAAGCAAATCCAAATTGGTTAAGTAATGTTCATAATAGTAAAAAAATATTCCATTGAGGCTGACCCTGTACATCATTCTATAAAACTGATCCTGATCTTTTAGACCAAGTATCATCAAGAAACACATAAATAAAACTATAGACTAAAATTAACCCCTCAAAAAACCAACCAAAAAACAAAACAAAACAAAAAAACCCACTAAAAAACAATAACCCTCCCCGACTCCAAACAAAAATCAAACCAACAAACCAAAGAAACCACAAATCTAAGAACAAAGCTGTGGTAACAGTGGAGAAATGCAACACATATCTTTATCCAGTGTTTTATGTGTAATGAAGTTACAAATCAGGCCAGCAAAATGCAAAATTAATTGAAGATAGCTTGGAAAATAAGCCTGTGTCTAGGCTTTTTGAATCACATTGGTAACAAGGCTACAAAACATGAGGGAACCTGCTGGGACCTTCAGGGGTCTGCTGAAACAAATATGAGGGTTCTGACTGTCAGCTAGATATCTTAATACTCATCTTAGAGAATGGACATGAGACTATGTTTTGTCTTAGGCTAAAATAGACATTTTATGTCATTTGAGACACCACAGGATAATACAGTTTGCATACAGCTACATATCCAGCACATGAAAGTACGTGGGTTCTGTGTCACAGTTGACAGCTCCACTCCAAAATACTGGAGCTAAGGCAGTAAAGATCTGCATCAGGAGGAGACAAATTTGTTCTCCTGGTCTCATTGAATAAATGAACTGGGAGATAAACACAGGTGTCTAACACTACCTGAAATGCTCTGGCCTACAGGCAACAGCCACACAAAGAAGGTAAATGGGATAGAAGCGACCCATGACCGGAGTAGCAAGAGGATAGTTACAAGGCATGTCAAAAAGTGCTTAATATTGTCTGGGTGATACAATTGATGCCTGTTTAAATAAATCAAAACCTATATCTTTTGAGATTTTTAAAGTATTAAGGAGCTCTTAACTTCTGTTTACACATTTGGGTGTAGACCCTTTAATTCTAATGTCTTAAACTACATCTTAGCTCCATTCAGTAATATCAATGGTTCTCAAAAAAATCCCAAAACAGACATTAATCTCATAGTAGTGATAAAATCTGTATTTTTAACCTCCAGTTAAGTGACTGACAAAACAACTCATTCTGCCTCTTCTTCAGAGAACAGGTTTTTGTTTCTTACAATAGCACTGAATTTTCAGGTTTCTCCAACCCATCTCTGTTGAAGGTAATTTGGATTGTGATATTTCACATGAATTACTGCTGATCTTGATTTTTTTTTCCTCTAGCCACACCTACTTAATGGGCACCTTGTTGATCATACTAGCTGTGGTCCCATTAATCCTCATTAGCCAGTGTGTCATTAAGTGCTTCTGCTGGTTGTATTCTTTTAGCAGCTCTGCTAACCTGTTTAATGCTGACTATCACCACAGTAGTTTACATAATTCCCATGTATATATGCTCCTAACTGTTATTTGCTCAAATTTGTAAACTCTCTTCTAAAAGTGTACCACAGTGAAAGTACACCTTGTGGGATTTTTAGAATAAAATTGAAATACATGTATGTTCAGATTCCATTTTTTACTAGTCAGATTTCCCAAGCCTCTCTTGCTAGAAGACAAAACAAGAAATCCCAAACTCAACCCAAACACCAGAAACAATACAAAAAAAACCAACCTTTCTTAGGAAGTAAAAAAAAAATTCAAAACTTCAGTGCTGCAGATTGTAGTAATTTCCTTACTCTTAGAAAGCTGGGCACAGCTGTCATCTGTGCTGTGAGCAAAATAACTTCAGTACACATCATTTTTTCAGGTTAACAAAACACAGTTTTTAAACCAGAAAACTCCCTAAGCTATTGCCATGTAATTGGCAATTAACCTTATCCATTTCATTATAGTCAGTGCCCCAACATTCCACTGAAGGCAAAAAAAACTTTTAATCTAGTAGAACATGATCTTACTGTCCAGCTGAAAGTAGCAGAATACTAGGTTTATACTACTTCATATATTTCCATTTGTAGGTGGAATAAGTTTTAAATGCCCATGAGAAACTAATTTTAGAATATGCCATATGGGTAAAATTAATGTGCAGGTTGTATTTATTTGGTGAATGTGACAAAGTGTTGGCAGAGGGATGCTGCATAGGTGGCCTCTATGAGAAGGACTATGGACCACCCACAGCAGAAGATACAAGTATTTCCTGAAGAACTGTGGTCTCACAGGACACTGAAGGGCTCACAGTGGATGAGAGGGCAAATGTGAGTATGAAAGCATGGCAGAGACCATTTTTTATGGATTGATCATTGCCCTCACTACCTGCAACTCTTTAAGATAAGGAGGTGGAGGATTCTGTAATGAAGAAGTGTTATTGGGACTGGGTGAAAAGGGAATGGGAGGAGAAAGAAGGGAATTAGTTGTTTTCTTTTTTTTTTTTTCCTTTGTTGTAAATTAATCCTTTGCAAGTTGAGTTTGTTTTCTTTGATGTTAACTGATAACCAATCTCCCTGTATCTATCTTAACCCACAGACTTTCTCATCTTACTTCCTCCCCTGACCCTTTTAGTAAAAGGATGAGAGAGCAACTGGGTTGGGTGTCTGGAAGACAGACAGGACAAACTCATCACACTAGAATATAACATTTCTAGTCCACCTGTAACCTGACAAAATAAATATTGAGAGCCTGTAGGATATAAGCATAACAATTGTAGATTAAAGGTTTTTATAACATGAAGAATTTTCAAAAATTGAGGAGAAACTGTTACAATAACAGTGATTTGTGGACCTCTAAACAGGAATAACATCTTCCTGAAACTCAAATCTTAGTTTCAGCTGTTATATCATTGTTACAATTGCAATATGCATTATATTTTTTGATATTTCCATAATGTTAATAAAAGAAAAAAACAATGTCACAAGTTCAGAATGATCTGATAGTGTTTTCCTATTGTGCTCCATAAAGGAAAATTATTCTTTTTATCTCTAAACACTTAAGCATGGAGGATTTCACATCTTGATCACAGAATCTCAGAGTAGGTGAGATTGGAAGGGACCACTGGAAGTTATCTAGTTCAGCCTCTATTTTCAAGCAGGTTTCCTTAGAACTCATTGCTCAAGATTGTGTCTAGATGGCTTTTGAGTATCTCCAGTAAAGGAGACTCCACAAAACCTCTGGGTAACCTGTTCCAATGCTGAGTCCCTCTCACAGTAAAGAAGTTAAAATTCTTTCTCATGTTCAAGTGGAACTTCCTTTGTTATAGCTTCTGCCTCTTATTCTATTATCCTCTTATTCTATTCTTCATCACCACCAAGAAGAGTCTGCATCCGTCCTCTTGGCACCATCCTTATATGCATTAATGAGGTCTCCTCTTAGTTATCTTTTCTTGAGGCTTGCCAGGTACAATTCCTTCAGCCTTTCTTCATAAGAGAGATGCTTCTGTCTCTTAATCATCTTTGTAGCACCAACCTGAACTCGCTCCAGAATCTCCAGGTCACTCTTGCACTAAGAGGATTGCCTAGGACTCAACACAGTACTTCAGAAAGGTCTCACCAGAGCTGAGTAGACCAGCAGGATCACCTCCCTTAACCTTCTGGTAATGATATATAATTGATTGATTTATACTGCACTTCAGAGACGAATAGTCATTGATATTAGAATCTGTTGGTTGCAATTTTTAGCCAGTCAACAAACACATTTTTTGTATTTTTATTATCCACTAATTAATTTATCTGTGCCTTTTTTGTTCACTAATTTTTTTTTTTTTGAGTATTGAATCATGTTGTGATTCTCAAAGAATGGATAAAACTAAATGAAACTTCATTTTTTTTTATAAAACTCCAATATCTTATTGGATCATTACTTCAGAATGTGTTCATAGATGAACAGACAGAGAAAGACTCTTAAATTGATTCAAAACTATATTGTTTTCCCTAAGTAATTTATATTCATCAGAGACAGGTGTTTAAGCAGTAAAGAAAGTAATGAAGCACTGGTGACTGAACACCTATTTGTATGTTTCTTATTATTTTTCTCCTTAAATCTTAATGAGGTGTAATTACAGTTTCTTGTATTTTGTCTTCAAGATGCATTATTCTAACAGAGAGTAGTGACAAGTAGCTGTGTCTGACTTCATGAGCAGCACACTTACTGCAAATATGCAAATGAGGAACAACAAAGAAGAGCCTGGAGATATTAACATCTGTGTGAATGAAGCAACCATTTCACAACTCAGTGGACCTTAAACAAAGCAGACATTGAAATCTGTTCAGTACATGGGATAGATTTTTAAATATGTTCAATTACTGCTTGTTGCACAGCTGTCACTAGAGCACAGTTTCTGTCACACCAGGGATTTTGCTTTGACATTATCAGCATATAAAAATTGTGTTTATGATAAATAGTTTTCTAGCATAGCAAAACAAGTATTTTTCACTCATGTGTATACTAGAGATCTGCTTATACTTCCATGTCTCTGGCAATTTAGATGAGTAGAGATAGAGGAGCATTGCTAGGAGCAAAATAGCTATTTTGCCAATCAACCTAGTGACTAACTGGCTAACTACCTCATTTCTGTATAATAGTTAAGAAAATATATTGCTTTTGAGGTGATTATGAATTCTGAAGGAAAGATAATTCAACACTTTATGAGGTAGGGAAGGAGAAAACCACTCTTTTACTCTATGAAAAAGTAGATTTCACTGGTAAAATTTTCCACACAGTGAAACAGCAGCACATAGAAGAACCATTTCATTTCTGAGAATATTTTCCTTTAAAATATGTAGAAACATGTGCTACATGTTGGTAGAAGGAAAAGCTTGAAGATTCAGTTAAATACTGTTTTAAAATAACTTTCTCAAAGTATTCAGCTGAATATTAATTTAACTACAACACTGTTACTAGTAAAACTCCTCATATGTATCACAGGGAGTTGCATAAATCCTATTTTATGTGTGAATGCCATGAATAAAACTTATGAATATATACTGCTAAATATTCCACTGATAAATCTTTTAATTAGAATAACTGAGAAGCAAGCTGTATTTTTTGGTAAAACTTTAGTAAACCCTTATGCTCACCAAACTATCTCCTTTAAGTACCATTCTTAGATATTGGAGAATCAGCCTGAACATGTATTAATAATAATTCCTGATTTAGAGAAGTTAACACCAAGTATAATTTATTTGGATTTGTGTCTGACTGCTTCACTCACTCTTTTATTTACTTACTTCTAAGTGTCTAATATCTTCATCTGCAAAATACTTCAGTGTCACAGCATTGCACTGCCTGTCACTTAAAAACTCAAATACTAAAAATTGCATAGGCTCAGACATCTAAAATCTGAATACAATATGCAGAGAATTGAGCACCTTGCAGAGAATCACAGAAACTATCACACAAAGTAAGGAGCTGCTTGAAGAAACAAGAAAATTTTACCCAATGAAGCAACTATATTCTGCTTGAGAACCATATAGCTTTGATAAAAGTACTTTTTAGTTTGACTTGGGTGCCATAAAATATCATACAATAGAATGTAAACATTCTACTCAAAAGTACTCAAAAGGAAACAGGAATAAAACAGTTTTTTTCCTGTGTCTATTAGAATTTGTCTTTAAAGAAATCTACCACCACTACTATATTTCCACTTCCACAACATTATTTTTGTTTGTTTTTTAAATTCATTTAAATGTGATGAAAACCTGCTGCAGTAGAAAAAAAAATTAACATTTACCTGGTCTATTCACACATTGTAGTCTCTGATCAGAAAAGGTTTGAGCTTGATGTTATCACTACTATACACTTCTCATCAATAACTAATTCTTTCAGATCAGTGCATTTGTATTTCTTGACCAATTTGCAAGTCTTAATGGTAAGTTAATAGTCAAATTTTTTGTTTAGGTTTGGTTTTTTTTGTTTTTTTTTAATAGATTATAGTCTTTCAGAAAGAAGAGTAGATAACAATCTGATTTGTGAATTTTAGTCTTATAATCTTATTTTACTTAAAACAGAAAACTACATGTGCAAATATATTAAGATGTATGAAAAAAAACCCACTTGCTTCTTTATTTTGCATAATTCCAAAAATTCCTACTTCAAGAAAGTTGTGGGTAACGGATTGTAGTAATCATTTATTTATTACTTAAATTTTATGTTAGAAAAAAAGAAGAGAATGGAAGACAAATTATTTCTCTCGTGTAATGTTTCAGATTGTCAGCTTGAAGCTGCATCTGTATTGTATTTGTAAATACTCTCAATTTAATGAATCAGCATGCATCTTTAAAGCACAATGCAAATAAGGATTGCCATAGTGTGTCGATCAATGTTTAAAATTATAAAACTTTCAATTTCTCCTTTTGAAACATATGTAAACATTAACAATAAATCAATTTTTGGCATGTCTTATGGATGTTATCTCTGCAAGCATTCTCATCAGAGAACTATTCATACAGTCTGTAGTTTTTAAGAGAATTTTAATTTTATTGGTGAGACCATCCAATATATATTTTCAATTCCTACCTAACAGTAGCTATTAATGTTTACAATTTTTTTAAGGAACTATCATCCTTCATGGCTCATTATTCAATCCCTTAGATTTAATTGCACTGATACTTCCATCTAGGTGGCATGGCACAAGATTTAATTCTGTTTGAATGCAGCTGGTGCACTTGAATATGCTGCATGGCTTTTATACGTAATTAAGATCAATATGTGAGTCTATGCCACATTTTAAAGTCATGTAGGAGGCTTGCAGGAGCATTAAAGCAAGATAGATTGATCTAGACAAATAAGCATGCATGCACACAGACAAATATTTTCATGAGCACATAATTTCCCTCAAAGCAGAAGCAAATCATTGATAAAGTATTTCAAAACCCTAGGTTGTGTCATCCCATCAACTTTGAGTAAAGCTCCCTATTGAGAATTCTGATTAAAAATTGATGATATTATATATAGTAGCTTTCAAAGATAATCACAGAGATTCAAAGTTTTAAATGACTTTACAAATAAGTACCACTCTCAGGGCCCTAAGAGACTTTATAAATCCTGACCAATCTCTCCTGAAGCCTCCAACCACACCTATGAGGCCAAAGGCCATTTCTGTTCTGCCTGGGGCACCAGCCACCTCCCAAATTATGTTGGAGGAATGCCAGACTCCAGCTCGGCCACAGACATGGCCAAGCCTGCCCATAGATTTTTTGAGTGAATAAGGATAATTTTAGGGCTTGCAAATACCAAAGTATTGGTGATACAGCACTACATTGCTGACAAAAATTTGCCACATTAACACCCAGAATAAGAGCTGCAAGTCACTCTCCAATTATTTCAAGCAGAGAAGTGTGATAGTTCTGTGACAAAAAGGATCCTTGTCTGCCTATATTCACAGTGTTTGCAATTGGGAAATCACTGACAGATGCAACAGGAGCCCTAAGCTGGGGAATACTTGATTCTGTTGAGTTTTATAACTTATAATATTTTGAATGTTATGTATACTACATTTTATTTGAGTAGTTATGGCTATGTCAGCTATTGCTGATATGTTACTTTACTGCGTATTTTTAAGAAAATAATAAATCAGCTTAATGATTTTTCAAGTGTTACCGACAAATCAGACTAAAGCAACAATCAAAATCATGATAAATCTTCAATAAAAATTGCTATCTACAAGACCTTTCAGAACTCTGAATGGGACATTTATTTCTATATTTGAGCCATGAATACTTTCAAAACAAATTAATATTCAAAGAAGTTTAATGAAAGAAAGAGTTTGAGAAAGTCAGAATAATGGAAA
Organism: Erithacus rubecula; assembly: GCF_903797595.1. Taxonomy (NCBI): domain Eukaryota; kingdom Metazoa; phylum Chordata; class Aves; order Passeriformes; family Muscicapidae; genus Erithacus; species Erithacus rubecula. The sequence goes on from NC_136658.1 coordinate 61,774,931, forward strand.
TGTATGTCATTAACTTTAATTTAATTTAATTTAATGTTTATTTTGTCCTCTACTATAAAGTTCAAAGTAATCAACCCTGGTAAATACTGCTGTCATGGAAAATAAGTAAGTAACAAACTCCCTAACTAAAGTTAACCTTCACAACACACAAGTCTACCAGACTATAACCTCAACAGAATTGAAAAAACATCGACTAAAAGTTTTTAATAATTTTCTCTAGAAGATATGATATCAAATATCTACAATAAAATTCTATAGAATAGCAATGTGGAAATGGTGAAAATAAAAATATATAAGTATACTTATATTGTTAGTAGATCACAATATTATATATATATATATATTTATTTTTTTTAATTTGATTTTGTTTTATTTTATTTTTGTGGCTTTTTTGGGGAGTTGTGGTGGTTTATGAGGGGTTTTTTATACCGTGAACTATAAGTGATGATTTAACTTAATATGAGATTCTGAGTGACTATTTGCAGTCATTATTTCTGAGTTACAGGAAAAAAAATGATAAAAAAAAAAATCTCTTTGATTTTTTTTTTTTCCTCATTGAGTAAGTACCCCGAATCAAGTCATTAAGACATTAAGCTATTAGAGAATGTCCATAGGAGGTCCATGAGGATGGTGAAGGATCTGGGAGGGAGCAGTAAGAGGAGTGGCTGGGGTCACTTGGTCTGTTCATCCTGGAGGAGATGGAGGAGACTGAAGGGAGACCTCACAAGGAGAGAGGAGGGTCAGGTGCCAATTTTTCAGCCTCATGACCCATAACAAGACTCAAGGGAATGCCTGAAGCTGTGTCAGGGGTGGTTTGGGTTGGATATCAGGAAAGGTTTTTCACCCAGAGGGTGGATGGGCACTGGAACAGGCTCCCCATGGAAGTGGGCACTGCACCAGGCTGACAGAGCTCAAGAAACATTTGGACAGTGCTTTTGGGCACATAGTGTGACTGCTGGGGTGTCCTGAGCAGGTCCAGATGCTGGACACAATGTTCCTGATGGTTCCCCTCCAACTCAGCATTTCCTATGATTCTACCCTACTCTATCCTTTCAATTACCCATAGGAATACTGTTGACATTTCCAATTTAAAAAAACATCAAAACTTCAGAATTTTCCCTAAACATCATTTAGCTTATTATTCTTTTCTAATTCCCAAACTGAAGCTTCAGTGCAAAGCCATTCAAAAAAGCATTAATGTTTCTAGTGCTTACTTTTAGAATGCACTTTAAAATATATTTAATACATTGAGTCATAATTGTTTTTACCATTTTAAAAGTTTTGTATATATAGACTTCAGTTTTGTACCTGAACCATGTAAGTGTCCTTCCATTTTGTTCTCCAGAAATTAAGCCAAAATCCAAAGATATTAGGAATTTTAATTGAGAACTGGTATGTAGTTTAGAAACATTATCTTTTATAGAAATATTAATTCATTGATAATGATGTAGATAAGAACTTTTATGATATAGATGGTGGAAAACACAGATTTCCAATGTAAAACTTTTGAATTTCCAAGCACTGCCATCCTGCCAAAATCAAAAAAATTAAATACTCTGAGGAGTTTACAAAAAAGCAGCCCTTATCATAGCACTGTAATAGTTGGCTCAGAGGTCTAAATATAACAAGATTTTTATATGTACAACAAAAATAATATAATAAATAATATGTCTGCTATGTTATGCCTCTAATTAGTTTATATTAAGCCTTCAGGACATGGTAAGAAGATGTTAAAAACTGTTTCTGATAGATGCTGTGATATATGAATGAATTAATATTGCAAAAATAATGAGAAAATAACAGATTAGATTTATCAATCTTGTCTACATTCAGTGTTCCATCTCAGACAAATTTAAAGTATCTAAATAAGCCATGAAACCAAAGATGAAGATTTTGAACATGGTGAGACAGTTTGCTGGCATGAACATTTGTAATGAAAATTGAATTACCCTTTAGTGGAAAAACAAATGTTCTGTTAAGCAGGAAGGGATTTACTGATGGGACATTCACTTGTCTGGGCCTTGCCTTTTTCAGCAATTTATATTTTTCCATGTTGCTTCAATCTGAAATGAGGGGCACAGGAAATAATCTTCTGGTATTTGCCTCTACTTCTCAATCCACTGTTTACATTTGTCCCTGTACTGTAAGGAAACATCACAACTACACAGTATAGTCAAATTCACAGATGTGGGTTAATTATCCAAAAATGTCTGCAATGGGTTCCAAATAAACAATGGTTTGATCTTTATTTACTAGATTTATTGTTTCTCATTTATTATTGATTAGACTCAATAACAGATAATACCATGACACCTTTTTTACAAAATATTTCTGAAAATAACCTCTTTGCTAATAATGATGTATCTGTGAATTACAAAAATGTTATTTCATAGATTATGTGTATGTCTCAAGAAGGGACTTAAAAGAGTTGCTTTGGGGTAAACTTTTACAGATAAAAAAATGCTATTTGCTTCTCAGTTTTCAAACAAAATGTCATTTCAGAGGTATAGTGACAGATGTGTATATACCACTGTAATATCGATGCCTATTTCATATATAAATATTAACAATGTCAGATTTGCATCAGTGCTAAAAAAAGATTTTTTTTTTTTTTTTGTAAGTTGGAGGACTTTAACCTTATCTGGTCTTAATTTGTTTTCATCCCTATAAAAATACAAACCCTTCCTGTCTTTAGGGCATTGTGCTAAATTGAACAGAGGAAATGATCCTTATAGAATTTTTCCTTTCTTTATTTTGGCATTTTCTGGCACACCGTGGACAGGAGGAACAGCAGGCAATGGTGAATACAGAAAAATCTTATATACTCAGTGACATGTTTCATCTCAACCCTGAATATCCCCTGCACCTCACAAGTTCATTCTGCAGTCTTTGCTGTGATTAAATAACTAGTTATAGGCTTGTGTACAGGTGTGGAAACCTACTGCTTCTTTATTTAATGTTGAGTTTTAGGGATGACTGAATTTAATAATCAGTTTTTGTGCTATAATGTAATAGATGATGCAGTTATTCTTTCCATGCATCACTTGATAAAGTTACTGGCAAATTATATTGTGTAGCCCATAGTTTGGAATAGATTGAACTGGTAGCAAATTCTTGGCTTAATTCAATGATGTAATTTGTTTGCAGCATTGTGTTTCTGTTACCAGAACCTTCTGATAAGTAGCCAAAGAGCCAAGACTGTTTTCATTTCATCATGGCACTTCAATTTGCATGCCTTTTATTTAGAATTACATAAGACAATGTGTGTTGCTAACCCAAAATAATCCTGAGTATCTATGGAGAGAGTGCAAAACAGTGGCAAGAGTAACACTAAAATGACAAAATCTAATACAAAAGCATCTTCAATCATAGATGCACTGCAAGCTGATATTGTATTTGCAGGTTAAATCATTGGTAGCTCTTTATTATCCATTCATGTTCTATGCAGCACCTGTTTCATCTCCTATGGATATTGTCAGCTTTCTTAAAAAGAATTGCAAGCAGACAGCAGACCACCAGCCTGCATTCTATTCTCAACTCCCATAGCAATCAAGAAAACTTCAGGTGGTACCACGTATGCTCTTTCTTTAATAGAACGAGGAGATGTGTCAAGTGGATTGGAAAAAAAAAGAACACGCAATTTTTTTTTTTAATATGCACATATACATAGATCAAAAAGTAAGACAGGAAAGAAGTAACTGGAACAAGAGTCAAAAAGAGAAAACAAAATAAAATAGCAAGACAGAGATGGAGGTAGAAAATAGGCATAAAAGAAAACTTGGATTTATCAAATCTACTTGGCAAAAGCTATGTAGTGGAAAATTTTTAAGCACTTATAATTATAGTCTTTGATATCACTGCTTTATAATTTTCACTTCATAGGATAAAAGTCAAACCTTTCAAATGCAGCTTCTTTAGCTAGCTAGATTGTTGACAACACAGTGCTCTAACACTTCTGGCTTTTTTCCAGGAGACCATGCTGTGAAGTCACTACTAGTGGAAAGGTGGGAAGAGTTTCACAAGTCACTGACATCTCCTCCACGGGTCTGTACCTAATAAAGAGAATAGGTTTGATACATTGAATGTTGGGACCCAGTAAAAACTGAAAAGTCTGTAATTAAAAGAAAACACAGTTTCTTAGTTGCTTTCTAGGGGAAATAGCTCTAAAATAATTTCTTCCATTATAAAGGATAAAAACCTGCTTTTTTTGACAATTTATTCATCCATAAAATCTGTAGTATCAGAAGAGCAATCTACAGCTTCTGCATCTTTCAGCACTCTGGCATAACAGGAAGAAACAGAAAGCATAAAAATAGTCGTAGTACTCTGAGTTAAAGAATATAGTTTGGTCATTTGCTTTCAGAGTTACATTGTTACAGAATTATTTATGGATATATGTTTGTTGCAATACTGGGCCGGAAGTAGAAACCATATAGCCAATACTTTGTCTACAAGAGAAGTCAAAAGTAAAAGTTTCATAAAAAAAGAACACTTCAATGAGAATATATGGGATAGTCTAAGGCCTATATTAAGTCTTGTCAGATTGCCAGTTTAAATATAATATTTTCATCTTTGAGGTGTGGAATTTAATAACTTTCAGTTCTTATATTTTTTTAATTAAACAGTGAATATTCTTGTGAGCAAATTTGCAGTGATCTTTGTCAGAAAAAAATTGTGATCTCTTGAGTTCATCTTTCTTGGTCTCTGGCGGACTAGATGTCCAAATTTTTGATTTCTCGACTGCACGGAGTAAAATGCTAAGCTAAACCCCATTAAACTTAAACTCAAGCTCTTACCCTTTTTATGGAACTCCTAATATTCAGTCCTTTTTTGAGTCTACTTGTTTGTTTCCTTAGTGCAAAAATTTTTTTATACCTAATTAAACAGTGCATGAGATAATATTTTCTTATCTATTTGACACTTCCAATTTTAATTTAACTTGTTTAGTTTTTACTGAGCTTTGAGGCAGGTAGGGGAAAAAATACACTCATATATCTTGCTCGTGCAGCTCATTTCTGATTTATTTATATAATTATTTGTCCTATTCTTCTAAGACATATTATAAGGTTAAAATGATAATTCAATGTTTGTTTGGAAAGATTCTCTTTGGTTGTGTCATTATCCTTTTTTTTTTAACATATTTTAATTCTGAATTATTCAATATGTCACAAACATTTTAAACCTGCAGCCATATTTCAGTAAGGTCACCACAGTATTCTTTGTATGTTTCATTTCTTCATCCCCTATATATTCTCATTTCTTCCAAGAGATTCTACAAGAACTAGTGTTTCCTGTGCTGTCGACTCCAGCATTATTTTCCAGGCTAGTGTTGTAAACTGAAATAGTTGTAGGTTACAGAATAATTTGAATTCTTACTCTGTGTGCTTTTCTTCATTTTTATTGATACAAAAATTCATTAGTAGTCCTTTTACCTTTTTAAGTGCTACCTTAAATATTTCAAGTTTTTCACAGCTGTAACTGGTCCTAACTAACTGAAATATTTGTCCTCTCTAAAACTTGCCGAATAGTCTCCTAACTTTCAAACTTTAAAAAGTATATAGGAACAAGAAAGGCTTATCATTGATTCTAAATGATACCTGCTTTTACTTTTATGGTGGCTAAAATAGATGGTTCACATTCCACCCTGTTTTTTTAAATTTAGAACATCTTACTCCAGAATACTCTTCCTGCTGCTGGTGGCTCTGCTTTCACTGAAACATCAGGACTTTCAAACTTGTAAGAATTTCTCAAAACACAGCAATTTTTATGTGTAATAAATTTATATTTTCTCTGTGCAGGTTACAAAATAATAGTAAATTTGTTTACTGAAAGTAATTTTTTACAAATACAGCGTGTTAATAAAATACAAGAATCAAAATCCAGGCTAACCATGATCATATGGAATATGTGGTGTGAAGGTAAGTGTTCTGCAAGACCAGTGAAATTGCTTATTTGCTATTTCTCTGTGAAATCCAGGATAGAATTCAGCCAAAAATAGAAGAGCCTTGTAAAACTGTAAGTAGATCAAATAGATCATCCAGTAAAAAGCTTTTATTATACTGACATGTTGTTAAGGGTTTGTTGTGGTTTTAGTTTTGGTTTTGTTTTTTGTTTGTTTGTTTGTTTTTGGTTTTGTTTTTGTTTTTGTTTCTAAAATAGGCTTCATATCCCAAAAATGTTAAGAATGAATAATCTAGTTTATTTTGGTTTTTTAACAGCACCTCCATTATTTGAACACTCACCACATAAGATAGGAAATTATTGCAAAATGTATGCTATTTAATTGCAAGTTAGCAGGAATCCTACTGGATTAGCAAAGCAGGGGGAATTTTAAAGTTCTATTTAGGAATATAGTTATTTGGGCCATTTTAAGATTAACGTCTGCTGACTGATAGCATTATGTACTCAAGGTCCATTCCATCACCAGTCTTTAGCAATGTGCATTAATTCCTAAATCTATGTAAACTAAATTCTGAGCTATCTAATATGGGAGGACCTCCATTAGGTGACACCCTCAAAAACACCCAAGTAGTGTCAGAAGATCATGGCTTGAGGCTAAATATTTTTGGTTCAAGTAAAAATTTGCTTAGATATTTTATATGGAGGCAGTTTTGTAGATCTGAGGATCACAAAGTTGGTTAGGAATATTCATTACATATGCATCTTCTGCTAGGCAGAGAAAGCAATTGACTTTAAGAAATCTATATAGTACATTAGTATTAGAGGATATAATTTTTACTTTCATTATTTGTCTAAGTACTCTAAGTTCCTTTAAAATATTATTTGTATATTTAAAAAAAAAAAGAGCATATATATTTATAAAGAAAAGGGAGTCTTGAAGAAATGAGAAAATTTGAGCAATGTTGAGTTAAAAAAATCAAGATAAGATATAGAAGAAAATACATTTAACAGAATCCTATATTTAGGATTTTTGTACATTTAATTTTTTTAAATGGAATAAAGTATCAAAAGTTGGTCAGACATTTTTCAGTAATTACTCATAATGTCCCTGGGATTATCCCAGTTGGTCAGAGCACGTTGCTAATAACACCAAAATTGTGGGTTCAATCCCCATGTGGGCCATTCATTTGAGTGCTCAATTTTATCATCCTTGGGAGTCCCTAAACAGAAATAAAAAAGACATATTAAAAAGTGCACCTGACTGACTAGTGGAGACTACATAAACAGGAAAATCTATCTAAAATTACATACACCTATTACCTTAACTGCTTTAGTACATTAAATTTTTATACTTTATTGAATATTTATAGAGAGTTTAAAATAACTGTATCAGTAAGAATATTTTATTGCTGTGGGCATTTAGGCCCTGAAATACAAATACTTTGTGTTTAGCAATATTTTTTTCAAAGCAGTTTCAGTCCATCAGTTTCTTGAATGCTTTCACAGTCCATTTTTCCAGACAGATCACTTAATTTCTGAGCTTCATTCTGAAGGCTTCACTGCACAGCTGACCTTTAGTAGTCATATCACTGCTCAGAGCTGCCTGATAAGGAGTGAAAGGAACTGAAGCCTTGATTGTGTGACAAAAGACTATCTAATGTTAAAGCTGCCAAGAAGCTGGAGTCAATCTCTCACTATGCACAACAGCTGAAGATGCAGTTCTAAGCACTTCTAACACTATTAAGAATATACACACACTAGAAAACATCAAATCCTCCAGGAAAAATATAAAAATGCCAGAAAGTCAACACATAATCCATGAAATCAGATAAATAAATATGAAATATAAAACAGAAAAACAAAGCCCACAAAATTTCTGTGGAAAGCTCATGTTGACAGAACCAGCACCCTCATCCCATTTTTTATGTCCTGCTACCAAAATCTGAGAACTTACGAATATTAGAATTCTGGCCCCACTAGATGAAATCTACAACTAAATAGAATGAAGAACATCAATATTGATCCAATTTTCATATTGTCATATTTTGTCATTGTGTCTATTTTTTTAAATAATATTTTTACCAGTTTTACTGTACAATAGAATGATATATTAATTATAATAGCAAGAATCTTTTCGTAGAAGTCTAAGGATGAATATTTAAATTAAAAAATAAATGTCGAAATATTCAAATACTTAAAATCTCTGACTTTTGAAAGGTGTAAGACATGATTATGAATGGATAATAATGTCATCCACAAACTAATAATATATATTCAATAAAATATAAGAATACATTTGTAGGAGACAATATACTTTCATAAAAGCATGTCTTATGAATAAAAGGATTTTATCTCCCCACCAAAAATGTTATTCTGTTACACATTGCTCAACAATAAAAATGATGAATTATTATATCAATTTAGCAATTTAGCAAATAGTTTTCTAAAAACATTACATTTATATTTGGGGTTTTTTTCAGCAAGCTCTATGTGCACATTTCTGAATAAGGAGACTGTTCCTTCCTCTAACCTTTGCGCTTTAATCAAATGTTGGGAATCCTTTCAAGAAGATGCAAAAGAGTAAGGGCATTCTAGAGCAGATTCTTTTTGGATTTACAACTAGGTGAAGCACTCTCAAAATCATAGAATCACGGGATATTCTGGGTGGAAAGAATCAACAAGGATCATTGAGTCCAACCCTGGCCCTTCCCAGGACAGCCCCAAAGAGTCACATCATGTGCTTGAGGGCTCCAAACTCTTCTTAAACTCTGGCAGTTTTGGTATTGGGACCTCTTCCCTGGGAAACCTGTTCCAGTGTCCATCCACCCTCTGGGTGAACAGGTTACACTTCAGTCAATGACTGAATTCACAAATGAAATGTGGGAAACAACAAAAGTGAGAATGAAATTTTAGAAATTTGGAAGTTGCTGTTTTTCACTGAAAGCTAATTATTTTCATAATGGTTAGGTTCAAACATTAAATTAATGTACTGTAGACAAAAGTTTCTCAGCAAATTATGTCAGTACAAAACTCAATAGTAATGGATTATCTTGAAAATTACCTGTAGAAACACATTTTTAAGTATGTCCTGGATGTCAGTAAAATAAGTTATCAGATGGATAATCTGGTGAATCCTACAGTGAATGGCTTCATTGAACATTAATTGAACACTAGTTTTCATTTAATCAAAATGTATATATAATATATAAAAATATGTACTATATATGTGTTTGTCTTGAGGTTATTTTGCTTTGACTTTTTTTTACTTGGTGAATATAAGAATAAATATGCATACACATACACACACACACCCATATATATATATGTATATGGCTCAGCTATGATTACAAAAGACAGATTTTCCCCCCTACATACTAGTTAGGTATAAACACTTTATTCTGCATCCAACATTATGCAATGATGACATTAATGATCTTTCTTTCTTTGATGCTTGTGCAAGTGAGTAAAAAAAACCCACAAGAAAAGTACAAAGACAAATTCTCACTGTCTTGTAAAATAGATGGGAAATGGAAAATAATATGTTATGGAATATAAAGAAAATGAAGAAGTTTTTGTTTATCGTGGATGCAATTTTAATATCCTGCAGAGCAGATTATCTCTTGTTTTGTTGCCATAAATTTCACTGCAGTAATCAAAATATCCTGAGCAGACATATATTCTTAACCTGTTTACATATCATAGCACAATTGTCAATATTAATTCCCTGTTAAAAATTCAGGATATTCAACCATTAAATTAATTGTGCTTATTTCAGAAATGCGTATAACAGTTCAGAATAGATAAATGCATTTAGATTTCCATTAGGAGCATTTGTTCTAACTTCCCCAAACACCTCTTGTAAAAGGTGGCAAAATCTGTAGCCTACATGCCTCATGCAGTTCATCTAACAGAAAGAGTATAAAAGAACAAAATGAATGCAAGGATTTGAAGGTTATCCCAGCCAGTTCCAACTTTGGAAATTATAGTGGCAGATGCTTCCTCTATAATTTCTGGCATCATTGAAGCACAATCTTACTACTCATTTTCCTTCATTAAATGTCTTTTTTTCAGGTAATATATGATATATGACATTTTCCTTAACTAAAGATAAATTAAAATTATGCTTTCCAATCTGTAAATTATATATTCAATTCAAGATTTACATAAATAACAAGAAGTTCTTGGGGTACCTGTATTTTCTATGTGTTGCATCTGAAGAGTTGTCTGTTCCAGTAATTACAAATAATTGATGATCTCTCTGAGAATACCTCCACTGTTGTGTTTTGCTCCTTACCTTGATCATGCCCATTTCTTAAGGGACATTCCTCTTAAAAATTACAGAACCTTTGATTTGAATAGTTTCCAGTAAACAAGAAAAATCCCTGTTAGGAATTTTTTTCTGGTACTAAGGAAGCACACAAAATCAAAATCATTGCCTGATTCCTGTGTTTTATTTTATTTGATGCTGTCTGAATTTAAATATTTATACAATCTACTAAGAGTTTTTTAAAAAGTGGATGTTTAGAATATACTTTTAAACATGATGAAGTTGCCAGGCACACAAGAAAAATGTACTCTATATATATGCTATCCTTAAATATGTGTATACATAAAGGCTTGCTATACATTATTTGCATATAATATGTACACACCTCTGTATGCACATATACCACAAGAATAGCATATATATAATAAAAAATATGTCTTTGTCATTAGGCATAGCTACAGAATTTTTATGTTCTTTCAGGAATGTGTAATAGTCTATTACTACGTAGAAATATATTGTTATGTGTTTTCTTGTCGCTTTTTTTTAATAGACATAAAATGTAATGTTGATATTTATAGTACAAATGGTTTCAAATACTCATAAAAAAGATTAAATCTTGAGTTTTAAGCAGGGATATATAAAATAAAAATTCTCTCTCTTCTTGTGGATTTAGCCTATAAACACTGATGCAAAACTTAAAAATTGCATACTAGAAAAACAAATATGAAAATCATTTCTTGTTCCAAATGAGTAAATAATGAAATGTACAGTTTGTAAGACTTATGCAATGATCATGATGAGATTTTTAGAGTATATTGTAAGACTTAAATTAGGGGGGAAATATTTGTATTCCAGAATGAGTAAGCATAATTCTTACGTGTTTTTGTTTCTGAATTTTTAATTATTCCTATTTTAAAAGGTTCAGAAGGAAATAAGCACAAGACTTCATCGATTTGGAAAATTAATTGCTTTCTGCATGTCTTCAGCCCCTAGCACTGTAAGACTGACCAGAAGGCCTGGCCTTTTAGTTGGCTTGGGTCTAGTTGCTGTTTTTGAAAATAAGTCCAAACTTTGCTGGCGTTTATCCAGATGTGCTTTGTCACTATTGTTATGCCTCCCATGATGCCCTAAACAAGAATTCCTTTACTGCCACAAAAGCAAGGTCAAATATTTATTAACTTCTTTTTCATGGGGATAGTAATTGTTTGCAGAATTGTGGGGGATATTGTTTAGAGAAGAATTGAGTAGAATCAAATATAGTATTCATAGTATATGTGACAAGGAATAAAAATGAAACTTTTTTTTTTTTTCCTCTGTCTTATGGCATAGGGATAGCCCATTATTTTAATGGAGGAATTCTAATATCCGATGGGATTATTTAAATATCATTTTTGTATAAATACTCTGAATTCATTTGACTTAGTAATTCAAGATGTAGAGGTTTTGAGTAAATTACCTAATGCCTGACATTTGATAGAACAGACATACATTAAAGAGCATGAAGGTGATCAAAGTTATAATGCTTAACACAGCAGCATGGAATATTGCATCTTTCCCAGAATTTTGGTGATACTGTTTCTTTCTGGGAAAACTTGGACATACAGCAGTTTCCACCTCCTCAGTTCAAAGAGTTTCTTCCTAGAATGATAACTTTCTCAGTGTGTAAATTCCTCTGAGGAATTTTGGGTGGATATATTCTCTCTACAACTGAATTTAATGTCTTTTATGTTCATAGAAGCAGTATAACATCATAATAGAATAGGCTGTGAATCCCTATTGTGCATAATTCCCACATTATAATTTCAGTAGACACATTATGTTTGGCACTTGAATGATGGTTATTGCTACACTGTGGGAAAACTGAAATGAAAGAGTAATAGAGGCAGCCTTTTTGGAAACTATATTATTCAGTGAAGTTTGACTTACAAGGTTTTTGACATTCTCTAGTTCTTCCACCTTCTGTAGGCTTCACAGTTTTTATTTCTTTTGTTTCCTACAATGTCATGGTTTAATCCCAGCCAGTAACTTGACAACACAGAATGATTCACACAATTCCTGTGGGATTGAGGAAAAGTGAGATGGAGAAGAGAATCCAGAACAGCAAAATGAGAAAACTTGTGGGTTGAGATAAAAACAGTTTAAAAGGTAAATGAAAAGCTGGACATGCAAACAAAATAAGGAATTCATGCACGAATTCCCATCAGCGGGTCAGTGTTCAGCCATGTCCTGGATAGCAGGGATCCATCACACGTGGCAGTGTGAGCAGACAAATGCCATTGCTCCAAATCACCAAACGCCGTCCCTCCTCTGCATCCTGCCTTCCTTCTGCTTTCCTCAAATTTGTATTCTGAGCATGACATCATATGGTCTGGAATGCCAGCTGGGTCAGCTGCCCCAGATGATTCCCCTCATAATTTCTTTTGCAGCCGCACTGGTGGGGTGGGATGAGGAACAGAAAAGACTGTGAGGCTATGTAAGTTCTGCTCAGAAGTAATGAAAATAATTCCATAACACCGTTTTTTTAACAACATTTTCATAACAAATGCAAAACAGAGCCCCATAGCAGCTAATGTGAAGAAAGTTAACTCTACCCCAGCCAAAAACAGAACACACAGAGGCAGAAGCATTCTCTGGTATTAATTCTTTTCCAGGCCTATTAATACATAATTTTGTTTTGTTTTGTCTTGTGTTGTTTTCATTTTACATGAAAAATTGTTCCCTTCAGTCCATCAGAAAATTACCTTTTTATTGAAGTTTTATTCTAGGTCCTTTTGTTAGAATATATTTATTTCCTTCTTTCTCCTAAGGTATAAAATTAATTGTTTTTTTTTTCTTTCTTAGTAAGTGAGAGAAATAATATAGTGTTGAAATTTGAAATTCACAGTGTCAATCCAAAAAGCATTTTACAGATTATTCAAGCATATTCATGTTATATGTTGAAGCCAAGCAAGACTGGTCCTCAGTTCTAGCTGGACATAGTAATGGAAATTTTATCGACCTGAAGAGTATGAAAAAGTAATTATCTACAATAACAGTTTCCAAAAAAAAAATTAGACCAAGAAAGATAGTTCTCTATTCATTAAAAAAGTGGAAATGGAATTAATTTATTTACAAACTTTTTAAATATCAAAGTGCAGATTATAGAGAAAGATCACTTCAGAATGGATATTGGGCTGAGAGTGCAGCTCTTCCTACATCTTGGGACTGTGGATTCAAACTTCCTGAAGTGGAACTAAATCTGATGCCACCATTTGACTGCATATTCTGGATCATCAAGAAACTGGAAAGTTCACAAGCCTACCTTATTCTCCACACATGTTTTTAAGAGGATAATTATTTTAGTAGATAAGGACTCAAATTAGTGTCAGTCTCTAAAATGGGTTTCACAGAAATGTAACATCCTATGAAAGATGTAAATTTCAAATACACATTTTAGAGGCAGAGTTGAGTGATAGTGCTTGTTTCAGCATGCCTCCTGAACTGGATCCCATCACAGATACCTTGCTTAGCTTTGTAAATTGCTTTTTTACTGCTGTATACATAATTTGAAACCATTAAGTAATGACAGATTCATTGTTTATGATTCTTATCTTTCTATTTTTTGAGAGGACAGGTCATCCTTGGAGCTGATTCAATTTAATTGCTACTCTTATCTGTTATTAAATCAATTCCATCCACATTTTCTGACCAGTCATAAGCAAAATATGTATGTCTACGTAAGGAAGCTAAAATGTTATAGAATTGGGGGAAAAAACTTAGCAGTAGAGTCCTTGGATTTTTGTATCAGCTTTCAATCTACTTGTTATCACTCATGAAACATAAAGCAGCTTAAAAACAGTAGAGAATTCTATACAGCTATTTTTTCAGTGAGGCATAATTTTCTAAATACTTCTGTGGACTGGAGCTTTGCATCCTACATTTTTAGGAAATTGTTCTATTACACTGTCCTTTGTGTTGTTTTTAGCCATATTGGTCTATTTATGGAGCAGTCTACAGCATGAAAATGTGCCATATTCTGACTTATTAAAATCTATTTCATTTGTGAAGCACGAATAGAAGGTAAACAGCTTTTCTCTTCAAAAACAAGTAACTTTTGAAATGTGCTTTTTTTTGGAGTTGTTACTGCTTTTAGTGATGACAAAGAATAAAAGATCATTTCCACCATGTATAAATGTGTTACATTCCTTTTTCCCTTAATTGGAATAATTGAAATTCATCCTTGTATGTCCTACAGTAAAACAGAGCTAGGAACTTCTTTTGATTTGTTCAGTAATTTTAGTAAGTGAAAAAGCTCCAACAAAAGATGTGACTGTTACTGGGATTTGACTGAACAAATTTCCATAATAAATATTTTCTGTCTTTTCTCTTTATATGTCCATGAACTTTCTATGAAAATTACCAGTTAACAAAATGGAACTACAATATCAAAGCAACAGAGAAAAGCATTAAATCAAAAAATTTGTTAAAAGTCACACAATTTATTTTTAATAAAATAATTGCTATAACTTATGCTTCAGCTATGCTATTTTTTTGATGGGATTCCTTCATATCCTAGTTTGGATTTTTCTAATACTCATTAGAATGCATATTCATTGACTTCACAGATCTTTTTTTTTTTAAATATTAGCAAGACAAGCAAAAATTTGATGATGTTATTTAGTGTATTTTTTTACAAAGAAATTACTGCCATTTTTGCTATGTGAGAAAGCACAGTTTTGTTGAAATGCCTTACAGCTGGGAAAAGTGAAGTTTAAATTGTGACTTGCTAGTTTATCAATATTTTTTCTTCTTCCATGAAGACTGTATGGGTATTCTAAATATGCTTCTTGTCAACCCTTTTGGGGTTTGGGTACAATATCATTGAACATATTGCATCAAATGGTCTTATTTTATTTTGACTGGTTAACAGTTTTGGAGGGTACCCTAATACCTTATGGCAATTATCTAAATAATCTAAAATTATCTAAATAATCTAAAACTGAAAAATGTCTTCAAAAACCTGCAGAAAGTGAAAGCATCTGTTTCATTTAAATATTCAGGTCAAAAGTCATCTTAGTTTAAAGGCAATAAAAAGTGACATAGCAAAAGATAAATAAAACATAAAAACACAAACCTCATAAAGAACATAACTATGACTAAAACTCCTCAACTGCTTCAGCCACTAATTGATGTACCATTAAGAAACTACAAGCAAAGGTAAGTTATGGTTTCTTTTCCTTTTTAGGTAAACAAAATCTTACATTCACATCAGAAATATGTTTTAATTGAGTTGTATCTAAGAGCATCTGAAAATCATGGTACTAAGATTTCAGAGAAGTTTCAAAATATACATTTTGTTTTCATAGAATCATAGAGTCATCAGGGTAGGAAGAGACCTCTAGGTTTATCAAGTCCAACCGTCAACCTGGTACTATCACTTTAACCCCTAAATAATATCACCCAGAAACAGAATTTTAAAATAAATCTTGTTGCTTATTATCCATACTATTATTATTCTCTCTTAGGAAACATCACTTGAGGGTTTTCTTTATATAAAATATTTAATTCAAACTTATGATATTGCTCACAGCTGGGAGAATCATTCTCTATTACAATTATTTTGAAATACAAGAAGTGGCAGTCTTACTGGAGAAGTTGAAGCAATTTCCCTTGGAGGAAAGGATTTCAGAGAGCTATAGTGTCTGACAACCAATTTTTTTTGCACAGTGGGGTTGCTATCAGCAGTCACAGTCATTTTATAAGAGTGCAAAGAATGACAAAGGCAGCTGAAGCACACCACCATTCTTACAATAGTTAGCTCAACAGGGGTGGAGAGAAGTCCAGAGACTCTGCTGAAGATTATGTGGGGCCATGTAGAGGTCATGTCAAAGTTATTCAGAGAATAATCTCTGGGCAAAAATCTACCTTGTTCTGTCAGGAGGGTTGACCCAGATAGAGCTCCAGAGGGAATATGGTATTGCAGATCTTGAGCTCCTGGCGCTGAGCAGCCTCCCATAAGGGGGATGTGCTCTGGCCACACTGCTGACTTTCCCTGAAGGGTAGTTGGAAGAAGAGATGGACAGATCATATACCAACTATGGGAAGACTAAAAAAATACTATAGGGTCTTCATAAAGAATCTGCTGGGGGCAGGTCCTGAGTCTGTGGTATAAGCGAGGAGGTATGCAAAAAATAATTTTTCCAAATAGAGCACTGGATACAGACTCCTGAAGTACAGTTGTCTGGAAACTTGAGACTCTTAGGAGCATGTAGGATCCTTTTCTAGTTGCAGCTCTATGCTTCAGGACTTGTATAGTGGAACAGAAACTGATAGTTGTAGACAAAACCTGTGACAGCAGGCATCAGAAGCAGAAAAGGCTTTACCAAGTGACTGCAAAAAAGAGGAAAATCCAGATGCAACTCACTGGGGCTCTCTTTCAGGAACAAAGCAAATCAGACACCAATCTGTCTTATCTGTTTTGAGAGACCAGAGGCTCGTGGGGAGCTCAGACCTAGGATGCTGCAGGAAGACGCAAGATTGTCTGGTTCTTGAAGAATTGCCCTTAGTTGTGATGTGCACCAATTGCACTGTCAGAGAAGACATGATGTGTTATCAAGGGTGATTTCATAGCTTTTGGACTGGAGAGTGTCAGCTCTGGTGATGTGTCAATAATGTTATGACAGGGGAAAGAAGGAACTAATGTATCCAATGGGTTAATTCATTCTGCACAGGTCCTGTTTCAAACTGGACTTTGGCTTTTATGTGGGTCTGAAAAGGATTGTTAAGCAAGGACCAATGCATCTGACAAGTATATTTGGGCTTGCTGACCTAATTACACTGAGGAATGCTTCTTATAACCTAAGTGCAATGGGTTAAGCAGTGAGGAAGTTAAGTAGTGTGCACCTGTCATGAACTGACTGATACAGGATGGAATTCACTTCACCTAAGTATTGATAGATACCTCCTAAGCTGGTCCCACTAGTTTCTGGTTTTCAGATTTCCTTATTTCTGTCTAGATTAACACTTGGCTAGGCTGAAATCTAGCAAATCACATGCATTTCTGTTATACGGGCAATATTCTTTAATGTTGCTTACTTTGGAGCTGTCCAGCCAAGCTATTTCCATGTCTACAGAGGCATATTCACCTTTTAAATGGGCTAGCTTTTAAACCAGGTTGGCTAAACAGCTTATGTTTCTCTTAACTTCTAAAAAGCATAATCTAAATTATTATTTTGACTGTAGACTTTTATCTTGGAGATAATCAGACTATAATTAGCTGAATCTTACCAACATTGTTCCCCTAATTTCACAATCAATAAGTGACACAAAAAATGGATATGGTAATCAGTTCAGTGAAGTCCACTGTAAGTAATATAAGAAAACCAAATAAAAATAAATCATTGCCCATCAGCTGGGTAAAGAAGATCAATGTTGCCAGACAAACAAAAGGGTGATGAGGCATGACATATTCAGTATCTAGTTATAAAAATCCACTTCATATATAAAGATAAAAGTGAAAAATTCTGAAGTATTTAAATGCATGGCATTTTGTTTAGTTTTCCTTCTCTTGTTAATGCATGAAAAGCAGAAGAAATAAGTGCAGACACTTGTATGTGAAGACATTTCTGCTGTACATATTACTCTGAAATAGAATACTGGTGTTCAAATATGAATATATTGTCAAGAAAAAACTCTCAGAAAAAGCAAATGAAAATGCAAATACAGTGGAGAGGATCAACAAAATTCAGACTGAATCCTTATTACGAACATTGATTTTTTGTGAGATAGAAGTGCTAAGTGAGATATTTTTATCTTTCTGAAAGGCCCTAATTTTCTGGAGTACCTTACATTTACCTGAGCAGATGGTGTGGTAACAGCATCACCAAAATATCAAATGAAATGTTTATTGATGAGAAACAAAAAATAAATCTGCTTTTCAAAGTAAGAGATCATGCCTCCTCTCCTTTTCCTTGCCAAGAAAAAATGTTAAAACCTATGACTTAAAATGCATTTAAAGTAAGTAAATTCCTCTCTCATCACTCCTGTGATTTTAGTGAAAAAATTTGAATTAAATTACCTTGCTCTCAGGGGTAAAAAATGACTCTTTTTTTTTTTTTTCCAAAGTCATGTGTGATTTACATATCTCACTTCAATATATGGGATGTTCTGCTTTCAGGTGATAGAGATAAATGTATTTTATTATCCACAAAAAAACCTTTTAATCCTGGAAGAAAAAAAGTAGGGAGTTCAAGAATCTCTGAATCACTTCTCTGCTTTTCCAAGTGAGAAAGTTTCGATATTTAAGTGTTTTCAATATTTTTTCCTGGTATTTCAGATATGTATGTGATAATCCTTCATTGTCCATTTGTATTACATAAGAAGAACACTGTTTAGGATACCTAGCTAAAAATTCATTTGAGACAAAGTATATCTCCAAATATAGATATTTTCCCTAAAAGTAGGTGTCTGAAGATACATCCTTAGAGCAGGTGATAGTGCAGGTCACTCAAACCCACCTGTCCACCTTCATTCCACTGTGCTGTAACTCTCTCTGTGTCACTGCCCTCTGTTAAAAAGATCTCAGAGCTGCGCTCTCTGCCAAGACCTCTGCTCAAAACTAGTTGTTCAAGGGAGAAGGCCAAAGAATTCTGTATAGACAGAAACAGAAAAAAGTCTCTTTCAAGTTGCTCTGGAGGTAGAAATGTAACTTCCTGTGCCTGCAGGCCACTGCCAGAACATCTGCCACCTCTGTCCAGAGGGCACCTGGCAAGCACAGCCAGCTGTGAGTCAGTGCAAGACCCGCAGAGCCCTCCTTCAGGCACATGGCAAACTGGGAACCTGCAACAGCAGGCAAATGGATGGGAATGGACAGGGTTAGCACAATTGCAGTTGAATTAATGTTCCTATTAACCCTAGACATTGCAAGTCTTCCCTTTTTTCCTATATTTCTTTTCCCTGCAGAGGTACTCTCATATGTGAATTTATATGGCCTTCTATGAATGCATATTCTTGTATAATTCAATTTTATGAGCATTTGGAGGCAATGAAGACTAAAGTAATCAGATGAATTGAAAGTATAAAGAACATTTTAGAAAATATCAATTATAAAAATATGTTTATTGTAGCACTAATTTTTGTGCTGACACCCGTTTCAGTTTAACTAAAAATTTTGCTGGCAATATTTGCTTGAAAACATAGTAGGTATTCAATCTTATTGTCTTTAAAATAAAAACCTGTGCAGAGAGTCTGAAATACCTTTTGTGTTATTACTTTCTTCTTTTTTTTTTTTTTAATCTTGAAAAGAAATTATGCATTTGGTGCTTTCATGACTATTGTTGCTACTTCTTGTGCTCTGAACTCTTAAAAATACTTTGCCTAACAGCAAACAATGATCACAGTCATATTGTAAACAAATTTGGAGAAACTCTTTGCTATAGTCCCCGAAAGCAGAATGATTGATTAAAACATTTTTGCTTTGAACGTTTGTAGCAAACGTTAACATTTACAAACCATGTCTATTGTTTGGAGAAACATCTTTCAGCAACTATTTTTCTTAAGATTGTTAATTGTTTTTAATCCTCTCCTTTGTTCTTTTTCAGGTTATTTTGTCATTTATTATTTATTCATCTGATTTTGATGATTCATTTGCACACATTTACAAAGTATCTGCAATTATGCAATTATATGCCTATATAATTTCTCCACTGAATTATGCAGCCTAGATTATTTTTTATTCCAGGAAAAATCTGCAGAGAACCATTTTTTCTTTTCCTCTCTGTCAGAGAAAATACATAGACTAAACTCAGTCTGTTTTGTTCATGAAAAAAAAAGATTCTGAAAAAACAAGCCTAATTAATCACAAGAACATAACTCTGCTGGAGTTGATTCTTACTACTATATCTTTTAAACAGCAGCTTTATGATTCCATGGATTTGTGGACGTGTTTCAAATGGAAGAATCCAAACTTAAATTGCACAAAATATTATTGAAAATATTTGTAGTTTTCTGACAGTCCACTACATTGATCCCTAGTTTTCACAGTTTTTTTTAAAATTATTTCTTACCCAACTAAACATTAGTTCTTACCCAATTAAACATTCAAATGTAAGATTAGCTTCCAGAATGTATGCAAATGGAATGGTGCATAAATGAGTTCATGTTATTTCTGTGATTACACATTTTTAAGAGATGAACTGAAAAAAAAATTCCACATTTTCCCAGGTTTGATGTCATACAAAAAATAATTCCATATGATTTTTCTATGACCCTTTCCACAAAGTTTCACCTAATATTCTAAAAAAAGAACAGTACTTCTTTAGTAGAATAGCCTTTGAATTGTGAGGGAAGTAGACTTTGTGTCTCAGGAAGGAACTATGAGAAACAAAAGTACCATTATCTTGATTTCAGTGTTGGAGACTCATAAAAAGAGAAGAAATTTTGATTACCTAAAACATACTTAGGATTACAACACGAACTCCTATGTTATCTTACCAACTAAATCAGACTTGCATGCATAGAAAGATAAACACTTTCCTCTGAGTCTTTTCTTATTTGCTTCTGAAAAAGAAACATGCTTTTCCAACCCAGTATATGTGCTCTTGCTGGTGGGCAAGATAGGGCAACCAGTGATCAGAGAAGAGTCTGTGTACTAAGAGAATAGGTCTGCTCTTTTTGTATGTCACATTATATAACCTACATCTGATCTTACTAGTAGAAAGCTGAAAAATATGAAAATGCAATGTGTCAGTATTCAAGCTTAAAGAGAGAAGGAAGGGAGAATATAACCTCAAAACCTTTTATTTGAAAATGGCTGGTAGTCATTCTCTTGCATAGATCTGTAAAAAAATTAAGGACAAGACTTATTATCTTGATCTCCTCAAATATGAATAAAAAAACCAACTGCCTTGTACCATGGCAAATTTCAGTAACAGAGTTGGCCATTCTGAACACTCAGCTCCAGCACTTTCTTTTCAAGTTCATATTGAACGTAACATTTACCTGAAAGGCTTAAGGAAATCATTATATGTTTAAGACAGCTCATTTAAAAGACTGCAGGCACTAGTTAGTCCATTGCCTCCTGTGGAAGATTTTCCAGTGTTTAATTACCATCACAGCTAGGAAAATACACCTTATTTCAAGATTGATTTTTTTTTCTCATTTCCACTTCAAGTCACTTAGTCCAGTTTTGCTTATGTCAGCAATGTTCTACCACACTGGTACAACATAACTTTGTCTACAAAAAGCAAGCAATTCTCAGTGTGTTATCTTTAGTATAGGAGTATTTTAGGAAGTTAGGCTCCACACTGTAAAGCTTTTTTCCTGGCTTTGAATGATTTACTTAATTAATACCTAATACCACAAAATTCTCTCCGCCACTTGCGTGATGGTTTTACTGTTAGCCTTGGCATAGGATACAAATATCAAAAAAAGGAGATCCATAGAGAAATTCTAAATGGAGAAGCATTTAACTGACAAGAAGTATTAATCCTGCCTATTTTGAACTGGTTGTCTGAATAGACCTCACAAGAGTCCTTTTGTCCCTGACAGTATGGTATAATGTGAACGTATGTAAGATCTTGTGATGTATAAAGTAAAAGTTAATTGTTGATTGGCAAGTAAGAGTTTCTATTACAATTCTAGGGAATAGAATAGACAATATGTTTATTCTCTTGATTTTATCAAGAACTTTGAATAACCTCTCTTGGAACTAGTTAGACATTAAATGAAGAAAAAAAAACCCAGAAAAAATATCATTCAATATATTTTTTCATGGCCACTTTCCCTTCTTTATAATTTAATGAGTTTTTAGATTTGCCTTATATATATCCATTGCTGTTTAAGGAAATATTGAGACATCTAGGAAGAAGGTTGAGGAAATAGATATTTATTCTAAACTGCTATCACTGAGATTCAGTGATTCATATCACAGTGACAGTTCCTTTCCTTCACAGAGTGACATGTTCAGAGATTTTTTGCTGTCATTACATAATAGAAACCTGATATAGGAAGAGTGCTTTTTTGGAAAGAAAATGGTCTTTTCTGCCCAAGTTTTATTGCAAGCAATTAACTAACTATAAGTTATACATCTGTTGCAGAGCTAAAGTTATGTTCTTTCATTCCAATCTACAGTTGCAGTAGGAAGGAAAGTTCAAGTTCTCATCCTTTCAAGAACGAAATCAAAACTATTAACATTTTTAAAACAATTGATGGTAAATTTAATTATACATAATTGCAAATTACCATAGAAAATTCAAAGGAATCATTCCTTTCTTTCTAAAATCTGTTGGATTTTTCCTGAGGCAATACTACTTTTGTCTAATGATAGCAGGCTCACATAACAAAAAGCTATTTTTCCACTCCTTTAAATATGTTGTCACAACTTATGTAAGATGGAATTTGGAGAGATTTCTGAACTAAGAGCTCTACTTTTGATAAAAGCTGTAAAGAACTGAAAATTAAAATTTATAGTACCCATAAACCAGATTATAATATGTGTAGAGCAAGTATTCTGCTTAGTATCACCTCAGCAAGGGTGCCAACCCACCCATATGAAAGACATGGTCACTGTCCTGTACATCCTAGTTCAAGAACTGTAGTTCGACAAGATGTTCTTGTTCTAGAGCATTTGGTACTAAATTAAAAGTGTGATAACCATTACTGCTGAAGTACTGAGCATTCTCTAATAGCTAAGAGTATTTTGAAAGTGGTGTTCATATTTTCATTTGCCTAAGGAGAAATATTTGAAAGCATTAAGTAGAACCATCATTTGAAAGAACAGCTATTTCATGGCACTGAAAACTTTTCAGAAAGAATTGTTGACATTATTTATGCTGTTTGCCCTTATATTATTATTTGCTTAGTGACTAGAGAAGAGCTTGATAGTATTGAAGAAGTGATAAATTAGTCCTCTTATGATTAACTGAATGTGCTAAGAAACAGAAATCTCCATGTAGAAGAACCTATCAGACAGAGAAAAATTTAATCCCTAATTAAACATGTAGGTTGAGCAGAGATGCTTCTGTGAAAAGCAGACTGCTGGCAGAACCTGGGGAGACAGACTTTTAGGTAGCATAAGGGAAGAATATGCAAGGAGGAATAAACAGGTCAAGTAATTAGAAAGCCTTTTGGTTTTGATATACCTTATTGTTAACTTTGATGCTTCTCTCCACAAAGAATCAACTGCTTGTATTAATATTCCAATAACAGTTGATTCCCACATATTTACCTTTGTAACTTTTGTAATCCTTCAAGGAGTGGGTTTGGACAGATTCAAAGAAACGTCTAGTTTGATATTCTGTCAGAGAAAGTCATAATAACTGCTGTCAAAATTTTCCACACCAAGAAATTGATACTCTATTATTGTTGGGTTCTGCTGTGTTACTCTAGGGCTCTTCATGGTCATAACTTCCTCAGTATATTTTTTCCCTTGTTTCTTTTTTAATCTTTAATTTATTTTTCTCAGATTTTAGGGGATTAATATTCCCTGAAAATTGTTTATTTGTATAAGATCAGTGAATTGTCCTAAAGATTATCAAATAAGTCTATTCTGAAATATCCAGTTCTCAAAACATTTGAACTAGCACGTGCTTATTCTGAAATTAAATAAAGGTCATAAATAAGAAAATAACATTTATTTATTCAATTAAATTACCCCTTCACACTATTTTGTTATTCTTGGGAATTTACCTGCAAATAAGAATAAAGATTCATCTTGACTAAATGCATTTATATGACATTTTAATGCATAAAATTTTTGTTATAACTGTCAAACAATTTGTTGTAGCATGCTTTTGAATATAAGTTGCCTATAAATATGCATAGTCTTGTACTTTAAATGAAAAGTTTTTGTATATTTGAGCCTGTAAACAATCTCTTTTTCACCTTTAAAAATGATTTAATTGGGCACAAGATGCGGTCTTTGTGGCTACTCTCTTGTTAAAGTTTAGATGCAGTGAAACAAATTTTCTTGGTATAAATTAACATAGTTTCTTGAAAAGCCATTCTTTTGCTAATGTGCAGCAGAAAATAGTTTTTATTTTCACATCATTTAAAACAATTTTTTAGTGTAGAATTTAAGGAACACTTCAAAAAGATATATTTGTAATGTCTGCATGGGGGTGCTTTTAAGGACATTGCTTATGCTCATTATAAATGTGTTTTTGTGACTAAAAATCTTTGAGATATTTTATTTCCCACATAAAAATACATTGATAAAAATATTTGAATCATAGTTTAAATAGAAGCTACTTAGATGTATTTGTATATGTAGACTCTTTTAATTTTTTCTTTAAAAAGATAAAACTATAATCAGTAAAATACTGAGCTCTTGAAAGACTCCCAATGAAAGGAAATGCTCAATTATAGAGTAAATATTATCATTTTTCCTCCACACTGTATATAGATATGGAGACAAAAAGAATAGATGAACTTGAATACTATATAGTATATTGCATTTGAATATTATACAAGCTGTCATTCTTAGCCATAAGCAGGTAAAACAAGTATGATTTCAACCTCAACTTCATTTCTCCTACTTTTATGGATTTAAGCCTGACCATTAATGGCCTTTTTGTGATTTAATTTCTTTCACAAATATACTTAATTGCTTACTATGTCCTATAATGTTCAATAAAGCAAAGCAATGAAGCAAAAAAGTAGAAGGACCTCTTAAAAAGGCTGAAATGAAACTCTTATGAAGACAAGAGTGACTAATGCCTTGGTGCTAATTACAGCGGTATAGCCAAAGCATATAAGCAGTGTGAAACCTCATTAAGCTCAATTAAGATGTAGGTTTAGAATATTTCTGGACAGGGAGATGAATAAAAAGTGTGTAGTTTATTAGTCTCCAATGTTAACCTTTGCTTCTCAGTGGGGAGTATTGTCATAGGGTTTGGCTATGTGCAATGAATGAAGGTTCCCTTTCAAACTTGAAGAGGAATAGACATTCTATATGGAGTTTACAAGAAAAATAAGACATGTTTTTAATATTTGTATACCTTTACTAAAAAATTCTATTAATAATAATGTTTTTCAATAAAATTTAAAAAAAATACAAAAAAAAGGAAACATTTAGAGGTATTTTAAGAATGTTGTGGCAGAAATTAGGGATTTTACTTGTTCCGTGGCCTAATAATTTCTGCACTCTCATACATAAAAATACATTTCTAAACCTGCATTTCTCTGTCAGTCTCTGCAAATATATGCATAGTTCAAAATCATTACAAAAATAATAAATGACAAATATTATTATAATTCTTTTATATAGTTACTGGGTAGCTCAGTTTCCCTGAGTAAGTTAGGATATGCTAAAACAGTTAGGAGTGCTTTTATTAATTCTACATTATTGTGCATTAAACATCTATTTCCTGATTTAGTAAGTGTGATGGGACACTGAGAAAAAGGGGCAATGGTCAAAGGAGATGGATGTGTTCTCTGGTAAATGTTAATGAGAACACTGATTGCAATAAAATAAAGGTAATAAATCAAGAATATATGTCCTCATCTTGGCAAGTTATAAGCATATGTTTAATTTTAAATTAGTATTCCACTGATTTTAGCACATTTAGATTACAACCTTTTTTTTTGCACCTTTCCCACTCTTCTGAGAGCAGGCAAAGCAGCTCTGACTCCACTTTCTGAAACTAATCCTACATTTTGATGGCAGCAGAGGTGATTTGCATGTCTTTGAGACAACTAGTCCAAATGTTGTAACAATGTCATATCCAGTGCAGAAAAGGCCAGTATTGTTCTGAGTTCCAGCATTAATTTTGCAGGTATTGGCATCCTACCAGCTCCTAGAGAGTCAATGTTCTCATTTTTCCAAAAGGATGTTAAAGGTTTTGATATCTGATTGTGCCTGGTGTACCTGCTGGGACAGACCTCAGCTTTCAGCTGATCTCTGTGCTTTACATTTAGCTCTGTTTAAACTACAGTGTACGAACTTAGGGACTTGGCCTGGTTAGTTTGGACAAATTGCATCAACATGAATAAAAGAGCTAGACAAGTAGCCAAGTAGTCAACTAGTACTTAATGGCAATTCATTTGTTGCAATACTTTTAAGTAATGCTTAGTCCTGATGTATTCTAGCTCTGTATTAATTTTAACCAGATATAGTGTAATTTTTGAAACATAACTTAAGCAAAATATTTTTTTTATTCTTTGCCTCTAACTAAAAAAAGTTTCTTATATTTCTGTGCAAGTAAGGAATGACTAGCACTAGAAACTTCAAGCATTTTTTCAGAGCCTTCTCCTTAATTCTGAGGAGATCAGAGTATGGGTATGAAGTACAACTTTTCTATATTGACATTAAACATCTCTTGAGTCAAGAATGACACTGGGAAACAACACTGATGTATAAAGAGTAAGACTTGACAGTTACTTTTTTCTTTATTTATAATGGCCAGTTTTTATCTTCCCAAACAATAATTCAAATAAGGGCAAATGTTTAAATTTGGCATTCAACTAGTCTGTCTGAGACCAACTAACTTTCAGAACTGTAGAACTCTGTAAAGATATAAAAATATTTATATATTAACATATTAAAAATACATGCACCTGTATTTAAGAACACTCATGCACAAAATTATGAAAAACAACAAAACCAATGGTTTTATTCAGCTTCTGGATCTTCACTAAACATGTCTAGGAGATCAGAAGACAGTCTCAGGATATATTGCATGAAAACTGCCTGAGAAACTATTAGATTTTATAAGTGTTACACATCAATATGAGGTTTTTCCATAACTCAGTGGTTGTTGAGTCAGTGCCACCTTTAGTTAGAGTACTGAAATCTAATATTTACACTGTGCCCAGAGCTAGCCATGCTAACATTAAGCTGAGCTCATATGTACTGTTTGGAAGGCCGGAGCCTAATTATAAATCTTCTGATCTCTCTCCAACAGTGTATTTCAATATTATATGTTCTTTCTACTTTGTACCTGTAATCTCATGAGTAAAAAGTCTGAATTTATTTCTGAGACAATTATACAGATGACTCTTTTTAGATGTTGCGTAGGGTTACAATTTAGTTTTTAGCATTTCCCTATCAGTATTCAAATTGCTATTTTTAGGTATGCTTCTTCATTTTTAACAAATACTTTTGCAGAAAATAATATTAAAATCCTTTAGAATTTTTGTGCTGTCAACCTTAGAGCTGCATTAACATACCATTAACCATATTAAAACAAAAATTTAGAAGAAATAACTTAACTTTCACCTCAAGGTGCTCTAGCATCAACATTGACCATTGAAGCCAAAGAGTGCAGGAAAAAGAATCCCTTCGGATAAAGGGAGAAAAAAAAATCCAACCTTTGCACTTCCACTCTGTGTTAAATGTGGGTGGAAACAAGACTATGGAAAATAGAGGTTTGGTCTTGCAGAGGTCTGAACAGCTTCTAAAGGTGCTGACTCTGGCCCTTTGGCCATTCAACACAATGGATTTAAGAGATGTTCTATAAAAGGGATCTTGGTTAAAAGTACTGCATTTCTAAAGGTTACTGGCAAGCCAACTCAAGGTAATGAATTTTTTTATTATGTCTGCTCCAAAATAGTATGAATTTGATCTGTGTTATTCTCAGAGCCACTTGAACTGCACAAATCTGTGCCCAGGGTATTCCATTCATAATAAATACTCTAGCCAAAAAAAAAAAAAGCATTGCAAAAAGTAAATTTCCTGGGTTCTTTTCTTTTTCCTATCAACTTTTTTTCCTGCTTTTCAATAAAAACTCCTAAGTATGAACACTAAATAATAGCAAATTTTCTCCCCTCTCACACAGAATCTCAAACATGACTGCAAAGAAATGTTTGGTTCTTGTCTTGTCATCACAAATAGATTCTGGCTGAATGCCTACATAATCAATGCAAATATTTTCAAAACTTCTTCGTGAACTGTGTCAGCATCTTAATGTTTAATAACGAGATCAAAACATGAGAACTTATGCCAGTATCATAAACAATGTCACTGACGATTGATTTGCAGATCTTGTATTTGTCTCATCATCACAAATAATCCCCACATGTTTTCTAATTTCTCCACCCTTCACCTGTGTGTAGGGTTGTAGGGTAACTTGCTCTCAAAATTCCTGCATTATTATTGTTTTGTTTTCTTAAATTTTTCTATGTGAATATAATGCTTGGTAGAAACACCAACAACCTGGTTTTCCTTAGTTATAAATTTAATATGTAAAGATTTTTTTATCCAGTTAGTGCAATTTATTATTTCACAATAAAAATTGGTAGAGTTTGTTGGGTTTTATTTTCTTTAAGCAATGCCTGTATTTGTTTAAAAGCAAGAAACAGCACTCCTGGAGTGTTATAGAAGAGATTTGCATTTTTTATTCTGTTTTTATTTTGATCTCTTTTTTTCTTTTTCACACAAGCATCCTTTAGACCACAGTTTACAATCAGTGAATATATATATTAACAGCAATTAGACCCAACTAATTATCTTATCACAGAGGAAAAGGTTAGAATTAAGTTTCTTCATTGGACACCTGCTGTGTAGATAATTAAGTATCTCTATGGTTTCTTTCATTACTGCATTCAATAATAGCTAAATATCAGGGAAACTAGCCATAATCAGACACGATTTGAGGAGATACAAGGCAGAGAGAAAAGATAGACAAACAATATATTCAAAAGGAGGTACAAGTGCCTAGATTTTTCATCTTAAATGCAAATTCAGTAAGGTAGAACTGTGGAGATAGCCAAATAGTAACATAATCAGGTAGGAGCACCTTAAAACTTGGAAATAAGAACATACTCTAGAGGTACCTTGGGTTACACTGTGGGGGATTTTTTTGTCATTTCTTACTCTATCCCTTTGTCCTTTCTTGCTAATTAGTCCAGTGGCAAAGCCAGTGTCATTGTCCATATTCTTGTGTTATCCTTCCAAAATAGTTTTTACTTCATGCCTATGTTTAGATTACTCGTTTCTAATTAAGCTTCCCATTTTCCCTGAAGAACTGAACTGAGATGAAATTTGCTATAAAAATACAATTTGCCATCTATTATAGACTTTTTCCAATCCTATGGTCATCTAATATGTATTGATTTCAAACTCCTCAGAAAAACATCAATCTGCTATACCTACATTTGACTTCCCAAAATGATGCAGGTGTCACTGATTATAAGATTCCTGAATAGTGTATTGAAATAGCCAGAAGTTTTTGCATATTTCTAGAAATTGAATCTGCGTATGTTAACCCAAGCCTAAAAGTTAAATGGATGAGGTCTTTCTCTGATATTTTTCAAAGACAGTTCCTTTCCCTGAGTAATCAAAACATCTGTGATAACTTGCTTGCTATGTGCCTAAAAAACTATGCTAAGGTCAAGTTTCTAAACCTTACACAGCACAGTGAGAACAATGTCTCATCACTCTATGTTGATCTTTTAGCCTCCAGCATAAATATATATGAATAGCAATAATAATAATTCACCAAAATCACTAAAGGAAATATTTTCAGTAACACTAAAGCCACCTGATAGCTTCAGATTGGATTCTGCTAATTTTACTTCCTCATTATTGTAACTATTTTCTTAAAATAAGGATAAAATCTTAGAATAGTTTAGGCTGGAAAATACCTTTATAGTTATTGCATCCAAATGTAAACCACATATACATGTCCCTTAAATGCCTCCAGGGATGGAGATTTACCACATCCCTGGGCAACCTGTTACGATGCTTGACAAACCATTCCATTAAGAATTTTCTCCTTGTGTATGATCTAAAGCTCTTTTGAAGCATGAGACGGTAATTTCCCTCTGCCATTGCCTTGTATTTGGGGAAAAGAGACGAGCCCCCACATCATTACAGTCTGTTTTTGGGTTTTTGTAGAGTGTTAAGGTCCCTAAGCCTCCTTTCCTTCACACTAAACAACCCCAGCTGCCCTAGCTGCTCCTCACAGGACTTGTGCTCCAGACCTTTCACCAGCTTTGTTGCTCTTCTTTGGAAAATCTTCAGCACCTCAATGTCTTTTTATGGTGAAAACCAAACATGGGATTTGAGATGTGTTCTCACCAGTCCAAATTGAGTAAAAAGTCCAGGAAAAATCTGCAAGTTTCAGGATACAAGTGAATGTAGGATTAATGAATTACACTACTACAAATACAAGTCAAAATAGTTCAGTTCTATAATTTAAAAAAAAAAATCCCTCTGATATTTTTTATTATCAGTCCACCATAATGAATAAAAGGGAGTGACCTTTGAAATTTTTCACTCTTAGATAAGGATAATTTTGCATTAAAAAAAAACTACAATGCAAATCTCGTTAGATTTGCAGTCAGAAGCAGTTTCTTAAAAAGATTAAATATAGTCAGAAGCTACTGTGTGATACAAATTCCATGGAAGACAGGTATTAACTAAGGTCAAAACTTTCAAATCTTAGTTTTTAGAACTGATGTCTATAAATATTTTACATCGAAAAGAAAGTTGCTTCAGTACTGCTCCATTAATTTTCAAAATGCAAAATAAAGTGAAATTACCAGCTATGATGGTTATTTTTGGTTACCTTTCTGTTCAGGGTGCATTGTTTTAATGTCTCCTTTTTGCAAAAAATAAAATCATTATATAGCCTGATTTTTATATCCAATGTGAATTAGACTCAAAAAATGTGACACCAATTCAACATCTTATCATCCATATTTATTAGTCAGCACAGCTACTATTTGTTAAAATTGCACTTTATTGAGTTTGATAATCACTGCTGTGTATGAGAGTCCCAATTATGTTCTCACTATCAGTCTTGCTATCCACAAAGTCTTACATAAATTTTGAAAGTAAAAAATACATATAATTGGCTTAATCTTCCCTCTTCTCCAACTGATAACTGATCTAGAATCATGCAGAGATACCTGAATTTCTTCAAAATTAAATAGGTCTGTTCATGAAAACCCCATGGATATGCAGTCCGTGGAAGAAAATGATAATTCATGTGAAACAGTTCCTTTAGGATAGAACATAATTTGATATTTTCATGTTCCAATAGATATTTATATTCCTGTATTTAACATCTAGCTTAAAAACAAAAATCTTGCTCTTCTACAGAGTCCATAGGCATCTATATTGCAGCTTAGAAAGCAGTAAAATGAAACAGTCCAGATATCATAATTCTTAAGCCTACAATACATTTCACACTTCAATTCTACAAGCAGTTTAAATTTTGACTAGTTTTTACACTGAATTATTTCAGGTGATTCTCAGAAACAGTGCTCTTGAGATTAGCAAACATATAGCTACTAGATCAAAACATATGAGTCAGAGATGACCCTCTGCTCCTCCCCCAAGATAAACATCTCTTGACAAATGCTCTAGATCTTGTGTAAAGCATGATGCCAACATTGTTTTAGGCACTCTCAGCTACAGCACTCCTATGAGATTCAGGCTTTTCCCAGTGAAAAGTAAGAGATGTACATTATATAGCTGAAAGCCTTGAGTGAAGTTAGTAAGCATCACAGCAATGTCACTAAAGGGGTAGGAAATTACAAATAATAATTATATCCAGAGTAATACAGCTATACCACAAAAGAACCAGCCTTCAACATTTTTAAGTCCTCTAAAATATATTGTCAGAAATAAAAGAAAATACAGAAATCTCAGTAGAGTTTATGGCTACTCCATGCTTCAAGCATTTTAATCTCAGTTCTAATATTGTCTTGTTCCAACAGACTGAGTTCACAATCTTGACAACCTTTTATTTTCCCATAATCTGTAATTTGGGGTTTATGTTTTGGGCTTGTTTGGGTTTTTCCCTCAGTAAACAAGTGATGCAGGTAACTTAACATCTTCATTCTTAAAACAATATACACAGTGAAATGACAGTTTACAAATATTGATGTATGAACCAGTGAAATGAATTTCAAAGCAAATAGATTTTCCCTGATTAATAACCCTTGACTGATTCTATCGATAGGTATGATCAGCTTCTACTGGAAGACCACCAAAAGTCTTTTAAATTGCAAAGGAATTATTCTGCTACATATTGAGGGTCATTATCAGCTCCTACAAGAACAAAGACTCTTAGATTGTTTCTACTTTGAAATAAAGTTAAAAGGATAAAAGTCCAAGTCTTATATTTCTATTATTGAAGACAAACATGTTTCCTAGGGAAAAATACAATCAGTCTCCTCCTTACTAACAAAAAAGAAGGAAAAAATAATGAAAATTTGCAGTACAACAGCTATTATAGGACACCTATATCTGTAGTCATTCTCGGTTACCTGCGTCACATTCTGAAAGTGATTTATTAATAAAAAAATTACCAAATTACATGGAATTCCATCAACTTTCTTTAGGGTTCTGGAAATTTCATTGTTAGTATGCCAGTGAAATAGAAACAGGACTTCTAGCTTCTGTTTTTGATTATGCAAAGCATGTTTTTTTCCTCTTACTAAAGACTACCAAAAAGTTTCTAGACAATGGTTAAAGCACTTCCCATATTATGATTCAGAGTTTTGCTAAATATGCTACTCAATTGAGCAAAAAGTGCACAATTAATGATTCAGACAGCCCTTGCCATACTAGAGAACAGTTATGAGATCTTCTTACTAGTATTTCCAATAATCTTTCCTAATCACTAGCTGAATTTCTTTATGTCCCTCCATAGGAGAGGACCTTAACTCAGACATCCTTCTTCTTCCTTTTGAAGACTGAGTACATATAAGGTCTTGTGAAACAAAAAATTAACAGTGTAAAAGATTAAGGATATTATAATTTGATAAGCAATGATCTGACAAACTTAAATTGTATCCTAGATCCACAAAAATAGGGCCTTTCATAAGTTTTAGATGAAGGATGTTCTGGATGACTTCCTGACCTGCACTTAAAATATTTCATTCTTTTGAAATAAATTGGTTGAAAGATGTACAGTAATGTATTTATTAAAATCTTTATTAATTTGCTACTATTGGGCTGTCAGGAAAGGGAAAAATTTATAAGGATTGAATGAATATTACATTTTACACTGCATATTACATTACAGTCTCTATATCTGTGAAAATGCTGAACTATTTGAAATGGGGTGTATCACTTTAGGGTCTGAATGTATTTTATTGTTAGTGGTGAGGTTTTTATCTGTTTCTTTAATTTTGTTGTTTTTTAAATTCTCATTACAGTATTATTTTTCACTCAAATCTGAGTTCAATGCTCACATAAACTCCTATAGTAGTCCTGGATAGAGAATGTTTGGAATCTGCAAAGTCACTTATAAAAATCCTAACAAAAAAAAAAAAAAAAAAAAAAAAAAAAGTAGATGAGGCATTTTTATCATTGTGAGAAAGTCTTGTATAAGAAAAAAAAAAAAAAAAAAGAAAAAACCAAAACCAAAAAACTCAGTAAGGGTCCAAGAACACACAAGCAACAGCCAGTGCCACGTATATTCATTTACTTTAGCTCTGAAATCATGATGTGTTAAGAAAAACATCCTTTGAGAACAAAATTCCAATTTTTCTTTCTACAGAAACACTCACGAACATAAGAGAAAATTTTTGATACGTATTTTGTATATTGAAATACATGGGAGATTTAAACGTAATCAGAAAAAAAAAAAAATTATTCATTATGAACTTCTGGCTAATGGGTGATAATAGGCATTCAACTCTATTTTTTTTTTAAATAAAACAGGTATCACAGTGCAGCAGCAATAAATTCTATTGAGAATTCTTTAATTATTGCAAGTTTATTGAAATGGCTGAGCAACCTTTAACCTTTTGTCTAATTCAAACATAATTAAAAGCAAAAGCCTGCAAGTTTCACTATTATGTATCTTACCATCAAGTGTAGTCATGGAATTATTATGTATGTAATCCTACAAGCATATAGCAGAGAAAATGAGATTACTCAAATATATTCTTCCACTTCAGTAACATTCACATGAATATTACATATACAGCCATCCTGTAGAAATAATAAGATTAAAAATGCTCTACTCCCTCTAAGGATAATAAGAAAAAATGTAGTACTATACATTATTATATTTCTTAATTCATTTTAAAAGACAATAGAGAACATTTTTATGTATAATATTAAAAGTGCAGAAGTGTCACTATTAGTTCTTCATAAATCAGCTCTTGCAATATGTTATCAACATATATAAGGGGGACAGTGAAACTTCCATTTATTTTACCAGTCAAAATGGAAAATATATTGGAAAAAAATAAGATTATGTAATATCCATTTTCCCTGAATGCAACAGAAATTGTCATACAAAAGGAAAATTTAATTCTTAAAATGTTAAGCTTTTTTCAGCTTTTAGTTAGTTCAGGACCCACTCTATCACAATTTTTCTCAGGACCAAGTAACACACATGAATTCAGGTTGTTTGATCATTGTTGATGCCCCTTTAGGCTGTTTTTCCCTTCAGGCACAGAAACAGAAAAGTGTACATTTCAGGTGCATTTTCTCCTGATAGGAAGAGAATTATCAATATATTTAACAAAACAAATACAAATCTTTTATCAAAACAATTAATTAGTAACTAACGGTATTGCACATAAGAACCCTGAAATATATATTAAAAAAAAAATACCAATAGAAATAAAATAGCTTCTAAAGGACAGGGTAGATTTCATATTGGTAATAATTATCTAGAAGTTTTTACCAATGTTTGAACTAGGTCCTTCACCATTTCTGTAAAGATCATACAATTTTCATGCAAAAAACATACAAAGATAGGCATTTATCTTGGTAGAGATCACAGTATTTCAGGAAATGAAACTACTAAAGGAGAATCAATTATACATTTTTAGATTATATAGTTCTGCTGTTCATACAATTACCAGTTTTAAACCATAACTATAGTATATCAAGTTGGATTTTTCTGTTTTCTTGGAAAAAAAAGGTAAGATTGCAATAGAGATATATTTTTTCAGAGATCAACAGGATTTAAAACAAAAAAATCCCAGAAAGAGGAGTGACATAGTGATTCTGAAAAACATTAGTTTTTCCAGTGTGACTTTCCAAATGATATCTGGGCATGTGGCTAAATCAAATAAAGAGTGGAAAGGTTAAAAGGTATGCTAAAGGCCAGGACATTTCTGTGACTAACTGCAGAACTCTTACATGAGCCAAAATGTAAAGTTAGTGTCGCTGAAGGTCCAGGAATAACTAATCTGGTAAATAACTGGTACTCTAAGGTGCAATAAACAGAAGCCCAGTAGGTTAGACAAGTTACAGAAGATGATGGTTAACTTTCAGACCTTACTTAGGAACACAAGAGATCAACAGACTGATGAAAAATAAATAAATAAAGCAAGAAAAAAAATCATAAAGAAAGCAGAAGTCTCTATTGATAACAAAGAGCTCGTTCACCATGACCATTTTGCTCTTCCCAGGAAAAAGCTTTGGCTGCTGGCAACTTGTCTTTGTCCTCCAACAAAGTATCCAAAGGTACACTGAAAAGGTGAATATGACATCAGAAAGAAGGAGTGG
Organism: Erithacus rubecula; assembly: GCF_903797595.1. Classification (NCBI taxonomy): domain Eukaryota; kingdom Metazoa; phylum Chordata; class Aves; order Passeriformes; family Muscicapidae; genus Erithacus; species Erithacus rubecula. Next base: position 61,810,501 of record NC_136658.1, read on the forward strand.
ATAGAAGACATTCCTAAAAAATTTAACTCTATTGGCATTAGTGTGTTTTTCTACATTGATTATATAATTTGGACTGAAACACTGCTATAGGATTAATTGAACTAACAGTAAATCCTGAATTTAGCAGTGTATTTTTCATTTCCCAGCACAGTATTTTGAGACATGTAATGCACATGAGAATCTGAGATTTCAGACTGAAATTTACGTGGATACTTAAAGTAGCACTATAGTAGCATCCATATCTTTCCTGAGGCAGGTTTAGAGGATCACCTCTAGCCACGTGGAACAGAGAAAGCCATGCAAACACAGTTACTCTATAAGACCATGGTTTTGTGACTGGGCTCTATTTTATGACGTGTTGAATGCAAACATAGGGAGGAAACCTCCAGAGGTGATGGAAAAAACAGAGGTGATGTCTGCACTCATCATTTAGAGCTATACCTGGAAAGGGCTGCATAGATCTTGGATTCCCCCTAGCCTGGCTACTAAAATGATAAGGAAATTCTTATATGCTGTAAATGCACAATGTCTACATGCAACAACTGTGTACGCATTTTACATATATATGCACATATATTACATAATATATATGTAATATATATGTAATATATATATTACATATATATGCATATATATTATACATACATATATATATATATACACTCACATATATATTATATATATACATTATACAAATACATATGTGTATAATGTATGTAAACATCCAGCAAGGAAATTAGAAATCACACTGAATAGAAATGATGGAGGGATGGGGCCAGTTTTAGACATCAGAATAGTAGTCTGTTGTGTTGCTATTCTTTAGCAATAAATTGCCAATCCTATTTCTTAGTCACTGCCAATTATTATTACTACATATATAAAAAGGTCTTTGAGACTCAGAACTTAAACCAGCAGCAGCATGTAGCTGATACGCTATAGTAAGAATTGATAGCTACAGTGCTAGCTCTCTGAGATCAAGATGACCATGTCTGAGAATTCTTTGACAAAGGAAGCTGGAAATAAAGCAGGAATATTCGTTCTATCCCATCCTGATTCTCTCTTCACTGATGCTTTGTGTTCCAAAAATCTCTCTTAAATAGAAATGAGGTGATCTTACCTGTTAAGGTCATAAAATATGATCTTGTACTACCTGTAGTTGTTTGCATTTTGCCAAATAGTTCCATCTTACTCTACATTCTTTCACAGATTTTACTGCTTGCATATATTTTCCTGAATCCTTCTTGTGCACCTATCCTGCAAGTCTTCTTTGCAGTACAATTTTATATATTGCTGACATTATGTACCTTGTGTTACAGAGTTATGAATCGCTTAATGTACTGATTTGTTTTACTGGTATCCAGGTGTTAAGACAAAGAAATATTAATTTAATCTTATTTAGTCTACCTCTACCTTATACATACAACATATTCTGGCTACAATATTGAATGTAATCAGCTGTTCTCTAACCTGTTCTACCTCTCTGACACTCCTAACTGCATAGTGCCTGCTTTCACAGGCAGATATGAAAAACATAGTTTAAAAAAAAAATATCTGGTGGTTTGGTGACTGTGGTAATGCCCTGGGATGTGAAGAATGCCCCCACAGAAATTTAAATCCAGGTCTTCTTATCTCTTAGAAAATGTTTTTGAAAATATACTCAAAAGCATTTGATTTTAAGTGAGGTAACTGAAATAACAGCACAGAGTTATGAAATGCCAAGTACAGCTTGTTCTAAGCATACTGAACGCATTAAGTCTCTTCCACATTTTGTTGCATTTTACCTAGACATTTGCAGCTGTAAATGCATGCATGCTCACGATCTTCAGTTTTGGGGTCTAGAATATCTTCAAGTGACTTAACAAGTTTGACAGTGTTTTTCTATATCATTCTCCAGGAACTAAACATAAATTTATTTGCATATCCTTTTCATCTATAATTTGTTTTGTAGTGTTTAGAAACAAGCTCAGATTTTGAAAGAATCCACACTTTTTTGAGCCTGGTTCTGAAAGCAGTATTTTGTATGTGGCTTTAAATATAACTGAAAGAAGAAATATTTGAAGCTGAAAAATAAAATGTATGCACACACACATATACATTTATCATAATATAGAATGTTTAAATTAATGCAGGTTGACTGAAAATAGCATCATATACATTAATAATACATGAAATAATTCCTCTTGAGATATTAAATTATATATTCACAACAATATTCAGGAATATTATTTGATGGTTACATTACACATAGTGGAACTACATCTTCTAGCAAATACTATCTAGCAACTCTCATCAGACAACTCTCTTTATTGTTAAAACAACACTTCTGTGTGTGTGCCTGTAGATTAAATCATAAATATTTACGTTTAGCAAACTACAGGGTTTAATTTTAGCACAATTAAGAGAATAATCATAATTTTAAAAATCCAACATGCTTTAACAATCTTGTGAATACTATAAATATAATATATTTAATTTTTTAAAAAATTACCAAAAGAATTTTGATTTACTATTACTATGGAGAGAAAAAAAAGCTGTATCTGTCAAAGCTTAATCCATACTAGAGTAGAATTTATTTTTTATGTGTTTAATATCTAGGTAGATTTGGATCAGTCATAACTATCCTTTCTATTTCTCTTCATATAATGAGAGCATTGCTAACTTATTTCATGAAGTTCCTTCTTTTTTTGTCCCACAAAGTTTATTTCTTTATGATGAAATAAATGTAGTACTACACACCAGAATTTATCATTATGCAATTTTATAACTAACTGTTTTCATCTAAATAACAGAGACAAATAAGGGGTTTAGGCTAGTGGGGTTTGGGACCCAAAGGGTTTAGCAGGCATTAGTGTAGGTCTAGGCATAGAATAAACAGTTTACTTAAGACTAAGAAGAGCAAATTCTGTGCTCAGATAAAGAAATCCAAATTGATAATTGTCTGAGTTTAAAATTACTTAATTAAATCCTTTAAAACGATTACACAGAGACCTTTTTAAAAAAGAAACTAAACTCCAGAATCTGCACATTGACTACAGATGCAGACTTAGATGAGTAGCCTGAATTAGATGCCTGATATTAAGGCAAAGATTTTTAGTTGATCACTGTAGGGTGAGGAAATTGCCAATTTCTTGTATGGCTAAGCAAGAGATCTTCAATAAATACATGTGAATTTCTCATGAAACATCCACAAATGGTGTACTTCTAGCAAAAATCAATAGATAGCTTTGTAACAAAATGTTTACTAATATACCAGTGCAAATATAATGCCTCTAATGTTTCTGTGGCCAATCCAAACAGATTTTGTGTTTAGTTAATTTTTTTTTTCTGAAATACCAAGTTTATTGGGATTGACAGTCAGCTTCCTTGGTACACAGAATCAGTAAATTAGAGCCAGTTGGAAAATAGAGCCAGTTATTAGTGAAAACAGCAGTGAACTGAAAGCAAGTCAAGAAGACTTGAAAGACATTTATTTAAGGTCTTGGTGCCAGAAGTTAATTTTTATATATATACAATCATAAAAAGTATTGCACAAAAATTATGAGGCACATTCATAAAAGTACATCCACAATTCATAAACCTTCAGTGTTAAAAAACAAAACAGAAAATACCCCACAAACAAACAAACACGCCTTCTTTTAGGCTGTGAAGCTCCTCATCACATATCCAAAAATTAAAAAATATATGCACTCTTTGGAGAGTACACTGCAAAGAAAAATCACCTGGCAGTCATTTTCCAACTCTTTTCACAGGAAACCACTGCACTTTGACAGCATTTTCTGTCAGCTATTAATGGTTGTTTAATATGTTCGCAACATAAAATATATTATGAAACTATTAAAGTTATACCACACGAATGTCTAAATTTTGCCTATGTAAATAGCTTTAAAAAATTGAATAGTGATGGAGTGTTGAGGATACTGGTTAGTATTTATAAAATATATTTTGAATTATAATTTATTTGTCAACACTGTAAATCTATTATAATAAAAAGTTTTCTTTTGATACCAAACTAAAATTATCCCTGAGAGAAGAACTATTAAAGTGTTTTTTACTCCAGTTTTTTCATCTGATTAGGATAAAAAATTTGCTAAAAGTGTACAAGATTTGAATTGTTTGAATCAGAGGCCCCTTTCACTGCCAAAAATAGCAAACCCAATCATGTTGCCACTTATATAATCAAAAATGAAAAAAAAAATATCCTTCTGGAAGCAGGAAAAGTTTATAGCTGACCTGATCCATGCAATAAAAAATAAAATGATATTCCATTCATAGATTTTTGGTGCAAGTGGTAACTCCTCAAATTGCTGCAATTATTACTTTGTCTAGAAAACAGACCACTGCCTCTTCTTGGTAGATGGGAAGGAATACCAGTGTTCCCAAAAAAAGGATGAGTACATAAGTTAATTTCAAAAATATTACAAAACTGTAAACCAGCATAGGATTAGAACTGTTAAAAATAGATGTCATAAAGTGTGTGAGTGTAAGAAAATATCTTGTGAGAAAACCATGTTTGTATTTCTTCTCTCTTCTAAAGTTATGTCTGACTATAATCTAGTATACAGTGCTCTTGATAAAAAAGCTATTTTTATATAAAAAGAAAATTGTATTAAAAGACATGCTTGTTCAACAATTCATATTATTGTCTTGATATAAAATAAATTTCAGATTCCAAAATTCTTCCTGTGTCTTCTGACATTTAAAGAAAGTTTCTAAGTTTTTAAGGTGTAAATCCACTAAAATACTTTAGATAGTATAAAAAAACCTCTCCTCAGATTTCTGATCTTTCTGCATGTTTACAATGTCACATTATAATACAGAATACAAATTAAAGATTAATTACACAGTGCCAGTTACTGAAAAAGAGACATTGTAAGCAATTCTCCTTTATATTATGAAGTTTATTTAAAATATGCACTGCAGTGACAATAAATGAGGGCTTATTCCTCTTCTGTTATCCTGCAGAGTTGATTCCTAGAATTCTATAAATAACTGACATTAGACTGGAAAAATAATCAATAAGTTGAAAGAAAAAAATGAGACTGAATCCTTAAATCACACTGGTCCGCCACAGCAGCAATCAGCTTGACCTGACCCTCAGTTTCCTATCCAGCATTGTATCAAGTAGATAATTTAAAATATCACAAAGAATGATATGTGCCAGCAAGTGTGGACATACACTGCTAGTCAGTAATAAAGCAGAACATTACCACTCGGCAGAGTGAAATTAAGATTTTAATTGAAGACTGTGACAGAGGTGAGATAGATTTTACTCCAGGGATAAAAAGAAAATCACAAAATCAGACTCTTGTGGAGACATGCGGTCAAGAGGGTCTTGGTGATGCACATGGGAAGTAGTTCTGAGAGGTACTACTGCAGACACACAGATGGAGTGGCTCTGAACACAGGAGACTCCAGGGGCAGTAGGAGAGGATCCAGGGAAGAGCCGAAAAGAGTGTAGAAGAGGCATCAAAGTGACAGTCAGAGGATGCCTTGGCCCAGCACTAGGATAGTGGACTTCACAATTGTGGCTGCTGTGATACTCCTATGAGCATAGGAAAAACTTAGATTAGGCCACCTGGTTTGTTTTTTTGTTTTTTTTTTTTCATAAGAGACAAGTAGATCCACATTCTCGATCTAAACAGCTGAGAAATAGCAAGGAAATCCCAAAAGGATGCAACTACTTCATCTCAGGTGAGATCAGCCGTTCCCTATCTGAGCAGTCTACCTCTACTTTCCAGTCCCAGCCACCCATTCTGATCAGGAAGTAAGCTGCAGCACCAATAATACACTAGGGTTAGGGTTCAGAGAGTCACAGAGCCTGCAGCTCCAGGGGCCCTTGGGCTGGAAAAAGCATGTCAAGCGGATCATGACTAGGTGACAATATGACTGCCTCAACGCTCTTCCAATCTGGGTCATGCTGACTGGACCTCAGATGCAGCATCAAGAATGCCTTGGGGTAGGTAAGGGCTGGGATTGAGAGACCCACAGACTCTATGGCTCCAGGGACAGCTGGACTAGAAAAGGAATGCCAAAATTATGACAGGGCACCATACTGGCTGCCTCCACACTCTTACAAACTGTGCCCATATACATACTCAGTTTCTTTTCACTTAGACAAAATATTTGGTACCATTTAAGAGGATATTTGGAAGTATTAGAGAAGGAAATCAACTACATTTCAGAGAATGAGTTTCAAGATGATAAGAGGAAAAAAGACTGCAATTTTATTTGATTAATTAATGAAACACATTGAAGTTATCCCTGAGTTAAATATTCTCTGGAGTAAGTCTTAATATATTGCTGCTCTTACATATTCATTTTCCTGTTTCAAGAGGTCACCATATCTTTCAGTATTCTTGAAACTATTTCTCTGCCTGAAAATACACTTTCCAGCCCTGCCCTTTCTTTGGCTTAATGCAAAACAATAGGCTGATACCTACTTACTCTACGTGCTGCAGATATTAGGAGAACAGAAACACAAAAGCTTTAAAATGCAATCACAGGAATTCACACTGTTAATTTCACTTATTATAAGTTGCTTTTATTTATTTATTTGATTTTTTAAAAACTAATTAAAAGTATTGATTATGTAGGACTTTCATACTTACAAACGTTTTGTGCTTTTTTGCAGGTTATTCTTCTTACAACTTGTTAAATGTACAAGCAAGTACTCAAAGACTTAGTCATTTTCAATTCAGGTACACATGTGAAAAATATGCACATACATGCACAGAGGAAAAATTATATTATTGAGTCACAACTTAAATATATAATGTAGAATAGATGCATCTTCTGAAATTGTCTGATTTCCTGATGTAGTCAATGAAAATGAGTACTTCTAAAGCCTTTCAGAGCAAAAACGTTTCTCATTTTAAGTATCTATTAAAAGGTGAAAGTTGTATCAACAAACCTCAAATCTCTAAAAGACAGCTAGATTTTAAATATATTATCTATCTATATATATATATATATATATATATGGTCTTAAATATGAACATAGAATTTTTTTATAGCCTTCTTCAGGGGCTACTTAATTTAATCTATTTAGTGTATTCATTTGGACTGATATAAATTGCCATCCTGATGTGACATTCCAGAGATTAAACAAATTTCACCCAGGATGCCAACTATTTAAGAGGAAGTCAGATGCTGAAGTTAGTCAGAATAGATCTTCTTTTTATGAGTGGTATTATAGCTACCATAAACTACATTCCATCAACAGTGTCTTTGATGAACTTAAAGCACAGTTGAGGGTGTTGAAGGTGCACTAACATTAACTTTAATGACTAAAGCCTAAGTCAGACCACAAGCAAACAAACAAGACTTTATAGAAGCAACCTGAATTATTTATTCAAAGCTCAATTTATTGTTTGGAGAGCAGAGAGGGAGTGGGGAGGGAGGGGAGGTAACTCAGTATTTTAATACCCTATTAAACTATTGCTAAACACATATAAAATGAACCAAGCAATGAACCAAACCTAGAATGTATGGAGTACAAGGGTAGAGGAATATTCACACAGAATTTAAGTTCATCTATTTAGGTACATAGCACAAATGCAAAACGTATTATTATAATATATTATCTCATGAACAGTTTTACTTTCCAAAATCTCACCCAGTTGTATCACTTTTGGTCTTGAGACTCCTGTTACCCTTTCCTCTGTTTTAAAATGAGAGAAAGTGCTCTTCTTTCTAGAGAGCTTTAATTCTCTATAAAATCAAGGATCATCAATAGTAGTTTGTTTTTTGTTTTTTGTTTTGTAAATTTAGTGTTAGTTTTTAATACTCTTGCCAAAATTTTGTTAATTCAAAGACCACTTAGGAGTTAATGTGTGTCATTTTCTTCTTTACTTAATTCATTTAGGCAATTACAGACTTCCAGGATGTGCAACCAATCATTCTACAGATCATTGATTTCTTTTATTCTGACAAGTCATGTTTGAATCATTTTAGGGCAAAAGATTAGGCCAGATGGTTTTGATTGTGCAAGAGTGCTATGAAGAGTAGGAGATGGGTCAAAAGTTTTCAGCTCACTTGGATAGCTGTTTTTTAGAGACAAGGGTCAGTGAAAAGATCTAAGCCAAGGGCAATGCTCATGGAGAAGAGACCCAGCAGTAAGCAGCGAAGCTGGACAGCAGATCACGAGACTGTGACTGAGAATGTGTTGCTATTTCATTGCTTTCCAGTTCGATGGCCTTGATACTCTCCTTGTGTGAAATATTCACAGTATCACATAATGTTCCAGAGAGGGCTACCACAACATTCACCCAGATTGCCACTTCTGAGCAATGTACACAATATATAAAGTGTTAGCAAACAGATCTTTTCTTCTTCACACACCATCCATTTCTAGAATGGGATTTTTAAAAGGCATGAGCTATTTACCAACATTGATTTGATCTTTTAGGCTTGTGCGTACTAATTATCTTCGCTCACTTTAACATAACATTTAGTGATACATTAGCATTGTAATAACATCAGTGATCATCAGAAATATTCTTCTACTGGCAGAAATCTATGTACATATTTTGGTACCATTAATTTCTCATGGCTTATGTTTCTATTATCAGATTGAATTAATCAAGCTTTCAATACAAAGGAAAATTTTTCCTTTAAGAGGAGGAAGGGGAAGGAAGATAGCCTCCTAGGAAACCTCCAACATTTTTGTATTATTTCCAGGAATGATGTAGAGAATCTCCTGACTAATAAATAAGAGGAATGAACAATGATTAATTTAAGTATTTCAAGCAGCTGTCAGAATATAACTTAATTTCAGCTTTTAGGTTGCATGACTAAATATCTATGTAATGTCCTCAGTGGCTGTGCTTCATCTATAAAAGACTAAAGTTTTATCTACTCAGCGCATTTTTTTCAATAAATTGTTTTCAATAAACAGTAGTTTAAAAGGGAAAATATTGTAGATTTGTAGAGTGTTTTATGCTAATAAAAACCAGCAAAATATAGTGTTTTCTTCAATAAGTTTAGAATTACTAAAATTTTTATGAGTCATAATATTCAGTGCTATGTTCTATGGATATTACAAAGAAGTATTTCCAATTGCTCCTTAGGTATATTAAATGATAGTTCCTTGTCCATTAGAAGACAGCATTTAATTGAAAGTATTTTGAGGAAAGAAACAACTCTAATATTGTTCTGTGTCACTCAGCTTCTTTTAGTGACTAATAAAGACTCACTAATTAGAAACAATTCACATGAATAAAACCCAAATTGAATGATCTTGTACCTTATTTCTTGCATGTAAGACATTATGGATGAAATCCACGTATTTCCTTTTCCCTTCCTCTTCTCCTTTCCTCTTCCCTTCTCCATTTTGCTATCAATTACAGTTGTATTAACATTGGGTTATACAAACAACATTTGTTGATTAAACTATTGTCTTTTAAATGGAAATAGCCTTCTAATCTAACTACATCTATCTAAGCATACACTTTTTAACTACCTTAATGTCGAAAAAAAATTTGCTAGAGGCCAGGGAAAAAATTATATCAAGGCAGTAGATAAAATTACAGACATGCAAGAAATTCCTTCTCTTTTCACAATTTTGTAACTGACAGCAGAATTATTAACTCATAATAAAATTTTATTCTTACAAAAGAGATAGAAATGGGTACTACTTTCTCTGTTTAGCTACCCATGTTCTTTGCACCACAGGTAAAACTCTGGAAAGCCTTTAAATATATTCACAGATATGAAGGTATTGGCTCAGAGGTAGAAAGACCACATTCTTTTTTTTTTTTGCTTAAATTACTCTTTCCATATTTCTCCCAGGATGAAACAGTTTTATTCTTGAATAATATTGGTAGGTAGGTTTTGAGTTTTTGAACCTATTCAATCTTCTGAAGTTGTTCTGAATGAATAATCATTACTTGAGTTTAGTGAGGACAAGAAGCATGCAAAAGAGAGCATGACTTTCCAATGCAGTTTTGAATATTTGCCAGAAATTCTTCTTTTCAAGAAGTGTGACCATTAAAAAAAAGAAATACTTAATTTCTTTCTGTATATTAGACACTAGAAGCCAAAATATTGGATATTGTTTCTTCCTATCACATTTTTACAATCTTGAATCCTACTCCTTTTAGAATAAAGTGATAGGTTTGATGCAGCAGTATTTCATCTGAATTCTGCTGTAAGTTTTTTGCCATTATTTAACAACTCCAAAGGAATTCAGAGTCCTTTCTGATACAACGCATCAGAGAGAAATCTTAGAATCTAGGAAAAATCTCAGAAACATTTTAGGAAAAATTTTCTATTCTATAAATTGCATGAAAATGGGGTCATTGTTGTTTCTTCAATTGAATACAAGCATGAATTTTGTAAATAAGACTAATAGAGATTATATTTTAGTGTTACATTTAAAAGCAGTTACATTAAGAAGTAGAATGGATTCACAAAAAAGTAAATATATATGTTAGAAGTGGATGGCTGGACATGAGAAGAAAAAAAAGAAAGGAAAGAAGGAAAGACAGGGAACGGAAGAGAAAAACAGAAAGGGAAGGGAAGGGAAGGGAAGGGAAGGGAAGGGAAGGGAAGGGAAGGGAAGGGAATGGAAGGGAAGGGAAGGGAAGGGAAGGGAAGGGAAGGGAAGGGAAGGGAAGGGAAGGGAAGGGAAGGGAAGGGAAGGGAAGGGAAGGGAAGGGAAGGAAGGGAAGGAAGGGAAGGGAAGGGAAGGGAAGGAAGGGAAGGGAAGGGAAGGGAAGGGAAGGGAAAGGGAAGGGAAGGGAAGGGAAGGGAAGGGGAAGGGAAGGGAAGGGAAGGGAAGGGAAGGGAAGGGAAGGGAAGGGAAGGGAAGGGAAGGAAGGGAAGGGAAGGGAAGGGGAAGGGGAAGGGAAGGGAAGGGAAGGGAAGGGAAGGAAGGGAAGGGAAGGGAGAGAAGGGAAGGGAAGGGAAGGGAAGGGAGAGAAGGGAAGGGAGGGAAGGGAGGGAAGGGAAGGGAGGGAAGGGAAGGGAGGGAAGGGAAGGGAAGGGAAGGGAAGGGAAGGGAAGGGAAGGGAAGGGAAGGGAAGGGAAGGGAAGGGAAGGGAAGGGAAGGGAAGGGAAGGGAAGGGAAGGGAAGGGAAGGGAAGGGAAGGGAAGGGAAGGGAAGGAAGGGAAGGGAAGGGAAGGGAAGGGAAGGGAAGGGAAGGGAAGGGAAGGGAAGGGAAGGGAAGGGAAGGGAAGGGAAGGGAAGGGAAGGGAAGGGAAGGGAAGGGAAGGGAAGGGAAGGAAGGGAAGGGAAGGAAAGGGAAGGAAAGGAAAGGAAAGGAAAGGAAAGGAAAGGAAAGGAAAGGAAAGGAAAGGAAAGGAAAAGGAAAGGAAAGGAAAGGAAAGGAAAGGAAAGGAAGGAAAGGAAAAGGAAAGGAAAGGAAAGGAAAGGAAAGGAAAGGAAAGGAAAGGAAAGGAAAGGAAAGGAAAGGAAAGGAAAGGAAAGGAAAGGAAAGGAAAGGAAAGGATGTATTCCTTCTGATTCCTCCATCTGCCATTTCTACCACATGAAATGTCTCCACTTTGTAAGGAAAGTTTGTCTGTAGCATACTGAGTATTTGTGAAATCAGCTTTTGGTTGTACATTTGAATAGTCAGGTACTTTTTGCAGATGTATCTCCATAGATTTGTGTCTCAGTCCTTTGACTGGGTATCATATCTGCAGTTTACAACACTGCCCTTGATGTTGAATACAAATTGCTGGCATTGATGTGAACTTTACTGATAGCTGCTCTGAAATCAGATTGGAGTAAACACAGGAAACAGAATGAGTGCAGAGCTATTTTTATTGCAAGGCATTAATTGTATAATTTCTTTTCTTAGTCTGGATTTCTTCTTGCTCTTGGTGTGTTTTTTTTTGTTTTTTGTTTTTTTTGTTTTATTGGTTTTTTGGGTTTTGTGGTTTTTTTTTTTTTGCTTGGTTGATTGGTTATTTTTCCTTAGAAGGATATCGTAGTTTAATTCTGATTATAATGAGTCCTTTAACTGGGGCTCCATTAGCTGAAATTTATCCACATAAAGTGAATCATTCAGCTTAGTTATCTTTCAAGACTTAAGAAAGTACATGCAACTTAGCAATTACTCTCTCAAACATGCTTGGTATAAAGTGCTTAAGGGAAAACACAAATAAACAAAATAATTGGAAATTTAAGCTTCTTTATGTTCTTATTTGCTCTACAGATTAAAAAGAGTGAATGACATTGGCAAGAATGCTGGTTTTGTCTGGGGTGGAGTAAATTTTCTAAGAGCGAAGGGTGGTGGAACTGTCAAACATTGAGATAATATGTTGCAAAGGAGAAACTACTGTGCTGAATCTGCAACAGCTATATCTGGAAAAGAAATCATAATTTAGACAAGCATATTCATTTTTCACATGTAAAAATACTGTTGTCAAAACTGTTTGCAATTTTTCCAGAATATCTATAATTTGGTGTATTTTCTAGTTAGTGATATTCAGTAGTTCTGGAACTGTAAATTTGTATGTATTTCTATGAATAAATATTTCAAGGCTATGATTAATTCTGATCTGTGCATAATATTAATAAATTTGTCATGAAAGCTAAAAGGAATCAACTGCATCATTTCCAGGAAAATTTAGAAAGTACTATATCTGTATTCATAAATCAAATACGCTGGTTTTGTTGTTTTGATTTGTTTTGTTTTTCCTCTGGGGGGCTTTTACAGCACTGGTAACTTTATATTAGACACTTTTTATTAAATTATATAGTTAGATATTGTTGGTGGCATAGTCCTGCATGAAATACCTATTTGTACTAAAACAGTAGTTTCTTGAAGGACTATAATATTTCCTCACTTACCAAAAGAAGAAGAAACTCTTTAGGAAAACTCATGAAAAAGTATACTGCAAGAAAACCAAAAACCATGTCTGGTTAAGCAATTTAGCAATCACATACTGATTCAATACCATCCTGCCAAAATGCTACAGGATGCAATGCAATCAGAGGATATTACTTTATAAGCATCCCAAGAAAAACCTTAAAGTCTGCATACATTTAAGACCTTATTAAAAATACAGTTTAGCAATGAAGGCAAACATGAATATTACTGTTGCTAATGCTGGATTTATTTTATTACAAGGAGCAGAGATGTTTGAAAAAGGCAGGTGGTGGAAATGGACTGTAAAGCCTCAGGAAGTACTATCACTTCTACCATATCAATGTAAATCTAAATATAAATATATGCTCACTCACATTCATACAGTTGCATATGTATGTTCAAGCACAGTCTACTGATTTTGCATATGTATGAACTAATATTCAACATTGGATATAAAAAAAATCAGATTATTTATGGCATTGGCTCTACTGGACTTAGGTTCAGTAAAACTGAAGCACAAAATAGAAAAATAAGACTTTCAATACTTTAATTTACAGTTATCTCTCTGTAGATTTAAAAAGAGTAACTAGGTGATTGGAGCAAACAGGTGATCCTTACATCGAATCTAACTGTTCACACAGTTACACAGTGTTATAATTGCATGTCATGAAACTTTTGATGTATCTTAACTCTCTTTGAAGAAAACTGAAAATGTGACAATACACTGAAAACGTTAATTTAATAGCACCTCTTATTTTAATCTGTGTGACTAGCCAAGTTCATAGAAATAAAGAATCATTGAACCATTAAAGTCAGAAAAGGCCTCTAAGATTATAAAGTCCAGCGTTCATGTGAACATCACCATATCAGCACTAGGTCCCATGTCCACTTGTTTCTTGAACAATTCCAGGGATGGAAATGTCACCACTTCCCTGAGAAGCCCATTCCAATACTTTACCCTTTCAGTGAATATATTTCTGCTGATGTCCAGCCTGAACTTTCCTTGCTGTGTCTCGAGGTCAGTTTCTCTCACTCTTTCCCTGGCTGCCTGGGATAAGAGGCCCCTATCCCTCTCTCACTGCACTGTTCCTTCAGAGAGCTGTAGAGAGCAATAAGGTCACCCCCTAGCTTCCTCTTTTCCAGGCTAAACACCCCCAGCTCCCTCAGCTGCTCCTCACAGGACTCACTCTGTAGACCCTTCACTAGACCCAGTGTCCTTCTTCTCTGGATGCTCCAGCCCCTCAATGACTTTCTCCAGGTGAGGATATGGAACTTGAGGTGTGGCCTCACCAGGGCTGAGTGTAGGGGGATCATCACTGCCCTGGTCCGACTGGCCACGCTATTGCTGATCCAGGCCATGATGCCATGGGCCTTCTTGGCCACTTGGGCATACTGCTGGCTCATGTTCATCAGATGAGTAATTTAATCTTTATGAGATTCCTAAGGAAAAAAGTGTAACTTGGAAACAGTAACTGTGATACTTGATTTTGAGTTCTACTAAGAGATCTACTTTGCTTAACTAAGGTTTCCAGCTTGCAACTTAATTTCAGCTGTGTAATGAATATAAATTCTTAAATTAGGCACTTTTTTGTTGCGCACAGGTGGGAGGACAGGGAAGGATGAATTAAAAGCCTTAACAGGAAGACTTATCTATTTGTGGTAGGTACTGAATTCAGTATTTATATCTACATGACTGTCAAATCACAGAATAACGAAACCTCAAATGTGAAGACTGAGTCACAGTGTTTCTGGTAAAACTTGTTAAAAGCATATCCATTTAAGGCTTAAGACCTATTGAGAAGTAGGAGCTGCCATGACAGCATAGAGCAAGGCTATTGTTGTGGAACAGTATGGAACATGGTCATGGCCAGAAACAGCTGGAAGGGAGTCAGGGTGAGCTCTGCACATTCTTTTGTGTGACCACTTCCATTGGTAAAAACAACAGAACCAATGCTGCCTGGTGAGAATCAGCATGTGCACAAGATGTGGCTTCTCCAAAAGCTTCACACAGTTTCAGTGAGGAAATCCTTCACAAAATTTCTCTATTATCTTGTGGAAAGGTTATCCTGTATCTCCCAGATTTTACTTGTGTTCTTGGTTTGGTTTCCTATGGTATATCTGCAAATCTCAATACAGGTTGAAAACATTTACCTTCTCATAGTCTACATTCTACACTTCACTCAGTTATAATGGGAATCTCTATCTGAATTTGGAGGCTCTACAAAATTGTTTTTTATTGTGTATTTTTGTTTGTTTTCTTATAGAATTCAAATACCATGAAATGTCATAGAGAAAAGCAATGTTTCTTACTGTTTGTGGCATCCAAAAACTGTGAAATCTGACAGCTTTGTTCAAAAAGAAGAAACACTCAATATTTGGCAGATCTATAGTTATCTAAACCCTTGGTTATATATGACTGATCATATGATTCATGATCAACATGAATACAGAAAGGAATAAGGAGGATGTATTCTCATGACTTAACCTGAGCCAGCAGTCAAGCCCCATGCAGCCACTTGCTCACTTCTACACTGGTGGGAGTGGATTGGAGAGAGAACCTGAAGGGTAAAAGACAGAAAACTCATTGGTTGAGATAAAGAAAGGAAAAGCAAAAGCAAAACAAAGCAAATAATTAATTCACCATTTCCCATGGGCAGGAAGATGTTCAGCCATCTCCAGGAAAGCAGAGACCCATCACAGGTAAAGGCAACTTGGCAAGACAAACATCATAACTCCAAACAGTCCCTTGCTTGCTCCTCTCCTCACTTTACATATTGAACATGATGTCACATGGTCTGGAACATCCCTTTGGGGTCACCTCTCCCAGTTGTGCCTTCTTCCAGCATCCCATGTACCCCAGCGTGCCCTTTGCCAGTGTGGCAGAAAAGCAGAAAAGGCCTTGGCTCTGTGTAATCCCTGCTCAGCAATAATAAATATGTCTCTATATTATCAACCCTGTGTTCAGATAAATCCAAAACACAGCCCCATACCAGTCACTGTGGAGAAAATTAACTCTCCCCCAGCAAAAACCAGCATATATTTTCTGACTTTGCCTGCCTGCAGTTATTGACAGGGGCACACAGCAAGCATTGGAAATTCATCTCAACATAGGCAATGAAAAAAATATACAGCAAGTTGCACATTCTGCCACATACTGCTGACTTGAGAAAATTGTAATACCAGTATGGGAATATGGGGTCTGAGGTTTCAAAAAATGAATCTAAAATGACCTGCAGGGTTGACCAACCTTTCTCTTCAGGAAAATAAGAAAGTGTAAAGGCCAGAAAAACAGATAGCAAAAAATAGAAGCAGAATTATGGCAGAGCAAAAAAGCCAGAGAGAAAGCAAATTCATACAGCTGGACACAACAGAGAGAGTACTGGTTTATGAAAGAGTACAATATCTGCAGAATTAATGCACTATGTACAGAGATGTGAGCCATGAGAGTGCTATGTTTGGGGGACGAGCAATACAATTGAAAGTTTTCTTTGGAAGAGAAAGAAAGCAGCCATGGAGCTGACAGAAATATTTCTTTCTGATGTATTATGCTCTTTCATAAAAAGCTGCTTCATTGAATAGAGGGAGTGTGGTGCTATTCCACCATGATCCATGTAAAATATTAACACAAAAACATCACATCAAATTTATTGTGCTGTATTCGTTTTACTGTATGTAAAACAAATCTTTTTTCTCTTTTATGATTAAGAAAAAAGAGAATCTCCAAGCGTTAGAAAGCTATGATAGCACTTAAAATAGAAAAATATATTTTTTTAATGAAGGGAATACAGTTCAGCATGAGTTTAAAATCCTACTTATAATGGCCAAATCACTCTGAAAATACTTGTATGATATATAAGTACATTTATTATTAAATGTACATTTAAAAAAACAAAATCAAAACACAAGTCTTCAGGGGTTCAATCTATAATAATGTGTAAGCTGTGCATAAGTAAAAAGTGTTTAAAAGTGTGATTATTTTTCCGCAAAAATTAGCTGGAATTCTATGGAATTTGTGGAGCTACTTTTTCATTTGATCTGCTGAGTATGCTCAGTTTTCTAGAATGACCAGTTTTATGACACTATAAATAACCTACCATTTTTATAATGATAAAATCAGATTAAATATCCTCCACTGTGCATCTCCTCCATCACATAAAAGATGCTAATAATCTGAAGTATCATTTTGGTTTACTCAAATTTAAATATTCTTATCCCATGTCCTCAAACACTTAAGCCATTACTTTTGTTCTCTTTGAGTTTATGTTTGTTCAGCTATCAGATTTGTTGCTTCACAAAATATACAGAAAACTGACAGTTTTATTTAGAGATGCTGTTATGAACTGTCATCTGCTTACTAATTGTGAGACTAACTTACCCTCTATTTCATCCTTTTCTGAGTCTATTGATTATTCTATTGATCTATTCATTATGTGCTTGCTCTTTTGGACTTTTATTCCTTTTTTCCATGGGTTGCCTTAGACACAAGCAATAAAAGCTGGCAGTGTTCTTATTGTAAAGTCAACCCTTTAGATTTTATTCTGTGATTAGTAGTTGATCATCAATAAAGATTATTTTATCTTCGCCTAAAATACAAAAGAGATTAAATTTGAAGGAGAAAACCTGTGACATTGTCACTGAAGGAGAAATAGGGAAATGGAATGATGCAAGAACAGTATGGAGAATATTCAAAACAACTGCACTTAAAGTGGGGTCTCATAAATTATAATTTAAATTTATGAAGAATTAAAATTACCCAAATCTGAAATATCAGCTACAAGTCATATGAAAATAGTCTTCTAACTGTAGTCAAAAACTGAGTAATGTAGTATGTACCAGGCGATGTAATGGAGATGATACAAGTTATAATGTAAATAAAATACATGGAAAAAGAACAGAGAGAAAATATATAGTCACTGATACTACAGAAACAGAATAGGAAGGCCTTCACATGCTGTAAATGCAACTGAATTCATGAGTGTGAAGGAAGGTCTTGGACTTAGCCAAATAGTCTCTGAAACCTTTTTTCCCTTTTTTTTTTTTTTTTTCCTCAGAGAAGATCTTATTAATAATAAAGTTTGAAAACATTAATGTCTAAACCAGAACTTGATAGGAAAGCTACTTCCTTTAAAAATATATCTTTTTTAGTTTAAGAACACTTGAAATGCTCTTAATGATTTCCACTGCTTCTCAATGCATGTGGTAAACTTTATGAAGCCTTTTATCTCCTATCCTCCTTCAAACCTTCCAAATCATAATGAGGTCTTCTGGCTTTTGTTGAACAGTTCTCTATAATTTTGAGTGTTACCTCAGTTACTTTCAGATAGGAAAATATTAAACAGTCTGACTCTCAGATAACCTAATTAAGCCTAAAGTATATGATTAAAATCCCCTATCTATATATTTTGGAAATAATCCAGAATGCAAAACAACAACAACAACAGCAAAGATGTAATAAGAAGAGGCAAAAAAGTTTTATAATTACTACACTTGAAAAAATTTTTCATCTTGAATTACACACTTAATATATAAATACAAGATCAAGCATACTAATATAATACATATGGCTATGATAGCTTCAGAAAATTCAGTCTCAAAATTTGAACTAAAACTTCAGTTTCATCTCAAGGATTGGATTCTTTCCAGAAGGATGTATTATTTTTCATAGACCATATATTTAAAACTCAAAAATCCTAGTCATTAAGAAATAAAAATTGATTTTGGAATTTCCAAATCATCTTGATTTTTCATGAAAGAGAAAAAAATTCCACAGGCTCAGAAATCCACTGGGAGAGTAAAATTCAACAGAGTCTGCTTTCAATAATCAGCAATAATTTCCCATGGACAGCTTCAAACATTTAATTATTGACAAAACCATTACTAGACAATTATTTGCATGTAACTATAATACAGTTTAGTTCTTAAAATACAGCTTAAAATAAGTGCACGCAATCAATAGGATTAATATTGATCAATTTTGCATTTAAAAAACTTAGTAAAAGAAAGACACTTTTGGTAGCTTTACCATGTGAGCTAGTCATAACAACATGAAGTGTTATTTTTTTTCACTCAGAGGGAAAAAACCCAGATATATATATATAAGCATATACACATACACTGGTAATGGTTTGGAGAAAACTTGGTGTGATCTCCTAATAAAAAAAAAAAAAAACATGCTTCTAGAAGATTGTTTCTTAGTTTGACAGAGATTTTATATACCATAAACATTATACTGATAGATTTTGTTACATTAAGAATCTTAAAATAAGATTAGGAGGAAAAAGAGCATTTACTTTTACAGCAGATAGTCAAATTAATGTTTTAATGCTTTATAATTCCCTAATTGTCTAATTGTCTAGATTTGTCTAATTAGTATAGAAAACCTCATTAAAAAGGCAAAAACTACTGTCAGAACTTCCCCAGTGTCTTCCTCTTTTCTTGAGCAGTACCTCTATTCTCCCATAGTCTTTCCTAGTCCTAAAGTCAGCACTTCTGGTCTTCCTCAGAAAGTGAGTTAGATGCAGGAATTTCTGATTCAGCAACACTACCATTTTCTTTCTGAGAGGAATTTAATGCTTACAGTAGTAGAGTCTTCTTCCCTGTCTTATAATCAGCTTGCTTTTCTTTTTAAATGATTCATGCAACAATGATTTCCTTCCCAGGGAATCCATCTAAAGGTGCAAAGCAGTCTCCTTCAGAATCAGCCTGGGGCTATTGATGTTAACCAGTGATAGAATATGATACAGAAAATATCCAACCATATCCATACCATTTACAGTACATGAGAACTGCTACAGGCTGGAACCAGCTCAGTCCAGTACAAGCTCAGGCAAATCCTGAGACCTTGTGGTGTCAGCCAGTGTAATGTCTCTGTCTGACTGGACCCACCTGTTTTTTCACCTCTGTATCTCAGCATCTTTGTTTTTGGTTTTTGTTGTGTTTTTTTTTTTTTTTTTTTTTTTTTTTTTTTTTTTTTTTTTTTTTTTTTTTTTGTTGTTGTTGTTTTTATTTTTTTTGTTTTGTTTTGTTTAGTTTGTTTTTTTGAGCTCTACATCAAAATGTCTTGAGTTCTCATGCTGTTATTATTTTTTATAAGCCTCATCCCTCTTGCTTCGTTTACACAGCGAACTCCTGATTTTCATTTGTTTTGACTTCTAGTCTTTTTCCTAATGACATTTATGTGGGGTTTTGGGGAACTAATTTTCACTTTTCCTTACTTCCCTCATCAACACAGTCTCACTCATTGCAGGCTCAAATTTCCACTGAAGTATTCCATCCAGCCACTCTCCCACTTGCCCTCCTTAACAGGATACAGTCAGAAAATCAGATGAAAAACCACATGGCCGGAGATTAAACAGAGAGAACACTAAGCAAGTGGTGTTGTGGGCAAAAGAGAAAAATAATTGAATTTATTGTCAATTGCCATAAATAATTAGTGATTTGAGTATTGGGAAACAAAGAAGACAAAAAATAAAACACCTTTTTATGCCACTTTTCCAGGCTTAGCTTCACTCCCAGGTTGTGCTTCACTGCAAACAGCTCTCTCAATCTCTGCAGCATAGTGGGCTGGAGTTAGGACTTTTTTTTTCGTCTTCTGCCTTTTCATATTTTTTACTGTGCTCCATGATTGGTTCTCCACAAGGAGACAAAGCAAGGTTTTATCCATGGGTCACAGTCCCTTCACAGTGCTTGTTCTGCCTCTTACTTGATGAACTGACCACATCTAAATAACATTGCTGCTTCATCTTCATTGTTAGTGTCAAACAAGTTTTCTTGAATTTAGAAGTAAATGCTGAAGGTAAAAAATAAAATAAAAGAGACAGAAGTTGTAAGAAAAAAAAAAAACAACAAAAGAACAAACTGCAAGAAGTCAGCATTTCAGAAAAATAACCCAAATAATGAAAGTATTTTGAAAGTGTTTATTGATGAACAGTTTTTTTTTTCTTAGGTTTTATAGTTTTAACTGTTAAATCAGGAGTAAGTATATTCCAGAGAATTTTCTTCACTCAGTTGTGTTTAAAAGCATTACAATTAATTGTCTATGATGAAAGAAATATGAATGTAAGCTAATCCTGCATTCTCTAAACTACTTCCTGTACATTCAGAAAATAATTGGAGTTTACTTGCTAGAATGAGAGCAAAAATAGATCTTTTTATTGCTTTCTTTCACATTTCAAGGGACAACACAAAAAAATTGCAAATTAAATATTTTCTTCCTGTCTCTTCATGAAGAAATGCTGAAAAGTATCTGTCTGAAGTTCTTCAAGGTTCTAGCAATATACATGTATTTAACCTTTATTGGTTTTCTGAAGTTGTTACATATGCATTAAAAGAAACTAATCAAAACAAACTTTCCTCACCTGCCCTCTGGAGATTTCCCTTGTGTATTATTAAAAGATGCATACAGTGATGTATTTGAGGAAAAAAATTCAGTTTACTACTTTCATTTTTTATTACAATTTTTTTTTACTTTGCAATGCTTTCAAAATGTACATCAAAATATGTTTGTCTTACTATTCATAAAGTGATTTGCAGATGTACTTGTTATTTTAGTGGCAGAAATCAATATCACTCTTGCTGGCTGATATTAGAAATATTACATGAAATGATTAATATCTAAGATTTTCCTAGAAGTTCTTTTTTTCCTCTCCCAATTAAAACATAAATCATTCATCTATACATTTTCACATACATTTCCATAGCTGGCTTTGTGCTAAATGTTTTCCTAGCATCTTCTGTCATTCTTTATTACTTTGGATTTACATAATAGTCCTATATTTCAAAGATATTTGAAGGAAAATTCATCTGTGTCAAGAAAAGAACTTTCCATGAGGAATAAGAGGATAGTTGAAATGGAAAAAAGTCAATCCAATGCATTCAATTGAATTACTAATTGCATTCAGACCTGACTTGATTTTCCATAACAGCAGGAACTTGTGTTCAGCTGTTTCTGACCTGAATGTTGAGCTATTCTGAATAAATAAATAAATGGCGACATCATAGTACTTGTTAACCTTTCACTAATTGCCTTTAGACTGATTTGGGTACTTTATTTGCAGAGAAAGAATGTAAATTTTAACGACAGTACAATGCTAATATATACAAACATACTTTACCTAAAGATATGTTTAAATAAAATTTTTACAATTTACTGAGATGTAAGCTGACACAGAATTTTTGAAGGTATTTATTATAACTATTTATGCAACAAAAACATGAATAAAAAGCACTTATTGTCACCAAAGAAAGAAAAATAAATTAATTTTATGAAGGCATGTGTTTGTGTTTTTTAAATTCATATTTTCTTTATTTATTTCTTCCATGCTGAATATATATGCTAAATATTATTATATTATGTATATTATATTATATTATATTATATTATATTATATTATATTATATTATATTATATTATATTATATTATATCAAATCATATTATATCATATTATATCATATTATATCATATTATATCATATTATATTACATATAAAATTGCATTTTATGTTATTTCTGATCAGCTGAAAGTTTTCTTTTTGGAATAAAATGCCACAAAGAACATATAATTTGCTCTTAACTCCTTTAAACGTTAATGTGAAGATTTGATTCTGGATCATTGCTCTATGAAACATATTGAAATGTAAATTTATGTTTCAAGAGACCAAGAGCAATAATGTAAATGTCATTGAACATTTCCAAGTGTTGTTTAAATTGGTATTAAACTGAAGAATAATAAGACAAAAAGTTGTGTAGGTAGGGCTAATACCTATATAAAGAATATATAGGAATAGTTCTGGAGATGAGCTGTATATGCTCAGCACAGTTTGTCATAGCTCCTACCCATCCCTGGTGCTGCAAAAGGGAGATGCCTAGAATGGTTTATAAATTCCTGATTTGATAGTGAGAAGGACCATTCCTAACACTAATGTAACACAAATTGCAATGGATCTTGAATGAAAATTATTTCTGGTTGCTTATTAGCTATTGACTTAATAAAGCTTTCATGAAAGTGTTCTTATCCAGGTCTGTTGTGAAAGCCCTTATTATTATCTGTGGAAACTGAGCTGGACAGGGAGCTGGCTTTGCCTGCAGAGGCAGAGAGGTTCAGCTTCAAACCCTGGGAGACACCTGGCTAGGAGGAAAGGCATCCTTTGACACCGTGGTGGGGAATAAAAAGAAGAGTTGTCTCATGGGAACTAATAGGTTAACAAGTTTGTGACAAACAAGGTGCTGTTCTTGTTTTTGAGATATAGTTGGCTATTGGCCAACTGTGTACATGGTTCTGTTCCCTATCCTCGTTATTGATTGGATCTTGTGCCCTTTGCCTCTACCTCTGCCTCGGCGCTTTCCGGGTTTCAGGGTCTCTGAAGGTTGTCCCTTGTACCATGCAGTTTCTAAGTTTGTTTTTTTTTATATTAAAAGTTCTTTGTTTCAAGACAACTCTATCGTTCCCGTCTTATGCTACAGACTCCCTGGCTGTCCCAGTTCTGTTATGGTCACTGACAGTGGTCATAATTATCTGCATTCATAACTTGATAGTTCCCTGTAATGCTTGAAACCCATTGAATAAATAGTTGAAAAAAATTTTAAAAAGTTGTGCCTTTTTGCAAGTACAATGATATATGTACTGTAGTAGTATTTAGTGTGTATTTAACCATTGTAACAGTAAATAACAGTATTATTGTAAGATGCATTCAATAAAATTCCATATTGTTATTTCAAGCATATTACCATTCAGACATTAGCAATACTGCATCAAAACAAAGGACAAAGTGATTAAGGTAATAATGTATTTATTATTCCAGTAATCTTAAAATCATATTAAATGTGAGAAAAAAGATGAAAATTGGATCTATGTGATGCTATTCTTGCCCCAGCAAACATGTGCATGTGCACAGATGCGCAGATGCACAGATGTACACTTCCCATTAGACAGTTTTTGAGCAATATACCAAAGACATTTTCTGCACTGTCACAGCGAACTTTTGTTCATTCATTATCTTATTCTATTGTCTTCTTTCCATCAACTCCTTGATATCTTGCTAGTGATTATTCTTTTTATTATTGTTCTGTACGTCATATTGGATCTAATATTTTTTTTTCCCCTTTGATTCTCCTTTAAACATTCGCCTAAGAGACTGGACTATGGCAAATACTATGATTCTCCAAAGCTTAATACCACAGGCAATCAGTGTAACAGGATTTGTTAAATTAAATGTATCAGGAACATCTGGCAAATCTCAAAGTAACACGGTTTCATATTTATTAAATAAAATTATATATTTTGGTTTCATTTTTCACACCACCTGTTCAATGCACCATCTCAGATTTTTCCCTTACTTCATCAAGAAAATAAAAAAAAAAAAAATAGAAAATTTAGAATAAATGCAGAAGAAAAAAGTTTCTTAAAACGTTTTTTAAAGAAAATGAATAATCTTTCTAATTCTATTCAGTGTTATACTATATTCTACATGCAATTATATCAGCCATTACTATCACCATAACATATTTATCGCTTTTTAAGCATAAAGATATGAATGGAAGTAATTAATAACTATTCCTTAGTAATTATGGTCTTCAGATACTACTCTTACAACATGTACTGTATATTAAATTCTCTTGCTTATTTTTATTCATGTAAAATTGCAACAAGGCCATGGAAATTTTCCCAGTCAAAGACCTAGAGAAAGGAAATATACTTATATAAATAAATAATTTAATAACCCTGAGGCTGGTTGGGGTGTAGATTCATATTGGAGATATTCAGCCTCAGAATTGAGCAAATACAGTTGCCTGTGGTTTCTACCTGCAGGAGAACACAGACTGACTCCACCTGCCCACACAAAAGCAGGTCCCACTGGAGAACTCTAAGGCTTCAGACCCATGCACAAGAGTGGCACAGTGACATGGGACATGCAATAGGTGACACTCCTTAAAGCAGCAGCCTGGAGGGGCTAAGGCTTTCCAATGACATTAGATGTCTTGGCGTGGGTTTGGAGATAACATATATTAATGAAATCTCAATATCCAGTCTGGCCTTTCAAAAGTAAACATGTGGCCAGCTTAAGAGGTTTCTTTAAGATTCTCCTATTTAGCCACTAAATAAAAAATGTGAAGGAGATTAATACCATAAGAGTAGATACCTCCTGAAATTAAAAAAAAAAAAAAGAAAAAAAAAAGAAAAAATACTAAAACAAACAAACAGACAAAAACTAAAAACCAACAAAACCCCAAACCCCTCAAATATGAGAAATGGCTCTAGGTGTCTTCAATATGATTAATTGTAAGAACTAAGCACTTAAGTGAAATAATTTGTCTTCTAAAAAAGTCTGGTTTCTTTGGTTTTTATTCATTAATCACAGAATCATGGAACAGCTCAGGTTGGAAGGGACCTCAAGAGATGCTTTGAGGTCTCTTCCTCAAAGGAAGGGAAAAGAACCAACATGAGACCACCTAGCTCCCTGTCCAGTTGTATTTTGAAAACCTGGAGTGATGGGGATTCTGTCACATCCTTTGGAAGGCTGTCCAAGTGAATGACTGTCTTCCTACTATAAACACTTCCTTTTTTTTTATCAAGCAGAAACCTCTTCAAGTGCAGCTTATACCCACCACCCACTGTCCTCTGCATGTGTCTCCTCCTGAAGAGAGAGCCTCCACCCCCTTTGTAGGAAAGTTTCAAGTACTGACTCCACTTGAAGTTTCTCTTCTACAAGGTGAAATGATGCAGTTCCTTCAGTCTTTCCGCATCAGAGTGTTCTCCTGCCTTTTGTTAATCCTCTTGGCCCTTTTTGGACCTTTGAAGTCTGTATCCATATTTCTTGAATTGTGTGTCCAGAACTGCAGACAGTAATTTAGGTGTGGCCTGACAAGCACTGATTGTCCCTCTCTCTGACAGTAATATCCTTGCAGATATAGCCCATGATCTGATTTGCCTTTGTGGCTGCAGCATCACACTTGCTGACTCGTGTCCACCTGGTTCACCAAAACCCCCAGGTCCCTCTCAGCAAGAGACAGACACACAGATCCAGCCTGTATTGGGCTCTTTGGTCATGACAACCCAGGTACAGAACCTTGTATTTTGTTAATTTATCACCCATATCACTGTCCAGCCATCCAGTCTGCATCTTGCCAATTTGTTCAGGATAAGGCTGTGGCAAGCAGTGTTAAACACTTTGCTGAAGTCCAGGTAAACAACATCCATTCCCTCTTACAAATTAGGTTAATTAGGTTTTGTGCAATTTGCCTTCAGTAAAACAGTACTAACAGTACTACCTTTTCCCTATCACCTGAATCATTTGATTTGGAATAGTTTTCAGGAACAGTTCTTTCAATACTTTTCCAGGGAATGAAGTAAAACTAGTGGGTCTGTAGTTTCCTAGGTCTTCTTTTGGGCCCTAACTGCAGATGCATTTGTTCTTTTTCAGTCATGAGTCCCAGGATCTCCAGGGTGTTTCAAATACTACAGGCAACAATACCTTGCAACAATATCAGCTACTTCTCTTGAGCCCTGGGGTGGATTGTGTTCAGGGACACAAATTTGCGCGGGTTAAGCTCTTGCAAGAGGCTTCCTTGACTACTGGTGTGTTGACATAGGCATTGTCATTGCTGCCTGATCCTGTGATCTGGTATTGAATCAATATAATTAGCAATTAATACAGTGTATATATATGTACTGTCATGAGTATGAAGCAATAAATTAGTGCTGCACCAAAAGGTATCCCAATTGTTGCAATACTACATTGTGCTAAATATATTTCATAAAAAAATATAAATATATTTATGCATTACAGTATCAAGTGGAGATATGGAAACTAAAACAGGACTTTGACTTTTTCATTTTGTTACTCTTTTTTTTGTTACATTTTTAAATGACTGACTTTTTGTTATTATTTTTTAGTGCCTATGTGAAGGAGAAAAATGACTAGAAAAACATTAGGCTTCTTTTTTTTTATTATTTTGCTCATCTGTGTGTAGGTAAACAGAACAAAGAGATATAAGGAAGTAGCTAATTACTGTGTCGGCATACACTTTGCTAAATAAAATCTAAAAGGGAAGTGTGTTAAAGTATTAAATGTAGAAATCTGAGTATTTTTCAAAGATTTGGAGCCTAAAATAACCATTTTGGGGCATATCTAATGTCTGAATATGTAGCTCAGAAAATGGAATAATTAAAGGATGAAATTTGCTTTGCACTCAGCATCCTTAATTAAGTAGTCCAGAATTCTGAGTTTGGATAAATTGTGCTTTATGCTGTTTCTCTCTGAAATGGTCCACTAAGATCTTTAATATGGACCACAAACTGCAGCAGTGTGAGGCATTCTGCAACACATAAGCTACCTAAATGTGTGAGGCAGTCATAATCTTTCAAAATCTCATCTACCATAGTATAATTACATGATTACACCTCTGAACTTCTCATTTCATCTTACTTTAACCTGTTAATCAAAACTGTTTTATAATAGAGATGAGTGATAATACCCCTGCATTTTGGAAGGTTACTTGAATTTTAATAATATTCTGTTTTTCAAGGTTAATAATATATTTTCAATTTACTATAGTTTGACCTTGGCAATGGAAGTTTCTTTCTGTCAGATGAAAGTGTAAGGAATGTGCCTTACTTTTCTACAGAATAATTCATAAGTAAGAACTCTTTTTCCCTTTTTTAAAAAAATTGCAAAAAAAAAAAGATAGAAGTTAATTTTAAGATTATTTTAAGCATGTCTTTTAAAAAATTGAAAACTTTATCCCTGGCCAAAAAAATTAGTTTTTCTGACAAAATTGCATTTACAATACCGTTGTAAGTACCCCTTGCAAAGTATAATTATGTAACCACTGTAAGTAATACTAGCTAAGTAACTAATTCTGTGTCTGAAACACAAAAATGGAATAAATTAACCAAATTTGGATATTAAATTTAGAGAAAAGAAAATATCACCATACATTTTATGTTTCAGTTCAGATCAGGAAAGGTTAGCTTTCAGCTTCAAATAAATATAATGAGTAAGTAAATAAGAAAGATATGGAAATTACAGTTTTGTTGGAAAGTATACTCCAAATGTGGAGAAAAAATGGTACTCAATATAATGAGTACAAACTATGTTTTCCATCACCTCCAGTGTAGTAAAGCCAGTCAAAGTGAGGGGGAAATGCACAAAATACTTCCCTTCATAAAAGAAATGAGAAAATTTTTATTTTATATGTCTTTTTTTAAGGTAATAATAATTTTTCTGACTCCAGAGAATTAATTAGTAACAGAACCCGTTAGGTCAAAATTAACACAAAATGAAGCAGACATAAGAAAGTATATTTTATTAAAAGTCTTTGATAGATCCATGGAAAAACTGTTAACTTAAATATGCCTCTCTGTTTAATCTAGAAAACAGGATTTATATCCTTTTCTTCAAGACTATAATTAGCATCAAAGGAAACTGAGAACCTCAGCATTTCTGAATTAGGAAAGATGAAGTACAGAAACTAATATGTATATAGATGTGAATTAATTAATAAGTCTCTATGTGATAGAGGGAAAATAGAGAGTCAATGAGTCACCATCACAGAAAAACAGTGAGGGTTGTTTTTCTTTTCCAAATAGAAATGCGATTAACTCTGAGGAGGAAAAAATTGTAAAAGACAAGTATCCAGAGGCTATGTGCATAAGTGGGTCTATTTTTTTTTATCATTTCACTCAGTATCTTTTTTTGTTTTCAGTTGTTGCTATTTAAGTTGAAGTGAAAAACTGTTATTTTATTCTTTGAAGCCTTTTTGTCAGTCACTGACACCATATCCTTGAGTGAAAAGGCTTACGTATGTTGAAGCCAGTTGGGCTTGTTATGATAAAATAGAGAGTAGGAAGGGAATGAAGAAGGATTTTATTCTATTTCAGGATGACTGAATCATAAGATTTCATAGTGGGAGAGGCAAAGATGAAGAAAGAGTATTTGAGATGTACTTATATTGAACTTAAAGTCTGAAAAGATGACAACCACTAACGGCAAGGAGCTTCAGAGTGAGCTATATCTAAAATAATGAAATGCAAGAGAAAATATTTATTAGGAAAGATGTAAATTTATTTTTATTAATGATATGTCAGCTATTGTTAATGTACCACCTTCATTATATTTTTTGGAAGAGTTTGTTTGTTTGTTTGTTTGTTTTTAATATTTATATACACATACAGAAAGTTAATTAACTACAACTTAAAAAAGAATCGCAACATTAGATGAAAAAAAAATGAAACCATATTGGAAAAAAAAAAATCAGCAGATGAATGAAAATGTTATGATCTCTTTGGTAAAAAATAGAAGTATTGATTTTACAGGTGACCTTCAACTTTTAAAAAGTCTAAATTTTCTGAGAGTTAAATTTATTATTGACAGAAAAGGTCCTTAATTACCAGGCCATATTTCCTGTGATTCTATTTCTATACAAGCCATCAAAATATTGCCATGTTTGTGTTTAAGCCACGTTTTGTCTTCTGTATCATATGGCTTACCTTAGAGTTACAAGCTTTTCCACTTCTTGACGTTTAAAGGACACGAGTTGCCCTTTGAAGTAGGTATTTAGAGAAATTTGGCACATGATGCCGGAAGCCACTTTGGTAATATTGTTTTGAATTAACTGACAGAACTGGCAGGTAGAACCATATGTCTCCTGTGCCTCTTTATATTTTAAGATATGTTAACTAGTGACAGACTTTGAGTACTGCATTATGTTTGCATGGCCATGGTCTACAGAAGGTGCTAGAAGTTTCCTCCATATCCAGCAGAGCCAATGCCAGCCACTCCAAGATGGATGTGTTGCTGGCCAAAGCTGGAGCCAATCAGAAATGGTGGAACCCCCTCTACGTTAACATATTTAAGAAGAAGAAAAATAAATTATTGTGCATAAGTAATTGCTGTCAGAGAAAAGTGAAGTGAGAATGTGAAAGGAACAACTGAAGAGACCAGGCTCAGTGAAGAAATGAGGGAAAGAGGACTCTTCTCCCTGAGCAGCACAGAAATTATGTGTGGTGAACCAGCTCTAACCTCAGTTGCCTGTCTTCCTGCACCTCTGGGGAAAGAAGATAGAGCTAGGAAATAGGTGTGGTGGTGTATCCTCACTCCCCTTTTTCAGGCCTTGCACACTATGATCTGAGAATTACTGAGAAGGCCTTGAGTGGGCTGAGCTCCTCTTGAGCTTTTTGGAAATGACAACTGCTCCTAGGAACTGATGCAAAAGACCTCCATCCATATTTTTATGAACAGCTTTGAAACTTTTTTTTTTTTTTTTCTGAATGGAATAATATTCTTGTTCTTGCACTTTTAAGGAAAGTTGTTGTTCCAAAGTCTAGCCAGGAAGAAACATGGTTATGACCAAAGCCCACTCTCTTGAAGCCTATAAGCATCAGTCCAAAATGAGAGCTTTTGTTCTCTTCTGGACCACAGCAGTCAGTGCTGTCACTTTTAAAATAAATCTGTTTTTACTGATATCTTTCCTGGTGATTCTGTAAGTGATCTAAAAATATTTGTTTGTAACAGGAAAGTGGGGTTAAGGTGAAGTTCTTTTAATATGTTTTTACTTCTCAATATCCTGCTCTGATTTTATGAGTAATAAATTCTATTAATATCCTAAATTCAAGCCTGATTTGTCCATGATGGTATTTGTTGAGTCTTACGTCTTCTGGACATTTTCTCAACCCATGAACCCTTCCTTGTATTTTCCCTTACCTGTCCTCTTGTGAAGTGGGAGAGTGACTTTGGTGGGTGCCTGGCATCCAGCCAGGGTCAACCCACTGCAAGTGTGAATATTGTGAAGCTGTACATTATATCATTCAGTCTTGCAAGACTAAGTTCATCCATACTAGAAATAATGTTTCAAAGTCCCTGATATTCAGAGGTGCATTGCACCTTATCCATAAGGCGCTTAACCTCATTTAATCAGAAGGGAAAAGTCAGATAGCTGAGAGAATTTTCAGTGTAATCACTCACACATTGGAAATTGAAGGTTATTCTTACAATGATTTTTCTTTTTGTCATACAGAAATTAATCTTAATTAGAGAGAGTCAAGGACATCATTGCTATTCCTATACCACCTATTATGTCAGTGGATATCTTAAAACTGTACAATTGCTGTGTAAAAAAGAGATTGCAGATGAACACTGGTCACCATGCTAAAGACCCAGAATAATATGACAGTCAAATATCTATATTTAACAAAATTTTTTACTGAAGATGATTTTAGTGAAGATTCTGGTGTCACTGATTGTCACAATCCATCCTATCTCTTATTAGACTCTTTTTAACTGTTTTCTATTCTGTTTGTGTTGGGGGCACAGTAAGTAGTTAGCTATTAAACTTCAGGATGAACAGGGAGGGTGATGGAGGCCAGCAACTGGAAAGATATAATCTCAAAGCTGGAGACCAGTGAAATAGCCAAGCTCTGAGGATGGAACCTATATGGTCTGAAAGTCAGTGTTGAAGGATCAGTAAATGTGGCTGGGCACGTGACTTGGTAGTGGTATGTGTACATTCCAATATGCAAGTTTTACTAGTGAATGGCCCTAAGGAGGAATAGGGTTGGCACAATTTCTGTTGATCATGATTATTTGCAGGTTTATGCATGTTTATGTCTGTGGGTATGTCTATAAAAGTCCTGTCTGCCTGTTTTTATGTCCTTCTGAGTCCATATGTGTATTTGTTGGGGCAAACTTTTTGTGAATGCACACACAACCTCACTGCTGGCAGGACAGGTCTCTGAGACCCACAGCAGACTCTCTTCCAGCCAGGAAGGGTGGTATATCCTGAGTCTTCAAGTCAAGACTATGTTTTCTTTTCTTTTTCTTTTACAAATAACTACTTTTTTACAACCCTTCTAAAACCCACAAGCAAGCAGAAATATGTATTTCTATTCTCTATTCTCTAATTCTCTACATTAGTAGAAGAAAGAATTTATATAATAGATTTAGATATAAGGTACATACTTGCTGCAGAACAAAATCAGGGAGTACATTCCAATATTAAATACTTATTTTCATATTTTTTAACTCTTTTTCATACTGTTAAATATTAAAAAATTCTTGACTCTAGTTTTTATTATTTCATTTATCCATCTTCAAGCCAATTTGACACAAAGAATAATGGCTTTAAGTATCATGGATTCCAAATATTTGACATTTGATTTTGGGTCTGGGGATTAGCAGATCATATTTAATTTAGTAGTACAGACATAGCCCTACAGGTCTAATATTTTGGTGGCTAAAGCTAATTGGGATAAAGTAGAAGACATATGAGACTGCTATTTGATAATATCTGTTTAACATTTTTTGAGGTCTTTGTTCTTCTTCATATTGTGGCCCTAAGGGGAAAAAAAAAAAACAAACAGGAGCAGCTTAGCAAATAAAATCTAAGCATTACCCTGAAAGATAATGAGGAACCTATTAACTTCATAGGCTTTCTGCTTTTTTCATTAACTACAATTTGTTTTGTCAGTTTCTAAATTAGAAAAAAACCTACAAAATGTTAATATATTTTATTTCTGAATGTGAGTGTATGGGTGAACTGGATGGGGTTGGAGGAAAGAAAATATATACTAAGGTAATATTTCAGAAGAAAAGACAAAGATTTCAAAATTTAAAATGCAGAATGAAGGATTTAACTTTTTAGATATGAACAAAAAATGAATACCATTTAGAAAGAAAAATAAACATATATGTGTGTCCATATGATTAAAAATTAGCGAGAAATTATCTTTAGAAAGACAATGTCTGAACATTAATATACTAAAATATTGTAACAGTTGGTTTCAGTGATGGCCTGGAAGTAACATAGAAAAAAAAATGTGATTCTTCATGAAGTTAAGGGATTGTTAGATAGCTAAGATTAGAGGAAGTGATATAACAAAATCAACAATATTTGGAATGGCTAGTAGATAATAAGCCTATTCAAATTTATTATTAATTTGAACCTAAACATTTCAAATTTCATAAAGGTCAGTGACTTCAATAATGAAACAAGCAAAAATGTAGCTGTATCAATTACTTACTGTAAAAATTATATGTCACGTCCTTAGATTGAATGGTCCTGCACAGATAATTTGAATTCCAAGGATTCCTCTGACTTACATCATTGGACGTTTGGGTCACACTGCATATTTTTTTTTCCCTCAAGATATATTTCATTGTCACTTAGCAGCAGCTAAAACATGTGTACCTTAAAAGGCATTAAAAAATAATGCTTTATTGTACATCTCTAATATTTTCACTAGAGGATTTAAACTGAAATGGATAAAATGTTTAAAATTATATACTGCTCTTTGAGCAAAAAATGTGAAAGACTTTCAACATTCTTTGATTTGGGAGAAAAATTAAGTTCAGTGACCTTGCATGCTATTCAGGAACTGTCCATTACTAAGCAATAGTTAAACAATACAAAGAACTTGGGAAATATAATGGTCATATAAAGTTATTCATATGTGAATAGCACATTATCATCAACTGAATAACAAAAATAAATATAATTTATCATTGTCAGTCACTAGCATCTCATGTTCACTGTAAAAGACTTGATTACTGAATAATTTTGAATAATTTTCAAATATAACTTTACCAGCTTAGTTTATTCTCCCATTGCAGCAATAATAATAAGTTGATACTTCATTTTCTTACCACTTTTGCATATATTTTATATCAGTCCATCATTATTTTTAATTGCAAAGGCAAATCTAGTAATGAAAATTGCACAGAAAATCAGTAGAACTTTGAGTCTGAATTCTCTTTAGCATAAAATGACTTCGGTGTGGTAAAATAGGCCTTCAGCTTCCTAGGAAGCAAATTTATTCTCATTATAGTTAGCATCTTCCTGGTAATACTTTAGAAAAACATTGTTCCTAACATAACTTTTTTTTCTTATTGTGCATAAAGACAAGTGTTCTTTAGTGCTTCTTAACACCTTAGAAATTTAAATTACATGTAATAATAGCAGTGCATTATATTAATTGGGTTGCTGCTCAGACTGGTATCATTAGTTCTGAATTTAAAACTTACAGATCATTTACACCACCTCCAACCTGAAACACTGAAGATCCAGTAGGGAAGGATTCTTTACTAGATTATATATCTAACTTTAAAATTCTTAACTCGGGGGGAAAAAAAGCCAAAGTCAGACACAGGAAACCACTATTAATGAGAAACTCTGGGCCCATTTTCATTACCTTATTTAGTTGGTTCTTTCTTTAGATTTCTAGAGTTTCACTAAATTGGGGAAGATGTCAATCAAGTTCTAAAATATGTATTGTAATGCTTAAGAAAATATGAGGGATCTACTCCACCACACACATGCTTTTATTTATTAAGTGGGAAATGTCAATGCCTGTGAAGGACTTAGGAGCACTCTCTACTCTTGCTGCAGTAGTTCTGCCATGGTTTACAACCCCTTTTTCCTGAATCCTGTAGATTTGCTGTAACCATGTCTTTACTACTGGGCTGTTGATGTGGGAAGTTGTAGCAAGTTGAGAGGCAAGTATGGGTTGAAGTGGTGGGTTGGTATCCTGACACAGCCAGGCACTACAGCCTAGAGTTATGGAAGATTTAATCTGTTGAGTTTAATAAGCAAGGCTAAAAGAGTAACTTGTTAGAAAACAGATAGTGAAGACATTTTAGCTCTTTCTTTCCTCCAGGAAAATCTAACCATGCAGTTGAGTGATCTTTAAGACCTCATCAATACGGAAATAAAAATGGCCAAAAAAGATTAAATGCAATTATGGAAGCATAAGGACCATGGAAAATACAGATTCGTACCTTTATCAAGTCTGTTCTGTAATCCCAGAGATAATTCATCTAGTCATTTTAATTTGCATCCTGCATGAGTCTTCTAGACACTAATCACCAGAGAGAGTTATTTTGTGTTGTTTTCTGATTGCAGGTAGTGCAATTGGTTATGAATTACCAGGGTAATTTAGATTGTCAAGGAAAAGGGAGCATTTTTATTTAAGTTTCTAATTCTATTTGTTCAAATAACTCCAAAGAATATGAACAACTAATATAAAAATCTGTACCAATAGCTGCCCTTTTTTATCTGAGAAACGGTCCAGCAAAGAGAACACATGGAAGTTTGCTTTCCCAAAATTCAGGGGGTTTTTTTCCCTGAGTTTTCCCTATGCCTGATCCATATTTACAATTTTATATTCACAATTTTATGCTTACCATCCCTCAGGACTGTAAACTCCAGCAGTGTATGGTTAGAGTCAGCCCAGGCTGTCCCCAGTCCTGTCATCACCAATTAGCTCAGTTGCATTGGGGATCATCAGGTCCAGTATCACAGCCCTGCTTGTAGGGCTGTCTCTTACCTTGAGTAAGAAGGTGCCCTCCATGCAGTCCAAGATTAGCTATGCTACATTTTCAGCTGGTATCAGGCTGGTTGAACTCCCCCAGCAGGACAAGTATCTGCAAGCATGTTACCTCCTGGAGCTGGAGTAAGGAGACTTCAGCAACAGGCAGCTCATAGTGGACACCAATCACCAGGTGCTCTTTTTGTTGCCTCAGTCTCTGATTCTTACCCACAAGCTTTCAACCTGCCGATGGCTGTTTTTCAGAGAGCTCTTTACATTATCCATGTCTTGATGTAGGGACCATGTTTCTGCACTTCCTTCCTTGCCTGTGCCTTCTGAACAGCCTGGAGTCATAGATAACCAGTCACTGAATTCATCACACCACAAATGGTGTTTCCATCACTTCCCTGGATAGACTCATCCAGTGCATGACCAACATTTTAGTAAAGAGATTTTCCTAATGTTCAAGCTTAGCCTCCCCTGACACAACTTGAGGCCATTTCATCTCATCCTATGGTTTGTCACCTGGGAAAAGAGACCAACACTCACCTTCTCAGACCCTCAGGTAGGTGTTTCAGAGTAATAAAAGCTTCCCTGATCCTCCTTTTTTTCCAGGCCAAAGAATACCAGTTTCCTCAGCTGCTCCTCACAGGATTGTTCTCTACATGTTTTATCAGCTTCATTGATGTTTTTTAGAAATCACCTGTCTTGGCTTAGGGCCTGATCACATATGTTCAATACTTAGCAGAGAACAGTGCAACAGCATGAAACCATCAGGCAAGAGCAAGCAAGGAAAACTTGTACCTTAGTTACAATTTTCTGGTTGATGAGTTCTCAGTGCTGATCACCTGGACACTAAGGATAAGACTGAACAAGATAGCTGTCAGTGCAAAATGTTCAATTTCAGATCTATGGAAATATATAATCACTGATTATATATAATTGAGAATATATTTTTTAAAAGTGAGAGTTTTGTATAAGCAACAATGATCATAAATAATTTGTAAGAACTCCCTATTTGCAAGAAATATTTTACTAATGAATGTACTTAGCAAACTTTAGTTTTATGTTTTAAGACTGATGAAATCCATCAGTCTTCTAAACCCTCCATAGCAATCTGCAATTCCCTGATAAAAATATACATATATATTTGTTTACCACAAAGAAGAGGAAGATAAATGTCTCAGGTTTTCAGACATTCACTTGAGCATAGGAGACTGTCTCCTGTGTTTCAGTGTCCTTACCTTTCCCCTTAATTACTATCCAGTAATATTATTTGCTTAATGTCAAAATTTTAGGAAAAATAAAGAAGAGATAAATCCCATCAGAAGTCAGGTTGCTGGAGAAAGAAATAGAAAGTGATCAAAAGAAGGAATTATTGGAGAGTTAGAAAAGAAATAATGAACACATATAGAACACTGGACAGAGAGAAGAAAAAAAAAAAAATTGAAAAAAATGATTAGTCAAGAGACCATCTGTTATTGACCCAGACAAAATGGAATAGACTTAGGAAAGAAAAAACAGAATGAAACTAAAAGAAATAATATAAACTATGTTACTATAGCAGCCCACTAAATAGAAAATTTACTAGCAATCTTTTGCAGGAAATTGATTGCAAATTGGTGGCATATCTTTTTTCTTTCCTTTAGATATTGCAATTTGTAGATCAACTGCCTTTAAGAATATCCTCAAATCATATTTTCTTGGGAATTCAATATTTTTAGGAAAGCAGCCTAGGAGAAGCTGTATCTGGCAAGGAAAACAAATGCTTTTTTTCCGAGTTACTGGGTTTAGATAGAGTCTACATTTGTCAAGGTCTGTTTCCAGATGTGTCCTGTGCCAGTACAGATGTATTAAGAAAACATGGTTTTGTTTTTAAATAAACAAGAAATTAAAAAAAAAAAAAAACTTAACTGTAAATCTATGATGATATCTTTATTTCAAATAAATAAAGAAAAAATTAAAAAACAGACTCATAAAAATCTAACAATTCCAGTTATATTTAAACAATTGTATTTTCTCACAACACAATATTAGTATTTCTGATTATTATATTAAATACATTTTTCCATTAAAAGCAATAAAGCTTGTATTAAACAGCTTCATAAATATGTTTTGAATAGAATAATCAATTAGTCTTTAGTTCAAAAACAGAAACTCAATCAAAAATTTTCTGTTTCTTTGTGTACTAGATTTATCTTTTGCTATAATTAGAATATGAACAGATAGACCTTATGAGAGATGGCATGTGAAAGACATAAACCACTTCTGTAGTAGGTTATCAGAGAAAAAGGATTTACAGAACAGATATTTTCTAATGGCTTGAAGTTATTTTTCAGTTTTGTGCATTTTTATTGCTATGACTAGCAGAATTAAACACTATCTGACAAGATTTTAAATATTTTTTCTTTTTTTTTTTTTTTTTCTTTATTGTAACACCAAATATACTGGTAATTAATACTGTTTTCTTAGAACTTTTTTGTCAACAATGAACATGACCAACTCCTTATAATGCAGAATACTATACAAGGAATAGCCTCTGCTATCTCTCATAAAATGTATCAGCAGCCCTACCTTCATACTTTTAAATATAGGTAAATTTACTTCCTAATAAATTGCATTCTGTACATATTCTGGAATAATATGTACCACATTGTTATGAAGTTCAAATTGGTCATTATTAAATTTCTTAAACTTCATCGATTTTTTTTCAGGAATTTTAGTCCTATGTTCATATCACCATCTTTGACCATCTCCTATTTAGAGTATCAATGGCTATATAAATAATCTATTCTAATGGTACTGAGGGCACAGAGTTTTCTACTTTGTTGGTATTTTTTAGCTAATAAAGAAAAAAATTTTTATGCAGTGTATAATCTCTAAGTTTTAATAGAAAGTTAAAGGATTAGCCTGTCTGAATATTGTGAAAGTTCCCACTAAAAAAATACAAACTTTAAATTACAGATGAGAGAATCAATATTACTACTGTGAGTATATAGAATATTTTTCATAAAGAAAAATAACACTGACAATATAGATAAAACAGTGACTTAGTGAATAAGAGCATGAGAAAGTAATGTAAGTTTTATAGTGGAGTTTATGATAATTGCCTCATATTAACTAAGCTAAAGGTCAATGGATGTTTCACCATCTTTTTTCAAATTGTTTTACTAATAAATATCTATTAGCCATCATATACAATATATGGGCATAATCTGCCTAGACATACTAATGCTGTGTAAGAAATTTTAAAAATTGCAAATGAAACACGATAGATTTTGACATTGCCTTCTGTTGAAAAGGGAGGGCTCAGATACACAAAATTAAGTCAGTGGGGACTCTCCCATGAATTTCAGTTGGAACTGAAAAGACAGTTCAAAGTAGGCACATGAATCACCCAGACCACCAAGTGACCACTAAGACAGCAACATCAGAAACATCAAGACACTGCAAGTAATAAAAAGGAGGTACAAGCTGACCAGAGTTGAGGATCAAGTAGCAAGATAAAATTCTGTTCCACATTCATAGGTAATATTTTTCTATGAATTTTGATGATTACCTGTTCTCTTTGTGCTTCCCTGAGGAAGCTTCCTTTTTGGTATAAAATCCCTGTTGTTTCTACAGTTCTGTAAACATTCCATTCTGAAATGCACTTTGAAAACCTGAGCCCAGTTTTTCCCAAAGCCTGCCTCTCCCATGGTGGTTCAGACTGTATGCACTGAAAAGGACAAGACCCTGCCTTTGTAGTAGCCTCCTCTGGATCATAATCCTATCCATTAAAATCAGGATACAGAGTAAAAAAAGTCATGATAAATTTATGAAATCAGTTACTTTTAAATTCCAAATCCGTTTTATGTTATAGAAGAAATTATATTAAATTTTATAAATATTTAGCTCCTGAATTACAAAGCATACTTATAAATAGCATCCATGATGTTCTATTGAAATGGAGTTACATAGTTATATAATTCTTTAAAGTTCCTGGAGTGTCCTCATAAAAGAACATGTCTTAAACTGGTTAACTACTTAATCTGCATTGAAATATCTTTGTGCTGTCAAAAGTTAGGAAAAAATTGGTTTTGCATTCCTAATCAACTTTATTGTTTCCCTTGCTAGTATTGCTTGACATTTGTAACTAAGGGTATTGTAAAAGAGAGATATATGTTCTTTAATAAGAAAAATGTTGCTTTGCTTTTTTACTTATTTTTAGAATGCATAATTCAGAACCTATTTAAAGATGCAAATTATTGTAGCAAAACATCATGGGGCCATAAAGATTTATAAGCTGTTAAATGATCTTCAGGGCAGAAGCAAATAACATGTAACACCTGGCATAGACAGTATGTTTAACGATAATACAAATCCTTTATGGTACATTAACACCTTCAGAAATGAATAATGTCCTAAAATCAATCTCACAAAAAGTTACAGATGAGGGTCAGCACATAATGTAATTGCACTGAACAAAATCAGCAAATAGAATTTATCTAGCTCTTCTGTGCAAGCTCTCTTACCATTAATATTGCCTAACAAACAGAATTTAAGGTGTGTTTGTGATGGATGATATTTATTTCTTTGAGCATCTGAACTATTTTGCTATTTATCAGAATTAGAGTTATTACACATCCTATTCCTCATTATGTGCCTAATTAATTTGCTGTATTAAAAATTCATCTTACTTTGTTCCGATCAGGCAAGCCAAAACCTTTTAATTTCATTGTGCTCGAAAGATTAATTTTCTTTGCTACCATAAGGACTAATAATTTATTCACATTACCTGAATCAATCAGAAAATCAGTTTCCCCCCCACATTTATTGCAAAGTTAAGGGGTTTCACTAGGCATTTGTTCTCCTACAAATTTAAAATATTTAATTGACAGCAGCGGTGCTATATTGCACTAAGTATTGTGAACTTTTGCAATACAAATATAGAGTATATAACACCTTTACCACGGAAGTAGGACAGCAGATGATCATTCTGAACATCATCATTTTAGTGAAACTCACCAAAAATGTTGGATCTGGATATTTTACTTTAGAAGATACCTAAGGGATTGTGAGAACTGATATCTTTCAGATTTTTAATAAATCATTCAATTTCTTTTTTCAGTCTGTATCAAGAAAGTAGAGCAATTAAAATTCTTATGACAATACAGTGAAGTCAAGAATTTTAAAAATGAACAAGTAAATAAATGATTAGATGAACAGTTTATATGTTCTCAACAATCAAAAGACTAAATAATTTTCACAAAAGTTGGTCTGTGATAAAGACAAATATTCAGTTCCACTATGTTCTTTGAAATAGTTGCATTATAGATGTATCTGTACATATTGGAAATACATATATACTGAAAGATATAATTTTGTGTTCAACTGGTGATTTTTTAATCTGTTAAAAAATACGGTAATTCTACAAATTTTTGTGTGTTTGAATTTTTTATTGTTAATCAGACTTTATGAAGACTTTTGTCTCTGATGTATTTGAATAATTCAAAATTCAAGTATAGGAAATTATGTTAGATCTATATTGTACCCTTTGTAATATTTCAAATTCTAATAAGAAGAAAAACTTGCAAATGTATTAAATATTTTGCCCCTTTTGCTCCACTATAGGATGTGAATTTCACATGAAAAAAAATTTGACTAAAAACTATATCACTATCTACAGACTATGAGCATATATTAAATCAATGTTCACACTTTTTACTAAGAAATATGATGGCTAAGTTGTTCCATTTATCATTGACTCAGAATGAGATTTATCTTGGCAAACATTAACTGTCTTTAAATTTGATATGTAGTCTAAGACAAACTGTGTTGATTAATTCCATTTCAGAGTCAATGTAAAGAGACTGAAGATACATGACTGTAAGATACATGGAAAGAATAGACATTTTCAGGTGTACCTTTTCAGCAGATCATTAAATTTATAGGAGGATGAAAAGAACCAAAACAAAATCTATCCTTCAAAAGTGTCATTCACCTGTAAAGCATCTGCTTTACAACAGAGGTAAAAAAAGAAAATATCCATGCGTGGCATTAATGAAGTCTTAGAAATTCATGAGGTTCACAAGTAATATCTGGTGAAAGTCCAGAGAAGATAGTTTTAATGCAAGTCCTGGAAGTTTCGATTGTCCTGAATTTTCTGCAGCCTAAATTACCATTTAAAGATTTGTCTATGACTTTGTAGATTTTAACTTTAAGAAAGCAGTAATTGTATTTCCAATAAGTATTAAAACTCATAATAAAAACTGGTTTTCTGTGAATTAACATTCACCTTAGTGGTAGATCCAGGGTAGATGCGTGGTAAAAGCAGATCCATTAAGCATGGAACTTAACCAGAAAATTTGTCAACTTCATGACCACTATTGAATTATAAATGCAAAGTATTTCAAGTTGAGGGGCGTCATTCTAAAGCTTTCTGAGTATGGCTTGAATTACTTTACATCTTTAAAATATTCTTCAGATTTGTCACACATAAAAGAAAAGGGGAAATGAGAAATATATATATCTTTCAAAACCAAATTTTTACTACATTTTCAATGATCTCAAAAAACCTTTTTAATACTGATGTCTGAATTTTGGGGTAATAAATGTTCTAATAAAACACACCTTCCACTTTTTATCCAAGTATTTTCACTAATATTTCCCTTTTTATCTATGAAGACAATCTTATTTTCATGTAAATTAAAAAAAAAAAAATCAAAACCTACTTAATAATACCCTTATCAAGCAAAATTATTATACAAGGGTCAAAGAAAAGGCAGGTGAAACCAACACTCTGAATATGTGGAGAACTGTGACTCTTCAGAAAAGTGAAATGATAGTCCAAGAATAACGAGTCCCAGTCCCTAACACATGCAAGAGTTGTTTCATGCAAAATTGGTACACAAAGAGTTGTTGATAAGAAATTAGATTTTTTTATTTCATTCACATATTTAGATTAGCATTCTTACATTTAGGTGACTATTAGCCTTGAACTACTCTCTCCAAAGAGACTCCAAACTGCTTTCTCTTAAACAGTCTTTTATAGATAACAATATCCTGAAGAGAATTAAAGATTATTCTTTAAGAACAGGAGATTCACAGGATTGTGCCTCTCAGGCTGCATCTATCCCAGTAAACCTAAGAGTCAAGTAATGGCCTTGAGCACTGGCACACTTCTCTCTGCCTGCCTGCATGATTTTCAGCGTGTTTTGCCCCACACCAGCTATTATTATGCTCCCACTAGAGCTCAGGCATCATCTGGGGAATAACACACTTGCTGCAAATGATGTGATCAAGGCCACCCTGCTCTGAGATGGAAGTAAATCTATCTCCACAAGTGGGAATAAGCATTTCACACATCTATGGTGACAGAGGAAAAAGTTCTGGCCTTTTTTACAACATGCATACATAGTTTAACAGAGAAAGACAAAATTTTTGCATCCTATGCTAGGGATAGGCATAAACATTTGCTATTTTGTAAAATCCACATCTTTAAATGTGTGCAGAAGTTTAAGGTCAAAAGTTGATTGATTACAAAATAAACATCCCCATAATTAAGCAGCACAGAACACAAGTGTTTAAGAATCTAATTCTAGATTTAGAATCTAATTCGAGATTCAGGTCATGCAATTTCCATATATAATTAGATGCAGTAAACTTTCTAGGCTGTTTTTATTTTATTTAATAACCACTGTTCACTTATTTTGTACTTGTAGTATCTGAAATACTAGACATTACACTTTTGTGGAATTTGTGTGCCACTTACTAGACATTTCCCCTTAGTAGATGCCAATAATGACAATTTGCAACACTTGCCTAAAAGCATCCATCATCTGAAAGCATGTGGAAACCAGGCACTGATAGGTAGCAGCAAAGTTTTTTCGCTTGTAGTGGTACAACGCTGCCTTCTCAATCCTGTATCTGTTATGGAGTGATGTCTACTGGGCCAGTTCTATTACATATGTTAACTATATGTTATTGTAATAAAATGTGCATAAATGTACCTCTGGATTTGAAAAGTTAATAATGCAAACATCTAAGAATTACTGCTAAAGAAGTCATTGTAAAACATGAATTTGTAAACTTATCACAAATACAGCCTTCCAGGTCCTTATATAAATTACCATAGAGTATCAATTCTCTATTCAAGTAGAGATGGTTTTTCAGCATGGAACCCCACAGTGTCTAATTCCTGCCCAAACCAAATACACCTACCTTCATAAATAGTTTATGATCTTTTCTTGTCTAAAGCTGCATATGCTTCATGCATCCTTCTGCTCTGTTCCATAAACAATTCATAGAAACAGCATGAACTATTATCTTTTAATGTACAAAACGTATTTGAATTATTTGGTTGTCTTAATTGTGCCAATACATTTAAATTGTACCAGTGGATTTTAATAACTTAGTTACATATATGTACACTAAGGCAGTGATAACAATTACAAGAATTTGTGTTTTTGTGTTTACTCTTTGTAGCAACTGTTAACTATTTTATATGGAAGGTAAACTCTTTGGATATGTATTTTAATGCAAAATTATTTAGATTTTTGTTAAAGTTACTTAAATCTATTTTCACAGCATCTTTAGCATATTTTGAAATGGTTTCTACTTCAAAATTTCATCATGTGCATCCACGATTGGCTATTAGTAAACAGATATCACAAATATATATATATATATGTACTTAGCAAGACTAATAATGATCTAATATTGATACAAAACTGTAAAACCCACAGAAATTTCATATACAGCAGAGCTTTTAGACCAAATTTAGATTTTTTTACTGAACATAGGTGCATATATTCAAAAACCTGATAGTCTTCTGTCACCTGCTACTTTACGGTGAAGCACAAAAAAGATAGCTGAATTGAGAGACACTTTAACTAGAACTTTCCTTAGTCTCTTTGTGATGGTCTTCAGCGTGTTCTCAGCAGTCCTGTGAGTAACCTGATGTGTCTGAAGCACACAAAATTTATATTTGTATGAGCTACTTTTGTAAACAACTACTGTAAGTATATATATATATGTATGTGTAAATATATGTAAAGATAAGTTCATCTACTCTAATTATTAAAAAAGCCACAAGTCAGAAATTCAGAA
Source organism: Erithacus rubecula (assembly GCF_903797595.1). NCBI lineage: Eukaryota > Metazoa > Chordata > Aves > Passeriformes > Muscicapidae > Erithacus > Erithacus rubecula. The sequence goes on from NC_136658.1 coordinate 61,854,707, forward strand.
AATGGTGCAATCAATGTTTTTTTATTTTTCTACCTGGAGAGGTTTTGCTCTTGCCATGGACATACATGTTATGATTAGATACTTAAGGTTACTGTCAGTTTTTCTATGTCAGCTACTGCACAAGGCCCAACAAAATAAAAAAAATTCATAAAGAAATGAAAAAGCAAGAAGAAATGTAAGGATTATAATAGTTGATATGAAAGTAGAAGAAAAAGACAAATTCCACTGGTTAAAACACAGAAGCTGTCCCATGATTTGAGACTAGATTTAGGCTTCCACCCAGGCTGATAAGGTCTGTAACTACTAAAGCTCAAAGCTGTGCTTCTTTTTATGTTTTCTTTGTATGAGTCAATGATTCTTGAATTATGTTCTGCACAGTGGAACCATCCTAATAGACTTAGTAGATTACACAATGGTTAGGGCACTTAAGTGGAAAATTGAAATATTGTTTTTAATCTACTCATGCACAGAAAGGAACTGGACCTCTCTCTCATTCTTTGTATGCAATTTTTCTTTAACATAAAGGCAGATTAAAAAGCAGGCAGATTCACTACTAGATGAAAAAAACCCAAACAATAAAACCACAATGGGCAAACAAACAAATAAACAAACCTGAGTTTTGCTCAATTATTTGAAAGACTGAAAGTAAGTGGATAGCTGACTTTACCTGGAAATGACAGACTCTTAAAAATATACTTTTGTGTCTTCTGAGTGAGGCTTTCAAATGGAAGACTTAAGCTTTGTATCTTCACCTAAAGTACTGTGAGCACTAAATCTAAGCATATTCTTGCTCAGTGTTTTGAAATATCTGGCCTAGAGTCAGTACCTTTAATGTTCCTCTTCTGACCCACATTCACTGTTAATGGGTATTTGATGTGATTAAGCTTTATTTTAGGTTATAGTCTTTACCAGAGTGAGTGAAGTGGAATTATATCTCCCGTGCCATAAGATGGCTTGTCAGTATTCACATTCATCAAGTATAGCGATAAAGATGCAACTTACAATTTTGCAGCAGCAGTAAAATCCTCTAGGTAATGGAAAAATGTGATGACATCGATGCTGGGTGAGGTGGTGGCACCAGAGAATAAAGGGATAGCTTTATGGAGGGAGATGTATAAAAATGTACACAACACAGTGCTTGTGTCACTGTGAGAAATTTTCTGAAACTACAATCAGGGAATGCAGTATCCAAAAGCATAGCTCAAGATCCTTGCACAAGATAATAAAATTAAAAGCTATTTATGCTGACAAGTTCTATTTTTATGTTATCTGACCTTCCATGAAAGATAAAGAGCAAAGTATTATTGTTGTTTTAAATCAAATATACAGAAACCATTACTGTATTTAAGATATCTGGAAATAGATGCACATTTTTATGTGCAGTCATCATATAATTTTAAAAGTTAACTGGTTGAATCAAACATAGATACCCCAAATGATACATCCAGATTAAAAAAAAAAAAAAAAAAAAAAAAAAAAAAAATTAAATTCAACAGTGCATGACAATTCAGATTTTCCCAAAACTTATGTTGGCAGTTTTCCATGTCTGAGACAATGGCTGGAACAAATTCTAGAAATATAAATTACATAAAAAAGACGAAACACAAACACCCATAAATTGTAGAATATATTGTTTCCAATGGGTTATGGTAATTGTATTTCTCTGAATACACTTGTCAAAAATATCATACATTATAAAAAAGATAATTTGAATTATCTTATAAAATAACAATATTTTCCCAGTTGGTTATATTTCATTAATATATTATATGTTCATTTGAGTCCTTTTAAATGACACTTAGCAACTTCAAAAGCTTTTTTACTTTCCACTTCTTTTGTTAAGTTATAAAACTGCAGTTTTAGAAAGCAGATGCAGCTCCTACTCTGTGATTTAAAAAATGGTACTGTAATACATGTAGCTTTTGGGAAAGACTCTTCTGGATACTTTTTTCTATTCTATATCCCATCAGAACATCTGCTGATTTCTCTGAGGGACAGTTAAATTGAAAGTCTGAATGAAAAAGCAAACACCTTTTGTTACATGTGTTAGGACAGAAGTCATCCTATACATTATCCTATGCAATACCTTCTTTAGAAAGTAAATCTGGATAATTTCTCGTAGTGCTGCTGTCCATGTAGTAGCCATAGATTTAGTTAGGGGAAGATGACAGGTTTTCCAATACTGGGATAAGACATGGTTCAGTCAAAAGGATATCAAAATTGTGCCTTTTCATCACAGCAAATGAATGTTGCTTGTTAGCAACATGTCACTGTAGAATTTGAGAAGCCAGATGTCAGAGAATTAGAAAAGGACTGCCTAAACCTGGCATACAAAAGATGCATGTTATTTGTTCATGGACTTCTTGATTGCTTCCATGTTTCCTATTTCTAATAATTTTGCCTAATAATGTTAAAGAAATAGATTTTCCTATGGTGTATTTTGGTTTTTTTTTTTTGTTTCTTTTTTTTTTTTTTTTTTTTTTTTTTTTTTTTTTTTTTTTTTTTTTTTTGATGTTGGTTAAGAGAGGGGCTCTTCTGCAAGACAAAAGGAATGTTCTTCTTTACATTTTACTTTGTAAGCACAGGGAAAACTAGCCCATGTAAGTATGCTTGCTGACAGATTGTTCACATTCCTTGAAACAATGTATTATCATGATACCAGTGTATCATTTTGAAGATGCAAAAAGAGTATTTTTGTTAATAACCTGGATGTGGCCAGAGGTAATCTCACATTGTAGATAAACTGCAAGGCTTTTGTTTCTGTTTCTGATCAAAATCACACGCCTAAGATTTGCAGAAAAAAGAAGTCTTGCAGAAAAATTATTTAATGTAAATAATGAACGATAATTTTAAATGCTTGCTTCTGGGGAGCAGGTAAAACAGCTACCTTGTTCCAAATTGCAGTAACTGGCTCTTTGTGACCAAAAGCATTAAGTACCAAAGCTTTTTTATTTCTTAGAGCTTTTTTCAGTAATTTACTGTTATTATAAGTGAAATGAACTTTATAACAATGTGTTAAATTTGTGCTGAAAGGAGAAGCAGAGAGGAGAAGAATGAAAATGTTCATACTCTGGGTACAAAACTCAAATGTAGTACAATGAGCAGATAGACTGTGAATACTTTTCAGAAGTTTCTGTGATAAGAAGTCCATGCATAGTGGACAAAAAGCCAATAGAAATAATGTCTAAGGGAAAATGAAACAGGCAATCAATAAGAAACAAGTCTTAATTAATGTAAAATGATGAAAAGAATACTATATTGAGGGCATTGCTTCCTGTTTTCTAAAATCTTTTTCCCAGTGTTGTAATGATAAAGAACTAAGGAAAAATTAGAAGGATCCAAAATCAGAATGGAGAATTTATTGAAGGCTTGAGGAAGGTGAAGCAAACCTAAATTTTCAGTTGCTTCTGCTGCACAGTACAGAAAGCCTACCAAAAAAAAAAAAAAAAAAAAAAAAAAAAAAGTGTGGATTTTCTACCACCCCGTCACCTCCCAAGAATAAAAATTAAAATAATAAAACAAAACAAAACCAAACAGAAACTTCCTACAAATACACAAACAAACAAACAAACAAACAAATAAACAACACCTAAAAACCCAACCAAACCCAAATAAACCCAAATAATAGCAACAACAACAACAACAGAACAAAATAAAACCCCAAAACAAAAAACAAAACCAAAACCAACCAACCAACCAAACAAACAAATAAAAAAAAAATAAAAAAAATATAAAAACAAACAAACAAAAATAAAAGAACAAAAACAAAAAAACCTTTCTGAAAGTAGGGAAGAGAAAAGCAGGATGAAAATGTGCAGCCACATAAGAGATTTTCTTATGTGATGGACAGCTGTAAAACCTGCCTTTGTGGTTACTTGGCAGGACTGAAGTGAAGATCAGTTTGGTGTGTTCTTATAAAGAATCTGAAAGAGAGAAAAAGATTCTTTCTTCAGTAATGAAAATACTCAAACTAACCATATAGTGAAATTAAAAATGGTAGCCTTTTTATATTCTATTGCTGCAAGTAGGGTGGAAAAATTTCCAAAGAAGTGTATATATGAATCACAGTGACATCTGTAATACCCTGCATTAAAAATGGTGAAATAAAGAGATTTTCTGTTAAAAATGCATTTTGATTCTTCCTGAAAAGAAAAAAAAATAAAATTCTTCTTTCTGAAATAAATCTTTTCCAGTTGTTGTTCCAGAAAGAATAATCCTCTCTCTAATCTTTCTTTTTTAGAAACCTCAAGGACTTTTCAGACACCTGAGAAACCAAATTTATACTTAATTAGGCTATTATACAACCACATTAATCTTCCTGCTGCTATAAAAAATGGTCAAGCTGCTACAGGTATCAGATACTGCAATGATACTGCACTTGCATCCTAAACAAAAACAAACCCCCCTCACACAGTAAAGCATTTAATTAATCCTCAATATACTATGCTTGATGTGTTGTGCACTTTGTAAAAAGTATTTTCATTACTACTGTCTTTTAGGTTTCTGAGCATTGAAACGATGACAGACAATGGAAAAAAAGTAAGATCTTTTTGCAAAGTCATCTACAGTATAGCAAGGTTATTTACAGAAATGTGATGGTAATGGACTGCATTTGGCATCTTTGAATTATTTGGGTTTTAAATTACTTCTAAAGGAAAATTCAGACATTAAAAATACAACATATAATAGTTGATTATTTGTGTTGGTATATCTGGCCCCCTTGCATTCATTTCTCAGAGAAGAAAAAAAAATAAAATATTATTAATTTTTTTTAGGAGGAACATTTAGAATATATTCAAATTTAACCCTTGTAGTTATATCCCACAGGGAAATAAGAGAGGAGGGACAGTGAAATACAGGGTTCACTGAACTGTCAAATATTCAAGACAATGGAGTCAGCTGCTGGTTCTTCTTACTTAGCTCTGAAAAATATTACTTCCCGTGCTTATCTTGTGTGGGAAAGCTCCAACGTTGTCAGTTATATGAGGAAGGGAATTGGCAGTGAATGTGATCCCAGTAGTGAGACCCACTGTCACGGTCCCTGCACGGAAAGCAGACTCAGCGTAACATTTTGAATCACTTCAATACACTGATTCAGCATTCCTGATACAAGTAATTTAAAGGAATAAATTTAGCATAACACCAGGTTTGAGTCTAAAATAAGGGACATCCTTCACAATGAGGCACATTTGACAGGTTTTAAGCAAACCGGTTTACAGACATGCCCATAATCCCTAGTGTAGACATAAAATATAAATAATGCACATTCAGCAAAACTTCTTTTAAGTAGAAGTAATTTAAAGAAAATTGTTGTAGGAAAGAAGAAACTTCTTTAGAGAGTCTTCTTGATAGCTGAATTTAAATTAATTTCTGTATGAATTAAGGATATCATATGAAGCACAGATGAGCGTCATATAAAAGTGGAGGGGTTCCTTGAGCACTTTATTTTTGCTCAGTCTGCCAATGCCCTGGGAAAGTCAAGGGCTTTGTGCCTGACCAGTCTGTCAGTGTCCCAGTATGGAGACTCCACTGTATTGTATGGTGGTTCAATTAACTTGCTCAGGGATACTTGCCAACAGTATCAGAATCAAATCCTTTATTACAGATTAGAAAGGGAGACCTAGATCTCCCTGCTTTTATCAAATATGTTATCCACAGTTGGCAACTGCTAGCATCCTTGAGGGACTAATGCTAAACAGTTTACAGAGTAATACACTTTATTAACAAGCACACTGATAATAGAAAATTATGATAGATAAGGTTTGAAAATTGCTGGTGATAGTAACTGTCTTAAAAAACAAATTTGAAGCAATATAGAGACAAGCTCAAATAAACAAGGAAAACTTGATCAAGATAATTTAAGGCTCATAAAGTTCTTACCATTAGGTGTCCCTATAGGAGAGAAGTATAGGTTCAGTCTTTCTGATCCCACAAGTTATAATGGACTCTCCTCTTATTCTTGACTCACTTTTACACTGTTGTTTTACATTTAGGTGGAACTTGAGTGACTCTATTCACATATGCTTTTGTTACTAATTGGTGTAAAATTATCTCACTTTGCTCTTAAAGTGCAGTCAATAAAATCTGGAGTTTCTCCTCAGTGGGTACACTGCTCATGTATTCACTACGTGGTGCTATCAGCTTCCCTTTCCTGCAAGGATTTCTATAGAGCCTGGCTGTGGTGTCTTCACTCCACCCTCTGTCCCTCATCCCTCTTAGCATATGCTGAAGGTTGTAGGCTGTGTGTTGGGAAACATTGTGGAATGGACTCCATGCATGCCAATTGCATTCCATCCAGGTAGTAGCAATTGCATTTTATCCTACAGATTTCCTACCATTACAGCTTCTGTCAGAATGTGAATATAACTTTAGTTTTCTCTAATTTTGTTCCTGGTCAAATTCCAACTGAGAACAGGACATTGGTTTGTTTAAACGAAAACAAAAAGGCTCTTGTTAAACTACAGGCATTACATATCTTTACACAGATGTAGGGTGAGGCCTTGTCCCACTGTGATATTCTTCAAGGAAGAATATTCAGATGAATATTAAGATATATGTTAAGATCCAATTATTTAGGGATGCCTTTGCTAGAATTAAGGTGCAAATGAGACGCATTGCCAAAGTCAATAATACAGATTTTATTTAACAACAAATTTGAGGTAGAGGGTTAAAAAGAAAAGAGATGAAAGGGACAGAGAAATCAAGCAGAAGATAGAACATCCATGGTTCAGTGCCAGCCTGTTGGTCTTCACTCACTCCTGGGCTTCTCAGTGCTGTGAAGTCCCAAGGTTTTCACTATTTATAGATTTTAGCAAACACAGGAATTAATGCTTATTGGCGAAACAGTTCTCTTAGTCTATTGGTTAAATGATTTCCTCACTTCTAATGCTAATTAGCCCCATGCAGTCTTTCTCTTCTGAGTCAGTGGGTTGCTTGGTTCAGTGGGCTGTGAGATCATGGCCACAATCCCCACCTGCTAGAATCGCCTTTTACCCAGTCAGAGATGTTTTCAGAAGAGTTGTCTTTCCCTGTGGCCCAGAAATTCTGCATTCTTCGTGTCCATTGTCAGTTACCCATTCTTCTCCTTTTGCTACTTTCCCCTAGGTCTGAGATAAAACCTTGACAATAGACCCACCTTTTCCTCACCTGGATTTCCCAGCTATTGTGGTTTATTTTCCAGTCCAAGTTTCGGGTATCGAGAGAGGCATATTTGGGAGAGCTTCCTTGGTCATTGTTGGTCTTAGATGTCCCATAACTTGGGGTGATCTTTTTTTGACCAGAGATATGTCTATGAGCAGTTGGCTCTTCACAGTTTTCCACAGTGTGAATTGCTGTCTGAATGCCTTTACCAGAGTGTCCTACCCAGATCTCACTTGAGCCAGGTCTGGAATTAGAAAAATCCTGTTGCTCTCTTCTGTGCTTATCTCATGGCAAGGTCCTGTGGCCTAAAGAGTGTTCAAATAGGCAACTGTGCTCTTTAAGTCTTTACAAAGCCAAAACTTCCAACTTTGTACTTTACCAGTCTGCATGCAGCCATGTCATTACCTTCTCTCTCAATAAATTTGCAAACTCTACAGCATTACTGAAATTAACATGGCACAGACTTGATGCTGTCATAGATGGATATTGTGATAACACAATTTTTTGAGTCTCTGTTTGCTAGAATAACCACTAATAAAGCTGCAGGAATGCACTTTGTTATATTATTAATAAAGATATGAGGCAAAATGTACCTGTTCTTCCCAACTTAATATTTTGCACTACAGGTTTACTAATGTCAATTAGAAAAAATTCCATTGTTAATTTAAATATTGTCTGTAGAAGAGATATTTCAAAGCTGCTCCCTTCCTTTCTCTAAGGTAATCAAAATAATTATTTTTCAGGAAATCAATCGATTAACAGAAAGGACAACTGCATGTTTAGTATTTAGAAACATTTGTGCCTCTTAAAATCAAAGATTTGTTGCTAACATGAAGGTCAGCATTGGTTTCACTAACGAGTTCTGGGGCCTGTGAGGTCAAAGTAGAGCAAACATCAAGACCATAACTGCACTTCAGAAGATGAGGAATCACTTTAGAAGAGGAGGGATTACTTCATGAATCTACTACTATCTCATGGGATAAGACCCTGGAATAGAGAGGAGGCTAAGAAAAGCCATTCATGTTCTCCTTACTTCAGAGTAATCATCACCTCACTAGTAATCCATCTAAAAGAGAAAAGAATTTGGAACAAAATAAACTCAGGATGCCTTTTGGGCAAGAAAATCCCGGAAAAAAATAAAATATATTAAAGGAATTTTACAGAAGACGGAAGGAAGGACAAGTAACCTGGGAAATGTAGAGAGGCACTGTCAGAACATGCTTTCCAACCATAGACCTATAATTGAATCTGGCCAGTGATGTCAGAGGCAGCAAGAAATGTTTCTGTAAGTACACAGGTAACAAAAGGAAACCTCTAAGAGAAATGAGGGCCTGATGCTGAGTGGAAAGAGTGACACAGAACATGGGAAAGGCTGAGATACTGAATGCTACTTTTGCCTTAGTCTTTACTGTAAGATCAGTTTTCAGGAATCCAGGGGCCTGACACCAAGGACAAAGGCTGGGAGACTTTATTTTGGTTCAAAATCAGGGTACAGAATATTTATGCAAAATGGCTATAAAATCCATAATCCCTGATGAAATATACCCATAATGGGGTGTCTCCTCTCCAATGATGGAGCTGACTGATATCATTGAGACACAACACTTGATAACCTCTGAATGGTTGTGGTAATTAAGAGGTGACTGTAGGTAGAATGAAATCAAATTCTACTTTTATTCTCAAAAACAGTTCTCAAGTAATGGTTCTCAAGGAACTTCATCAACCTTATCTTGATCCTCAGGAATGTGAATGACTAAATAATCCTAGAAAATATTTCCACACACGAAAACAGGAATACTCAGCATGAATTCAGTGAAGCAAAATGCCTAAGCAGCCTGATAGATTTCTATGATCAAATGAAAGACTTTATATTGAAGGGAAAACAGTGGATATTGTCTACCTTGACAGTAAGGATTTTGACATTGTCTCCTGTAAGATTCTCATAGACAAGATGTTGATGTATGGGGTGGGTGAGGATGAAGCTGGATTTAAAAGTGGCTGAAAGGCTGGGCCCAGAGGGTGGTGTTCAAAAATCTAGACAAAAATCTAGCTGGAACTCAGCAGCTAGCCAGGGCTTAATAAAGGGCTCAATCCCATTCAACATCTTTGTTAATGATTTGATGATAGAACAGAGTGCATCCTCAACAAACTTGCTGATAATACAAGGCAGAGTGACTGAAATGCCAGAGGGTTGTGATGTCATCCAGAGTGACCTTGACAGACTGGAGAAGTGGGTTAACAGGAACATAATGAAGCTCAGCAGAGGGATGCTGAACAGGGAAAATTTCAAAGTCCTGAACCTGGAGAGGAAAAACCCAAGGAACTACTACTCGTTGTGCACCACACAGAGGGAATTCTGCTTGACAGAAAAGGACCTGGGTTCCCAGCTGGTCACCAAGCTGAACAAGAAGCAGCAGTGTACCCTTATTTCAAAGGAGGCACATGGTATCCGGGCTACATTAGATAGAGCAGGTCAAGGGAGATGGTCATTCCCCTCTTTTTGGCACCAGTGAGGCCACACCTGGAGTCCTGTGTCCAGTACAAAAGAGACATGGTCATACTGGAGACAGTCCAACAAAGGACCACAAAGCTGATAAAGGGACTAGAGCACTTCCTCCTGTGGGGAAAGTCAGAGATAACTGATACTGTTCAATCTAGAGATGGCTCATTTAGCTGAATTTGTAAAAAAACTTAATACCCAAAAAACCTTGAGTGTTAAAGCAAATGACAAATGCAATTTAAAGTTTCTTTACCACTGTTAACATAGTTGCAAGTATGGTCTGAAATTAATACTGAGCTCCACTGCAGTTTTCAATATTTTAGCTCTTGCTCTCCCTGGTGGATCTGCTTAACATAGCGACACTAATGCCTTCATAAATCTGGGTTTTACTCTTAGGAAAGGTTAATTAGCACATTTTCTTCACCTCCAGTAAAAGTCTGTATTTATGACAGTGATGTTTTTAAGTTAAAAGAAAATTTCGCTACCATGAACCAACCCCCCAGCTAAAGAAATTAGATTTAAAACTTATTATAACTTACAGTCCAAAAGATGGATATAAATTACTCTTTTTATTTACTGGAACTATTTGGCAAATTAAGCAGACAATCTGAAAACAATTCACACTAAAACAAATTATTCTCTTTCCTTTAAAACCTTCTGAAAAAAAAAAAATAAAAGGAAAAAAAATTAACAGAGAAGAAATTAGATTTGCAAATGCTTGCTTTTTTTTTTTTTTTTTTTTTTTTTTTTGAGGTGGTTAGAGAGTTATCTATAGATTCTAGGATCCTATTAGGCTTTTTCCAATGCTCAGTGAAGAGAGGAAATTTTTTTGTAAGTCTTGTGAATCAGGGACAAACTGGATACATAATGAGTGCTTTTTGAATTTCTTTTTCATTACTTCGACAACCGCTGACTCAAGGTCTGTGTTCCTTTTTTTTTAGCATTAGCTGCTACAAAAAGCAACACATCTAAAATTAGAAGAATACCTAATACCCCTAGCAGAATACCTTTTATAGTTACAGCATTTATGTATGTTTCATTAAAGCCATTCACCACATCTCACCTGGAACACAGATTGCTGATATTCAGTAATGTTACTGAAGTACTTTTCTGAGTCTGTTTCCCTAATAGTGACAACACTCTTTTCCTGTTGTGTCATGATGGAAGATACTACTCCTTTCACAAAGAACTGTGCTAGCATGCCTTTGCACAGTGAAGCATGACCTTCCATTATTTATTCTTTTGCTTAGCTAATCATGTTTGATTCACAGAAATTCAGAGTTGGAAGGGACCACCCACAAGGATCATCAAGTCCAGCTCTAGAGTAAATGGCCCATGCAGGGATTAACCTCCCAGCCCTGGTGCTCTTATCACCTTTACAACCATGCTCATACATAACCAATTGAGCTAATCTTGGCGTCACATCATTGATAAATGTCTGGAAAGCAGGAATGTCATGAACAAATGGCATAGGCCTAGATGAAAAAGCAGGATTAAAAAAAAAAAAAAAATTCCCAATATTCAAAATTGGTATAATTTGAGAAAAAGGAGGGATCAAAATTAGATAAGACACAATTTTTAAGTCATTCTGGTTCTGGGGTGACATGAATCATAGAGGCTATCAGTTTACAACTGAGTCCAGCAGAGATAATTACATATTAATCTTTTACTGATAAACAGGACACTAAACAATTTTGTGAGCTTCTGAGACCATTCCTACCTATATTTACACTCAGGTACCTAGGAAGAAACTATTTTTTGCAAAATCTGCAACATAGGACTATATGCAATCAGTAAATACCTACCTGGACATTCTTCCAATTTTCCATATTTCAGATCTTAAGTGAATGAAAATTTCAAATCATATAACTTTCCCAAGATCTTTTCAGCACTTTTTGTTTAATTTCATTCAGTAAGTTCTCTGCAAGTCCAGGTAATTTTTTTTACAATGATTTATGCAGTATTTCTGCTTCTGACAGTTTTAGGTAAAATAACTATAAGAAGAAAACCAAAATACAAGAAAATAAAAATTCTTGTATCATAGCAGGATACAGATTCTTCTTAATAGACCATTAAGAAATCGTCAGCATCATAGTCTAAAAGGACACTGAGGATTCTCCAACAACTCTAACTAGACTAAAAATCCCTTCTATTTTCCTTTCTATTTACCCCTTTCTACACTTTCTTTATTTTCTGGATGTAATACACATATTTAAATATTGGACCTCTTGCATTTGCATTATTACTTCAGCTCCCTCCAGAGAAAATATATTTCTAGTTTTAAAGCTTTCATACATATTGCATTTTAAATGCAATCTAGTAGCAATTTATCATTCCTTGTTAAAAAAAAAAAAAAAAAAAAAAAAAAAAAAAAGAAAAAGCAACAACTTTTTTTTGGGCAACACATTAATACTTTGAAGAAACTTCTTAAGAAAATCCTTGGAATAATTAAATTGTCAACAGCTAATAGAATCAAAACCAGGTTTTGCTGTTCACCATAATTGCCTCAGCAGGAAAAAAACTATCAATATTGCTTTCTGAAGTTCAATGCAGTTTCCATTCAGTGCACTCTTACTTTGATTTTCTAATATATTACTTTGAAACCTATGAGCAGAGACACTCATTACTTTTGACTACAAATGGCTGAAAAATTGATGGGAAAGCTGATTTAGACAGCACACTCGATAAAAAGCCCCTTTTAAGATGTTTTAATGACAAAATCTTGGTGACCAAAGATCCATGTGTCTTTCCTGCATAATATGAAAAGAGAATTCTGTTTTCCAGTTTGTGCTTCTCATGGAGACAGAAGTATATTTGAGGATTATAGTCACATCTCCAGCATAATCATATTCACTTTAAAACCTGTAGTACACACAGAAATATATTCCAGAATTATTTAAACACTTATCATATAGGTGTTTGTGTATGTTGGAAATAGAGTAAAAAAAAGAAACAGGTGCAAATAGAAAAATTAGAGAATAAAAATAAAGAGGCAGTTTCTGCACAAAAACCATAAGTATACCAAAGACAGAATGGCCAGAGACTCAAAAAAATCAACAAATATTTATATATATTCCAAATAAATATTTATATATTATTCCATTAATGTATTTTCAATCAGCTAAAGCAATCAGTATGTTAATAGATATAAGGAAACGTGAATTTACTGTAGAAGATGATTTGCAAAACTTATTGAAATTAGATTTACCTAGCTTGTTTGTAGAGCTTCTGTCTCAGTAGAAATATTGAATTTATGTCTGAATTCATCCTGTGAATAATCACACTTCTTTCCACTCAAAAAATGTTTAAATTGTTTTTTAAATATAAAACTGAATGAGCAAAGCTTATAAATGTTATTTTAGAAAAGAAAGGCATTATTACATTAAGTATTTCTATAGTCATCACAACTGGAGTGTTATGCATGTAGAAAAGAAATGGCATATTTAGTTCAGAGATGAAGAACATTATTTTACCTATTTCTATACTTTGGAAGAGTAGACAGAAATATTTAATACCTGTACAAATAAAAGGAACTCACAGGAATGTTCCAAAGTTTTCATTCCTCAAAACATCCTCTGCAATATTAAGTATTTCACCTTTTTTGTTCACCTCTTAGAGGGTTCTTACAGAAGGCAGAATGCTGATGTAGAGACAAAAATCTGCATTTTATATATTCCAATTAAAAAAAATAGAGTCTATAAAGAGTTGTGGTTTTTTGGGGATTTGTTTTTGTTTTTGTTTTTTTTTTACGCTGATTTTCAGTATATTAGAACTAATTAGGGTAATTTGCTGGTAGTATGTCTTGTACTCCATGTCTTGCAGTAAGGGGAAGAGGTCTTTTTTTAAAAGACAAGGCTGAATAAGCGGCTGCAAATGTTTAAAATTTAGTTTACTTATTTTTTACCTTCAATGTTTATCCTTTGAAAATAAGTACCACCTGTTCTTGAAAAATATATATTTTTTTTTGCTTCTGAAGGAATCAAGACTGTCAGATGGGTTTATACTGATAGTCTGAGCAAGACCTTTTACTTCATATTATTTCTACTAATTATTTAGGCACAAACTTACAGTTTTAATGTCATAATGAATATGTTAGACATAGATATCCTGGTGAAATATATTTATATCCATATCTATCTATATCATCTATAGCAATAGTTATCTATCTATCTATCTATCTATCTATCTATCTATCTATCTATCTATCTATATCTATATATCTATATCAATATCATCTATATTTATATTATCTATATCATCTATATATGTATCTATATCTTTATCATCTATACATATATATCAAATTTTTATACATTTATCTATTTAATTTATAACTGTGAGCAACCATATACATAGCATTCCAATGTCATATGTACCCATAGCTTGTAGACCCTTAGAGTTCTATCTTTTATCCTGAGGCTAAGTTTCTTTTTCAGTGAATCACCAGGTATAAAAAGCGTCCTTGTAATCAGTGAAGAATCTAGTTATTTGGATTTTGTTCTAAATATTGGTGAGTCTCTTCCAGGGAAATGTTAAGAGCTGCTTGTCTTTTTCCATCGGCTACAGTGTGGATTTACCAAGTCTCAACCCTTACATAACGTAGTATCTTTTAGAAGTATTATAAGGTGTAGGTAAAACTAAGGATCTGAGCTTTACTCATTCAACCAGGTTAATTTAACATGTACTATTTTATTCCAAGAAATAAACCAATGAGCTACAAAATAAGTGACTTGTAATCATTTCCAAAATTTGTGATTTATTAACAAATATATCAGTTATAAATGACTGTTAAAAATGAGTTCAGAAACCTTTGTCATATACCAGTAAAACATGTATACACTAATTTCTTTCTGCAATTTTGTAATGGGGATAATTTTCAATTTTTTTAAAAGCACAATATTACTGTTATTTTAATAAATAATAAATAATACTAATAATCCAATCAACAAAAAAAACAAACCAAAAAAAAAAACAAACAAAAAAGCACCCAAAATATTTTGCAGAAACCTTTTATTGTTTGTCTGCTATCTGATTCTGCTCATTAAGCATTTTTTTTGAATACCCATGATAAACTATCATAATTTACTGCAGTATTAGGAAGGATTATTACAAAATTATGCTAGAGGATGGATTTGTACCAAATAATTAATTTGTTAACAAAAGATAATATAATTCCTTTAATCCAGCCAGATGGCCTATGATCCATTTTATCTTTCAGTCCAAGATCTAAAATTGCTGTATTCTTAGGCTTTATTTAATTTGATTCTTCATGCTCCACCTCTTTATTTCTCACAAGTCCTTTTTGGCAAAACCATGATAGCATATCAGCAAGTCAACAGAAATTTTCCTTACATATAAACATAAATTATAAAATGAGCATTTTTTTCTATAAAACATAGGTAAGATACAGATAAGAGATTTTTTTTTTTCCCATGACTCAGAAAAGGTTCAGTGACATTGTTTAGTTTATCCTTGGTGTACTCAAAATTCAATCAGACACAGCCCTGAGCAGCTCTAGCTGACCCTGAACTGGGCAGAGAAAGGACTAGCAGATGTCCACGTGTCTCTTCCAAACAAAATTGTCCTGCCTCTATATCCATAAAAGTTTTTGTTTTGCAACCCTGTAATGCCACAAAATATCTTGACAGGGGATGCACCTTTACAGAGAAGGCCCCATAAGGATCTTGGATAATGGTGTTGAAAACAGCACTCAAATTAGCATGAAATTTTAAGCTGTATAAAATATTAGCAAATATTCAATGATATGAAAAAAACTTTTAGATTGTTTGTGTAATTGGGGCAACAGATAATAAACGCAGTTCAGTATAGAGAAATAATTAATTGGACAACAAGCTGCTAATGCTAGGCAATTTTTATGAAAAGAAACAGTCATTGAGCATAGTGATCTGAAAAAGTTTTACATGCTATTCTGAAAAGAAAAAAACAACAAAATCAACAATTCTGCAAATCACAAGTGTGGGAAACATACTGTTTGGAGTCACCTTGTTTTATTATCAGGGGAATGCTAATTTTACCTTGTAAGTTTTCCAATTTCACAAAGTAGACTTAATCTCTTAATATCAATATGCCAAAATAAAAGTGAATGCTGTTACTTGTATGATGCTCTTGCAGTCTCGTTTATACCATAATGTCCAAATGACTCATTGGCTTTTCTTTACTACACCATGATTAGATAAGAAACTATTATGAACAGAAATGACAGTAAACAAGACAGCAAGTGTAGATATCAGAGGTTTGTTTTTTTTTTTTCTCAGAGTCTCTGAGGAAGTCAGAAACCCAGACTCTTTACACAGCTGTCAGAATTAGTTCTTCCCCTCCAGCCTACACAGAATTGTGTACATATGCATGTGCGTGCATATATATGCACTTACATATATACAAGTCCACACAGAAATATATGATTTTGCGTTCAGTTTGCTTTTCTGGGATTTATTTCCATGTTCCAGAAAAGTAATTTTCTAGTAATGTTGTTCATTGCAAAAAATAGTAACAGACTTCAGCATCAATGTCAGAATCCAATAGTGTCTGACAAAGTTAAGTACTTCACCCATGCAGTTAAGTACTTCACTACTTAACATCAAATTCACTTATTTTAAAGATAACTGATATTACATGGTATTTTTGATTTATGTGTGATAATACGTGTGACACAGAGTGATACAGTGACACAACAAAATACATGTTACACTTAGCGAGATAGCAATTGCAACACACAGCTCAATCACCATAACAATGGGATTCCCATTCCTGGTCTTTATGGTGTGCTCACTCTCACTGTGCTGGGCAGATCCAGTCACCAGAGGGGAACACAAGTGTTGAAACCAGCTTAAGAACCTCACTCTCATCAAATCTTTTGTCCTACTTGTGTGTTTTTATATGCTGTGTTGGGGTGACCTGTGCACATACACTTCCCCCATGTTGGTCTGGCTAAGTAGGGGACACATTCACAGTCTTTTGAGTGTAAATTATCAGTGAATGAACTCAGAGTGAAGAATTTACAGCGGCAATTGATACACCCTAAAACAAAAGTCCCCCTCAGGCTGTTGTCACACTGACACAAGCTGTTGTTGTCGGACATAGAATGGTGTCACTCATATCAGCAGCAATACATCTGCCTTTTTCAAACTAAAATTTGCAAAGCCTTCATAATGTAAAGTAATGTATGTAGAAGAGTTTTTTCAAGCAGAAGACTAGTCTGACAACTTGAAAAATCTTCAAGAGGAAGGAACTGTTATAATTTAATTGAAAATAGAGTATAACTTTATTCTACCCTGATGTCTTCAGAATCCTCAGGCGAACTTTTTCAGAAAACTTCCTGTCTTTATGGACAGTTCAGCTATTATTAAAAATAAGTACTAAAAAAGAAAAAAAGGAAAAAAAAAACAGTTACAAACAATCATATAAATTACTAAGCTACACGGTATGTCAGCCCAGAGGCCCATCAGTCCAGCATTCTGTCTTAAATAGTAGCTGAAAGAGATTGCCGTGAAGCAGCATAGTAATAGGACCTGCATGCAGTGATATTTTCCCAGACTATTCTGCAACCCTCCAGCAATCTGCAAATTCACAAGCCTGAAGTTACATTTTTGTTTTCTAATGGCCATCGAGGGAATTATTTCCTCCATAAATTTATAACAACCATAATGCCTTGTGACAAGGAGATCTGCACCTTAATTTTACACAGTGAGAATCTACCAAGAGGCAGTTGGACTGATTTCTGCTGTTTTTTTAATAGTCAAAAGCTAGATCTGTGTTACATTCATGCAGATGGTATTACTTATATACTCTGATGGATTTTCAGAATTCATTTAACCTAACAGCAAGGAAGTGGTTCTTAAATACAGAAGATTTTTTTTTTTTGGTCAAACTACGTGAGATGGAAACTTACTCTAGACTATTCAATGAAAAATGAGAAAAGAATAAAAAATGCTTTCTACAACACAATTCTTATTTTCTTTATAGCTCATGCTGTCAGCAATGTTCAAATAAGACTGAAAGAGTCTCTTCGGCTTGTAATGGAGCTGTTTGTCATTTATTTTTTTTTCTGATGCTATTTTCAATATACCTTTCAAGCATACAAGTAGCTACCACAAGGTTAATCATTGTATTGTGCTCAGGCAGTTCGTTTGATGTTGAACTTTTTCATAAGCTACCTATATGACTTAGCAGTTTAATTCCCACTTATATTAAATGAAAAAGTCTTGTTAAAGAAGAAAATGAGACGGTTGTCATGCCCACAAAAAACAGAATTTTCAGAATTATACCTATAACAATCACATTTATTTTCTTGTGTATATGAAACATTTCTTTTTTCTTAGAGGCAATTGATATTTAATTATTAATATAAAATTGAAAATATCCAGAAGGGGAAACTGAGACATATGTATCCCATAGCAGTGATCTGATGAGTTTGGCCTGGGTTAGATGGACTGAGGTCAAAATTTTTAATTTGATTATGGAGGCAAAGTGTGAACCTGAGGCTATGACTGTATTTTATACTGCTGAATAAAACAAAGGCAGGCATTAATCTGTGGTTCCAGACATAAGTGGCATGGGTAAACTCATATTTAAACTAGGTAGAATTCAAGTCTTTTGACTAATTGGAGGCACAATCCGCAATATTCTGTCATTACTCCAAATTTCATTTTAGTTCACGCAGCACTGATATCCCTGGGCCTTGTTACATTGTCCTTTGACCACAATCATTGTCATAGAAAAATTGCCAACACTCTGCCTCTTGACATCCTGACCCTTTACCAATAGCAGCAACATGGGCAGGATGCCATCCACATTATCCATGTGGTGTGATAGTCTCAAATCACTCTGGTGGAGTCAAAAGGCAGTGCAACTCTTATGTGTACTAAAAGAGGCATTTACATGTGTACTAAAAGAGGCATTTACATGTTTGGATGTTGCTGCCAGATTACCAGGATACTAGTGTCCCTGGCACTTTGCCAGAGCCCTAGCATTGCTTATGATCCTGTATTTGTTATCAGTGATTGGGTGAGTTGTGTGCTCATGTTGTTGGTCATCTTTCTTACTGCCTCAAAAAGCTTTATTTTACTTCATACATGTTGTCGGGTCCCCTTACTCTTCCAATCAGAGGTACCTAAATATAATTGCAATTTTTGAAGATTTTCATGCCAAAATGTCTGAAATGTGATGATTCCATTGTATACATTAAGCAGTGCTTCTAAAGAAGAGGAGATATGCTGTATGCATTAGGGCAAGACTCCAGAACTGTGAGAATGAGTGAGTACAAAGCATTCAGACATTAATGGTAGAGGACCATGTAGTCATGAAGAGGTCCCTCCTGTTGCCTTTTGGAAGTTGTAAATGAAGGGAACTGCTCTACAAGCTATGCCCATTATTTTCTTGGGAAAACAACTGAAATGTCTCAATGAAATTAATCAGTGTGGAAGACCAGCATGCAGTGCCTGACCTCATTCACTGATGCTCCTTTTCCTGCTCGGATTCAGTCCTAATGTTTGATGGGGTCACCCAGACCCCGGAAAGGTTTAGAATCAACAAAAGAAGCAATCTTGTTCTCTTCAAAACCTCTTTACTTTCTGTAAAGCTCCTTCCCTCATGCAACTGCACACCTTAGGCCCAGCTTCTTATATGTTTTACTGAACTTCCAAAGGAACATAGACAGTTGTGATTCTGTTCGGTATCTTTCATTGCCTATGGGATTTTTGCTTTCTTTTTATATTGGACATGTTGATTAAGGAAAGAGATACTACAACAAAAAATATCTTGAAACAGCTTGTTTTTTTTCCCACTGAGTCAAATTTTAATGGGTTTCTTTGAAAGGGAAAAAAAATGTCTGTGCTGCCCAGAAAAAAATGAAAATTACTCTACATATTGCTTGTCTCTTAAATTTTAAGAATAGAATATTGCTGTGGAAAAGATAAATGACTTGACTCACATCCCAGCTGCAGTTCATTGATTTCCTTTTTAGTCTAAAAATTAACCTTTAAAGACACAGAACTGTACTACAGTTTAGGAGAAAGTCGCCTGCTCTAGGGATGTGGCTGTCAACACAAGAAGAGAAGTTAAAATGGTTTAAGTCATTAGGAGTAAATACTGAAACTGTGTGAGAAACAAATATAATTTACTGCTAATTACAAAAACTGACAACCAACTAACAAATGCTTCTGCATTTATTAAGAATTTATTTAAATTCTTCTATCTGGTTTGGAATGAAAGAACAGCTAAACTATACATGGTTAACATTCATTGACTATAAAGACAACTCCTTCATTAATTATAGCTTTAAAATGGAAAGAAAAATGAAAGAATAAATTATATAACACATTAAACAAAATTAAACAGAAATAAACTCCTGTGAATTTTTTATAATTTAAAAGAAAAATATTGTTATTTTATATCACAGCCACAATATATTTTTTATAAATATATTTTAGGATTTCAACTTTCTGCAACATCCATTAAGTTTAGTTTTTACTTTTTGAAGATTTTTGCCTGAAAGAAGAACATGGTACTAATATTTTTAGCAAAGCATAAAAGATTTCCACCAACAGAGGAGTAAGGATTATGAAATACTAATTATAATTGAGTACTTATTAAGCATTCCAAGCACCACTAATATTTCTAACACATAAGCCAAACTCTACTGATGTTAATTACATTAATCATCTCATTATCTTCTCTGGGACTGGCATAAATGAGTCAGACAATTAAGGTGGCTCCTTTTTTCACAGATATATCTGTACAACATACAGATTAGTACTGATGGTTGTATTGAAATAAAATCCCATTACTTTTCGAAATTGTTTAATTTTATTTTCCTATGGAGAAGGAGCAAATACAATATTTCCACAGTAAAAGAAAACTCAATTTTCTATTTAAATTAACTTTTAGAAATTCTGATTTGCCAGAGGTTCTTTTCCTCACTTTTTTCCTTTTCTTAAAAAAAACAAACCAGGCAAGAGATATTTGTAATTAAATTTTCTAGATGAACTTGTAAATTCTTAATTTATTCTGCAATACACTGAAAAATTTATGAGAATATTGCCTTATGCAGGTAAAATAAAGAAAAAAACCCACAGCACATAAGATAAAGATATTAATGGTGAAATGACCAATGATCACTCAACCCATCAAAATCTTTTTCAGCATTGCTTGTCTCTTAGGATGCCATTTAATTTTTGCATCTTTTTCAATGCTTTTTGACTCAACAATTATGCTTCATAGGCAATTCTGTGTGTTCATGAGTCTCTGCACAATCAAATGTTTCCTGACATCTGCTCTTTCTTTTTTGTCTCTTTTTCTCCTTCTCTATGCCTTGAACAAATCTGACCCGCACTGAGGTTTTTTTTACTATGAAGCCAAGAGTGCAGTACCTTTGTTTTAAAGTCTGAGAATCCTTTTTATTAAATACACCTTTGAAAGGCTTATCCTTTCCCTCCCCATCCCTTCCAATCCCTTCAAAATCCAAACAAACAAAAAGAAAGACCTACTTCAAGATGTTATTATTACTAGATTAGAGAATGGGAATGCTTGAGAGAGACTTCAAAATTAATATTGTCAATTTAGTGACAACTTTGTCTGCGATAGGGTATTCATGTGTATAAACAAAATTCCAAAAATCAGTGAAGGATTGTATCACAGGACCAGGTTCCAAAGAAAGACAGTACTTCTGCTCTTTATTGTAGTACCTTATTGATTTAAAGACAAATAAATGATGTCTTATAGGGCCCTGATTTTCCACATGCAACTTTCAGAGAAAAAAAAAAAAAGTATTCTAACAATATTCAAATTTTATAATGACTATTGTTTAGAATTGTGAGCACTGTATATAGTCTATTAGGAAAAAAAAACCGAGAAGAAATATTTCAATAAAAGAAAAAATGTGAAGCTTCTCTTTGTTCATTTGTAATTCAACTAGATATATTTTTAGAAAAAATATCCAAGCTTGTCTGTCAGTAGTAGCCCACCTGATTATTTCTGCTGTTGATATATCACTTCACATAGGTAATTTTTCTTTTTTCTTCTACTATAAAGTATTTTCTGTGGTCACTTGTTCATTTTCTATATAGATGTATATTCTTATATATACATTCTATAATATGGATTTAAAATTATTCTGTAACATTTTTGGTTAATCTGCAATAATTGGGAGTTATCTTTCAAACATTTTCCTTTTGTAATGTAGATACTAGAACTAGCCATGGCATTCTATTATTATTTCCACCCATGAATAGTGAAGAAATACCCTTCTCATTACTCAGTAGCATTGTCTTTATCCAATTTTTAATCTTTACAAAAAAATTTCATTGGTGTAGTCATTTCTATTTTATTCAGATTGTATTGATTTCTTTGTTCTATTTCAGATAGTTCCAGAAAATGTAGGATATGTTTCTTTTCCTATTTGAAATTTAAAAGCCCATGGAAAATTTCTGTTGCTCAAATTACTATTTCTCTTCAGAAGGAACAAAGGTTACTCTTCTTAGAGTGTGCATCTTTCAGCTCTCTTGCTTCTCACAGCTAATATTGCAACATAAGTGCAACCTTTGAATTACAGTGTATTATTAATGTGTTTGAGAAAAGTTCCTTTGAAGTCTGATAAAAAGACTACTGGGAAAACCTTTTATAATATTTCTTGTATGGATTTCTCTTATAATAATTGATTCTTGTTCACAAAATGGAAAGTTCTTGTTGCCATGGTTCATACAGGTTTTGCTGTTAATTTGATATCAGTCTTACCGAAATTTAAAATTGAATTTAATGATGTTGCATGCTCCAATGTTATTATTACCACAGATCTTGGGTCCCAAGTGTGGATCTCTCTGTCTTAGTATTATACTGGAAGAAGGAAACAAATCATAAGAAGGAGATATTTCTTAATTTTTGCAATTTTTTTCTACTTAAATGTATCAATACATACGTATCTAGTCTCATATGCATAAAATTAACAGCTTCAGCTGTTATCATTTAACACCTTATAGAAAAAAAGTAGAATTCTTGAAGTCTTTTCAAATTTTTAGCTCCTACTAATTTGGGTAGGTTTACTTTTGCCTTTTACCTTTTTTCTTCTGACATGATTCACTATTAGTGAATATTTGAGCATTCAAACCCAAATATTTCTGCTTCTAGAATATCTCATTAACTTAAATGAGAAAAAGGAAATTCATTGCTAGACAGAAAAAAACCGAAAGGGATGATGACAAAGAAGAGTGGAGAAATGAAGATTAAACAAATGGTATAGATTAAAGCATAAAGATTTTTTGTTCAATAAATAGTTTTTGTTCAATAAATTCTGCAGCACTTGGTCCACAAACCTAGTTTTAGAAAGGGTGAAAAGTAGCTGATTACGCATTCCTTCCCCCCCCCCCCAAAAAAAAAAAAAACAAAAACCAATAAAAAGTGTATCCTTTATGAATTAGCTTTGACCTACTTTCTGTAATATCATCCACTTCTGGTATTTGGAAGCAGAACAATTTAATCTTATGTCTAATTACTGAAGCATAGAGCAAAGAGTTTACTGAATGAGCGTGTTTACTAAAGATATTTGATGCTCAAGCCATTAGCCTTTAAGTACAAAAACACTAAAGAATCACTTCTGATATTTATAATTGATTTTCAGAAGAAAATCCTTTGACAGTTGCATTTGAAGTCTTAGCTCTTATTCCCCTTGCCAGCATTTGGTCCAAAGTGCTGCAGCATAAAGAGGTTCTGACACAAACATCAGTGGTGCTTTCTTTAGTGTCTCTTGCTTGTTCTTCAAGTAATGCTAAGATATTTGGGGGCTTTTCCTAAGACATTATAACACAATAAAGAAGAGCTGCTGAAACAAATTTTTCCATTGAAAAACCTCAAAAACGTATTAGTGAAAAATATTGGTTTAAATTTAAAGAAACATAGATGAATCATGTATTATATTTATTTTAGCATAACACTCTTCTCATAGAAAACAAATATTCCTAAATTTTGCTTGAAGGTTGAATGTTCAGGAGTTCATTTAAGGTCTTTAACTTTGGGATGCAATGGATCCAAATTCACAAAGTCAGGGGTGTCTTGCATCAAGTAGTGATCAAGTGCATTGTTTTCTGGTGTACCCAGGAGGGTTTTTTTGGCCAGAACCAAGTATTTTTGTTTTATACTCTTAAAATTATCTCTGTGTGCCACTAAACCAGGATTTTAAAATGGTCTTTTAAAAATAAGATAAAAAATTCATACACAGTGAATTGAGAAAAAAAAATTTGAAATTTTATTTATGATTGCCATGATTTAATCCCAGTCAACAGTCAAGACCCACACAGTCACTTGCCCACTCCCCCACCACATTGAAGTGAAAGAGAATCAGAGGGTAAAATTTAGGGAACTACTGTGTTAAGATAAAGACATGCACACAAGCAAAATAAAACAAATAATTAATTCACTGTTTCCCATGGGCAGGCAGGTGTTCAGCCATCTCCAGGAGAGCAGGGCCTCATCACGTTAGTACTGACTTGGAAAGACAAATCACTCCAAATGTGCCCCCTTCCCCCTTCTTCCCCTCAGTTTATATACTGAGCATGATGCCCTGTGGTCTGGAATATCCCTTTGGTCAGTTTGGGCCACCTGTCCAGGCTGTGTCTCCTTCCAGCCTCCCATGCTCAGCGACAACAAAAACATCTCCATATTATCAACCCTGTGTTCACCACAAATCCAAAACGTGGCCCTACACCAGCTACTGAGAAAAAATTTACTCCATCCCAAACCAGCACAGTGAGCTAAAATCTCAGACTACAAAGTAGAAAGAATAGGGTGTTGCCAGTTTATAGAACTCTGAAACACTGAGTGAATATATCTGCACAGTGCTTCATTCCTAAGTCATTTTCATTTCATGTCATTCTTTTCACTTTAGTTGAACATAATAGTTACGTGGGTAAATACCAAAATAAGCCCTGACAGTAATGAAGTCTGTCAATGTATTGGCAATTTTGTGGTTTTTACACCCTCAATAAAGTGCATTGAGTGACAAGAAGTTAATCACTTCATAAAATAAACCAGTGCTACAGTGTTTGCAGGTGCTGTGACAGGCTGTTTACCTGGTTAGCTGCTGGGAACAACCCCAGGCACAGTCTGACTCTGGATTGTCGCCCTGGCAAGAGTCCAGTCGCTCTTGGGTGGTTGCAGCTACACTAACCCAGGGAGAAACAGAGTTCAATAGTATGGGCACGAACCCTTCTTTCTGTGGGACCTGGCTTCAGTGTCAGAAAATGGTCCTGGATGTGTTTAATTTATTAGCCCTGACAAGTATGATTAAGTACTAAAGAGTAGATGCATTTTATTCCCTGAAATGGGCTTTAAAGTTAGTTGAGTTTAATGGAAAATAACTTTTTAAACTTACTGGCATGTAAAAAGGCACAGAGCAATTTAATCTAAATTTAGATCTCTAGCAGCTCCTATCTAAGTTATCCTACGCTCTCATTATGGCCAAAGGAAAGGAATAAATATCTCCACATCTAATTTAGGGTAGCTGTCTATCTTGTACAACCTGAAATTTTTTCTATAGGTGTTTATTTTCCCCTCCCTGATTACAAAGTGATCCTTGTGCAGATTCTGAAGGTAAAGTTTAAGAGCTCTAAGATCAAAATTTATCCAAACCTGAATTAGTTGTAAACTTTCTGATGGTAAAGCACTAGGATTTATTTTTTCTCAGATGTGTGACAAATCCATTCAGTTTCTGCTGTTTCCTGTAGTAGGAAGTGAAAGTTTGAAACTAGGTTGACTAAGCAAAATATCTTAAAACTACTTAAGGTAGTAGCATACTTATATCACAGCTTATACTCCACTTATTGTTTGCTTTGATTACCATAGGTCCTTGAATCAGGGATTTTGGGTAACTTAAGAGGCATATGCATAAAGTATTTATCAACATTGTGATCATAAGAAATACCTGTATTTTTTGGTTTTGTATATAGAATAAAAATGTTAATAGAGTGATGAGAAAAGATACATATCTGTGGTAAAATTGTAAATGGTTTTGTATAAAAAAATTTGCTCTGGCAATTTTCTAACTTATAAGTCAGACTGAAATGCCTATGTTACATTTTGTATTCTTTCTTTGTCATTTGTAGGAGCAGAAAAATTATTGTCAAAACTTTCATGATCTTATCACTGGGAAAATCTCAAATCAACATCACCACTTTCTCATCTTTTGACTGAGAATAATCTCCATACTACTACAATGGTAGAGTAAAAAGTCATACCTTTAGCACAAACTGTGATTTTTTGAAGTAAAAAACAGCAGTGGAAAAGTGAAGAAAATGGACAAGACAAACCATATGCTTCCACTTAAGGAGACACCCATGGTTAATGACCAAATTTAGCCTAAGCTATATTGACCTTTTCAGAATTTAATTAAGGAGAAAATTTTCTTATCTTCAAGACTAAACCTCCATTATTAGATACTTAAATTATAAATAGAAATATATTTTATTAATTTCTCTTGAACTCTCATAGTTTGGTACTTGAAGTCTTTTCTTACTGAAAAATTGAATATTCTAAATTAAATATTTTTGTAGATGCATGTTTATTTAATTTTATGTTTAATTACTTTAATTTTATTTTTTATTCTTCTGGTTTTGTTTTAGAGTGTTTTTGGGTTTCTTTTTTATTAATTACATTAGCCCACTTTAGAGTTTACTGAATAGGGGAAAAATCATAAAACATATTGGGTTGGAAGGTACTTTAAAGATCAACCAGTTCCAGCCACCATGTCATAGGAAGGGACAGCTTTCATTAGATCAGGTTGTTCAAAGGTCCATCTAACCTGGCCTTGAACATTTCCAAGGAATAAAATGCTCAGTCTTTTAGAATCTTTAGAAATTGTAAACTTCTGAAGTTGCAAAAACTAAAGAAAAAAAAAATCCCTAAAAGTAGTGAACTAAATTTCAGGTTATACTGACTGACTCTATAGGCCCTTGATCTGTTGTCAAAGGTATAACACTATTCTTTACCTCTCCTAATTTTAAAATTTCATTTTTCTGCACAGGATTAACTCTAGGATAGTCTCAATTATTTGACCTCTTTCTACCAATTCGGCTTCATAACTGAACTCTAACATAGAATTGAATCAGAAAATTTATGCCTCACATACATTTGATAAAAATGACAGATGCTTGCCCAACTGACTTACCTGAAAATCTGTAGTACCACTCGAAATATTATCAGTCTCTAACTCTACTTGTTGTGCATTCAAAAAAATACCATCTTACTTTCCCAGTAACCTGCTTGAACCTGCCTGGATGCCAGTCACCCAGCAAGCCATGCTATTACTCCCTTCCTCAGCAGGATGGGGGCAGAAAATAAGAAGGAAAAAAAATGCCCCTTGTGGGTCAAGATTCGGGTGGTTTACTAACACAACAGGGAACTTCATGAAAACACAAACAAAGCAAAAAACCCAAAATTTTATTCCCTTCTTCCCATCAGTAAGCAATGTCTGGCCACTTCCAAGGAAGCAGGACTTCAGCACTTGTGCTACTTGCTCCAGAAGGCAAATGCTGTGAATAACAAATGATGAATTACCCTCTTCCCCATCCTTTTTCTCCTTTATCTTAGCTGTTATTGTTGAACTCATCGTGCAGCATGGAAAGCCCCTTTGGCCACTTTGGGTCAGCTGTTTTGGTTATATGCCCAACATCTTTCCCATGCACAGACTTCTGGTGAGGGTGGAGTGTTGGAGAGACAGCACTGAGGCTGTGCCAGCCCTGTTCAGCAGGAGCCAAAACACTGGTTTCACCAACACCTTTCCAGCTACCAATGTAAAGCACAGAGCTGTGAGAGCTGCTGTGGAGAAAATTAGCTCCATTTCAGCTAGACACCACACACTCAGAACAAAAAAAAAAAAAAAAAAAAAAAAAAAAAAAAAAAAAAAAATATATATATATATATATATAAAAATACATTAATAGCAATAAAAATAAATAAAAACTAAAAAATGCACAATTTTTCTTATGTTCTGTATTTATGCTTTGTAGGCATCTTTTTCATGCTTCAAACTGATAAGAACTCTCAATTACATTTGATAATCATGCACAGACACATGATATGTCCACAGACAAATTCTTGGGTTTTATATTGCATATAGGATTTAATAATGATGTTTGCTGTGGATTTAATAGAAAGAGAAAACCTTAGAGTCCTTACTAAGCTACTTCTTTCTAACAGGATTAATGAGTGCTGGACTTCATTAATTTTAAGTATTTGCTCTGCATCAAGTGCTCTCTTTAATTATTTAGCAACATAAAGCTAGTGTGGGGTCAGACTCACAGTAGTCCTTAAGCTCGAAAATTTTCTTTACCTTGCATTTTTTAGATTTTTAAATCCATGTGTATTTTGCGTGCCTTTTTTGTTGCTGTTTTCTTCCTTTCTTTGTTGTTTTTGTTTTGGTTTTTTGTTTGGTTTTTTTTTTTGGATTTTTTTGGTTTTGTTTGTTTGTTTGTTTGTTTGTGTTGGGGTTTTTTGTTTTGTTTTTTGCTTTTTTTTTTTTGTTTTGGTTGTTGTTTTGTTTTGTTTTATTTTGTTTTCCTGGGAGAGAGAAATAATAATTTAGAACTATAATTGAAATTCAAAGTTATTATTAAACACTGTGCTGGTATGTGCTACTGGACAGACAGATGCTGCCAAGCATCAGCTAGACTGGCAAAGGTCAATAATATTTCAAATGTACCCACATAAACTCAAAGAATTATACTTCAGGGTTCAAAGCAATCATTTCTATTACCATGTGAGAATGCAGTTCCATCATGCAGGTCATCTGACCACATTTTAAATCACTTCAGCTGGCTTTGGATTTTCATCGGTATAAATGAGAATGAATTCTGACCACTGTCTTTGCTGATTATGGTTTATTGTAAATTCATTCTGACAGAAGTATGACAGCACTCTGGAGCAATCTGAAGGTTGTTATGCTCTTGCTGATGCTGGTGTGTGCAGAAGTAAGGTTGATTACTGTCACTATGCAAATAAAAAAGGCAAAAAACAATGGCATCCAGAAAGAAGAGTTGTGGACAGAGGTCCCTCCCTCTGTGTAGTGCAGCAGTCATGTGGCTATCAGCACACTGAGCATTCTGGATGCTAATGATTACAGAACATTACAAGAAGCACAAGAAGTCTTTGAAAATGTTACAGTATTTATAAATGAGAAGCAATATGGCGAAACATGGAATCATAAAGAAGCTGAGTTCCTTTTGTTTCTGTAAATCACTTTTGCTTTTGTGGGCAGGGTATTTAATGGAAATTATCCCATACCTGCAATTTCAGTAGTTTGCTTTTACGCTACAGTAAGTATGAACAGAGAAGTATCTCAACACAAATTTCCACTCTTTTCTTTAAGAAGGGGAAGAAGAAAATCTTAGGGGACTAGAGGCCCATCAGTCTGCCAGATACCTCTGTAAGCCATGCCCAGTTGCGGGAAGGACAGGGAAATGAATAGGAGCAGCTGACAAAGAAGCAGCAAGGTCCTTTAGACAGATTTCATTGACGAGAAAATATTCTCAGAAAATTGACTTTGAAATGGTATTAAAGACCAAAAAGGTGGGACAGAAAGCCTCAACAAGTCCCAAGACAGTAGCCAGTTGTAGGGAGCTGCTGACATGATGGAGAAAGCTACTGCCTAGAGGGATATCCAGAGCCTGGAGAAATATCATCACATTCAACAAAAGCAAATGGGAAGATCTGTTCTTGGATAGAACAATTCCAGTGCAACCATGAAGACTGGGCTACTGCTGGTTAAAAAGCAGGCTGCTGGAAAGGCACAGAGATGTGAAGCAGAAGTCCCATGCAGCAAAGAAATAAAGGGAATCACCTGCTGGACTGTGTTAACAAGACGGAAGCCAGCTGCCACCAGGTGCCACATGAAGTACTGAACACGGCACTCAAGGGTTTGCAGTAGAAGGAAGATTTTGGCATGTGGGAATTAAATCAAGTACAGTGCTATAAGGCTGCTTGGGGTGTTTGAGCACTGGGCATGTCACTGAGATGAAAAATGACACTACTGGTATCTCTTTATTAAACAGAGGCAGCAAAAGATTGACTGTTGGGGAAAACTTTCTCATACACACATCATTGAGGGCTGGCCTGCTTTTGGCTTGGATAGAGTTTATGTGCCTCCTACTAGGCAGTACAGCACTGTGTTTTGGATTCAGGATGAGAACAATGTTGATAACATGCCAATGTTTTTGTTGCTCCTCAGTAGCACTTAAAATAAACCAAGGAGTTCTCCATTGCCCATGTTGTGCCAGTGGGCAGGGACACAAGTAGCTGTGAGGGAGCATAACCAGAACAGCTGATATGAAGCGGCCAAATGTGAGGTCAAATGGGGCTGTGCGAAGACAGAGACACGGGCACTCTGTGACCATGCCACAAAAAGCACTTCTATTGTTCAGAACTGCTGCTTAAACAACCTCCTTAAAGTTCCTCGGCAAGCATTTGTGTTTGGTTTGAGTTCAGGCTGTCCAGCCTTCTGACCAATAGCTGCTGCAGCTCAGGCAGGCACCCATAGGTCCCAATCCCTGTCTGTTTCCAAATTTGTCCTATCATGTTCCCTGGAGGACTGCTTGTCTCACCAGACTGCTTCTCCCTGTATGGAGAACCAATTTACCCAGCAACAAGCAGGCTTGTGCTGTGACAGTCCAAGGGATTTAGGCAGAAAAAGGCTGTGAGCTGCTTGGGGACTGGTGGAATTGGTTGGTAGGGAGTGAGCGACAGTATTAGGCATCACTTGGGGTTTTTGTTTTCTTGAGTTTTCTTTTGCTCTATCTCTGCTTCCCTTTTCATTGTAATTATTAGTATGATTATATTATATTTTACTTTATTTCAATTATTAAACTGGTCGTTTCTCAACCCACAAATTTTACTTTTTTCTGATTCTCCTTCCCATCCCTCCAGGGTACAGGGGGAGAAAGTGAGTGGCTCTGCTTCTTTTTATTGTTGCGATTATTTACAGATAGATACTTTAAGGATATGGGAAGAAAACTGTCTGCTCTTCTAAGGACATTTGGTAAATGACTTTTTCAATTAAAAAAAAAAAAATACAAACCAACACCAACACAAAACCAAAAACCAAAACCAAACCCAGCCCAAACCAAACCAAACCAAACCAAACCCCCAAAATAAAACAACCAAGAAAACCAAATTGCAGAACAACATAATTGCTTAAGATGGAAAAGGTCTTAAAGGTGTCATAGAATCCAGCCTCCCTCTACAAAACATGAACATCAAACAACTTTTTAGAATAGGGTGTTTATGTAATGCTAACTCCTCAGAGATTTTCACTATTGTATGCCTGTCATACACAATTGGTTTTAGTCCTTTTTCATTTCTATCCCCAGCAGTAAATTTTATAATTTTCACCACAGGAGCATCTGTTACCTTAACTGGCAACAAATATCTGTATAAAATACAAAAGAAATAGCAAATGCAGTCTTTTTTAGTTGTTTAACGGACACTGTATCAACAATAGCAGTTAAAAAAATACTTTGATAATCTCACATGCAATCACGTTAAATACCTGTAAATAACAAAAGCATCAAGTACAATAAAGTTATTGTAATTATATCCTGTACTATTGTGTGATCCAACAAGCGAGAGGTGCCTCTGCCTGAATTAAGGTGCAAGCAAAAACATATGCTGAAGTCAATAATATGGATTTTATTTAACTGTAAATGTGAGGCTGAGAGATAGAAAGACATAGAGAAGGGGTCGAGGGTGCTGCTAAGATCAATCTCTAGTACTTTGAATGGTGCCCTGAGCAGGATCAGTTGCTGACATGGAATATTTTCTACTCATGTAGCACAATGGTGGCCACAAACTACCACTTTTTCTGATCAGAATACCTTCAGTGGAAGTAGTCCATAGACATGAAACCATTATTTAACACGAAATATCAAAAACCAAGAGGAAAAAAGAGGAAAAGGCAAACCCCAGGAATACGAATTTTTAAATTTAAATGTGATGTCACTTTTTAAGTTACTTAAATATCTTCAAAATAACTATTTGAGGTTTTTTTCATTCAAGATAAATCTAGGGTTTTTTTTGTTTTTTTTTTTTTTTGAGGTTTACTCCAATATCCTGGTCTCTTGTCTAAGAACCCACACTATTCATGACCAATTTTGGCTCTGAAATTTCCTACAGAAAACTCTTGGCTTTTTACATCCATGCTTCAGAGAGATGTGACCAGCCTTTGGGCCTACAGAACACAAATAAGCAAGAAAAACATGAAAAAGAGAGTGTAAATATTTACTTTTAAAGCATAACACTTTGGGTAACTATTAAAGTGTTTTTCCACTATAAATTTTGACTGAAAAAGCTGACATTACCACAATGAAACAGAAAAATAAATTGTCATTCTGAATTCATTGTTAAGAATTATAGACTAACAACAAATTCCTGTCTACGTACCAGTGTTTAACCACCCTGACAGAAACACGATATTTTCTTATGTGGACACAAAATGCCCCATACTTCAGTTTTTGCCCATTGTGTCTCATCCTGTTACACCTAACAGTCTGGTTCTGTCTTCTTTACACTTTCCCAGCAGTATTTATACACCTTGATGCCCATGAGTTTTCTCTTCTCAAGGCTCACCAGCCCAAGATCTTTCAGGCTTTCTTTGTATGAAGGACATTTCACTCACCAAATCACCTCCAAGGCTCTTCTGTGGAATTGGTGCATGTCTCCTTTGTACGTACATGTCTCCTTTATTGCAGAGAGCATAAACCTGGACCTAGCACTCATGATGCATTTACCAGGACCAATCACCTTCTTGTCCTAACATGTTTGGAAATGGTTTCCAGAACTATTTGCTGCATCACCTTCTCAGGGATTGAAGTAAGGATGATGGTCATGTAGTTCCAATAGTTCTGATGATTTTTCCTTATGCATTCTCTTATGTTCTAAAAGCAGCTCCAAAAGATTTAATGTAAAGTCCCCTTTTACAGCTAAAGCATAAGTATGGGTAAAAAATAAATACAAAGCACATTTTTTATTAAAGGTTGTGTTAGTCAGAGTTACTGCCTGTACCCTATACCATGCCTGGAATCCTTTAGAAATACAAATTTAAAACAAATTTACTACTTTCTTCTTCTATTTAAAACGAATGTAATGATAATTGTCACATTAATTAGTGCATTCATAATTTCATATGTGAACTCGCAATGAGGTATCCCTTTTTTAAGTTCCTTATGTACCTTGGTCATTTTTAAGCAATACAAAATGTCTGAGAGTCTTCTTCCTTTATAAACAAATTATCAGCATTTTGGATCAGATATGTTTAAAAATCTTTTGATGTCTGTTTTATTGATATTTTGATCCCTATATGAAGTGTATATAAGCTAATAGAGTATACATTGCTAAACATACACATTTACTGTTCTAGAATTGATCCTCTCTTCATTTGAATACATTTTTCCTCTTTGAAATACATCCTTTTTTTTAGATAGCCACCTTCCTCATAATGAACTTTTGCTACTCTTCCATATGCTATTGGGTTTTTATTTATCTACTTCAAATTATTTTTGGACTCATGTAGAAAGTGATATTAAAGTGATTTTTTTTTTTTCTGAAAATTTTAAAAAAAGTCCCTGGGAAATCTCCATGCCACATACAATTTTTTAACTCTTTTATTCTTTTAGCCACATTTTAAAAGTTTTTAAAATAGTAGTAATTATATAAATAGTTAAATAATAGCAAAAAAGTAGTGTACTTTTAAAATGTAGTATTTGAAATAACTACATCATTCATTTGCAGCTTTATCTACTGACCTTACACTTTACTGTTGAGAGTTTCACATGCACTGTTTTTCTGCTATGAGAATTTTACTTCTGAGTAAACCATGAGAGTATTTTTTTGTTGTTGTTTTGGTTTTGTTGTTTTTTGTTTGTTTGGGGTGTTTTTGTTTTTAATTTTCATTAATTATATCTCAGTCCTGTGCACTGATAGGAGAAGAAGTTATTCTTTTCCTGTGGTAGGCTGATTAATTTTTCCAAGAAGCACTTTATTGATGACATCTAATTTATTGCTTGTATCTTGCATGAACATTTGCCCACTTTACTTGGAGTAATTGAAATCTCCTTTACAACCTCTCATCTCCATTAGACACAGATGAATAATGCCATTTCAGATGCCCTAGGGCAATGGAATCTTTCACACGGAGCTGAGAGGTGTGACATAGGTCTTTAGGGCAATAGCTGATCTTCTACACCAGCAACTGGATACCACAGTGAGCACCCCAAGGAAATGTCACTAGACACCTTTATGCTAACAACTGAACCGTGCCCTGTTCTTTTTCTGAAACAAGATTCTTCCTCTGAAGCTAGGTAAGTCTGCTAAAAAGCATACTTTGAGTTCCTTCATTAGAACAACAATCCAAGCATGTCTTGTACACTCCCAAAGTGAATATCCACTCATAAAATGCCACTCAAAATCTACTCTCACTGGGATGGCATTACATTTGAGATTTAATCATTAAATTCTTTAAGAACATTATGCTTGAAGCAAATCCAAAAATATCTTATAATTCACAGTTCTATTAAAATCTATATGAAGTCCATGGTAGTATTGACCCACATTTGCAGCAATTAAGAAAATAATACAATTAACATCAATTTCAATTAATTTCACCCTGGTTTCCTACATATAACATAAGTCCAATTATTTTAGGTTTCTTTGAAGTAGGAGAAAGCACATTATCCAAGAGGGAAAAATGCACAATATGGTTAACACATGCAGAAGCAGTCAATTTGCATGGTATATAGCAAAGCTTATGGCAAAAACTAGGATATTAAAAACACTTTCATTATATTTCTAAATTCATTTTTATCTTTAAAGGTCTGCTTTCATCTCTTGGGATAGTTGGAGGGAAAGAAAAAGGCAGCTACTGTACATCAAAATTATGCTTGCTTGTAAACTATCTTGTACTTGTATCTGTGAAAACTAAAAACAATTAAATATTCTTCGCATCTTTAAAAAATATTGAAATTGTATTCTGTAAGTGAAATTGAAGTCAGAGAAGAAATTAAGTCAAAGATAGCAACAGGAAAGAAAAATAGATTCTAGATAAGATACAGAACTAGTTACTCTGTGAAGTATATAACAACTGTGTTGACAAGCTTCAGCACACAGGCTACCAAGCGTGCTAAAATGTGGTTTTGAATACTGTCAAGGGAAGAATGCAAAATATTTTTTAACAGAGAGTATTATAAGTGTAAAAAGCTGATCATCCTTCACTGTTAAACATAAATGAAATTCTTTATTGATTCTTTATAAGGGAGAGGAGAGGAGAGGAGAGGAGAGGAGAGGAGAGGAGAGGAGAGGAGAGGAGAGGAGGAGGAGAGGAGAGGAGAGGAGAGGAGAGGAGAGGCGAGGAGAGGAGAGGAGAGGAGAGGAGAGGAGAGGAGAGGAGAGGAGAGGAGAGGAGAGGAGAGGAGAGGAGAGGAGAGGAGAGGAGAGGAGAGGAGAGGAGAGGAGAGGAGAGGAGAGGAGAGGAGAGGAGAGGAGAGGAGAGGAGAGGAGAGGAGAGGAGGAGAGGAGGAGAGAGAGGAGAGGGAGGAGTGCAAGTACAGATGTATTGATTCAAGAAAAACTATCTAGAATCTAATTTCCAAGATTATGTAGCACAGAGATAATGACTGCTCCTGTCCAGTTTTTTTTACATTGGGAGTGGGTTGTGCCTACCAAAAGAAAGGAGCTGCCTGGCTCTTTCTTGCTCTTTGGGCCAGGAAGTCATGGAAATCATCACCACCATTTCCACAACAGCATTACAATCCTATGACCAGTTTTACCATTTTTGCAGAACCTGCCACTGCTGCTGCTGCAGACACTACAGAACTTAGGTTCTCACTCCTAGCTGTCCAATCTTCTGCTTATTAGATAAGAAAGAAGATTAATAGTTGTATGTTCCCTCTTCACAACTACGAAGAGGAAACACACTTTCTTACTTCTCTGTCTGCTTGTTTGTCTTGTTTGTCTTTTTGGGCATAAAGTTTACAGCAAAAGGATGTTTGAAACCTCCAGCCCATGACAGTGTCTGCAGCTTGGGCTGTCAGCTCTTGGCATGCTCCAGTGGATGCACCCTATCCTATCAAAACACCAGAGAATCACAGAATTATCTGGTTGAAAGAGACCCTAAAGGTCATTTAGCTCCAACCTCCTCTGCCATGGCCAGTAGCACATGCCACTAGTCCAGGTTGCTCAGAGCCCCATCCAAAGCAGCCTTGAACACCTCCAAGGACAGAGCATCTGTGGCAGCCAGTGCTTTACCACTGCCTGAGTAAAAAATTTCTTCCTAACATCTAAATTAAATCTCTCCTCTTTTAGTTTAAAACCATTCCCTGTTGTCCTTGCACTCTCTGCCTACCAACAAGTTCATCTCCACCTTTTTTATAAGCCCCCTTAAGTACTGAAAGGCTTCAGTGAGGTCTCCCATGAACCTTCTCTTCTCCAGGCTGAACAATGCCAGCTCTTTCAGCCTGTCTTCATACAAAAGATTCTGGTTTTCGGATCATCTTCAGGGCCCTCCTCTGGACTCACTCCATCAGGTCCTTTCTGGGTTGGGAGCCTCAGATATGGATGCAGAACTTCAGGTTGGGTCTCCCAAGTACAGAATAGAGGTGGAGAATCACCTCTTTTGACTCGCTTGACTTGCCTTTTTGTGGCAAGCCCAGGATGTGGTTGGTCTTCAAAATTTTAAATATTCAGTAACACCTACCTGTTTCTGTCTGTTTAGAAAACTGTCAAGGCAAGCAAGTCAGCTGTTTGCTAAAAATAAAGTGGGGGAACTAGATCATCAAGAACATTCATGTCTTCCACCACAGAAACTACCACTTAGATAACAAGGAGTCAGACTACTCCTTTCTAATGATATTGCATTTCTAAATTGGTAGCTGTTCTTGCACTATGATACATTAGATAAAGGGCAAGATTTAGCAGTACAAGAAAAACAATACTCAAAACCATCAGACCTTCCACAGTACTCTCCTACAGTGCATTGAGCCATGTCTGTGGAATTTGGCAAAAGTTTAAATGTGTGTTATTGCTATCTGTAATGTTCCAGGAACTGCTTGGAAATGACAGATGACATCTTGGGGACAACACCAATAAATAAACTAGCATAAACTCATTATGCTGGTTCCAATGTGATGACATTTTCAACAAAAAACAGGGGTTTATTTTCTTGCTTGTTTGTTTTACTGAGATAAACTTGTTTACACATAGCCTTTCCAAATACTAAAGAACTGTTAAATAATGAAAATTAAATTGATTGAGATTATTTAGGAAACATTATTGTTACTACATAATACTTTCATTTTAGTTGTAGCATAGTTTTAGTACAAAAATAAGTGTTTAATATTAAAAACAAAAACAAACAAAACTAAAAACCATTATGTGTTGCCTTAATCAATGTTAAACTAATTTTCTGATTTTCACATATTCTTCATAGTCTGTTTATACCCAAGCTGATACCTTCAAATAGAGCTATGAAAAATGCAAAGATTGGTAATACAGTTTTTGGCAGTTTCCTCTTCCTTAGCTACTACTCTGCAAGCATTCAAATAATAGTAAAATACTGGTAAATTAAAATAAAATTCTGCCTCTCTTAGCTTTTCTTTTTCTGTCTATCGTCTGTTTTTTACTATCAGTTGTTGGTTTTTGGTTTTGTTTTTTTTTTTTTTTTTTTCTGTACACAGAAGTACAGCACAGAAATTAGAGTCCTTTGTATAAAATCACCCCTCT
Source organism: Erithacus rubecula (assembly GCF_903797595.1). NCBI lineage: Eukaryota > Metazoa > Chordata > Aves > Passeriformes > Muscicapidae > Erithacus > Erithacus rubecula. Next base: position 61,892,112 of record NC_136658.1, read on the forward strand.
AAACAATTTATTTTCATACTGAAAACATCTTCTTTGCCAAGGTATGCATTCAGGTGTATTTTTTACATACTCCTTCCAAAATTAGATAGTTTTGCAGGAGGAATGAAGAGCTCAAGGCAGTATAAACTCTAGGGGGGAAAACTCAAGGGTACACTTGTACAAACAGGTAAAACTCTATTTCCTCAGTTGGGAAATGGAACATAGTAAGACCATGAATATCCTAGTTTAGACTAAGTGAAAACTCTTTTTCTTACTGAATTTGATGTGGCTTGAACTCTAGTATTCTAGAACACCAATCCAGGAACTAATCTTGACAATACTCTGCCCAAATTATTCAATACACTTATATACAAGGCAGTTTTATATATCTTTGAATATAAATGCATATAAATCTTTGTATATAAAGTCTTTGTATAATCAGTTTTAGGAAAAGAGCTGTCTTTTATGTTGTTTGAAGAATACTTTTTCACTTAAAACTGTTTACAGTGAACTCAGAAGTATTCACTTCTGAGTGCTGGAAAAGTGAAATGCAAAACACTCTTGCCTGTTTTCAAATAGTGCAGAATCAGAATTCCTTTGACCACACACAGATTTCTACATTTTAACTGCTCTCCACCTTTTTGTTCTTTTATAAATAATGGAGAGAAATATGGTTACTGCATCAAGATTAATCCTACCAGAGGTATCTACTCAGAATGAGTGAGATTCTAGGCATGTCAGTTTATGAGCACGGCCTAAAAAGAGAAACAGGTGATTAACTTGTGTGTGTGTATATATATTTGTAAATATACGTATACACAAAATATAGGTGTTAAGGCAAAAGGCTGTACATAGAGTACATTTTACCTTGAAGGAAATAAGGGAAATTTTAGGGATAGTTTTATATGCCTTAAAATATACACTATTTTTGGCAACCTGAAATGAAATGAGAAACAATTATTCAGACATAATGATCATAATCACAGATTAAGGAAAAATTAAGGACAGATTCAAAAAAGATGCATCTCACCTTATTAAAGATAAAATTTCAAAAGGACAGTAGTAGAAGCTACAGTTCTAACTTTCTCTTACCCTCCTTTTCTTTTTCCCTACCAGCCTTTTCTGCAGCTTCTGTCAGAGAGCTTCTCAAAGTGCAGGGAATGAAGCAGTGAGAGATATTTTCAAATATAAAGAGCATGCAACACAAACCAATGCCATCTTAATGGAGGTGGACAAAAAGACTACAGATATCTCACACTGTTCCTACTAAAATCTGTATTTACAACAGTTCATGCTTTGCAATAGGTATTTCAGGTGCTGTAGCAATATCTCCATTAATATCTTGGGTGGGAAGTCATGTTTCAGGCTCACTGGCTTCAAAGATTAGTTGTGAGTATAAAAATAGCATCATAAAATAGAGTTCCATCAATGCTTATCTGAACAGAGACGATCCAAGGCTTTTATGTTTGTCTCATCATTAACTACTTACCTACTCAAATGCTCCTTGAACCATTAACAATATAAACAGACCTAGTGAAAAAATGGATTGACTGCAATTCCAGGGGGAAAGGGAAAAGTTGTCTGAAAGAAAGCCCCTGAACATCTCACAGATTAAGGTGAAACACAACTGTTCACTTAGGGATATACTTTCATATCATACCCTGTGATGCTATAAAAGCTGGGAAAAAAACTCTCTTCTGTGTCAGAAATATATTCTTTAGATATTATTTAATTGCTAAATAATGTTTTTTGAATGTCTTAAGTGCTCTAAGTGCATTTAAAATGTGTTTTTATGAAAAAAATCTATCTGCATGAAGCAAAATGTTACCACAATGAGGGAAGTACCAAGAAAATGTTATTTTCTGCACATCTAAACTCCATAAATATATGAAAGCTGAGTTTTATAAATGTAATAAAATAAATGTGATTTTTTTCTTAGACTAACACTCGTGTGATTCTGTTCATTAAGAATTTTAAAAGTAAAAATCTGAAAATATTTGTCATCAAAATAAAATAAAAATAAAACAGGAATAAAAACCAACTAAATTTTTTCAGTCCAATTTTTATATTGCTAATATCATCAAATTTCGAAAATTTGCATTTTCCTTTTTCACTCTAGTTCAGGATCATCAAAGAAAACATTTAGAAACCTCAAAAACTGTTAGAAAACTTTTTTATCTACCATTGAAATAATTGGAAATATACATTCAGAAGTGTGATATAGTGTTAAGATCCAATTATTGAGAGATGCTTCTGTCCAAATTAAGGTGCAAACAAGACCATATGCCAAAGTCAATACTATGGATTTTATTAAACAATAAAGTGTGAGGTAGAGACATAGAAAGAAATAGAAAAGAGGAGGTGAGGAGAGAAGAAGAGAAGGGAGAGAGAGAGAGATAAATAAAGAGAGACTGGAGAGGCTGACCATTCACAACTTTAAAATATTTATGGATTTTAGCAGATAATTAATGCTTATTGGTACACAGTTCTCTTAGTCTATTGATTTTTTCCTCATTTCTGATGCTAATTAGCCACATGCAGTCTTTCTCTTCCTCTGAGTCAGTGGTTGCTTGGTTCAGTGGGACCATGGTCAGAATTTCTGCCTGCCAGAATTGCCTTTTACCCAGTCAGAGATGATTTCAGAAGAGTTTGCTTTCTCTGTGGCCCAGAAATTTGCATTCTTTGTGTTAATTATCAGTGATCCATTCTTCTCCTCCAACTTTGTTACCTTCCCCTAGGTCTGAGATAACACCTGGACAATAGAACCACCTTTATCTTATCTCAAATTCCAGCTGTTGTAGCTTATCTTCAGGTCCAAGTATCAGGTATCCAGGGAGACACATTTGAGGGAGCTTCCTTGGTCATTGTTGGTCTTAGATGTCACCTGTCCTGTAAGTTGGGGTGATCTTTGTTTGACCAGTGATGTTTGTATTTGCAGTTGGTTCTTTACAGTTTGCCATAGTGGGAATTGTTGTCTGGATGCCTTAACCAGGATGTACTACCCAGATCTCACCTCTACCAGGTTAGAAACATCCTGTCACTCCCCTCTGTGCTTATCTCATGGCAGTGTCCTTCTGTGGCCTAAAGAGTGTTTGAAACAGGTAGCTGTGCACTTTAGGTCCTTACATATAATCAAACCAATCAATGAGTTAAAAAAGGGTGTTGATTTTTGAGTTTTTAAAATTTACAAAATTATCCGAATAATAGTATAATCTTGCATAAAAACAACTTTTAGATGGAAATAAAACATGTTAGAAATACCCCTTCCACTGAATGAAAAAAAAAAAAAAAAAGGATGAAAGGTTGATTTCATTTTTTTTTTTATTCTTCTTTATTTCCTTCTCTTCCTGGAAGGCATAAGAGATGGAAATATTAAAAAAAGAAAAAAGGAGAAAAAAAATCTTTCATCAAACAGAATTCTGAATTATTTTACTTAAAAAAAAAGCAAAAAACATACAACTAAATGCATGAAATCCAGTCCAGGTGGAAAAAAATGTGTGTGATGATCTCACACCATAAATCCAGATAATCTAAATTTGATTCACGCATGTGTGTTGTCAAAAACAAACAAAGATGAAAGTCTTCTAATACTCCTGGAACATTCAACATAAATCTACAAACATATGGAGCTCATATCTTAATTGAATATTTCACATAGTTCTAATAATCTAACAATAATACTTCATCTATGTAGGACATGATATATTGAAGCCCTGGCCTGAAAAAAATGCAGACTTTGGAAACCAGGAGAATTTTTTCAGACCAGGATGGCAAAAGCAAGGCAATAACCAGCTGAGAGTGAATGGGGCAGAAGGATTTTTTTTTTTTTTTCTTCTCTTTTTTTTTTTTGAAAGGAGATCTCTGTTGAAAAGCAAATGTGAGGCCCCAGGTGTGAAAATGAGTGGAACAGCAAAAAAGGTTAATAGTCTCTAGAGACACCAACTAAAATAGTCTTTTAAAAACATGTTTTTCTCAGAGTTGGTTGTGAAAGCTCAGATTGCTGTCTTGGGCTAGACAATTAATTATATCTGGAGAACTTCATGTGGTGCTATGGTGCATTTGCATTCTTCATAACAAAAATTTCATTTCTAACTACTACAACAAATGGTTATGTCAGGAGACTACCTACCACTGCTTTCTGTCTCCTACAGGCTACTTCAAGTAGCATACTAGTTTTGGCTGGGAATCAATTTTATTCACAGCAGCCTGAAAGATGCTGTATTTTAGATTTTTGACCCAAGACAGACCAGATAACGCAGGGATATTTTAGCTATTGTTCAGCTAAAGTTACTCAGCATTTAGGTATTTTCTGCTTCTTACACTGCCCCTCCATTGAGTAGGCTGGGGAGTACCAGAGGTCAGGTAGGGACACAGCCAGGAAATCTGACCCCAGTAGACCCATACATAGGTCATGCTCAGCCATAAAGCTACAGAAAGAGGAGAAAGATGGGGGACACATTCAGAGCTATGGCCTTCATCTTCTCAGGTAACCATTACACCTGACAAATTCTTGATTTTCCCAGAAATGGCTAAATATCTCCCTGGAAGAGGGAAGCAGTGAATAAATTCCTTGCTTCGCTTTGCCTGCATGAAGAGCTTTCTTTTACAAATGCAACTCTGTATCTCAGTGCATGGGTCTCTCCTGTGCTCTGCTGGAAGGGAAGTGAGCGTCTGTCTGAGGCTCAGCTGTCTACAAGGGTTAAGACAAAAAATGTATCTTCAGTCTATCCCAAGAAACACTGCTCAAATTTCTATTAGAGAACTGTTCATAGTTCTAAACATCTCTCTAAAAAATGAAATTACCAGAGCATCCAGCTGTTTCATTCTTCATGACAAGATTCTTATTTAATAACTAACTTCAGTGAATTTGGTGAGCAAGGTATCTCAGGTCTTAAATGAAATTCAGAGAGGCCTTTTTTCTTTTTTTTTTGCATAAGCAACATTCCTGATTTGGTTTAGCAGTCTTGATGAGGCACACTACGTAAAATTTTAAACTTGCACTAATTCAGACATATTTTCTAACTTAAATCATCTCCTTGTGTCTTGAATTTGGTCTTTAAGACTTCATTGTCTTCCTTCTAATAGAGTCTTAGTTTCTACAAAATTATTTAAGATGGTATTTTAAGATACAACTCAATATATGAAAAGGGGGGAAAAAAAGAAAAAAAAATAAAGCCACAAACCTCGTAAAGTTTCACATTAAAATTCACCAACAATAATTATAAGGTCTTCAGCAGGTATCATTAAATTTGATTCCATTTGACATGCTACCAATGAACAAGCTTGCCACGATGGATATAGCTACAAGGGTAGCATACACTACAGGAATATCATTGCAGTTAATTTCATTACTTCTGTGCAAACAGTGCATATCGAACTTGAAACAAAGTTCTCCTTTGAAATGCACTCTTTCTTAAGAAAAAAATAAAATTGGGTATCTTATGAAGAAACACATCTTTAAATTACTTCTGTTCTTTCTCTTGAACTATAATTACCAAAGGATTGCCATGAAAAGAGCTAAAGGCTATAATTAATATTATTCTCTTTTTCTTGGATGAAGCATTTAAATACAGTGCATTATTTCATTGATCTCCCTGCAGACAAAGTCATGCCAATCCTTTTTTAGAAACAAGTTTCCTACCCAATTTACCCTCCTTATAACTTTGAACAGCCTGTTCTTTTGCAGTTCCCTAATGTTCAGAAATACTTTCAGAATAACAATGAACGGGAAGACATGAAGATTACAATCATGTTAACATTTTCCACTGGATTTTTCACAGATAGTGATTAATAATTATTTTCTGATTCTTCTTGCACTGATTTAATGCATCAAAATTAACCTGCAGAAGGTTCCACAGATTTTCTCAACAACAGCTTTGATTCTGTAAGGATGTAGAGCCAAATTAAATTATCAACCTGCATATTAAATAATCAAATGTTTTCAGACCTATTTTGCTTAACCATATGTCCTTCCTCTTTGTTGTAGGCTCATGAGCTATAGGAACTGTTCAGTTTGTTTTCTAAATTTAAAATATTAATAGGGGTCAATTATTTAAATAGAATTGGTATTCAAAGCTTCTATTTTTTTCTTAAAAAAAATATAAATTTCAGTAGATTTAAGTGAGATTTGAGAGCTATCTCTTAATATGCACTGTTTTTTTCACAGCAATCCTTTCTTTCTCTTGCAATATCCCACCAAAATAGTGGATGTAAGTAAGAATGTGAGAATACCTGCCCATTTAATTAGAAATCATTTAAGTAGATTAAAAATTTGTCTTCTTTGTCTATTTCAAAATACACCACTCTTTCACTTTAGCTTATTCACTGATCCACAATAGCTTAGGAGCTTAATACATTATTGTATAGGATTTCTTTTGTATATGTATGTACATGCATCACAGATGCATCTTAGCTAGTGCAAAACTCTGAAAACTGGGAATAAAACTATTGCTGAGTATAGAAAAAATAGGGATGACACAGTGACATCGATAAATAAATCACTTATTTGTCTTCATCTAAATTTGGTAAAACCAGAAAAGTGCTTAATAGTTTAGAATTGTACAATGCATAAGGGATGATTTTGCCTGGAAAGGGAAGATGCATGTCTTTATACATATAAATGTATATATGTATATGTACACCTATGAGTACTTACATTCCCAAATAACTCTCTTATCTGTTATTTAAACAAAAGGGCTTTGTCATTCTTTATTTTTTAAACTAAATTTAAAATTTTATTTTCAGCTTGTATTCACAGAAGCATCAGGACCCAAAGATTGTTAATCCAGTAAATGGCTATACACAGTTTAAATGTCCAAGTACAGTGCACTTCACAAAACCGTTTTTCCTAAGAGTTACTTTAGACTGGATGAATTATTTGAGATTTCAGATTTTTTTTTCTCGCTGTTGTAGTCCACAGAAACAAATTGGAAGAGCACTGAACTGGGAAAAAAATAGAGAGAAAGAAAGGGACCAAGAAAGAGAAAAAAGGGAATGCGAGAGAGAGAAGGAAAGAAAGAGGGAGAGAAAAAGAGCTCACATCAGAACAAAAATGGTCTTTTACAGACGTGATCTAGACTGAGATAGAAAAGCATGAATGAAAGAGCATTTTGTTAAAACAACAGCTACACACATTCACATTGAAAATCTAACATCAGAAGTAAACCCCACTTTTCAAGTGTTTTTAATGGTGAAAATTATATTTCCAATATTTTCTATAACTTAACAAAGTACCATATATTTAAAATAGTTAATATACTCTGTCTGCTTTAGGAAGCTGATATATTCTTTTGACATTAATTGCTATGTTCTTGAAATGGTTCTTCCACTGTCTTCTGTTATGAACTTCTCCCAATTAAAATGCTAAGTAATCCTGTAAAACCTTAACAAGACTTTGTATAAACATGCAGTCATCTTAGAATTAGTAGTGCATGACTGTCATGATGTTATTGTTCTATTTTTTCATTCAAGAAATAAAGACTTTGCAGTACAATTTATCCTTTGATGCTTTAATAACATACTTGTTAAATAAACAGATGGAAAAGAAAATTAAAAACCCAAGATAATGCTGATATTTTCAGGAAACAAGTCCTGGAAAGAACAAATTCCAATCTCTCTCTGATTAGTATACTATAAATATTTTCTTAGACAATCAAAATAGACAACACTATTAAAATTCAATATCTTCTTCAGTTTGCTGCCACACATTTCTGTATTAATATTCTTAGAGTGTTAGTTGAAATTCCTCATTGATATGCCTAGGCACTCTGACCTTGGGATGTTAATCTGAACACAAACATTTATCTCTGCCTTGTCACTGTTTTAGCTTGTGTCTTATGATCAAATCTCTTAGATGGGTGGATATCCATCACTCTGATGCCATTGGCCTGTGTTGATTTATAGATGACATCTCAAAGCAATAGTTGTTTTGAACCGTTCAATGCTCCATAAAATAAAGCAAGAAATTTCATAGTACTCCTGTGCTCTGGTAGCAACTACAACTATTCAATATTTCCCAGTATAATTTATCATACTGTGGAATAATAGATTGACTTCTCCTTTTTTTCCATTGCTTTAGTCTTGTATTAGCCAGTAAAATGCCATGTGGTGGCTATACATTAAAGAAGAAAAGAATGTAAGTAAAATTCCTTGGCAATGTTGCAAGTAGATTTTATTCATGCTGCTATGCTTTGTGAGCTGTGAATTTTCAGCAATGTTTTGTAACATTCTATCCAGCAGAGAATGTAAGCCTTTTCAGTTTTCACAAAAAGAGTAACAAATATCATTACAAGTATCATTATAGAGAAAGTGTAAAAATATATTTGAATATGAAGGAAAAGGAATTTATTTCTATACATATTTGATTAATTAGAGAGGATCAAAGGAAAATTATATTAATTAATAATGTGTTGTAAAAGAGTTCTCTCTCTCTCTTCCTCTAGGGGGAAAAGAAAGTAAGAAACATTTTTAAGAAACAATGTTATGAAAATAGCCTTTTCCTTTAGATAAATATAGTGAACAGATTTACTATTAATTTTTGTTTACGTGATTCACTTCCCACATATTATTAATACTTTTTAATATTTTATTTCAGTGTTTGAAACTCCAGTCTGTGAAATGATTAGTCTAATGCATTGTGAAATTATTGAGGTGCTGTTACAATAAGGAAAAGAATAACTGGCATTAATTATGTGAATATGTGTGTGGCAGGGTTTTTTTTTTTTTTTTTTTTTTTGTTTTTTTTTTTGTTTGTTTTTTTTTTTTTTTTTTTGGTTGAGATGAGTATGTAGGGTTTTTTCTTATTGTAGTAGTACTGAGGTTTTTTTTCCCCCATGAGAATTTAAGAAAACACTAGAATCTGTACATTTTGATAGAATGAAAATTTGGGAAAAAATTATTTTAAATTCTACACACTGTAAATGCTGTTGCCTGCATAAGATACCAAGAGATCAATTGGAATAGACTTCAGGATATCTCTATTACAACATCCTGGGCATAAGGATCAGCTGTGATGTCAGACCAGACTGCTTAGGACTATATCTAATATGGGCTTGTAAGTCTTCCAGGATAAAGACTGCATAAGCTATCTAGATAATTTGGTTATTTACATTTAATTCTACATTGGTCATAGTTGTTTAATGTGCACTAAGAAATAGGAGAAGAAAGAAGCTTTTTTTTTTTTTTTACGTTGGTATTTTTTCCTCTGAATTTTATAAGTATATTTTAATCTTATTACCTTTACAACAATTGGGACATTGACATATAAACATTCAGTAGAGAATATTTGAGAGATTCTAATGCTCATTAAAGAGTCATTTAAAAGAAATAAGGGAAGAAATGCATATTAATTTCCTTGTTTTGTGGCTTGTTTACTTTTCTGTAGAGTGAAACTGAGATAGGCGTATTTCTCATTTACATTCTATTCCAGGTTTCCCAAAAGCCTAATGCTTACAAGGTTTATTTAACAATAATGTGAACAATTTTAACATTTTGCCCCAAACTGTAATAACAATTTTTTTAAAAAATCTGGTAAAAATACAGTTTTGACATACAACAACAAAAAAAAATTAAAAGTAAGGAAATTCTTATTCTTGGTATATAAGGGTAACCTTCCAATTCTTAAAAAAATATATATTTATATTAATACAGATAGCTATAATTATATCCTAATACTTCTATTACTTTGCATTGCCATAATTTTATACAGGGGAGAATTCTCCCCCCCACCCACCCCCCCAGTAATTAGCCAGCATATATTTTGAAAAGTATCAGGGTAAGCAATCTGGTTTTTTTCTTTATAAACTTTGCTCATAGAGTTGTAAAGGGGGAAGGGTTCTACAGTCACCTGCCCCAATTTTCTGCTCAAAATATGTCACTTGACAGCAGGTTGCTCAGTGCCTTTTCTGCTTGAGTTTTGAAATTCTACAAAGTTTGAAAATCCATGGTGTCTCTATTCCAGTGTTTGACCTCCCTTATGGTCAATGTTTTTCTCAATATATTAAATCAGATTTTCCACTGTTACAAGCTATGCCTGTTGCTTCTTATCCTATCCCTGAGCACAAGTATGGAGCACCAGGTCACATCATCATTGCACCCTCCCTTGAGAGCTGCAAGGTCCTTCTTTACCCTCATAAACCCCATTTTTTCTTCTTTTCTTCCTATCTCTTGTTTTTTTCTATTACTGAGGAGCACAGAATAATAAACAACATCTAATATTCATGCTCTTTTTGTCTAACTGAGCTAGTTGTTTCATTGCAGAAGGAAAAGTGGTCGGTCAAACATGATTTGCCCTTGGGTAATCCACTCTGGCCAATCTCATGCTTAAACTGGTCTCCCTCCACTTAGTTGTTCAGATCCTCTTACTTTCTAGTCTTAGAGTGTGATATGAGGTCCTTCCAGTGCTCAGGAACTACAGCTTTTCAAAGACCACAAATAACAGCCTTGAAATGCCCAAATGCATTGGTCACATCTACCAGCACCCTTGGGAACATGCCTCCTGTCTTCACGGTCCTTAATTTGTCCTACTGCTTCACATATTCCTTAGCTGTATTATTCTTGATTGTAGGTGACACTTCATTCTTTTCATTTAAAAGGAATTAAGAATTAAGAAACTGGAATCAATTCCAGTTTCCAAAGAAATGAAAATTGAGGGAGGAAATAACCAATTGAAATACGGAAATGCCACTAAGTATCCTATATCCTTTTTGTCACTTGGTACACCGCTTTACTGAGAAGTGGAGCCATATTTTTCTCATGGTTTTTGTTTGTTTGTTGTTTTCCTTTTTCCTTTCAACTGATAAACTTACAGAAGCCGTTTTTATTGACTTGTGTATCCAGTGCTAGCTTCAAGTCCCATTGAGATTTGACTTCCCAGTTCCATACCTGCAGTCCCAGGTGTTGTCTCTATAGTCTTCCTGGGTAATCCACTCTCATTTCCATTTTCTACATGCTTCCTTTTTCTGTTTCTGTTTCTGTTTCTATTTCTGTTTCTGTTTCTCTGTGCCAATCTTCTGCTTTTCAGACTGAACACTGCAAAGGACTGCTCTTGTTCTTAAGAGAAAATATTTTTAAAGATAAACTTTTTCTGCTTGGACCCTTTGCCCTTCAGGAAAGTGTTCCAAAGAGTTCGGTCAAGGTGATTCTTGAAGAAGGCCAAATTTCTTTCCCTTGAGGTCCAGTATTTCTATTTGTTTGGTAACTTCTCTAAAAATTTTAAAATTTGTCATAGCACACTTGCTTCACATCCCCAGTGAGTTTTTCCTTGCTTCTAATTGCTATGTCAAGCAGTATATCTCCCCTGTCTGTTCACTCATGTCATTGAGATATGTCAGGACAGCCCTGTCTCCTCATTTCCCGAGCTGTCTACCATTTATTACAGCAGCTAGTTAGGCAATTTTCCCCTCCACATATCTACAATGCCACTGAGATTGTGGCTGTTCAACTGTATACAAAACACTAATTCCTCATTTTCTTCTTTTGCTGTGTGAATTCCTGTACAAGAAAAATGTATGGAACCAGTCTCTACCTTATAGAAGGAAACATTCTGTTAGGAAATGCTTTATACCCTTTTCCCCACGAAAATAAACTCTTCAAAGCCTTGTGCTTTCCCCATAGTCAGATATCAGCTACTGCATTAAAAATTACATTTAGCTGAATGTAACAGATATTTTATACCTGCACATAAACTTTCATTTTTGCCCATTCCCCTCTCTTTATATATTTGATTCACAAACCTATTAGACATTACAACTTCAGGTCTGTAGGGCTGGAACCCCAAGATATGCATTTATATCAAATACAACAAATGTAGACTATTCTTAAGAGAAAGACAACCATGCTGAGCTAATAAAATTGTTTTAGGTACTGTATTTAATGAAATGATTTTACATTTTGTAGAAACACTACCTGTGGCATTGATTTTTCATTTGAACATGTGGTGGAAAGAGAGAATGCAAATACATAGTATAGTGACTGGTGCACCACTAAAGAATCTTTCTTATTTTTTATAATATTTTATTTACAATTCTGATAGTTGCAGAAATTTGATTTTTTTTATTAACATTTTCCTTTTAGTAGATTTTAGTAGTGTTTTAGAAAACATTTTCATTAAAGTTACTGAAGCTTTGTGTATTTTTTTCCCTCAGAAAACATCAATATTTGAAATTCTGTACTTGGTTGACAGCAAAAAAACAAAAAAGATAAAAATAATTCTGAACTTTTCAAGACTTTCAGCTGAGCTATAAGAACACTAAATTGTTCCTGGTCATTGAGGCATGTGATAAGGAAAACTGATGACCTTGATTTATATGTTCTTGAAATAGCCCTTTTCCCCTTAATCTCCATCCATCTTAAGGACAAGAAGTTTGTTCATGATGAAACATAGCATATGCTCCAAGGTGGTGCTAAATGTTGAGGGAGACAACTATAAACTGTCAGTGAGGTATGGCTATGGCAAATCAGGATGTCCCTATGCTTTCACTGTGTGTCATATGTTATTTACACTGCCTTTAAAACTTTCATCAAAATCTAAAAAACCTTGTATGTTATTTTTATTAATCATTTGTGCATTTCCTAGATAACAAGTTGGCACCAAGGTTAACAATTTCCCTCTTACTCCTTCCCTTCACATTTATCACTCTCCTTTTCGTCACTCGATGAAACTGGAAAAAGTAAATACGTTTTCCTTTGATGAAATCACACACAACTCAGAATGATTACTGAAAATAAGTTGTAGCCAACACTGGTGTGGGCCTCAACTATGCTGTTTGCAGTACTAAGTGAAACTGAGCAGAATAGTTTTCTTTAATACATACAGATTAGTGAAATACCAATAAAATGGTTGAATAAGGATTTTACATTATTAACATACCAGGAAATATCCAGAGAAAAGTTTAGCTGTGTGTCTTATTGCATCTTCCTTATTTTGGGATGATTACAGACAGACTTCTTTGAAGATAAATGTGAAATAATGAGGATGTCAGGCCTTGGTTGGGATCTTGCTGCCAGCAGAGGTGGAAACATTATGGCAGGTTTTGAAGCAGTCATGGTAAAACTGTCTTGACCAAAAGCTATACCGGCAACAAATTACTGTATTTTTTTTTCTCTAGAGGGTCCTCAATAGCTCTACATAGACTGAAATTCTCTCACTACAGACTGTAATTCACCTAGTCTAAAAAGAGTCAACTCTTTATTGCCAAATCAAGTGCATTATTCTTAATGATGTACTCATTTTATGAACTGAAAAGTGCAAATGGTCTCTTCACTATTTTTCAAAAGCTTTTTGCTTAGCCATAAAAGGAATGGACTCATAAGTAATACCTGCTGATTATGCAAATATCAGTTCCCATCACTACTTAGACATATCTCTAATTTGTGTATGTTCTTGCTCCACCAGAAAAATATTTCCTCCTAGTTGTTTATATGCCAGTACTTATTTGAAAACTCAAACAGATGTGTAAACAGGTTTGTTAGCACTCACTTATAAAGCCTTGCAGATGCATTTGTCACAACTGAGAGCAGATAAACAGGAGCATTACCCAAGCAAATAGAACATCACCAGACTTACATGGAATTATCTTCTTTTTTGTGCATACAAAATAACTAGATATGTGTTTCACACGCAGAAAATACTTAGGAGAAATTAGTGTGAAAAGCTGCAGAGAATGCCCAGCTGAAGTAATTTAGAGACAGTAATTACCTCCACATTATTGTTATTGTAGTTCTTACCACACACTACGAAGCAGAAAATAAGAACCTCTGACTCATAGGATACTTGAAAGGTATTGTAAAGATTCCCCACAGTAAAGCTTTGTGTGCCACCTCATTAAAAAAAATTAGTAAAGTGATTACAGCAATCATCTGAGCATGCTTTTGGAAGTAATGGCAATTTTAAAGGGCCATTTTTATACATAAATGCACATTTAGATATACATGTAATTGGTGTTTATCTATATTCAAGTTTATACTCTATAGGTTAACCATACCTGGGTACTTGTGGATGAAGAAACATACCTAAGGAGTTGAATCACTTTAATACTTGTACATTCCATATTTCAATAGCAATCCACAGTCAGAATACAAGTTGAGCATAGTGAGAAAGAAAGACAGTTAAATACACTAAGCAAATAAAAAAAAATCAGCTTTAAAGTTGTTCAAATTTGCAGAAAAAAAATCTAGATCAGGTCTCTGTAAAAGTTCTAGCATATCTTATTGCACTCCCTCATTTTCTCTTATCAGCACTAATTTCCCACCAATCTAGCTGACCTTCTCCTACTCCCACCATCATCCACAAGGAGAATTTTACCTTAAAAAGCTACATTTCTCACAAACAGTGAAAAAGAAATAATTACAATAAGCCTTTCCTACTATACTACTTTTAGGTTTTACATTTATTTTTATTTTAAAATAGAAAATACTTATATATTTGTATTCACAGAGTTGTAAATGTTTTATTTTATTCAGCAGATAGAGAAAGCTAATGCAGAGCAGGAGTATATGCACTGTGCAGCAGCTGCTGTTTACTACTTACCGTGAAATCCTTCTGTTTCTCAATTCTTCCAACCTATTAAAATTAATTGCTTTACTAATTTTTTTGGTGAAAGAAGGATGCTATTCATGATATCTCATCTAAGCAACAAATTTAGGTAAATTAGCTGTCTAATTATCTTAATCACTGGATACCACATACTTAGAGAAACAAGTTCTGTGCTATTTATATAAACATAAGAATAAACTACAATTATTTCACATTAATTCTCAAGATCACTCTTTCCAGATGTAGGAATTCAGAAACTTGGTGACAAATACAACATACTATGTTTCTGGACTGTTTCACATGGAAAGCTTCAGTATTTCTTTTTCTTGGATGAAAAGTCAAAATATCATCTTTTCAAGACTTTATTTATCTGAAGGATCTGACAATAACATATCTTCAAAATTAATTAGTCTAGTACAGCATTAGCTTTCTTTGCTTGAAACAGCTCTGAGTCTCATGATAATTGCTTTCTTGTCATCATTTTCTATGTTCAGATTTGGATTCCTAAATAGATGACTTTTTCTATAATATGTCATGGCTACCTGACTGGAAGGAAGCACATCAAAAAAATTTATAATAGGAGGTGTATGCTAACCAGTGAGAATATTTAGGAGAATAGGTATAATAAATAAGCAAATATATATCTTTCAGATGAGATAGCACTGGTATTGAAATTAAACTGACACATAATTAAAAATCTAGATTTATTGTGACCAGACCATGCCTTATTTGAGAACAATTCTGGATTAATACAGCATGAAAACAAATATATTTTTATTTGCTCTCAGTTTGTCTCAATTTAATTATTCAATTATTATTTAGAGATGTATTTTCTGTTCAGAAAAAGAAAGTAAATTTCTGTCAAATACTTCTTAATCATTTCCGTTAATGAGCAAATGTGTTAGGTTTCCTTCACAAGGTGTCTGCATGAGTGTCTTCCCTAAGAAGATGTTAAAAGACTCAGTCCTAAGTGAGATAGAACGAGTTCCAGCCAGCTCTAACACAGACCCATTGCTGGCCAAAAGAACTGGAATTCAAAAGAGCTTCAGTGGAAGCTGTAAAATCCCAGAAGAAAAGTGGCTAATATGAATGTCTCAAACACTGAGAGCTGGATGTCTGTGGAACCAACCCAGGATTGCTGGTAATAACATATCAGGAGAAAGAACAAGGTGTGACAATTGATGGGGACCAGGAGATGAAGGGCAGCACTTTTCCTGGACAAATGTCCTTGTTCTAATTCCTGGAGGTGAGCACAACACAGTACAAGGCAAGTTTTCTCGCTCCTTCCCTCCTTCCTCTCCCACACTATTTAATTAATCTCTCTTTTTTTCTCCTTCATGTCATCTAACTCTTTTATCCAAAACCCACTACTGTGTGCTTATAGATTAGGTCATGGACTAGCATATCAATTTCCATGTCAAGTGTATAATTTCATAATAAAGCTTTGCTAGTTTTTTTGCAGATCCTCTGAATATTGCTCCTTTTGACCATAAGCATCTAAAAATCTTGAAAATTCCCCTTAAGGGTGGGATACTATAGAAGTTTCTCTAGATAAAAGATTTAAGAAGGGTAAAAATTGCTGCAGAACAGTAGGCAGGAGCGAAAGAAATCAGAATACAGGAGAGAAACAACAAGGCAGAAAGTTCAGTGAAGGAGGAGGGAAAGGAGATGCCGAAACACACACTCCCCTATAGCCTGCCGTGAAGACCATGGTGAGGCAGGTTGACCCCTGCAGCCCATGGATGATCCCACACCAGAGCAAATGAATGCACTTAAAGAAGATTGGGAGGAGACACAGCTGATTCTGACTGATTCAAAGTCCAGTCTGCATCTGCATATTTAACTCACTGCAGCTGTCAAATCTTGACAGTGAAGCAATGGTTAGTTCAAAGAAAAACTTATTAAATATTTTTGGGGCTTTTTTTCAAATTCTAAAAGTGGAAATTTAAATATTTGTTTTCATTCTTACTGTGTAAAAAGTAAGGAATCCTTGTTTGCCAGTACTGTAAGAATCAATCATACTCACACAAGCCAGTGCCAAAATTGTGTTGACTTCAAGGAAAAAATGCTGTGTCCCATTTAAATAAGTGATCATTTGAATGACTCCTTGGGACAGTCAAGGGAAATAAAACAAGGATGCAAATTTATGTTATGATTTAAATAGATGACATACCATTGTCAGTTTAGTAGCTATCTTATTCAGCATGTTAGAATGATGTACAAAGTAGCATATAGAAATGCTGAGATAGCACACATTGAGTAGAAATTATGTTAATAGCTTCAGTTTTTTATATACAAATATATATGCATACACATATAAAAAATATATAAGACCTAAATTCTAATAATTTTAAAACATGAATTTTAGGAATGTTTAGAAGATTTAGCATTGCATTTGCTTCCTCTCCACATCTTTCTCCTTAAGAAGACAAAATAACCAAGCAGTCTCCTCTATTGAATATATCCAGTCATACCTTTATTGAATTAATTAGATGTTTGTGAACAGCAGTTCTTTAGGGATGAGTATGTTAATTTTGGGATGACAGTTATTTACTTTTGTTCTGTGTTTATGTACTTGGTGATGATAACTAATATTCCATTCTGTATTATCTCGTCAGCTCAGCTTGCTGGAGAGCATTTTGATAAGGTAAACCAACAATGAAACTGAGCTTAAATTAAGATTTCTAGCATAATGGAACACAATATTCACAGCTCCTATTCCACAACTGAGATCCTGAACTCATTTTAATGCAATTAAAGTGAGGGAGGGAAAATGCTGTAGAATACTGAATATTCACGCTGAATTGCTTTTAAAACAGAGAAAGCAAACCAACAGTGAAGCTGAGATGACACTAAATGTTATCTCTATATTGAATATAAATGCTTTTGATGATCTTGCTTTTGCTGCTGAAGATAAAATTGAAGTTTCAGATTACAGACTTTTTTTGCATGCTATTAAGAAAGAAAAATGTTAAAGATGGAGGGGTTATAAGTCTCCTTTTATCTTGACTTCAAAACTGCACTTTCCTGTAGGAGTGTGGCCCCTGATGCAGACTGGCACTTGGTGGCCTGTACAAAATATCCAACAATAGAGATGATAGAATTATTAAACACTCTTTATACCTTATATGTAAAATATTCCATATTATTTTCTTTTAAAATTCCTGTAAGGGATTTATTTATGAGACAAATGGTCATCTTGCCTAGTCCCTTCAGGTCCACAACAAAACAGGCACAATAGTATGGGGCATAGGCCTTTAGGGACAAAAATTGCACATCTAAGTTTTTGAATGTGTTTACATGTTTATGTTTGCTTGTGTATATACCTGTGTATATTTAAGAGGGTGGGTGGTACAAAAATACATACATTTCTCCTGAAATACATGTGTTTAGTGGGCAGAGGCTTTGACAGGGATTTTTCTCTGCTACCATTTTCAATCTGAACTAAACATCTTAGTGTTTATCTGATGCTCATACTTGTGTATTGGCCAGCTCCATATATAATCCATTGAAAAATCTTACTTGACAAAATTCACAACCTTGAATTTTACGCAAAATATAACACAATGGGTAGAATTGTACATCCTAAAGTATGTTTTCTGATCTAAAATCTAGAAATGTTGACAGAAATAAACAAGTATAGAGTCACAATGGTACACATAGCCAGTACATGCATGCCAAGCTGCTTCGTTACTATTTTTGCTTTACTACTGATTTATGTTCAGAAAACAACTGTAGAGCTTATCATTGACATGATTTAGCTCTCTTGTTTTATTTTTTTCTCACCATATAGAAGAACATCAGGTCTTTTGCCTTTAAAGATGCAAATAATATGATTTGCAAAGTCAGTACTTTATTTTTGTGTATCTATAAGTTTGCATATCTCCTGTTGTTTGGTTCACCACACTCATAAATTAGATATAAAGGACTGAAATTTGAACTTCCTGTCTTATGACTTGCTTTACTAACACAGAATTTAAGATTTCACATAGAAGCTACTGTGGGCAGCTTTTCTCACAATAACTTTGTTCTTTTGTAGAATAAATATTTGTGACAAAATATGAAAACTGAGCATCACAAATTGTATCAAATGTGTAAAAATATGTCTCAGTCCCTGAGCAATAGTTTGAGCTCAGTTTCTGCAGACTCCAATACTGCAGTGTATATACTCCAATGTGTTTTCTTCAGACACAGATCTGACCAAACTATTCAGACATTGAAACAGGAAAATAGAAATCTAGAAGCTTAGGATCACTCATTAAATTACAGATGCTGCAGAATGGTCTTTGTAAGCAATATGAGCGTCCTATGGGGGGAAAAAAATGAGAAAAGTATTTTCTTCTTCTGTAACAAGCATCTTTTATTGTACGATTTATAAAACTCTTTAAACTTTTAACTTGAATTCTGTTTTCCAGTGTGATGAGTAAAGGATTATAGTACTTCAGTGCAAATAAATTCATGTTTTATAGAAGACTTTTGCTTCTACAAAAATACTAGGCCAGTCCCACATGCTATAGCTTAATTTTTGCTCCAGTTAAATAATTTAATTTGTGCTATCCAAAACCTTGTTTTTTCCTCTGTTCTACAGCCACTCAATCCAATCTAATATACTTATTATTTTCAAGACTTTGTCCATGGCAGAATTTTTGTTTCAAACAGCATCAACAGGAATCCTGCATTCCAAATTAGAGTTTGGACAGCACTATAAAAGCATTAAATTATCAAATGTCATTCAGAATGATTAATCTCTTACCTTATATTTCAAGTAGTTTTTTCTCACCTTTGTTGTCAAGCATTTAGGAATTCTGTTATCCTCTAATTGAGGTTCCCTCCTGTGTGTATCCAGTTACTATTTATGGGGCATTGGAGAGGTTAAACAAACAAACAGAGAAACAAATAAACAGTAGAACATGTTCTAAGACAGTCCAATTAAAATGCTGAAGTCTCATCCTTCCTGCAGGAGAAAAACCATCCCTGAATGGGGTCAAAGTCTAACATATATGTGTTGATAGTTTCTGGGTAGCACTTTATGCTCAACCCTATTTTAGAAACTGAAATTACTGTCCCACAAGACAAAGACAGCTATATCATGAAAATCCATATCAAGAATTGAGTCTGTTGTGAAGCATTAGTGGGTGAGCAATGCAGAATTTATGATAATAGGTCTCAACTGAGAATGACACAGTGTAAAGGAGGCTTTGCAATTAAATCTGGCTGATTGATTAATGGACACTTCCAAAAGTTTGCAGAGAAATTTTCAATCACCTGAAGCATAGAAGACTTCTTGATCTGAATGACTGCTATTTTAAATATTACTGAATAATATTTCTACTTTGTGTGAAGGATGGTGAAAATGCATTATTGTGCATTTATGCTACTACTCTCTTCACACTGGGGAGCACAGACTAAAGAGGATTACCTTATGAAAACTCATATAATTTGTACTATTGTCTGCAATGATGATTCCAAATGTGGTTTGCTCATACTTATTTGTGTTTCATAAAATCACAAAATCATAGCAAGGTTTATGCTGGAAGGGACCTTAACTATTGTCTTGTTCCACATTCCCTGCCACTGGCAGAGACATATTCCATAGACCAGGTTTCTAAAAGCCCTCTTTGTGTACTAGGAGACTGCTATAGGCTCTCCCTGGGGACTTTTTTCCCTAGGCTGAGCTACTCAGCTCCCTCAACATGCCTTCATGGAAGTTCTGCAGAGCTCTGATCCTGTTTTGACCCTCCTCTGGCTTTGCCAGGAAGTCCATGTCCTCTTCATACTGAGAGCCTCAGACTTGGACAGTACAGGGGGAGAATTACCTCCCTGCACCTGCTGGTCACATTTCTTTTGCTGTAGCCCAGGGTGTCATTGGCTTTCTGGGCTGCAGGTGTACATTGCCTGCTCATGTTGAGCTTTTTGTACACCACCACACTCAAGTATTTCACCAAAAGGCTGCCCTTAATTGATTCTCTGCCCACACAGTATTTGTGCTTGGGATTGCCCTGACCCACATGCAGGACATATAAAAATTTTTAAGTGAACACAAAGGATGAGTTAATTACTATATATTATATATGTATATATGATTGACATTTCTTCTCTACTGCCCAATAAAATGTATTTTGACTGTGCATCCTGCACACTTGTTATGTGCTCAAGATGTAGAATAAAGCAAAAACTTTGAATAGGTAGATAAAATGCTTAATTTAATCTTTTGCATGAAGGATTAAAATTCAATATAAGAAATATAAATGTAATTGCTTACAAAGAATCTTTGAAAAATTAATTATAATCCTTGTTCTGCTATTGACATGCTATTTTTATTTAAAGAAAAAAGAGAAAAAAACCCCAGGAGCTACACTACTATTTAATATTTTGCAAGGGATTAGGGATAAAAGATCAATTACCATAACTATAGTGGGAGGTTGCTGCTATCTGTAAAAAAATCTCCTATATGACACTTCTAGTATGAGTACAGCTAACTAGCATTCATTTAAAAAAAAAAAATTGCATTTATCTTTGTGCTGCAGCTCCAGTCAAAAATTAACAAATCTTTCTCTAGATCTACCACAAAGCCTTCAAAAGTAACTGAAGAATTACCAAAGAGAATAATATAACCTTGGACTCTCCAAACAGATATCTGCAGTTATGAACCTTCATAGAAGAAGTAGAATTAATGGCCACGATGGAGAAGCCTTTATCACTATTCATATCAGAAATTTAAATAGCAAGCCCTTGACCCTTTTCTTCAGATCACAGTTCTGCCTCAAAATCTTGCCAAAGAAAAGGAGGGACATCAGCAGAGCTGCACACAACTGTGATTATGGTGAAATAGTTGAAAAACTAGCAGCACTGTGGAAGCTTTGGAAGCTTACTCTACTTGTTGCAGAATGTGGCAGAATTTCTAGTGTGTCCAGGGCAAGATAGAATTGAACGTGTATTAGAGTTGTTCTATTTTTTACCTAAACAAGTGTAAGGTTTTTTTTAATAGAAGATAGGGTAGTTTGGTAACAACAGCCATCTTGCCTTTTCAGAAGTTCATTAATTAAACTATTTTAGTTTTCAAGTAAATCAGAAAAGCATCAGAAAAAAACATCACACAACTCTCCCCTCCAAAAAAACCCCAAAACAAAACAAAACAAAACAAAACAAAAAAACCCAAAACAAACCAACCAACCAACCAACCAAACAAACAAACAAAACAAATGAAAATCACAAAAATCCTCGAAAACAACAAACCACAAAATAAATTCACTCTTTCAGACCACAAGATTTCAGGAACATAATCAAAGTAAAAATACATATGATAATGAATTTTAATATTTTGCCTAATTAAAAACTAGGAAGCTGCATTTTGGGTCAGAATCTCAACACAAAATCACTTCCCTCTTTAGAGTGTATATATATATATATATATATATATATATATATATATATACACATACATACATATATATATTGAAAATGAGTTTGTGCCTGTTTTCAAGGTCACCAACATATATTGTTCATGTGTGAAAAAAGGCTGAATATTATCGATAAAGTGTATGATTCCTTTTGATAATATTTTAAATACTAGTTTTTCTTTGGTATCCATCTGCTTTGGAATGTTTCTGTTTCAATTTCTTTCAAGAGATTTTAAAATGAGTATTTTTAATTGTCTTCTATACAATAACTTAAAAGTTGATCACTTCTTGAAATTGAACAAATTCAAATTAATGAGTTTTTGTCTAAAATTATGTCTTTTTTTAAGACAGTTTTTTTAAGATAAACTACTTTAGAACACAATGGCAGTATTCTACTGGACTGTTTATATTTTCACTGCATGCCTAATTTATTTCCATTAATGGAATGGGTGTGTTCTTATGAAATAAATTATTCCAAGATAAAATTAATTTTCCATGGGCCATTGGAAACCTCATGAGGTTCAAAAAGGCCAAATTCAAGTTGCTGCACCTGGCTCAGTGCAATTCCTAGTATCAATACGCACTGTGGGGAAAAGAGATTCAGAATAGCGTTGCCAAGAAGGACTTGGCAGTACTGGTGGATGAAAGGCACAAATTGACCAAATATGCACCCACAGACCAGGGAGCCAACTGTGCTCTGGGCTGTGACAAAAGCTGTGTGGCCAGCAGGTCAAGGGAGGTGATTCTGTCCCTGTACTCGACTCCTATGGGATCTCACCTACAGTGCTTCATCCTGCTCTGGGGCCCCCAGAACAAGAAGGATTTCAAACTGTTGAAGTGCACCCAGAGAAGGGTCAAAAGGCTGGTTGGAAGGATGGAGAACCTATCAAGAAAGGTAAGAGAGCTGAGCTTGCTCATCCTGGATAAGAGAATGTTATGGGGAGGCTTTATTGTGACCTTCCAGTACTTAGTCTATCTACAAGAAAGATGGGGAAAAATCTTTTAACAGTCTTTTTGTGACAGGACAAAAAGGGATGGTATTAAACTGAAGGAGGGTTGGTTCAGAGCAGATATAACAAATGTTTCTTACCATGATGGTGGTGAAAACAGCGGAGCATGCTGTCTGGAGAGGCAATAGATGTCCCATCCCTGGAAATATTCAAGGTCAGATTGGACAGGGCTCTGAGCAACCTCATCAAGTTGAAGATGTCCCTGTTTTTTGCAGGTGGAGATTGGACTAGGTGATCTTTACAGGGCGTTACCAGGCAAAACTATCATATGGTTCTATGATCCTATGAGGAAAATATACACAACTCTCCTATATGCAAAGACTTCAGAAGCATGGTAAGTAAATTCTCATTTCCTAAATGGTAATGTCAAGCATTTTCAACTGGAACAAAAGTTTCCAACAATTCTTGAGGAGACAAGGGCAGGAAAGGAAACTATAAAGAAATGGAACAGCTTTATTTTTTCATCAAAAACTTTTAATCTTATTCTGTGAAAGCAATTCCTAAAGGAATCTTCCTGTATACTTCAATAAAAATCACACTGTACAGACAATTAGTAAGAGCTGAATATCAAAGAAAAGACAGCAAACAATCAGTTCTAGTGTTTTTATTCAAAAACTTACTTTATTTTATCATAAGTTTCTTTATAAAATTAGGCTGAGCAGTTCTAGGGAGCAATTTGTAACAGCAATTATAAAAAATAGAAATATAAATTATATTATATAAATATATAAAATATATAAATAAATATATATTATATAAATTATAAACAATATAAATATAAAAAATATGAGCCTTAGTGTGGTGTTGCCTTCATGAATCTCCCCTTTCACTTGGTACATAAATATCTTGAGCTAAACATATGAACGTTAAATTACTAAAAGATGAAGTTAATTGCCTTGTTTAGTAGTTCTTGATTTCTTTACAGACTTGTAACAATAAAAAATAAGTAAAACAGATGTAGAGATGTATAGTGTAAGATATAGTTCTTTACTATTTTCTATATAGTTTCATGGTAATATAATGAATAATTTTATTTCTTTATTCTGTAAAGCTGAATAAAGACTTTCTCAACTGATTATTAACAGAAACAATGAATACCATTCCACTATTATTGTTCTTAAATGTGTTTGAAGATGCTGGATCCAAACAAAACTTTAAAAGGCAAAGATACACCAGGATTAAATGGATTTCACTTTCTTCTCTGAAATAAAAGTGTACACAATACTGATTTTCTGACTCTTGATAATGTCTATCATATATTTTTGTGAAAAAAAAAAATATATATAGTCATGCCTTATTGCTAGCTAAAATGCATGGAAAACATATCTGATAATCTGCTATTAAAAGAATGTGGTACTTCTTTCATCAATCAAGTAAGTCAAAAAGTAAATCTGTTTGTACCCTTTGGTACCTCTTTGTTCCATTTGGGTTTCCATAAAATCTGAGAGAAAATGGGTAAAAACCTTTTAAATTAGGTTTTATTTGCTTGCCTGATATATAATTGAGGCTTAATACAGAGATTGTGTAAATATAAATTATTGAGCTACAGGTGAAAAATAAATAAACTTAGTTTTCATGTCTTTGTATTTTTACATACTGAATAACCATATTGTTTTTGAGAATAGAGGAATAATAATGGATTTCATGGTATAGGAGCATTTAAAATAAATATTTAAATCATTAGGAAGTAGAAGTTCACTTTGATGGAGAAAGTGTAATACAGAAAGAAAAAGGAAGCTGATAAAGATAAAAAACTAATAAAAATTGCATACATTTTAAAATAATATAAAGGAAGAGGCTATGCATATAATGCAGACAAAACTACTATAAGCCTCTTAAGGCTCAAATCCAATGGTATAAATGAAGTAGAAAAAATGGATTGCAGATGTAATTTCCAGCCTCTGGTGCTGCAAATAATCTTCTATATTCTTGAGACAAACTAAGTGCTATTGTGTTTCTAGCTCTATCAACAAGTGTCTTAAGATTCAAACAGATGTTCCTTGGTTTTTTTTTGCCCATTGGTGCCAGTACTCATTATAACTTTGCCCAGAGGAGTAAGGGAACTAATAGAGTATATCTGTAACATTAACTTGCTGAGAAATGGACCATCTATGCTAAAGATTTGCTTCAGAGAACACAGATTTTATTCAGATTTTTTCCCCATGGTGCTCATCATAGATACCCCAAATACCTATGAGTCACTGAGGAGTATAGATAGGATAAAATATGTAATGGACTGGTTTGCATTGTAGATAATTTCCCAAAGACACAAAGCAAATCTAAGAGTTTATATGCATACATTTTTAATTACAAATTTTTACAGCTTAAACATATTGGATTGCTAGCAAATCAAGATTCACTTACTCCCCTATGAGCCATCATAATCAAGGAGTAAAATATTTTTTCCTCACACACATTAAAGGAATACAATAAAAAGTTCTTATTCCTATGATAAAAAGCATTTTTTATTGTTCTACATTGTTAAAAGTGCTCACTCTAAAAAAAAAACAAAAGTAATTTGATTTTCAACAGTAAATGGATGAAGAAGGATGCAACACATCAGTGATTAACTTGGAAAATTCAGAGAAATATACAAGTTTACGAAGAATGTCTGTGAAATTGTACACAAGATCCATGGTAAAACTCATAAAAATAAAATATTTGTGTTTGCAGCCTGTGGTATTTGGAGGATATACATTTTCTTATGTATATTCTTCTACCTAATATATACTGTGATTTAGTTTTAACCTGCACAGTTTTGGAGGGTTTTCATAAGTGGTAGGAGGTAGTCGTTTTTGTAAATTTCATAGCAAAAGACTGAGGTTGTTCAACTTTTTAAACATTTTGTTTTAAATGAAACAACACACATCATCTTTGTGTCCTTTAAAGTAACTTTTTAAGTTCTGTTCATGGATTATAGACTTCTGTCAGTTCTCAGATGAAATATTGCATATAACTCATGGATAGCAAATTCATACTGTCACTGGTTCTGTACATCTCCTGTATATATGCTACTTAGAATGCTTTCACATAAACAATAAACCTAATGCATAAGTACTTGTATCTTATTTGCCAAAAATATATAGGGTATCTTCAAGACAAGTTTATTGAAGTGCATCTGCATCAGACTCTTTCCATATGCCCCATGGAGATGACATTTATATGCCCAGGACTTCTGGATGTTTGGAAACTCTAAATATCCTCTGAGGAGACCAGTAAATGTTCAAAAATTCAAGGTTAAAGGGTACCATGAATTCAACCTTCATTCAAATTCCAAGTGGCTAGCTTTAAGAATTCTTATTTTTTAAAGAATAAGTGCCTTGTAAGGTGAGATGTAGCTTTGATTGATAACTGTGTATAGGGACATGACCAGACACTATTTTGCAGAAAGCATTCTACTCCTCACTTCTTGGAAAACTCTTTGTCTTTCATGATACATTTTTGGAAATTTACATGTCATAGGGAAATCTCTGGCTCAGAGTTTTAATAAGATTGTATATGTGGATAAATTTCAGGACATGTCCCCGAATATTTAGAAAAGACTTTTTTATTTCCCTTTCAAAAAGAACATTTCTATTTGTAAGCAGCCCATGATTACTTTTGGAGGAGACCTAGTATAATGTAGATCTATAACAATCTTAATAATTTCTCAGAGAATAGAAGTATATAAGATCTTATTAATATTTAAAAAAAAATTTAAAAAATTAAAATATATTAAGGATTCTGTTCTTGCTCTCACAAATTAACAATTAAATAGGAAAAGAACCTTCAAAAAATTAAGAGACTTTTTCCTTTCTGTGCTACTTTTTTTTGCCAGAAGACTTAAATAGTGCAGACTTGGTTAGAGGTAATGGATATCCAGGAAATTGTCCAAATAATCCAAGTCCAGACTTTAATACTTTAAGCTATTCTGAACTATTGTCTAGCACTAACTGTGAAATTCATCTTACTGAGTTGTTGTCCCAGTCTGGGGTTTCTCCTCTGCCCCGAGATCACCCCAGAGGGACACGAAGGGTGGTTCAAACCCTGTTTTTTCCTGAAGCA
Source organism: Erithacus rubecula (assembly GCF_903797595.1). Classification (NCBI taxonomy): domain Eukaryota; kingdom Metazoa; phylum Chordata; class Aves; order Passeriformes; family Muscicapidae; genus Erithacus; species Erithacus rubecula. Next base: position 61,919,078 of record NC_136658.1, read on the forward strand.
GCCGAAGAGAGATTGCCGGACACAGTTTTCTCTTTTTCCAAGGATTGTTTATTGTTTCTTATCTTTGGGACCTTTTGCCTGGCCAGCAGAGGTCTGCTCAGCCTGGCATCCATGGTGGAATCTCCCTGGTGAAGGCAGGGCTTATCTTATATAGTTTGTACTACGTATTACATATTTACAAAATTTTCCCAATAAAATACAATTTTATTAAATGGTCCAGCCCTGACCCCATCCAATCCAAGAGTGCCAATGTGTCACCCAACATGGATGACAGGGAGAAGAAGGAGGAAAAGGTGTCCACCCCCTCAAATTCTCCATCTTGGCCATGTGTCCCTTATCATACACATTCAAAAAAACCTATTTATCTACATTCAAACAATCTAGTTTACACTTCACTAATTTTGGCAGCTTGTTTCATTCCCTTTGTGCTGAAAACTTCCCCAGGGGTTAGAATTCAGCACCTGTGACACCAGGGTCTCACTCAGAGGTCTTTGAGACCCTTGCCAGGGGGGTTTTGAGACCCCTAAGGAGGCCAGGGTTACGTCCTGGGCTCCCACAAGTTGTTACCTTCCAATTCCCTTCTTAATTCCTAAGACTTAAAATCTTTAAACTCAAATATTTACTTTTAAATTTCTTAGAGTCACTTTTGATCTGCATCCATGCAGAATCATCTCTTTTAGTACTTTCTCTTCTTGCTCTATTGTAGCTATGTACATTTCCAAAGCTTCTTTCTCAGTTCCCCAAAGTTCCCAGTAAACCTAAATCAAGGTCACACGGCAGTTTTACATCCAACAGTGCCTCAAGAGATGTCTCAGAGACAGCTGAGAGACACCTGGTGTTATGCCAGTAGACACAGAGAATTGGATTCCCCAAATACCATACATCAAAATCCTGCCATATGAAAAGATCATGCATCCAGACAGCTTGGGAGCAGCATGTCCTTCATGAGGAAATCAGAATAATTCGTACGAGGCACGTGATTAGCTTACACACTTTAAATTATGACAATCAAACACATATTTTAGCAGGTGCTAAAAGCTGATGGCCTGTATTTGGTTCCAAACAAAACTGCATTTTCTGAGTGTCAAAACATCATTCCAAGGTAGCAACCTCCAAGAACAAAATCCCTCAAAAACCCTCCTACTTTCTAGGCATTATTGGTCACAACTACTGTGCACTATTGACAGCAACTACGATATTGGTAGATTTGCTCTTTTTGAACTAATTTTGAACAAAGAAAAGTCTGGCATGACCAATCTCCAGAGATGTGATCCTTGTTTCTCTCTAACCCTTCTCCCATTCTTCAAGGAAGCTGAAATATTACTCCAATACTAGTCAGTAACATATAACTCTAATGAAAAATATAATACTAAAAGAAGTGAAAGGGCATGATTGTCATATAAAGCAGGCCCTACTAGTGTCAGTAGGAGCTATTTCTTTGAGTAAATTGGCTATTTAAATCTGAGATTTCTGTATTACATGGTGTGTCATGTTTGTTTCTTAGCCTATTCACCATCTGTGAATGAATTACTTGCAGGGAATATTTTGTCCTTAAGAGAGGCAGTTTGGAGCACTATCTATAGTTTGAAAACTCCAAGGACAGCAGGAAACAAACCAGGGAGTTTTTTGTTGGGGGACTTTTTTGTTGTTGTTTTTTTGTTTGTTTGGTTTTTTGAATTTTTTTTTCCAGTTGTTTTTGTTTTTTGTTTTGCTTTGTTTTGTTTTGTTTTGTTTTGTTTTTTAATCAGCTGAAATCCATCAGCCAGTTACATGAGGGATCCTGAGTAAAAGCTCTAAGCATGTGTCTGGCAGTTGTGGAGAAAGATTTCAAGTGCCTACAACAAACTGGTACAAGGCACTTTAGAAAGAAGTGCTATTCTTTCCCTGCTCTCTTTCCTCTGAAGTCTATCCTGGCTTTTACAAGTAGGGCCTGTGCTGGGAGCAAATAGTAATCATTCCACATCCAAGGCAATGAGTAAATCCTCAGGGGAGCTAAGGAACATATGTGAAAGCAATTGCTGTGACTCCTTTTGAAAGGTTACAGAACGCATTCCCCTAACACCCTGTCATTCTCTGTTCTGCTGACTAACATAGAAACAAGTGTGGGACTCAGTTGCTGCCTTCCATGCCCACCCCTCACACTCTGCCTTATGCTTTCCACCCTTTCTGAGCACATCAAAGCCTTGGAGTTTATGACAGCTCTGTGCTCGAGGCAATGGCTGCTAGCAGACTCTCTCCTGTGCTCATGTCATGGTAGGACTGTATATTTAATATCTTTACTCTGTGCCAAAAATCCCCAAATTAAATATGTGTATAAAGATATTTGTTATGTTGAGAAAAATATCAGTTTAACAACTCAGAAAACATTTTTCTGATTTGTCACTGTTAGTATTTGGCAAGGAGCAAATTGTTTGTCCCCACCTACTTTATTAAAATAAAATTATTACACAAGATGTCATAATGTCTGTTATTCTAGGAAAAAATTAATTCCATTAAATTAGTGACTGAGTTTTGTCCCTGCTGTTTTGAGCCAGTAGGCTGTTAAAACCAGTGAAAAAACTCCAGAAATCAATCAGGAACTTCTTATATTTTTAGCAACTTGAATCTACAAAAATGGTTATTGGTTGACCTTTTTAGTTAGTTCTTCTTGACAAAAATGGACTTTATTAGTGGATGTTAAAAATAGTGGAAGATGTCTTTTGATTAGAGCTATAGTTGCCGAGAAGACTGCTGAAATTTATCTAAAAAGGAAGACTGAAAAAACAATTTTTATGACAAAAAATAGTAATAAAATTATTCAGTTTAAAGGTTCTAGAAATTTTTTAATTTAATTTTTTTTTGTAATCTTCAATTAAAAAATTACTCTGTTTTTCTTCTTGCTTTCTCTGAGATCTATTCCATTTAAAGCACAGGACTGCAATAGCAGGGACAATATGGAGTACAAGAAAAGGTAAACTGGTTGACAAGTTACTAACTTTAATGTTTCAACATTTTCATTCTGAAACAGAATATAAAAATGAAGGTATGTGCAGAATTTTGGAATGGGAAAAAATGGAACAAAGAAGAAGTAAATTTCTGAGCATCCTAATTACAGAAAGGTAGGTATGTAAGTAATATTAAAACAGAAAGAAAAGTGTTATTCAAGGAACTTTGAACAATCTCAGATTTCAAAGCAGTATTCATTATGCAGTTTTGCATCTGGGCATCTCTTTAGTACCTGACCTTGGGCCATCAAAACCAGAGTTTGGAAAGTCACTTAGAGATGAAAATGTAAGGCAAATAGATAGATAAGGCAAATACAGAAATAGTTCTTGTGTGCTCACTAGCACTTTCAAACAAGACTTATTTAGAATCAGCTTACCGTTTTCTTATTTACACTTCTTAACCTTGTGTTCTTTCATATTCATAAAACATGATTTCATTGTGGTATGATGTTCTTTTCACAAATGTCATGACATTTGTCCTCCAGGCTGATTTCTATTCACTTTCCTCATTAGCATTCCTGCTTGGAGGCAGTCCATGCTCTTCTCCTTATTCCTGTGCCAATTTTTGACACCTGGCCACAGTAACCTTTCAAATGGTTTAGTATGTGGAATTCCCTAGGTTTAGGATAATTTCAATATACAGTTGAAGTTATGTATATTTGGACAGAGGCCCAGGTGTTTTTGAGGCTCCATTCTCATTTATAATTTAAAAATCCTGAACTACTTTAACCAAATAATATTTATTCAGATTTGATTCTTCAAGAAACGTAGACACAATTATGCAGAGGGAAACACACAGGCAGAGATAGAAGAGAGTTGCCAGGGCAGGAGGAACACCATAGAAGAAGAAATGTTAAAGAAAAGCAAAACAGGTACCCAGATCATGCAGGAGGAAGAGCAGCCACCCCAGAAGAGACAGTGAGGAGGCTGAGGAGGAGGTATGACTGCAGAGGGGCTGCAGCTGATGGAGGAACCCACATCACAGTAACAGAGCAGAACCTGCACCGAGCTCTAAATCCTGCACTGCCCCTCATCAAAGCGACCGGGTATAACATGGGACACCAGGAATTAGGGAGGAAAGGTGTTTTTCAGATATTTGTTCTCTTGATTCTTATTTATTTTTCAGAATTGGAAATCAAAAATTTACCAATGGACAATTAATTAAATTGATTGAAGTTCCCTTCTTGAAATACTTTTTTATCTCAGGACAGGTCTTCAGGCCTTTTAAAATAAAATGTGTAAAACTTTAGAAACTGATATAATGCCTTCCTTTCTGTAGTTTGGGTTTGGGGTTTTTTTTGTGTTTTTTGGGTTTTTTTTTCTTGTTTTAGGAATAACGGTTGTCAATTATGCAAATACTGTAGTGATGAATTTGGAACAAATGGTTAAAATGCATAAAAGTAGGATCACTAGATCATTTTATTAGATCATTTATGTAATTGACTTAAATAGATTCACTGGCCATATCCATAATTAAACATTACTTTCATTTTTCAGTAAATTGCATTTTTAATGTGTAATACCCTCTCTGTCTTTATCTCATCTCATGGCTAGCATTTAGTTTTGCAAATTATAAACTTCCTCTTTCAACGTGTGAATGATTTTTGAGTATGTAAAAATAAATCAGTTAATGAATTAACAAGATTTTTAAAATTAGACACTCTCAAAGATATCAAAATGTTCTCTTGGTTGGAGTGTACTTTCATACCATGTAGCAACGTGATAGACTCCTCAAATTTGTTGGCCACTGACTTCAAAAGAAAGCAGATTCTTTTTAATCTAACTAGTATTTATCACATATTTACTCTAATCCCCTGTATTTATCCCATAAACACAGGCTTTCAGATAATTTTTCTGGTTTTGTTTTTTTCATAATGTGCTTGATCTGTTCATTCCTTCATCTTGTTATGTTCAGAATTTTTTAAAATACAGCCTTACCTTCGTATTCCTGGATATGTAAGCCTCCTGCAGTGCCACTATTTTCATATCTACTGACTAATCCAAAGTTCTAACCGGAAGACATAATTTTGTATGTGTTTTCTGAGACAAAAATAAAAACTATCAACAGATTATGAAAATATCTGCTCTGCTCAATAGTGATAAATAAGAGCTGCTTATGTGAATAAGATTTATGATAAATGTTTTCAGAGAGGAGTCAAGAAATCTCTTGATTAAAGTCAGTAAAGCAGAATGATGCTTGGAAATGCCCTTTAAGGTCAGTGGAGATGCAGCCTAGATAGCCAAGAGCATATTTCAACCCCAAATTTGCTGTGACTTTCTGAAGAGTTCTCTCTGCAGTTAATTTTGTACTTAGTGTCTGGAGTTGATTAATATACAGACTGTTGTAGTGTTCTCTAACAAAATATTTTTTATTTATGTTCTTCTTAAGAGTGATTAGAGATGAACATCTGTGCCCTACACAAATTATGTCATTATGAAATTAACTTTCAAAAGTTCATAAAGAGATATGGTAGCTGCAACAGCTTGCTTATTCATAACAATATGGTGCCCCAGATATCTGACAAGCTAGAGTTGTTTACCTTTCTTCTTCTTGGCATGTGTGTCAAACAATACATAAGGAAGTGCATATATGTCAAATTATAAATTATAGACAAAAGAAACATATATTTTCATAGTATTGTTATATAAAGTGAATGTAGTAAATAATATATGAAATGTACTGATAAGCTTTTAGGAAAACCAGACAATCTACATGGGTCTACATGAATAAAAGAACATGATTTGAAAGTTTGACCTTATGTATAATTGACAAATTAGATATTTATCTACTTTATTTAATCAGAAGGATCATGGCTAGGATGTATCTGTCCTATTCAGCCTTGTAGTTGACAAAACAAAAATCCGATAGTCATTTATTAGCAGCTTCCCATTATCATGGAATGGCTGCATATGTGAAGTATGAAATTTAAGTTGAAATATCTGTCTGTATTACTTTTGCTCAAGCTGATTATAGAATGTTCTGCTTATGGGAGCCATCTGATTTAGACAATACATGAGAAAGAGAGAGAGATATGTCACAACACTGCAGTTTTTGAGAAAGAGAAATAAAGATAACAGTGGAGCAAAGATAAAGTAAAAAATCCTTGTGACAATATATTCCTTTCAAAAGAAGTTAGGAAATTTCGGTAATTAAATGATCATGCTTATCCCCAGCTTTCGATCTTTATGATTGTCATTGGTAAGCCTTTTCAATGGCAACTGTGCCTATTCATATTGTTATCATATAACAATCCACATGCATGGCACATGCTCATTTTATGGGGTATCAGTTATTTACTATCAATGTTTAACAAATTCAGATAATATTATCAGTTTCACAGAAGGAAAAGTGAAATAGTCACAAATCTTTCATGTGAGTCCATGCTAAATTCATACAGGGATATAAGCTAGCTGTCTTTTACCAAGGCTGAGTACTGACTCTGTGAGACAGCAGAGTTTAATACTTTGTCATTAAACATTAAACATTAAACATTAAACAGTTTGTGTAATGATTTGCATCTATAAAACATGTATAGAACTCTACCTTTTTCAAACAGGTTCAGAGAGGAAGACAGTGCAAAACAATCAACCCAAACATTTTAGACGGAAAAACTCTTGAATATTGCTCCCAGGTTTAACTTTCTGTATTAAAAGTCTTGCAAAGTTCTAAGGATAGACGCCAAAGTTTTTGACAAAGCTGCACTGCCTTGATGATTGGAGATCTTCCAAACCTATGTGTAAAAATAAGCTAGTTCATTGAAAACTCACAGCAAAATATCTCCCTGTAAGTGAATGAGAGTTCTCACAATTACCACAATAACGTCCACTGTTTTGTCACACTGCTGTGGTCCACTAGGAAAACTTATTATTACAGAAGATAGAAAATAAAATAATGTCAGTTGCATAAGTCATAAATATATTTGCAGTACCCTCAAAGATATGGCATAAAATATATTTTAAATTGAGCTACACTGTATATGTGTTGGTGGGGTGTGGAAATATCTAAACAAGAAAAAGCAGAACCTGGGGAAGAAAGAGTTCTGCTTTTGTGAATACAATGCTAACATTGTTTTATAAGCAGATGCCAAGCCTTTCTTGCTGTTGCAGATCAAACAGCAAACACTGCAGCCTGTTGACTGCAAATGATTAAACAAACAGAGCCATTTCTCTAAAAGCTCTTAAATAAAATACTGTCAAATGAATAGCAAAATAGCCCAAAACACCCTCAATTTGCCTAGAAATTATGGTAACATTATTAGGAGAATAAACTAGAGGTTTTTTTAGGCACAACATTGTCCAAAAGAAAATTTTGCTTCCTGTGCATGGGGTCTAAAATCGTCTTTAAAGAAAAACTGGGATACAATTAAAGAAACTGTCACAGACTGTATAAGCACTCAGAATAGAGATGCACAGGCTGGTCCCAAAGCTAAGAGTATCAAATGAGTATTGTGCTATATGCACAGCAAAAAAAACAGGTAAGACTTACAATTTGATAAAGGCTCTTTTTTCCCTATTTTTTTTCAGTTTAATTGTTATCTATTTTATTTTGCCCAAATAAATTAATAGTCAAATGATGAATACTGTCAACACTGTTTACCTTGACAGTCAAAAGTACCCAACACATATGAATAGGATATTTTTTTACTGTTTTAAAATTTTTGAGATATAATCTTACTTTTTACATTAGAGAATTATTTGGTTCAGTGCTAAATCAACATTCTGCAAAGTTTGACCATTAAAATTTTACCTGCAGTTCAAACATACAAATTTTAATTGTAGAGTTTGTTGTCTTTTTTCCATCATCTATAACAAATGATCACTTTTGCTTCTTAGATGCTATGAAAGCCTTTTGTATTCCTATCAACAGTTTTACTCTCTCTTTAAACGACCTTGCTGTCCTAGTCTTTCTTCAGTTTTCCAAACCTTTTATCAATTTAGCTTTGCCTTCTGAATTTTTTAAAATTTGACTGTTTTTGGCAGTTAAAATATGATAGGAAAAAATAAAACAATTTGAGGAATGTGTTTTTACATGCATAAACGTGCAAATATTGAATTATAATCATAAAATCTATGATTTGCATTTAAGCTGGCCTTATAGTTCAGTGAGTAACAACTGGAAAAAAAAAGGAATTTATAAGTAGCTCCACTGAGTTCCACATACCATAAAAAAAGAGAAATTTTAGATTTTTCTTTAGATAAAAAACTATATAAAATTATCTGTTTTATTCTTGTTTTGACTTGTAATAATATTAGGGTGAGAAGAGATTTAACATACATCTCTGCTTAAAACATCAGTCTCATGCTTTATATTGTGGATCATTTCTGTGCAGATAAATTCTTTTAGTCCTTCTGACATGTAAGCATTACCTGTCCTGTTATTTTTGCTTGAATGAATAGAAAATTATATAACAACAAAATATATATCTACATGCAAAATTTTGACATTCTAGCAGGAGTATTTAATCATACATATATTTTTAGCAATTATAATGCTTACTCATATAAAATTTCAGCTGAACATAATTCACATGGACAATCTGCAGATCGGATACATGGCAACCTCTCCACATAAGGATTTTTTAAAAAATATTATATCCAATTCGGCTTGGGTTTTTTGACTATTACTGCAGATCTGATTGAGCATCAAATGGCTCAGCATGTCATTATCCTGTGTGTGCAAAATGGCTAGTCTAGAAGGACACTGTATTGTAATTTCCTGGTCAATGCTGAATTAAAGAGTTCTGTTTATAATTCGGTAGTCAGACAAAACACAGAAATATTTGAAATAGCAATATACAAAAGTTTAATGATAATAGGGAAGGAAACTACTCCTGAAGAGATTACTAGTGACTGAAACACCAGACCACACTGTTCTGTAGCACAGTGAGAAATTATCTGCACACATATTAATAACATAATCTTCTCTCTGTTCCTGTTTTGCTTGACAGGACACATCAGATATGTAAAGAAATTATACTTTTTTTTTTGTTGTTTCAAATATTTGGGTCAGTGGATAGTATCTCCAATATCTCTCAAGGTGATCTCTTATCTGTCTTCATTAAGATTGCATCAATTGGTAATCAAAGTTTTATCTTCATGAAGATTTCTGACCTCATTCTTCAAGAAAAACTTTCCTTGTAATTACTACATGGGAATTACGTCAGAATTTATATAATAATCTATATTTTTATGATATTGATTTGTACATTTGTGCTTATGGTGGAAATAACAAATATGAATAAAATATTTATTATCTTCCACAACAAATAATCAGCATTTTACATAGGCATACCAAGTATTTAAATAGTTGAAGAAGTCTTGTATTGACCACAAATATCTGTTTGTTCAGCAGAATTTTGTTATTGATTTTGTGCACAGTGTGCATTCTGAGAAATCACCTGGTCATTAATTTTAGCAGTATGACCAGAAAATGATTTTTTTTTTTTTGTATTCTACACTGCCTTATGCCATGGGGCTCTAGTACAGTGTCCTTGTTTTACCAAATCCATGAGATAGTGTTGTGAAATTAATTTATTAGTGAGGACTCAAATGAGTCCTCACAGGTGACCAGGTGGTGCTAGTTAACAATATGATCTGAATTAGGAATGTACAGACCATATGAAAGTTGGGGTCAAAACTTTATTTACACGTGAATAGAGTATGAATCTGGACAGAAATCTCAGTTAATAAAAAATGAGACGACAGAAGTGAAAAGTGAAGCAGGTCTGTGAAAAGATACTCAAATGAAAATTCTATTCCATTGGGTTTTGGAAAGATTCTTTGTTTTCTTCTTTCAGCAACTGATATTTGTATGCTGAAGTGTTAATGTGAATAAATTGAGTACCTCATCACTCTCACAGTAGTGAATTTTCTCCTAACATCTCATCTAGACCAGCCCTCTTTCAGTGTCCAACAACTGCTCCTTTTCCTGTCACTGTCTGCAGGAGAAAACTGTCTGACTCCTTTTATAAACCCCTGTAATATACTGGAAGGCCACAATGGGGTCTTTCCAGAGCAGCCTTGTATTAACTTTTTCAGGACAAGGATATTCAGCCAGATGTTTGTTTTTGTTGCTGTCAGTATTTCCACTTGAATGTAAGTAACACTTTTTTGCAATATATGAATGAATATTAGGCAAGAAGTTTCCTAAGGTTAAATCACCCAAAAATATTGTATAATATACATTCAAAGTAATTGCAAAATAATAATTGTATTCAAATGCAATATAATGTTTTTTTATCTGTTGTGCCACCCACAAAGGCAAAATCTCTCAGCCATTCCATGTTTTGTTATATTCGTTATTTTATCCCTGAAAGTTAGCTATTGACTTTTTATGCAAAATGCAAATGTATTTTAGAAAATTTGATCTTTCTCCAGATATCTTGATATTCATCTCAATCAGTATCAGTTTGAAAAATATAAACATTGAACAGAAAAATGACTCAGATTTAACAATATGTAGAAATTCAGTATATACTGTCTCTTAGATAATGTTACCAAACAGGAAGTTTTTGTAAAAAAAAAAAATCAACTTTGGATTCAACTTCTCTGGAATTATTTCTTAAGTATTTTTCAAATGTATATGTTAAATCCATCCCCAATCTATTATAATTGGCAAATAGGCTGAGATGATCCCCAAAAATTAATAACCATAACTAACTAGCTAAGAAGCACAACTCACTTTTCCCATTATCATTGTCACTATCAGCTCTCTGCACATGGAGACTATTATTGCAACTGTCATAAAATTAAATGAAATCTGTCCAGCAACATCTGGCTCTTCAGAAGAAAATATGAATAATTTCACCAGCTTTCCCCATCTCTGCCTGCTTATTCTAATTATGATGTAATGGAGGACATCAGCAGGCTGTGGACTTGGTGATTAACCCAGGGCAGATGAGAAATAGGCGTAGTGAGATGAGCAAGGAACACAGATCAGATGAATCAATTATCTTTTTTCTCAAGGCTCTTAAATACAGCAGTGACCTTGTGATGGGAAACAGTAAGTTACACTTGAACCCATTTAGGAGGTCAGACATTTCACAATACATTACAGGAGCTAAATTCTTGTTTTTCAATTCAGTTACAGAAAAAGGAGTATTAGGTATGCATATAAAATATACAAAGTATATATGTATATGTGTTTGTGTGTGTATATATACACACACAAACTTTTCAGGCCTTTTTGTTTCTAATACACTGATAAACGTTTAGCTTGTTCACTTTCTCTTTTCATTAATTAACCTACACAGCATTTCCTCCCTTGTTTGGTTTCTGTTCTGATTAAAAATCTGTCTGCAGCTATTGAAGTAATATGGAAAATAATATGACAATATAGTGATTAGGAGAAGAAAACCAAAATAACTTTGAATTATTATTTCCAGTCTTCAAGTGTAAGTATGGACACATCAACAAAATCAAGTTTTCATGTATATTTCCTTGTATTGCCTGGTGTTTTAACGACTGTGGAACTCATTTAATTCAGATTGCAGTTTCTTGCCTGAAAAGTTATCACCGTAGAGCAATTGTACTAATGATCCTAAATTTATTCTGGTAGCATTCTATGCTGGCTACACTAAATGAAGCAGTTCGGTGCAGCCAGACACTAATCCACAGTGTCGTATTTGGCATCATTAGTTGAAACTTTGTGATCAAAGCAGTTGTAATAGAATGGGGAATCTATGCACTAACCTAGCTTCCTATATGGCTTAAAGATAAAGCAAGAAATATCCATCAAAATAAAGACAAAGAATAAACAAAAAAAAAAAAAAAAAAAAAAAATCCAGCTCATTAAAATGAAGGATTTAAAGGGAAACTCTAAGAGTTTCACAAGGGAAATGTCAGTTGTGTTCAGTGAATATTTGGGGAGGAAAACATTCTCAAATGTTTTTGCCATGAGCAGGGCTCTTTCTGCTACTTCAAGTCAATGTAACCTTTCAGTCGAATTTTTAGATGGAAATAAATGTCATAGAACTTAGCAATTTTGTAGTGCCAGATGCTACTGCAACAATTTTTGTTAATTTAGGTTTTGAATTGTGACTTGAAAAGCACTTGTAAATGCAATGATGGAACTTGCTTTCATTTGCCTATTTATTTTTATTGACTTGATTTTTCTGTCGCCCATACTGGAAGGAAGCCTTTACTGAAACAAAAATTTTCTCTCATGTTTTAGTGGGAATATATAGGCATTAAAGTCATGGTTTTTATTTGCTCCTGTGTTATATTAAGTGTATTCTTATGACAATTGCAAACAGGCTAGACTCAGAAAAGGGTTCTATTACCTGCAAATGAGGAACTACCACAACAATATTTTGAACTCTTGGTAAGAAATCCTATATCCAGAGTAGGTGACAAAATTAAAAGTTTAAAAATATTATTTAACAAGCCCCCTAAGTTAGTACTGACATAAAGTCACCAACAGTAAGGACAGTTGCCCAACAGGACATTTTAAAATTCTTTTTCAGAAATGTAAAGCATATTTAAATCCAGGCTGCATTTCTATCCCAGTATTTTTCCCTCTGTACTTCCTTGGCTTTAAGTACAATTAAAAAAACTAAAACAAACAAACAAACAAAAACCCCAAGCCCCTCAAGCAAACAAAAAAGAAAACTGACAAAACAGCACAAAAAACTCAACAAAACCCAGACCCCAAAATTTATCACTATTAACCAAAAAGGATTTCAATAATGAAAGCCCTTTCAAATATCCCTAATTTTGGTGGCTAATTAATTTTCACTATTTCTTATCACTTGCAATAATCAAGCTACCTCAGAAATCTAAGCATACCAGAGACAAAGAGCTTCTTTCACCCCATTGTCTCTTACTACAATGAATCTTGTTAATTTCAAGGGTCTGAGAAACTGTGGTTATTAGAGTATAACACAGATAAATTACTGTTAGCTTCCTTGACTGGCTAGTAGCCTCTATATCACTGAAGCTGTTTGCATTTAATTTACTTAGGTTGATGTGAGGACAACAGTAACCTGAGAACTGCTGTTGGACCTATTCAGACAATAAGACTGAACTTTTCCCTGCTGACACTATTTAAAACATGGGGGAATTCAATTCCCAAAGAAAAATATAATGCTATATTACAAAAATGCAAAGCCTTTTTTCTTGACAATATCTGAAATAGGGAATATTGATCTGCCTTGGACTGTCATTTTCACCAATTTGAAACACAAATCTAAATTGCAGTTCTGTTTCGCCTGAAAAGCTTTAGTTATGAATTGCTGTTTTGTTATTTATTAAAGGAGAATACCAACATAACTTATTGTTCTTATTGTCAAGCTAACATTTGCTGAATAAAGAGTCTAATAACTCTCTGAAAAAAAAAGTGCAAGTACATATGTGAAGTTATTTGTTAGAAAATTAACTTTTGGAACACTAAACTTAGTTTGCAATGTGAGTTTCAGGTGGAAGGATACCACTCTTTTGCAGGGTTGAACCATAAGGCAATTTTTAAAAATTAAATAAAAAAACAATGACTAGTAATAAATATAATTTGTTGATACCCAGAAATCACATGTGAAAATTTATCTTTTCTTAATGTAGGAACCATGATAAAACCCTGCAAATAATATCGTGGTTTTGATTTATATTTGTGAAGAGGGGTTGTACCTTTGACGCTTTCCAATTTTTGCTCTGTTAATTTAAGTAATATAATGGAGGATAAGTCAGATAATCATCTGGTGTTTCAGTTAAAATGAAAAACATGGACAGAGTTTTTCTATGAAGAGACCCTCAGGAAAAATGGCAATAATTTTTGTTTTTCTCAGTTTTTCCTATCTTTGCAACAAAAAATAAGTTTCACAAAAGATAATATGATAGTTTAGTCTGAAAAAGCACAGCTTGAGTTGTGGAGAAACTCTTATATTTGTATCGGATTGGCAATATGGTTTTCTGTTTTGTGATCACAAGTTTTTTCTGTCTCATTTTTTAGTGAAAAGCCCTGCTGTTTACTTCCCACATATAGCAAGTGTTATGTCCCCCTAGGCTATAATATTAAACATCCTGACACACACTTGTTTCAGTTCCCTGGATGGTGCTTTATACTGAAATGGGTTTACTGGGTTTTCTCCAAGCTTCAGTAAAATAATGTCTTTGAGTCTTTTCCACATGTTGTTTAATTAACATCTAAATTTTTTAAAGAACAAGTAGGAGGTCAAAACTGGGCATTTTTTATGGAAAACAATTAAGAATTGTTTAAGATTTAATGAAATAGTATCATCAATGTCAACACTTCTCTTACTAAATGAACTTTACTATTTATTCTGCTGAAGAAGCTAATATATTAATAAAGCAGCGATATTTTCAGGAATGGCCAAGTCCTTCTAAAAATTAGAGTTCCATTTGTTTTATTTTAGGGTTTTGGTTTTTTGTTTGTTTCTTTGTTTGTTTAATATTTTTTCTATGTTATTCAATACAAGAATTATGGGTTGAATCTACCAAGAACAAAAGCTTTGAAAAAAAAAAACCCAACCTCTGAGCTGAAGGATACAGAAATTAGCTTAATTTTTTTTTAAATTTTGTTAACTTAAGGAAAAGATAATGCATCCCTCCCCTTCCCTCCAGCTGCCTCTTAGTATAACCTCATAAGTGACAACAGAACCAAATGTATCTGCTAAGGACTCACATGAGGCTGATATTTAGCCAGCCTGGGTGTTATTCCCTATTCCTAATCTGTAGTCTCCTGACTTGACTGCCAAAACAAGTAATTTCGAGTCAGATCAACTTTCCATGTTTGTATAACTGCAGGTTTGAGGCACTGCTTATTGCTTAGGCCAGGTAAAACTATTTTGTCAGTTAAAAGTGGTCCTTTAGCTTAGAGCTAAACATCCTATATTACTTGCACATATTCTTACTGCAGTCTCTTCCCATCCCCAGTATCTATTTCCACAGCCTCCCATAAATTCAGTAGAAGAGTGTCTTTGCAGCCACTTTATAGTCTTTGGGAATATGTTACAGAAAATATGCATATTATCAATAAATATGCAAATCTTGGTATTTCCAAAGATGTGAATGTCAGGATCTTACTGTGTTAATTTTGGTATAAAAAGTGGCAGATATTTTCTCAATAAGTTCAAAGAGCTGACCACTTCTGTATTATCATGGCTTTATCTAAGGCTACAAGTGCAAATGTAGGTCGTATTTTCATTTCCAAAACTAACATGCAGTTGTGAAAATTTCCACTGCATTTACAGCAGCCACAAATGGTTCCTGCTTACTTGAAGCATATGTACTGCCTGCTATCTCCCTTTTAAAAGGCACTGACTTGAGGGGAAAGTAGGGTTTCTTTTATACTTGTGTGGTCTGCTGCAACAGTAGTAGCAGTATTTTCTGGTAAAAGTAAGAACCAGTTCAGAGAAATCATATACTTAGTGAGATAAAATGCTTCAGGACAGGGTGATGCCAATCAAAAAGAGAAGGACCAAGGAAAAAGTCTTAGCATTTGCCAAAACTGTATTCTAAGAGCAGAAATACAGACCCACTTCCAATAACTTAAAGAGATAAATTTGTTTAAAAGTTCTTTTATGTCAGTTCTGTTTTCAGTCTGAATTCGATGTTATCTTAGTTCCATTATTTTTGAGGTTTGTTAATTTATTTTTTCATTTTTTTCAGAGAAATCAATATTACTTCTTAAAAATAAAAAATAAAGGGATCCCCCCACTATTATTTTAAAGTCTTCTGCATACCCTCTGCTCATTTCCCTTTGTTCTGATATTTCTGTCACTCATTTATCTTTTTCTTGTTAACTCTTTGAAAATCACTGTCTACTATTTGTGGTCTACATCTTTAATAGAGATTTGTGCATTGTTAATGCAGCTGCTGCCTTCAAAAATATGAATATTCATATGCAGCTCTGGAATCTCAAGGAGATAAATGTAGTTTAGTAAAAATCAAATTTCAACCTTGCTGTGACCTCATCTGTGTGTTGTAGTTTCACTGAATAACTTAACCTGACACCCCTGGATAAGTTGGGCAATTATATTATCATATAAAAGCTCCAGCTGAGATCCCTATGTGAGGCTATCATACAATTTGTGATCTGCTGCTAATTTGTGTGTCTATTTCATTACTAAAACTGATTATTCCTAAATGCTGAAAAAGCAGGACTGAAAAACAATAAACTGGAGTAGTGTTTAGTCAACTAGTTATACAGGACCTACAGCTGCCACATACAAAATTGTGAATTTATGTTTCACTATTAAGACAATCCAGAAATATTATTTGAAATACTTATTGGCTTTCTTAATTACCCTGCTACTGACTATTGTAAAATCATCATGGAATGAAAACAGGACTAAGCTGCATGGGAAGATATATGACATAAGATATGTGACAATGGATTGCAGTTTAAAGCCTTGAGCTTTCTAGCATATAATGAACATGCTCTTAGTCAAAAACATCTGTAAGAGGGGCTTTAAAAAAGATGGAAGATTGTAACTGAGACTGTCAGGCCACAGCAAGGTTATAGAACAATATGAAATGCAGTAGTGAAATAATGAATCAGATATTATGAAAAGATAAGAAAGATGTAAAGGTCCTTGAATGAGTCCAGAGAAGAGAAAAAATGCTGATGAAAGGGCTGAAAGGAATGTCCTGTGAGGAGAAGCTGAGAACTCTGCTTTGTACACATTGCTGAGGTGGGGGCACAGGAGTCCCTGGGATCCAGTGGTAAGATAGGTGGGAATCGTTCAAAACTGCACTAGGGGACATTCTCACTGGACACTAGGAAGCATTTCTTTATCAAGAGAGTGGTCAAACACTGGAAAAGGTACCTGGAGAGGTGTTTGATGCCTCAAGCAAATTTATGAAAGATTACATGACTTGTCTGTCATTGAATTATTGAATTGTGGAAAAAAAAGTGTTGATGTAATGAAATTATTGTGTAAAGAAAGTGTGTTTAGTGTTATACTTTAAAAACTAGATATTCAGAAAAATGCTATATACACTATAAAATATCATGTTGAAATAATAAAGAGTGAACAGTCAGATGTGAAAGAACATTTAAACCTAAGAAAAAATTGTATCTTGTAATTCTTAAGAAATTAAATAAAGAAAAAATTAATGAAATTTTCTATTTGAGCTTATTTTCTTCTTTCTTTCATTTTACCAAGATATTCTGATTGTGGAAGTAATTTGTTTTATTTTCTAAAACCATGACATCATTAGAATTCTTAACCAAACAATTTCTTCAATAAAATGTCTACTAATGTCCAATTTGTGCTAGGTGAATTTTTTATTCTGAAAGACTGTTGCTTCAATAAATTAAGACAGAGTGAAACAATAAACCTAACAAGCATTCATAGAAAATGAAAAAAAAAAAGAAAAATTAAATTTGAGTTATTTTCAGTGTGAGCTATTTTGTGCAGTGAAAATCTGATTCTATTTCCCTATAAAAACCAAGGGAAATTATTACATTACCTACAATGTTTCATAACAATTTCAGGGCATTTTAAAATTAACATTCTGAATTTATTTACAACCGTATGATATTCTCAAATTTGATTCTCCTAAACAGGCAATTTTCATCCAATTCATGGTTTTCAGTGCAACAAATTGAAAAGCTTGAGCTGAAATGTATTTTAAAATATTAAATGGAAAAATGAGTTATAAACAATAATTAAATTTACAGAGAAGGATTTACAATTAAGTACTGGCCATCACAAATCTTATGACAGAGACAGAAGTTTTGCTGCACAAAATGATAGCTTTCAGCCAACAGTTGTTTGGCTCTGCCAGATACAAAGAACTGCAAAGGAGCAGGTGTCAAAATAAAGAGAATTGTGAAATCTTCCAGAGGAAACTATGATGCGAGTTAAATTAACAATGACCAAAATGTTTATTTGGCTTGTCTAAGGATTTTTTTGACTACTATTCTTCATCAAATCTCTATTTCATGGTCTCTCTTTTCCTAAAATTTTTAGTGAAGGTATGTAAGCACGATTTATATTGTTTGAATGATGCAACAAAGGTTTTAGGTATTCAACTCAATTGCAAAAAATGTCATAGTTCATTCATACCAGACTGCATTGCAACTAATTGAGGCAAGAAATTGCAGTGAAATATTTCTTTTATCATTTTTCTTTTATAATTAACTTCCACATCAATCACCAGAAATCAGAGATACTTTGTTGTTTCTGTCTCTGGATATCAGAGTGAGACAAGATTTTCAGCTAGAGCTTCTTCAGTTCCTGAAAACAAGCTCTTGGATGCAGAGTTTATTTATTAAGGATCACTGGGCTGAAGAAGAAGCCAGGAGCCTGGAGTGCACTGTATTGTACAGGCAAGTTTTAAAGCAGATGTTGAGACTTAGAACTTTACTGAAAGTCTTAGTGTTTTAATATTCTAACAACATTTTTAAAAGTCTAATTGTATGGTTTTATAGTACTCTGACTGTACTAAATGGATAAAAATAATACATACACATGGTAGTAGAACCTGTATTTGTGTAAATGCACTTATTCAATTCAGAACTAGCCTTCATCCTGAACTGTTTAACACCTCTCTCTACTCAATCCTTCAGTGATTCAGGCAAGATTCTGTAAAAGTGCAGAATGTCTTATGAAATATTGAACTAATCTTTATCTCTGGAGATTTACTTTATTTGTTTCACTGTCTTTTGGGGAACACATAAAATAATACCAAAATCTAGCTGTTAATAAAAAGCTGAATTGGCATTTTGACTTTGTGCATTGTTATATATATATATTCTCTAGCCTTACTTTTATTATTTCAATAGATTATGAGTTTTTGTTAATTTTTCATTTAACACCATTCAAATCTTCTAACTTAATTTACTTTCTCAGCTTTATATTTCTGTGTCTGTAGCATTGAATGCTCTTCAGTAGACTCAATGCCTGACTATTTTTCCTAAGATGCTTGAATAATAAATTGTAAAAACATGTTCCCGGTTTCACATAGGTGAAATTGATGAATGTTAGCACTCCATTCTGTGATACAAAAATAGAAGCACCACAAAAATTTCAGTAATTGACAATCCTTCCTAGCAGTGGAATGTCACATACTATCATCGTGTTCTGAAAGTATCTTGGTGAATAAAAAGGCAATATATTTACTGAAATATAAAATAATGAATAAAATAAAATTAATAAGTTTTTTTTTTTCTTATGAGAATTACTTATGCATTATTTCCATGGCAACTGTTCAACATTTTTAAAGGCAACACTGTAAACAAAATATGTCAAGTGAGGTACTCAAGAACATTACTGTTCATTTACAGCCAGCCTCAAATTACAACCATTCAACATCTTTCTCATTCAAATGAGAGTCAAGTCTATAGCAGATATTCCCCTGGTACTGCATTGATGAAATATATGTGACATAAAACTTCTAGCAGCCAAACTGGTTGAGTCTTTTCAATCACACAAATTACTGGCTCAAGCAATTTCTTACAGTTAAATGAAATTATAAATCTGTTATTGACGAATGTGTCTCTCCAAAGATATCTCTCTCTTAAGTTTTTAAGCATAAAAACAAAACCAACCAAAGCAAATAACTTTTCTCATTAACGTGTTAATTATGCCATGTTATCTGAAGTATAAATGAATTGAAATCTCCAAAATTGTAACACTCTTTTTTAATCTTAAGTCATCTTTGAATATTGAGCAATTCATAATTTATACTGGGCTCTATTATCAAAATAAAACAAGATGACAAAGAAATAGTTACATCCTATTTTTCTTAGTATATGATTGATTTGTGGACTGTGAAACTGATAGGAAAATTTCTTCCTTAGCAAAGA
Source organism: Erithacus rubecula (assembly GCF_903797595.1). NCBI lineage: Eukaryota > Metazoa > Chordata > Aves > Passeriformes > Muscicapidae > Erithacus > Erithacus rubecula. The sequence continues at coordinate 61,938,830 of NC_136658.1, forward strand.
CTTTGACAATCTTTTCCCACAGAATTCTCCTAGAAAAACTGGCTGTTCATGGTTTGGATGGGTGCACTGCTCCTTTGATAAAACAGCCTGGATATCCAGGCCCATAGGTGGTGGTGAATGTAACTAAATCCTGGAGAAGAGAGGAGAGGAGAGGAGAGGAGAGGAGAGGAGAGGAGAGGAGAGGAGAGGAGAGGAGAGGAGAGGAGAGGAGAGGAGAGGAGAGGAGAGGAGAGGAGAGGAGAGGAGAGGAGAGGAGAGGAGAGGAGAGGAGGAGGAGAGGGAGGAGGAGAGGAGAGGAGAGGAGAGGAGAGGAGAGGAGAGGAGAGGAGAGGAGAGGAGAGGAGAGGAGAGGAGAGGAGAGGAGAGGAGAGGAGAGGAGAGGAGAGGAGAGGAGAGGAGAGGAGAGGAGAGGAGAGGAGAGGAGAGGAGAGGAGAGGAGAGGAGAGGAGAGGAGAGGAGAGGAGAGGAGAGGAGAGGAGAGGAGAGGAGAGGAGAGGAGAGGAGAGGAGAGGAGAGGAGAGGAGAGGAGAGGAGAGGAGAGGAGAAATTTCTCAGTATCTGCCTCTTATTTTGGATGATTTTTTTGAGTCAATAATCATTCATATTTTAATCTTTCACACCCCTCACTACAAGAATGACGTTGGGGTGCTGGAGAGAAGGGTGTTCAGAGAAGGACAAAAGAAGCTGGTGAAGAGTCTGGAGCACAAGTCAGGGAAAGTGGCTGAGGGAGGTGAAGAAAAGGAGGTCCAAGGAGGACCTTTCTCCTGTATTTTTCAGGGAAAATGAGTATGCAAAGTTATTAACTAAAAGTAATATATGTATTATATTCTTAGGTGATCTTTGAGATGATTAGCATTTAAATAAATTCCCACAACTTCTGGGTAAAGGCTCACAGTCTTTTGTGGTGATCCTTGCAAAAGTAACAATTTATTTCAGAAGGAACATAATTGACCCAGTAAGTGTAATACTAGAAGAGTAAATGTTTCTGTAGGATATTTTATCACTCAATATCTCTAAGTTCAATAATACTTTTTATAAAATAATTTAGAATTGCCCCATATTATTTCATAATCTTATATGTTACAGTAAGACTGTCGTCTTCTTCAAATTCTGTTCAAAAAATGAAAGAGTAAAATAAAGCATTCAGCAAAATCTGAAATACAAGCTTTCATAGAAAATTGTATAAAATTGACTGTTTCATAACTAAATATTGAAAGTGAGTACAAACCTAATCTGATTTTCATTGCCGCATAAATTCTTAGTAATTTTACATGTAAGCATTTGGCTTTGTTGAAAGTTTTGTCGTGTGCATCACATGTAAGATATTTCTCATGCATTATTAATTTCAGGGGCTATCAAGAGGTTATAGGTCTCATCAATTGCCAATAAGATACAGAAGAACAATATGATTGAATTTATTTTATTTTAATCTCACATTGTTTTGCATTTCCTAAAGGAACATGCTTATATGTGTCTGAAAAAGCAGATTTAAACAAATAAATCTTATAATGCAGGTTTAAATGTGGTGGAAGGTAAAGTAACAAATACCCCATAATTCTTGGCATTAAACTCTTTAGAAAACCACAGGGATCATTACAGGTACAATAACCCCAGGATGTGCCTTGTTAAGTGGAAGGCTTAATTGGCTCTGAGCAAAGAAGAACCTGTAGGGATGTGAAGATGAAAGCATTTTTGGGACACATCTTGAAAATAGGCTCTTACAGCTCTCAGTCAGAGATAGAAGGAAACAATTGCTTCTTCATGCTCTTCTGTCAATAAAATATTTGTCTCTAAGCTGTCCTATGGCTTCTTTATCTTCCCTTTTCCTGATCACAGTGTAAATGTGTGGGGGCTTTTTGAGTATAACTCAGAGATAATTTTTAGTCATAGAATAATGGAATATATAAAGTTAAAAGGGTCCCATAAGGATAATTGATTCTAAATCCATAAATCCACTTCTCATAGCAGTACCTAACACATGACTAGAGATGCTCCTTGAACATTGGCAGGGTGAGTGCCATGACTAATTCTGTGGGGAGCCAATTCCTGTAACTATGGTTGTTGAAGTAATCACGCGTCCTAAGATAACAGCAGGTTCAGACAAATTGCTTCCTGCTTTCTCAAACATAATTTCTCCTTCCAGGAACTGCATTTTCCTTGTTATGTCCTTGGCTGGCAAAGTCAACAAACTCACCTCTGAACTACATCTGCAGTGGTAGTGGAGACACATACTGATGTTCCCCAAAGTTAACTCCATTAATAAGCCTCTCTAGGCACTTATTTGCAAAGGGGATGCTCAAGGATCTGGTTCTTGGATTTCCTCTTTGAACTTTTTTTTTTCCAGTGTCTAGTAGCGCTTTTGAGGACACATTTTCATTTCTCATCTGTGACTTACATTTTGACTCTCATACATTTAAAGAGTTATTGTAAACTTGGCTCTCTGTAAAAGTGAGGATGATAAGCCCAAGTCAAAGACTAAGTTTGAGCAAAGTTTTAACTGTTCCAAACAACTTGCAGTAGCCCTAATTCATGAATAAAATGAATAAAAGAATGCTGAGGGTGATGAGCATTTCAGAAAATCCTTTTCCCTTTCTCTAAAATATTGAAAGCTTACAGGATATCAATAGTCTTACAGCTACATCAAATGCAGAAGGTACCATAAGAACTGTTTCTTCATATACTCCCACAAACCTCTCAGGAATTTAAGAGATTTCCTTGACTTATGAGGCTTTAGGTCTCTGGATAAAATATCAAATAAAATGCAAAGATACAGTTTATGAAAGATTGAGAAGGGTTATAAAATTTGATTTACTGTAAATAATTCATGATGCCCTTTGCAGCACTGTGAAATCCTTTTTGGCAGTTTCAGTTTTGGTTATAAATACTCATGAAATGAATACAGAACAGGATTATATTACACAGACAACAAGTTTTCTAACTGATTGTACATGTATACCAGTGATATGTGTTTATTAAGAGATGTAGCAAACATTCCACTTGAAAGTATAGAAATGAAGTAACAACAAATTTGGGATGAAAATGGAAATAATGTCTTATTAAGTTCTGTGAAACCCTCCAATTATAAATCAGTTGCAGAGTTTCTTAGTTCTAAAAATTCTCAACGTTTTTTATTATTTGTTTTTGCAAGGCTTTTTACTTTGCAAATATGCTTTGTGCCTACCTAAGATGCTATAATCTTTGCATATTTTTCAAGAAAAGGACTTTATAGATAAATTTTTAGGAGTCTGAAGTTTATATTTGATCTCCTAGACAGTGTTCAACTACTGGAAAATACAAAATTATTGTGAAAATTCAGAAACCAGAAACAATGCTGCTTGTGGAATATATCCACAGTATTTTTGCAATTTGTGCTTCTTCTTAAAAGTTAATAGTATGAGTTCTTTATCTTGTTACTTGTGGTGCACTTGCACTATTGTCAAAAATCCACCAAACAACAAAAAAGTAGAAAAGCCTATCTTTTCTGTCTTCATTTATCCATCAAAATTAAATAAAAACAGTAATTAAAAATGCAAAGTTTACGAACAACAATATATAAAACCCCCAACAACTTGAGGGCATATTAGGATAGTAGAAATTAGAAAACTTGGATGAACTACTGAGAAATAGCTGCTATCTCTACTGTCTTCTATAAGGTTAATGCCTGATGTTATTTATGCCTTATAGGGGTATTATGAATGAGCAGGGATCACATAAAGGAACATGTACCCAAAAAAAAAAAAAAAAAAAAAAAAAGAGTAAAGGAGATTAGTGAACATATTGATAAGATTAGAGTGGTGGGAAATGAAAAGCACTAGAATGTAAAAGAGGACCTTAAATCCCTTAGAGTGCATGAAGATACAGATGTGAAGAATGTACTGCAGCACCAAAATATATACTATATATATATATATATATATACTATATATATATATATATATATATATAAGTACAATATGTATAAAAACAATGTGAACTGAAGTGTCAAAAAACCCCTGTACTAAAATTCTGTTGTCAGTACTTGAATTAAGCTATGTGAATCCCCTTTTCCCCATTTCTTAATCTTCTGGAAGCAGAGGGAAGTGAAGATTGATTTTCAGTCTTAGAACATTGGTCCTCCTGGGAAATTTCTTAGTAATACAAAATATTGCCATGCTCCAAGAAAAATTTTTCAATACATGTATATATGTGTTTATATATATTTAAAATGCTAGTACAAACAATACCAATGTTCACTAAAGCAGTCAATTGAAGCAACACTGAAAGAAGTATTTAAAACAGTATTAGTACTGATGGAAAAATATTACTATGTATATGCAGTAACACTATAGACCCTTAATGACATATATGTTTGGCATAAATTTGGTTCCTTCAGAACAGATCTTCACGCATAAAATCTCTCATCAGTGTAATACAGAATTTTAGTTCTTACACGAGGACTTGTGATTAAAAAACAATGAATGGTCTCATTTATATTATAAATTCTTAGTAGCCCTATTTTGCCTTGTGTTTCTTGTGTTGTTTGAAATGAAGCACACTTTGCATCTGAAAGGGAAAACATCTCTCAACAGGAAGAAATTATGATGGTGAAACAAATATGGGTTTTCATGAATCAGGAAACTTTCTAAACTTTTAAAATTGTGTGCTTCTGTTTATTTTCTCATGCAGGGGTGTGGCGATTGTGAAGGAAAACAGTGCCAAAGTTATAAACACAGTGCAAGATTCACTTGTCATTTCTAGTGTTAAGGAAGGTACCTCAAGAGACACATGAGAGAAAAATGGAGATAAGTTACATAATTACTAATATATCTTTAGTAGGATTAATATACCACAGATTTACTCGTAGAATCTACATAATTGCAGCTGGCATGCAGTTCTCTTCCATTTTATTCTTCTTCTTCCCTTACCAAACCAAAGAAAAATAACTACAAATACTTACTGCTGTTGTTAAATCTCAGACTAAGATAAGGTAATAAAACAACAAAATTCATGGTCTGACCTGAATATGAATCTGAACATCTGAAGTTGAAAGGTGGTAGGCAGTTCAAGTCTTTGCTGCCTTATAATCAGTAGACTTCCCATTCAGAGCAATAAAAATATTTTAATGCTGCATTTATATTTACTAAGTACTAATTTAGGCAGATGTTCTGAATCATCCTCTAGAGGATCTTATCGTACTCTGGTATCTAGTTTGGGTCCCTGCTGTTTAGGTATTTTTTTTTTTTTGAGTTCTTGCATATATGACAGCAGTTGATATGAATGCAAAAATGAGGACATTGTTCTACTATATTTTTACACACAGTTTCCTTCACCTTAGACTTCCCTAGATTCAGCAGGAGGCAATGTTCCTCAGAGCAGTGATACACAATCCAGTAGAGGTATTGTGATGAAGCCTATACACCTACAGCCCTGAAGCCTTTGTAAGATGGAAGCTTGGTGCTACCACTATTGGCATTTGTGCAAGAAACAGGAAAACATATCTCTTTACATGAAACTTATGTATTTACATATATGCAAACATACGTGCATAGGTACATATACTGGAGTGGATGCTTTCTGTGTTGTGGCCATCACAGTAACACCCTCCCTGTTGCAAACTCCCAGCCACTGAGGCTCAGTATTCTGGGTGCCACAGGGAGTTTAAGGACCAGTTCAGGTGTAGCTCTGCAGAATGACTTTTGATCCAATTTATGAAAAAAAAAAAAAAATCAAACCTGTGAGAGAAAGCTATGGGAAAGAATGCAGAAGGATAAGAAAAGTTATGGAGAAGGTTAGGAGTGTTATGAGAGATAGATGGTTATTAACTGAAGGATTCCAGAAGAAGCACCCATGTGGAAAAATATATAATCCTGCTGGTAAACCAAAACAGAACAGGAGTGGCTAGTTGAGATCTGGCTGTGTGCTTGCTGCATCTTCAGGCCTGCAGCAAAAATATCACCACTGATGTCTCTACAGGGAATGTTAGCAACTCAAGAGCAGTATAGTTTCAGAAACTGATGTCTGCTTGGCCAATATTTAGGTACCTTTGGGCACAAGAATGATCAGTCTTTTGCTCATGGTAGGCAGCCAATAATTGTTTTATATCCTTAAGTTCTGCTGGCAGGGTCTCTTTGCACCTGGCTAATTATGCCCTGACAAACTGAACCAGAAGAGGGGAGGTAACGTTTCAATGTAGTAAAAATGTCAGGTTTATAGGAAGCAGAATATAAAAGAGGCTGTAGTTTCTGGTGACATGGGACGATTTTTTTTAAACTTTTTTTTTGTAACCGGTCCCTTTAATATCAGAAGAAAGAAAAAAAAAAAAAAAAAGCAAACAGAGCAGATATTGAGGTAGAGACTGGTACTGAGTCTTTGCAATCATAACAGACAATGGTCTAAGTGCCTTTTTTTCTCTTCTTCCCATTTTTAAAAGAGTTCTTTTCTTTCTAGAAATGTTTGCAGTTTATGAACCCCCAAAATTTTAAGGGTATGCATAGAAGCTTTATATATTGCACAAAAGCATTTCTGCTAAAAGAAAAAAATAATTTAAGCTTTTCCTACCTGGTTGTAATTTCATACTTTTAAAGTGTTATACATTGAGATATCAGAGTTTATATTGTAGAAATAAGGATACTTATTTCCAGACCACACAACAGACTCAGGAAAATAAATTCCTTTCCTTTCTTTTACAAGAAAGAAGGTTGTTTTTTTCTGTGTATTCTTCCCTTGTTTTTAAGGGTGGTGCTTTTCTGGTGCAAAAATGTCACTTTTAGTACAGTGAAAATGTAACATGAAATTATGCCATTTCAGCTTCAACTGGACAGCTGAATGTGGAGTACTTTTCAAAAGTGTCATACAAAATGCATTTAAATAAAAGGCAATTTTGGGAGGGGGGAGATATGTTCCTACTGTCAAATAAAATAAAATAAAATCCTTTTCCTTGAATTTTAATAACTTTTGTTGTTGGCAAGTATAAAGCTTCAAATACTATATAGAACTAATGCTCAGTTTCTTCATAAAATAAATCCTGATTTCTGAAAATCTTAGGTTTATATTAGTGATCATCCAAAATCCAAGATAAGAAGAGAATATGCAAAAGATTTGGTAATGTCTTATCAGATCTAAAAACTGCACAAACATCTCAGAGATATCAAAATAATAAGACAGATAATAAAAGAATCATTAAACCTCAAGTCTTTCACTTAAGGAAATAAAACATTCAAACTCATACTTTAAGCTTCTGTCAATACTCAATGACTTTTTAATTACAAGAAAATAATGTTGATTTTAAAATGGATTTTTTTTTGCCTGATTTTATTTACTAAATGAAATTAAATTAATGAAATGGTGTGGTGCTTTGACCATGACTGGATGCTAAGTGCTGACCAAAGCTGCACTCTCATTCCCCTCTTCAACTGGATAGGGGAAAGAAAACATGACAAAAGGCTCATGAGGTAAATTCAGGGAGAACTCACTCACCAGTTACTGTCATGGGCAAACCAGGTTTGAGCTGAAGAAATTTAACCAGTCAAATCAGAACAAGACAAATCCTAAGAGCACCCTCCTTCTCTGCTGACCTTGCGGTTTGCACAAGTCTTTCTCTTATACGTCCTCACTCCCCTATTTTGTGGCTGCAATTACTTCTGTGCAAAAATTTCTTCCCTTCCCCCTCTGCTTCTTACATATGTTATCACAGAGTCAGTATCACTATTTCTGTCCTCAGACTTGCCAGTGGCAGGTCCACCCTAGAGCCAGCTGGCATTGTCCTTGTTGGATCTGTGTAAGATTTCTGGCAGCCTTTCAGAGACACACCCTATAGCCCCCTCACTACCAGAACCTAGCCACACAAATGCAACAAAAGTGGTTCTTAAAATTATAAAATTAGATCATATCGTAATCATTAAAGTTTCAGGGTATCTCTGGTTTGTATAAGAACAGATTTTTTTATTTTTTTTTTTTCTGGCAAAAGAATTTATTTCATATTAACTTTGCTTTTTAAATTATACCACTTTTTTTTTTAAAGTTAGCAATCAATTATCATTTAGGAATGTTAAATCTAAATAATAATTATTCACCTTTCAGTCCAAATAAGGCAGTTTTTATAAATTTAATTAATAAATAAAAGTCAGGCACCTGAGGAGGAATAATCCTGTGCAACAGTACAAGCTGGATGTCAAATGGCTGGATAGAACCTTATGACACAGAAGTCCATCAGCTTCCTTGGTTGCATTCCCTTCTGTTTGCTCTTGTTTGTTTGTTTGTTTGTTTGTTTGTTTGTTTTTTACTGGATGGGTGATCAAACACTTGCACAGGTTGCACAGAGAGGCTGTGGAGTCTTCAGCTTTTGAGATGTTCCAAATCTGTCTGGGTATTGCCCTCAAAACTCTGTTCTGGATGTTTCTGTTTTGTTAGGAGCAGGTTGGACTAGGCAGACTTCAAAAGTCCTTTCAAACCTTAGTGATTCTGTGCTTCTTTGTGGTTTTGTGGTCCTGTTATTTTATGGGAAAAAAATTTAAAGCTGATCTGAAGACAAATTAGACTTAAAAAAATCTCCAACAAACCTATAAACTTTGTTATACAGCAATCATCTTTATTAAGGAAATATCCCTGTCTGACCCTCCAGGAGCCAATCTGGCAGATTGTCTCAGCTGTCCAGATTCTTTAAATAATTTGATTATGGTGCTAGATAAAAATTGATTATGGTTCTAGATAAAAAAATAACAAAATATCAGCTTGAGTTGGGTGTCTCTGGGAAGGGACCTCAAACAAAGAAACCCCTGGGCTTTTACAGTCTAAGTGTAGTAAAGGATGGGGGTGGGGGGAGGAGGTTAAAATGGGGTTAAAAGTGCTATGACATAGTTTTGCTTCCTACTTTCATAATCCTTGATATAGAATATTGTGCGTGTTGGGTTGTCCCTTTAAATACTGGAAATGATGGTCTTGTTTCTTATTGCATACAGGAAAACCTAAATATGTGCTGACACATACCACACATTTGACTATATGCATCAGCCTTCCTTACCTGAGTGTTAAATGCTTTTAGTGCAAGATCCAAGTATCCCTGTAAAGTGTCATTAGATTTTTTGTCTAGAATCAAAGACAATAGTAGATACTCTGGGGTTCTAGATAAATTAGCTCACTCCTCTGATGAATGTTAAAGAAACAGAGGTGATAGGTAATGGGTTTGCCCAAGAGAAAAAAATATAATTCTCCAAACAGCACAAGTGTGGTGTTGATGAACCTTGTGGAAATTTTCACAGGATCCATTTAATATATCAGGTGAAATTCAAGCTCTCAAAAGAAATATCCTGGGATTATGGGTTTTGCCATGGCTGTGGCTTTGATCTTGGAGACTGAAAAGTAAAACTCTGGTGCTGTAAATTCTCTTGTTCTTCAATCAAATTTTCAGTGTTCAAGGCCTTGCCGCTCATTTGCCCTGGAAATTCACGTTTACATATACACAGTATATGTGATTCACTGAATGTTGAAGCATAAACTACAGCATAGACATACCATATCACTGTGAGAGCTTATAGCTCCCTCTGAACTGGAATTCAGAGCTTGATGAGCAAGTAGCATAATATTAAAGCAGTAGATTTGAGCAAGAAATGCATTCAAATGTAATTTAAGACAGATGGATCACCTCTTGCTTAAAGAAAGACACACACACATATTTATGTTTTTTCTATTTCAAACATCTGAACAGCTGTCTTTACTTCCATACATTAGCTAAAAAGCTGTTTGTATTCAAATATTACACTGATCTGTGATTAGAATATATTCCCCCAAGAGACTACACAGGGTATTATTGCCTGTATTTTCCTATAAATTGAGAGAAAAAAACCCCAAAACCGTAGATTTACTTTCCCAATCTAGTCAGTGCAGCAAGATGAAACTCAAAAATATGTATCTGAATTAGGCAGCATGTATTTTCCCTACTCTCCCATTTCAGATTTTTTCCCATAGGGTCATCCTTTCCACATCTCATCTTTAGGTCCAACACACTTTCCCATTAGGAGCTCAAAATACTCTTTGGTCATGAAATGGTACAATATTGCATGTGCCCCCAGAAGGGCATATATCAGACATTCTGTTCACTAGTATTGTTTTTATATCCATTCACAGAAGTTATGGTACCTATCTCCACCAATACATAATGACCACAGTCTATTACATCTGAGGTTGAATGATTAGACAAATGTTTACCACAGTTCCCATTAGTAATATGAGATTTGGGATTAAGGGGATTATTAGTTTCTTGTAGATTGAGACAAGAATAACAAGTAACTCAGAGGGCAAAGGGTTGGGGTGTGATGGGAGGCCATACAGAGGTAAGACAGCCCTTGTTCTGGCTCCTGGAGATCAGCTCAAGACAATACTGTGCCAGCACAGGAATGAGGTTGAGAAATGGACATGAACTTGTGTGGGGTCAAGACCACCAGAGAATCATAAAGGCCTCCAACCCATTTCCAGGAAGGTCTAAAAGAAGAGTCTATGTACAATAACAAATTTGCATAGAAGTGAGAAACTTATCTCCAGGGCAGGGAAAACTCATCTTTGAAAAGGTACCTCCATGAAGCCTGGAGGCATGTGTGTGCCAGGACCTCAGGAACCCTATCAGATGGCTCAATGCTGGTGCCAGGATTAGTGATTTATCTTTCTTAGTTTCTTCCTTTATTTTCTCCAGATCTCTAATCTATCTCCCCTCTCTCTCTTCCCACTGACTCTCCCCTTTTATGCAAAACCCACTGTTCTGTGCTTATATGAGGAGATAAGAGACTAACATGTGAATTTCCATGTAAAGTGTACTATTTATTTAAAAAAATTTATAAGCTTTTGTGGACCGTCTGACTTTTGTTGCTCCTTTTGACCATGAGCATTTTAGAAACTTCTATGCTCCCTTCCCCTTAAGGGTAGTATATCACACCTGGTTTAAAATTTTTTAGATCCCTAAGATATTTAAGAGCAGATAAAATAGAGGTTGTAAGAGGTAATGCAAATGTACAATGTGATAAGAGTAATACGTGACAAATTAGAGCTGAATTTTGATGTGGGAAAACCTTGAAATTTTAAGTAGCTTTGAAAGAATTGATGACCTATTCTGCTTTCCAGCAATCTTTAAAGACTTCAGCCTTTAAATAAAAAATCACATCCACATGTGGGTTGAAATACATAGGATGTTGTTCTTACTTTGAAAACAAGCAAATGGACAAGAACTCAAAAACTGAAGTAAATATGCAGTTCTGAATACACACTGATATTGCTCTTTCTTATTCATATTGGTATTTCAGTAGCTTAGGTGTTGACCTACATTATTTTTAGAAGCTGTCTAGGAAATATTCCAAGCACTACCTTAGAAAAACAAACTATTTCATGTTGCATTTCCCATAGTTTTGGGGTTTTTTTGGTTTTTTTTTGTTTGTTTGTTTGGGGTTTTTTTGTTTGTTTTTCTTTGGTTTGGTTTTTTTTTTTTTTTTTTTTTTTTTTTTTTTTTTTTTTTTGTTTGTTTGGTTTTTTTTTTGTTTGGTTTTATTTCATTCCAGCTTTTATTTTGTGGCTGTCATTTTACTAATTGAAGTAATACTTGAAAAAGAACTCACCATTTTTTGCAAGTATGTGCCCTAAGCTTAAGTGGCCCAAACTTAGTAGGTGAAAAGACTCTAATAGAATGATGCAGATAAGTTACAAATTAATTTCTATCAGGAAATCATATTTCTCTCTCCATCGGTAAGAACTTCCTTTTAGGACATTCAAATATGGCAACATTGAACAAAATTAATCAACTGATGAGGAAACTCAAAGATTTTCTTCCTTCCCAGTATTAGAAAAGTCATGAATAGACTGAAAGTTACAAGAGACCTTCAATTACATTTTTCTCTTCCACAGAGTTCAGTCACTTAAAACTTGCTTTAAAAACTATGGAAAGGTGACAAATATGCCTTGAAGTCTGGTGTCAGCTTGAACTGAGAAATAATGAACTATTTCCCTTTTCTTCTCCCTTTGATTCTCACCTCTAGGCTAGATCTGCTGCAGATAAGTGCTTCAGTGCAGGTAATCTCTTAATTGCTGTAATTAAGCTAAATCAAAAAATGTTAACAGCCTAATAATTCTTGTTAGGTTTAAATATAGAAAGGACAGGCTCTCATTACCTTTTTGTTCCTACATACATACAAACTCCTACTTGGGTGATCAAGGGTTAAAATGAAGCAGAAATATCTATTGTTTATACCTAATTTTAAATTCAGAGAAACATTAGGATTCACAGAGTCATTAGGACCCCTGGAGTTTGTCCAGTCCAGTCTGCTCCTGTACAAAGCAGGGTCAGCTGGAACAGGTTTTCAAGGGATGTATTCACTCAGGTTTGTAATACCTCCTGTGCAACCTGTACAAGTGTTTGATCACCCTCACAGTAAAATAAAAGGCATTTAAAAAAAAAAAAAAAAAAAGAAAGAAAAATTCCCAGTATTCTTGTGTTTAGACAGAATTTAATGTGTGTTCACTTGTGCCCACTGACTCATGTTCTGTCAGTGGGCACAACTGAGAAGAGTTTAGTTTCATCTTCTTCGTTCCCTCTATCCTATCAGGTGTTTATCCACATTGACAAGTTCCCTGTGATCCAGTCCTCTCTTCTGGGAGGAGGACTCTCCAGCTGCAAATCCCAACTTTTTCTCCATGTCAGATGTTCCAGTGTCTGAATTATCTCTGTAGACCTGCTATAGGCTGCCCCCAATGCCCTGTTTGTCGTGGAGTGTGCCCAGAACTGCAGCTGGAGATCCAGTTCTTGTGTTAAGCACTGGTAAGTGATCACCTCCCTTGACTTGCTGGCAACACTGCTAATGCAACACAGCTAATGCAACACAGACAATGCAACACAGGAGGTTTCTTGGGTTTTTTGTGGTCCATCAACTTCATGATATGAAAAACCCCAGAATTATCTTGTTCAGGAAATATTGTTTGACTTCATATTTCAACAGGTAGATAGTATCATGGGTATGTTTTTCTTCACACAACTTTCCTGGTGCTGGCTAATCAAATGTGTGTTTGATTTTGTTAAGATGTCAGTGAAGATTTATTTTTGTAACTGATTTGGGTTTTGTTGGGTTTTTTTTCTTTAATCTTTGGTTTCTATGTAAAAGGATTTAAGCTCCATTTAGAGAGATTAGTTTGGCGATTAGAAAAGAGATCACAGACAACTGTGGTTTCCATCATCAGATACTGCATAGATATGAGAGTTAAAACCATTAAATTATTCATTTGATTTTGGAAGTCGTTCTTTCTTTATCTGTAGAAGAACTGTGTTTCTTTATAACTATTTAAATGAATTTTTAAATATACTCTTGAGCCTTAATCAATGTCAAATCTGGAATTCCCATTGACTTTGAAAGTAAAAGATTCAGATTCAAACTGTGTAGGAAAAGGAGGTACATTTCAGACCAGAAGTTCTGAAAAATTGTAGTAATTGAAAAACATATCAACAGATAACTTTTGAATCATTCAAGCAAATCAAAGAGTAAATCAAAAGCTGACTTCCAGCTCCTGTATTATTCTCAGCTGTGAGTGTCTTTCACAGAAGCAGAGCTTCCATCACCCTTTTTGCACGGTGAGTGAAAAGAACGAACCAAGACTTGCAGAGAGAAATCAGGGCAAAGCTTTCTGTTGATCTTTAATTGCTTTAAGAGCTTTTGTGAAGTCATGCAGCACAGTGTGCATTTGACAAAAAGCTACAGAGTAAAGGCCATCTTTAGTTCTAGTACATCATCTCTAAGCTGGATACATCAGGCAGAAGTGCAGTATATAAATAACATTTTCTATAATGATATATCAGCAGATTAATTTTCCAGTAAAAAAAATTCACATATAAACTCTTTACTCTTTTTCTAACTTACTTGTAACTTAAGCATAAGATACATACTTGTGAAAAGTGGTCTTTAAGTACTTTTTAAAGTACTATTTCAAGTCCTAGAATGATAGCCACCAAAACATAAAAGCTAGACTGAAAAAAAAAAAAAAAGGGATGGAAAATGTACCATAAAATATTTGTCATTCCTGAGGTAGGATTTAGAAAATTTCCTATTCAGCTTCTAACAATAATCTAGTTCAACACCCAAGCTACTGAAACAACAGTGATGAATAAGTAAAGAGCAATATCAATATGTATTCAGAGTCAGGTATGTACTTCAGCATTCTTGTGTATTTGTTCTCAGAGTACGAACTGCAACGTTGTTAAACAAACAATGTTGAAAATGATGCATAATCACATACAGTGTTTAAGCTTTTCAATTGGAAAATATGCTTAAAACACTGCAATTTCAATAAAGCTCTTGTCAAGAAATGGAATGTGCTTTGCTTTTTGTCCTAGCCTCAGCTGGTAAAATCCCACTGTCAAGGCTAAAGTCTATCAAGACTCCTGATTTACAGATATACCTGATTCCTGATTACAGATATATACCTAGTGTTTGAGTTACATACTAGTACAACTGTAATAGTAAATTGCACAATTCATTACTGGTGTATGTCTAATTTCCTTAGAAGTTTGACACTTAGTCATAATAACAGAATAGTATTATACAATATGAAGTGAGAAGATAAAATCATGTAAAGCAAAAGCAGGAACCTCTGGGACATGATGTGAATGCCTTTTAAAGTACTAAAATTGAGTGCATCTCAAGGTACTAAAATATAAGATACTACAGAAAATCAGTTCAATTCCTAATAGAGACACTTTAAAAGAGCAGCACCCATTTTGGCAGAAAATAAGACTTGTTATATGGTAACTTAACCCTATAGAGCAATACATATATTCACTTTTGGCACGGACACTTATTTTACACAGCTATTTTCTACTACCAAAGAATCTTTTTGGGAGCTTTTTTTCTGAAAGAAAAAGAAAGGAAAGTCTCATATCTCTAATACATGAGATCTCTTTCCTCTTCCCAAATCTGCGGGGCACTCATGAACTAAGCCAAGAAGACCCACTTTCTCATACAGATTTTTTCTTGCCTTCTTTTATGAAACTGCAAGAAGTTGCTTTCACTTAATCTTTTTCGGGGATTTCACAGAGGATGCAAACTGTCTTCAGCTCTTTTGCAGGCTTTAGCAGACTGTCATCTGGTGCTGCAGAAGGCTGGCAGCATGCAGGCTGCTTTATAAAAAATAAAAGAAGCAGGTAGCTGCTCTGTGCAGTGAATAGCTTAAACGTATACAGTCAAAGAAATCTTGTTGTAAGGATTTTAGGAAAAAAAATAAGATATTATTTCCCCATTAAATATTACCTCTCCTCCTCAGAATTTCCCAGTAAACAGTATTTTACCTAACTTTACTTTAACATTCAACCTAGTTTACTAAGAAGATAAAAATGAGGTTGATGCTCATTTGTCAAAAAAATACTATGTTTTTCTGGGTAGGAGTTGATCATATGTCAGAGTTTCCTGTTTGCAATGTTAATTATCTCAGTGTTTTGCCCTTCTGTATGTATGTTGACAACACCAAGGATATAATATATTTCTAGGAGACAGGAGATCTAGGCGGAAGTTGAAAAAAAAAAAAAAAAAAAAAAAGTCAGATAGAATTAAAAGGACTGGTATGCCAAAGAAAGAACGAGGAAAGGGTCAAGAAATTGAACAAGAAAATCGGGTAACAAAAGAGATAAGAGGAAAGCAAAAAAATCACAACTATCACAACTGTAAACTGTTTGGTGAAATAACTCCTGGTTAGCTGGAAGTCTGTCTTCCTAAAGTTCATGAGCATGACTTAACTCCAGTTCTGACCTTCATTTCTCAAGACTGTGGACTCCACATGATTGTGCATGTGGAATCCATGATTGCTGCAGCCTGGGCTAATTCCAGATCTGACATTGCCAATTAGCTCTCTGAAGCTGATGACCATCAAATCTAGTATTGTGTTCTGTCTGGTCGGGCTGTCTATCACCAGCCTTAAGAAATTATCCCCCACGCCAGAGCCACAGAGTTCCCTTTTTTGCCTCAGTCTCTGGTTTTTACCCAAAGGCATTCTACCTGCTCATGGCTGTTCCTCATAGACAGCTCTTCATAGTTAATCTCCATTTTAATGTAGAGGGCAACCCCTGCTCCTCTCGTTCCTTTTCTGTCTCTTCTCAACAGGCTGCAGCCATTGATAACCACACTCCAATCACGGGATTCAGCCTGCCAAATTTCAGGAATGGCTACAAGGTCGTAAAATTCTAGCAGCAGTGTCTTCCAGTCACTGCTGTTTTGCGTGTAGGACATGCAAAATCAAAACCCCAGGACCTCATTCACACACAAAATAAAAAAGAAAAGAAAAAAAAAATTGTTTCGTGTTTTTACAGTTAGGTGTCAGATATAATGAAAAGTAAATAAACTTCCACCCTCATTTGACTCCAAAGTATCTCCTGAAAAAAACACGAATATTAGCTTTTAGTTTGAGTTATTACATGTGGAAAGCTAGAGTGGTTGGTGGCTTTTTGTTTGGAGTTTTCTTTGTTTCTTTTGTTTTGTGTTTTTGGTGGGTTAGTTTTGTTTTTGGTTTTGGTTTTGTTTTCCTTTTCATTGCTATGAAAGTGCAACAGTCATTTAACATTTTAAATATCTTCCCCTTTTGGCAGTTAGAGTTTCAAGCAACAAAGGTAGGTAGTACTACACCAAGTAGCAATTACTGTGCTTCAGTAAACCTCCTCTAACTTAGTAAGTTCCAGTTCTGGACTACTTCCAAGCTTTTATCATGAAGAAATTGGTATGGATCCGTGTAACAGGGAAAGAATGGAATTACAAGGTTTTCCAGTGCCATCTAGTGGTAACAGAAGCTATATGTCTCAAAGCATCAGTAATAACAGCGATAGAAAGGTTATCAAAAGGAATACAAATCAAAGTGGGGGAAAATGTTTAACTTAAGAATAAAAACTTGTACTAATAAAGAAGTCAACCCTATATTTTAATGTTTAATATTTTCTGTATGAGAGAAAATAGGTTTTGATGTCTAGGGCCCCAATTACTTTACAGGAATAAAGGAGAAGCTTTTAAAAGCTTGATGAGCAGGTACATTATCTGTTGCAGTCATGCAGTATGTCTGTTCCAAACTTATTTTCTGATAATAACCAATAAAAAAAATTAATCCCTCTTTTTGCCTTCACTGGCCTTTAAATATGATGATGCTCTTTGACTTTCTATTGCAGATCCATTTAATTTCAGTATAGAACATGCAGAATGATTGAAATTACAAAGACAAATTAAACAGCAAGATTTCTCATTTTGTCTTATAAAAAAATATATAACATTTGCAGTGGGTTTTTTGGTTTTTTTTTTTTTTTTTTTTTTTTTTTTTTTTGCGGGGGGGGATGTTTGTTTCCTGTAACATTTACCTGAGAAGTATTTAATTTATCTATAAAAGCATCATGTTGTTATTAATATTCATGGTTTTCACCTTCTGTAATTAAAAGCAAATAGAAAAAGAACAATGTTTGCCATGTTGCTTCATGGCTGAGATAAGAACATTGTAGGGAGCATGTGACAACAACAATCATGCGAACAAGCAGAGACATAAAGTAATCATGTACTGCCAAATTAAATTAAAAGCTGAGACTGCAGTGGGAGAAACCAAAATATCTTTCAAGAACAATGAAGAATAGACTTTTCCTTTCATGGGTGGTCTGACAAAACCACAGATGTATCCATTTTCTCTCTTTCTTGTTGAACTACCTCCCCAAAACCACCAAAAAACATTCAATCGTTAAATAAACCGTAATATTATGTAGCTTCAAAAATGTGATTTTTACAAATAATGAGTATATCTCTTTTTTTCTGCAATGGTATAAACTAGGTTGGGAGACATAAGCTGGGGGTGGGGGGGAGGGGGAATAGACAACAACAAAATTCCATACAAAGCCAAGTCAGGATATATGATATGGAGTAAAATAGATGAGTTTTGTCTTTTGACAGTCAGTTGAGACCCTGATTGCAAAAGCTCTGTTCACTTAGCAGTTACCTGTTTTCTATAATCACCATCATACATGGAGATGAGCTCCTTCCATGACACTTGCAGGAGCAGACCACTTCTGATAATAAGATATACATAAACATGGGCATACTGGAAAGAGTCCAGCAAAGGGCCACAAGCATTAAGAGTCTGGAGCATCTCACCTGTGAGGAAAGGCTGAGAGACCTAAGACTGTTTAGTCTTGAGAAGAGAAGGCTCTGTGCATATATTTAAATTCCTGAAAGGGAGGATGCAAAGAAGACAGAGGCAGTCTCTCTTCAGTTGTGTCAAGTGACAGGACCAAAGGCAATGGGCAGAGGCAATGGGCAATGGGACAAGGGACAATGGGCAGAAGGCTCCATCTAAATGTCAGGGAACACTGTTTCATTGTGGAGATGGCAGGATTCTAGTACAGTCTGCTCAGGAAAGTTGTAGAGTCTCAATCCTTTGTTATAATCAAAAACTGTCTGGGCACGGTCCTGGGCAAGCTGCTATAGGTGGCTCTGCTTGAACAAGAAAATTTGACCAGTGGTGACCTTCAGGGGTCCCTTTCGACTTCAATAATTCTGTGAAAGTGAAAAATACCAGAAACATATCAGAAAAGGTCTTCAAGTTTATGTAGTAAATGAATACTATTACCTATTATTGGTAGCTAAATATATATAGGTATATATTCCACACAGTATTAGATAGTCGTATAACCATGTGCCAAAATGGAAATTAATAAAGCATCTGAAATTTCTTACAGTCATTCAGTCCGTCTGCCTGTTGCTATATCAGAAACATGACTGAGTGGGGCAGAACTGAAACTCAGATAAATTTATTATGTTCCTTTCTTTTTTTTTTTTTTTTTTTTGTCTACCTAATATTAGCAGTGGGACTTTTGCCATTAAAAATGCTTCCTCTGCTAATAGACATTATTGAAACCAAATATTTCCTTGAAATTGTTCTAGGTTGTTTTTTTTTTTTTTTTTACTTCACCTAATTTTAGTCTATATCTTTAAGACACACTCTGTATTACTATGGATTAATATTATTTATTTTTCTACTAATATTAAAAAAAAATCATAGTATCAAAATTATACACTGGTTTGTTTGTTTTTTTTTTGTTCAATGAAGCATATTTTGTTTTATTGAGGTTATTTAATCACCTTTCAGCTATCAGTTTTTATTTATCTTCAGAAAACCATTTTAGGTATTCAATGAATTCTTTCTAATTTGCCTTCATTTTCCCTTGATAATGAGAGACTTGGAAATAAATAAAGTAAGGTTTTTTTGTTGTTTGGTTTTTTTGTTTGGTTTTTTTTTTTTTTCAAATGTTCTCAGTAGAGAAGGACATAGCAGAGTTTGTCTCAGGCCTGTAGACACAAACCCTCCAGAGGTACCAGGCTTATTTAGATAAATAGGCTTCAGCAGTTAAGCATTTGTTATGTCTATATTTTTATCTGTCTTGATAACAGCAAGCGCAGAATGGAAATGATGCTGTTAGAGCTGTGTCATGTCTGTGCTAATAAAGCCTCTGCCTTTTTCTGACCACTAGAACCATTTTCTCATGGTCCTTCAGCCATTTTGCAGAGTCTTTTCGACTCGTGACTGTAAACATTTAAAACTCAGCATCAAACATCTGAGGGATCCATTCTGTTTTCCTTTCTCAGGCTGCAAACAGGTTTGCAGAGGTGTATATTCTCCATAGGTGGGAGTAAAGGATGCACTGAAAATGGTTGTGTGTATGTACAGTTATATGAATGCATACATGCATGGTGGCTATTTGTATCTAAAGACTGAATGTCAAAAAAACAAAAAAAAAAACAAAACCAACGAAAGAATGATAGATCTTGTGCTTTATCAGATGATAAATTGTCCACACCAGGTGAATTAACACAATTCTTGTTCTACCAAATCCGCTGGTGTATGGAAATGCACAATGCCCACTGTGTAAGAAGAAAAACTGGAATTCCTACAGCCCCAGTGCCTTTCCAACTCAGTCAGGTCAGCTGGAACATTGGGGTCCTCGACTACTATGGACCACCAGAGAGACCCCCAGGACAGAAGAATGTAGGAAATATGTTAATAGTTTTTGGGGAAATGATTTTTATGTGAATGTTTAGTCCAGAACAATCAATGAATATATATGTAAAATATATTCATGTCTCTCTTTGACTTCTCCTTGACTTCTGCTCCTAAATTTTCAGTGACATTCAAGAACATTAGCCTAACTCTCAACATAATGTTGGGCATCCCTGTTATAAAACAATACTTGAATTTCAGAACTTTCTAGCCAGATACAGAGAAAACCAAGCATCTAAAAACATGTTATCTTATATTTTAAATGTTTTTTTTCTGTCTCTTTATTTTCTAGTTTTACTTGACAAAGGTATTAATTAACAATTCATGAACTTCAAATTATTCTCCAAAAGCCGGATTTTCAAAGAATACTAAGTCAATTTTTTTCACTTACTTGAAGTGTTCATCTTTCAGAGAAGTTCAGTGATCTGAGGCAGTTGATCTCCTTGTGGTACACATATTCTGAACATTGAGACAGTTTGATATAACTGCTTTGATAGGGTCATAGACTGTTAAATGCCCAGGAATTCAAATGGGAGCTGTAAATAGTGGGTGCCTTCAGTAGTCCAGTCCATGATTCTTTTCAGATTGATGTTTATATGCTAATCTTTTCCAATTGCTGCCTATGCTTGTGTCTCCAGTCCTCATTGTAATAAATCTTCATGGTATTCCTAATCATATCAACATTTCTCTTTTAGCTTTCCTGCTGAAGACAGATTATTAAAGAAAAATAAAAATACCAGCATCCAGACCATTTTTAATTCAGCATTAATTTCAGCACCTTCATTTATTAAGTGACCTATTTTCTTTCTGTTATTTCTTTTCTCTCTGAGGTATTTCTTTGTTCCTATTGTCATGTTATCTAATGTGCATTTATTCTTTCTTTTCTTTGAATTAAATCCGGAAACAAGTCCTTCTTCCATTATTTTCTTCTGAATCACTGCATCTATTTTCCTTCAGAATTAGAAACTAATTTTTTTATGACATACTGGTAATTCTTCTAAGGGGTTTGTATACATGAGAATTCCCTAGTTCTGCATCATTTATTACCTACTCATAATTAGAGTCTAATGGCTCCATGAAGACTTCTCTGTACTTGAAGCTTAAAATGGCTTGAGAATTTGGTGTTTTGTGGGACTGGGGGAGACGGTGGTGATACCTGAGAGAGATTAAGAGTAGCCTATGTAGTGGTGAAAATGTCTGGAGCACCCTAGAACTTTATTTTTTGTCTCTGAGAACTGAATGAAGCAGACTCAATAATTTACTACATAAGAAAAAAAAATCAAAACTCCAATCTATTTCTGTGTTAAATAATGTAATCAAATCACTGACATATTTTTTAACTTCTCTAGTTCTAGTCCACTTTCAAAATCAGAATAGTACTCAACATTTACTGCAGAACTGGATAGGAGAGAGCTAGTGACCTTGAAGGTAATGTACTTCAGCCACTAAGGACAAACAAATCTTTCTGTGTGAGAATTCTTGATTGTTCCAATAGCAGATCTGACATAATGTTGTAGAATTTCTATAGGTATTCAAGAAGCAGACACCCAGTGTATAATTCGTGAGATTTTCAGAATATTTTTGTGCTGGAACAGAGTATTTAATATTTAGTTTATACAGAAGGCAATGCTGAAAGGCTCAGACACTAAATTCTAGGATTTTTTGTCATTTTGAGCTGAGAAACTGCATGGTTAAAGCTGAACTGAATAAGGACAAGAATATACTCTTTCCAAGTCTCATGAACACCCCATCCACTAATAGATAACAAGTGCTGGAGAGCTTAATAGCAGATGACCAGTGCAATGACAGTGTGAGCAGAGGAGCTTTGGAATTGCTATTACCTCAGTGTGCTCAGATAAGGCCTCTAAAGATGCCAGTGAGGCAGATAACAAGTGCTGAATTCCTGATCAGTCCCTCTTCCTCTGCTAGTCTCCTTGCAGCTATATCGCCCATATTCAAGAATGAGACTCTCCCCACTCCCCAGTTTGAAAACAATCTGCACCTATGCATCTCCAGGTTTTTTTCTGGCTGTTTAGGGACCAAGGAAAGGGCATGCTTCACAAAAAGGAACAATCACAGGCAAGATCTTTAAGGAATGATATTATATTTCCTTCATAAAATTACATTCCTGCTCATGCAGAGACAGTTATTTACCAGTGTCTTCTGTGGTTAGCTGCTTCTAAAGGGATGCAACAGGGCAACAAGACAAATGGTCATGATGAAATTTTATACTGTACCTTATCCCATGTGTGCCATAGTTCTTCTCTTTCAGCATCCTCTGACAAACCTAATTCTTTCAGTATAACATGCTGATTTTGCTATTTCTTCATTGTAAAAGTGGGTTTAATTGTAAGCAATTGCATATCCCTATGCCTAAAATTATACTTGTGTATAAGGTGTTTCTGTTAGCAGGGTTACTTTTATTTTAATGCAGAAGTTCTTGCTGTAACCATATTAAGTATGTTTGATGAAATATACCAGTATTATCTAATGTTTTATTCTATTTGTTTTAAAAGCAATATAGTTTTTATAGGTAGGTTATTAACATGGAAACATAATGACTGTAATACACAAAATGCATAATGTAGAGCAGCAAAAACCTTAATTTACTGTCCCACAGCATTCTGTGCAAAACACAAAACCAAAACCAAAACCAAAACCAAAACAATGAAGAAAGAGAAAGAAGTAAAATATAAAGTAAACAGATTATTGAAAATTGATTTTGTGAGATTTCAATACATTCCCTTGGCAAATGTATACGTGGTGTCATCACCTATAAGAATTATCTGCAATTGTTTCAGAGAATTTATTTTCAAAATATTCAGGCTTCTTGTATATTCGTTTTGCTTTATTTCCAGCATATTTCATAACAGTTTTGAAACTTTGCCTTTTTATAATTACTTTGAATTATATATTTCCCACAAAACAAAAGCACTAAGAAGAAAAAAAGCAATAAAACAGTTTTCAGAGATTTTCTTTGTACTACTTTAGTTTTAGTACTCGTGCATTACTTAAAATATTAATGCATTTTTAATACCATCTGTGCATTGGGAGATGTATCGCTTCTTAGTAAAACACTAGTGTGTGATATCTGAAGCCTCACTGAAATCTGCAAAGATTACATCCAGGGATGCACAGTCCTGAGATGTCAGTGCTGTACAAACACAAGGCCTCTATTAATCTCATTATGTGGAGCATGTATTCCTCACTACAGTGTATTAATAAGGTTGGTTCAGTCCTCTGTTACACTGTTCTCCATCCTTCATCCATCTACGCCTCTAAGCAAGGTTTTGCATCTTGCTACTGACTATAAACACTATAGTTTCAGACTATTACAAGCATGTTTTCCTTATATGTTGATCACAATGAGGAAATAGAGAATGATTTATTTGATTTACCAAAAATATAAAAAAAAAAAAATAGTATTGCAGTACTCTGGTAATCTTGTTTCCATTAAGATAATTAATCAGTAGACAGGATACCCATTTTTGCAGAATAATAGAAAACAAGTAATTAATTTGAATTTTTTGGCTATAGTATGCTCAGAATTAATTCAGAAATGACTAGTCACTAAGATGTTACAGTTAAGCCGGACTAAGACCCCTGAGGGAAAAAAAAATTCTTGTATATATGTATTAGTAAATAATGGCTGTTTGAGTGATTTGCCCTGATGTATGTCCAAGAGTAGAATTAGACAGAGGGATCTATCACACTCAGCTCCACTGCAAAAAGATGAAGTAAATATTACCTTGGAATAGTTGACTTGAAATGCTAATTCAGGGCATAATAACTCATGTATCAAAAGTTTCTATTTCACCTCAGCAGCTACAAAGTTTAAATTATTTGAAGCTTAGATCTAGATCTTCAAATTTCTTTAACGTTAATTCCATCAAGGAGATTTTTTGGGTTTTTTTGGTCAAGATAATTGAAATTCTTGCAATGAAGAATATGTTCACAGTCCTAGAAATGTATGTTCATCCTAAGTCAAATGTTAGTAAAAATAACTTTTTTGCCAGGTTAACTCTGTGCAGTTTGTAGTTAAAGCATTTCACAGCACCTCTTACAAGTGATGTCAGCAACACACTGCAGCCTGAGTACAGGACTGCACCCAGATTCTGCAGGGATCTGTGCATACACAGATTGATGCCAAAAAGATGCTTTTTGTCTGAAGAACCAGTGATAAGATACATGATAAAGACTGATACTGCAGTGCAGTGGAATTAGTTATTAATAGCTGAAATATCTCTCTTCTTCATCTCCCTCTTTAGGAGTAGATTTTTAATTTTACCGGAGCTTGTTTTAACAAAAAATTAAACCCTCCTTATCCTCTCTTAAGAGGCTTGCATTTATTGGGAATTTTCAAAAGCACTGTGCATTTTAGGAGCAGAAATGCAGAAACCTTTTGTGACTTCTACATCATATTAATATGAATAATTTTCTCACAGATGCCTTCAAAAATCATTTGCCAGCTAAATCACAGCTCACTATTTCAATTAGTTTCCTAAAGCCCAGATGTGAAAAATCCAGTGTAAGGAGGGATTAGTACCATATGGTAACAGATATATGTGAACAGATTTTTTAAATATCTCCACAGAACTTTTCCTACCCTAATGACTAGAAAATTGAGACTCACTTGTATCACTGCTAAAATACAGATAGCTGTGAGAAATCCTCATTTGTTAACCATCAGGAACTTCTGGCCTAAGAAGAGTGCTGCATTTCTGAAGTCTGGGAGCCATTGCTAATAGTTCATTGAGGCAGACCACTTCTCTGCTGGAGGAGATTTTGCTTTGTCTGAGCTGATTAGGGAGTGAGAAACCAAGAACTGAAAATCATTGATTGCTAAGAGCTCCTTTAGGTTTAACAAGGATTTGAAGGATGGAGGTAAGCAGTGCACATAAGCATAATCTCTTGGCCTTGGAACATAACCGATGAAAATAAGAATTGCCAACTTCTGGTAACCCTTCTCAAACCTGAAAATGAGGACTCAGCCTGAATCATGTTGGATTTTTATTGAGAACTTTTGTCATGATTTTTTGTCCTTATTTTCCAAACTAGAAAAAAAAATCCCACTAAATATACAGTGTGCATTGTTTGAGTATATATTAATAGAATTTAAAAAATCCTATTAACATGAAGAAAAGCAGAATGGAATATGAAGAAAAAGCTATGTCATTTTTTACCCCAATATCCTCTCATATGATTGCAATTCCAACAATGTCTCAATGACTTTTTAATGTTTTTTTCTTTTTATTTTTTTCCCCCAGAGGTATCCTTGTGAGCAAACAGCAAATTGGTAGAAATATAAGGAGACTAAGAATGATATAAAAAGAGAACAGGAAAAGAAGACCAAGAAAAGGAAAAGATAGTAGAAAGGGCTTTCAAAGAGATGGCAGATAAAAAGAAGATGGATCTCAGAGAAGCAGTGCTCCAAGTATAAAGATAGGGCGGCAAGTGTTTTGAAGAGACAGCTAATGAAATTGGCTTTGGCTGTGAAACAGATGTTTATCAAAATACTCTAATTTCTGATATGAAAGGAAATTTCAGAGTGACTATTTTGGGTTTTTTTCCTGCTTTCCCCTTTACTATTTATGAAAAAGTGCAAGTGCAATATATATACTATAAGAGCAGAGCCACACACGATGGAACTTTAGTATGCTCAAGATACTATGACCACCTGAAAAGGATTATATACCTATATATATATATATAACAGGGCCACCATGCCTCTTGTATTTGGATTTGGAACAGGTTAAATCACTAGAAAATATCAAGCTGATCTGATCACTAATAGATATTTTATGTGCATAAAATGACAATGAGAGACGTAATAGAAAAAGCGAAAATGTGAAATCCTGGTCAAATAACTTTACTCAAAAATAAAGCAATACTTCCATGAAGGAGCCAGGTACACTAGAGTACTATAAAAATACTGGTTTTTAGTAAGAGATATAATTTAATTTTTAATTTCACACACTTTTAATTTTTAAATAGCTAGTTTCCTAGTTGTCAAACACTTCTTACATCCCCCACATCATCTGTGCATTGCATGGTTTCTGTCTCTTCTCATCCCTAAATTTTAAACCTATTTGAATATGGTTTCAAATTCTAATAGCCTGTATTCCTTATGGCAGCCTTAAGTGTGTTAGTGTGTTAGTGTTTCTATTTCTGTTTCTGAGTTAGTTTCACAAAGGTAAAACATATAATAGAGCTTTCTTGGAGATGTAGACATATGATTCCTTTTGTGGAGATACTGAAAATGCTGCAGAAAATAAATGTTCAGTTATCAGTTTTAAAATCAGAAAAAGAGCCCATGCTGACAACATTCCCTTGAGTAAAAAGTTAACTTGAAACAAGATAGAGTACCATTCTATTTAGCAGTTGTAGAAGAGAGAGCTTACATAGATAAGGATACACAAGTGGAAGGGCCTTTTTGCTTGTTGACATCTCCAAAATATGAAAAATAATTTGCAATATTAATATAATCTTTACAAATTTCTTACTACTACTTCACATACATTAACTTTCTCCTTGTTAGATTTAGTAGTATATAATAGATAACTATAGAATTTTTAAAGATCTTAAAAGTCAATTTCCCGTGGTTTCTCTTGTCCTGATTTTCATTCCTATTTCTGTTTTCCTCTTCAGATCAAGATATACAAATATTTTGTTGTATGTTAATTTGTCTTTACTTTTTGAGAGGTACTTTCTTGCAATATGACAAGTGTATAAACACAAGCAAGATGCTTGTATACAAGGTAGAATGGAGATAGTGAACCCAACTGGAGTAAAACTGGCAACTGCTCCAGTTAGACGTCCCTTTCTTCTTCCCTTCAGCACCATGTTTTTTTATCTTAATTCCAGTGAGTTTGGCAACACTGATTTCCTTTTTCTGTCTCTCAACTGCAAGGAGGCTAGATGGCAAAAATCCAGAAGAAAAGGAGAAGATAACATTTCTTCTGTATGTAGCTGAACCTACAGCGCAAAGAAACCGCTTTCTGTGGGCATGAGCAGTTTTTCCTAGAATGAAATGGAAACTTAAAATCTTAGATTTTAAGAGCAAAAGGTCCTGCTGCAATTTCAATGTGTTCTTGAAATAGGTTCTAACAGTGTGTTTGAAACACATTTTTGTTATTCATTGTAAAGCAGATTGAGTGAGCCAAATTACAAAAATCTACAATATGGCAACTGTTCTGGTTTGGCTGGTCTCTCTTAACTCTTACCAATTGATGTACATGGTTGTCTGTCAGTGACCCAGGCTGGGTGGTCAGTACCACTTCTGTTAGACCCTTGTTTTGAATTATAGCAAAACTCATTTATGTTAGGACATTTTGTCAATGTTCTTTCTCACTGACAATTCTGCTAGATAAGTACATTAGCTTAATTTTGTCTATAACAGTTTGGACTGCATTTCGAAGTTTTCCTACTGCATATTCACTTCTTCAAATTAAAAAGAAATTAAAGTCTATAGAGAATAACAGTATTTTTTTTTTTCATTCATACAGTATATTGTATTACTGGTATAATAAATTCAGAGCTTTCTGCAAAGAAAAACTACAGCAAAGGTGTTGATTTCAATAGTAGTACATCAGGGATGAAGTTAACTCTCAGAAAAAAAGTATTTTTTCCCTGTCCTTACCACAGTAACATTGTTAAAACAAAATAAAAGAAAATTGATGAAAAAGATAGTGTATACTAATGTTGATGGAATGCATGCTTGTGTCTAATATACTGGAGAAACTCTCCAATAACAATTCACCCAAGTGAAAATATTGGACCATTTTGCTCCCAAGGTCAATGTCAATGGAGGTTATTGACTATATAAATGCTAAATACAAAAGTTTGTATTGTTCAAGGCTACTCTTGTACATTATACTTTTCAAGGTTCCTCAGTTCCATTTAGAGTTTGCATCCCTCACTCATTTATGCCATTTTTATTTTTGTCCTGTTTCTTTCTTTAACAGTATTTCAGTCTGTAAGTCCTAAATGCTAAAGGTATCACTGTTATCAAGGGAAGAACACAACATTCATGAACCCATTTTTAGCTTGTGAGCTAAAAAAATGTGCATTTCACAGACAAAGGTGAGGAACCGAGATATGAGACACAACTGCTGTGCTGCACCCAGACAGCCCATGGGATTCATGAGCCCATCACAGCCCTGTCCAGCAGCTCAGAGGATAACAGGAGTACAGTGTCCAGTGGGAACCCAAGTTAAAGACTCAGGGAAAGAGACAGTCCTGTCCAGGCCATCCCCAGGGCTGTTCCAGGAGAACCTCAGGCCCATGGTTCAGATGTCTCAGCCACACATGAGCCAAAGGGAATGTCTGTAAGATCATTTTGCTGAATAAGTGTGAATCACTAACTAGAAAATTTGCAACACATTATGGGATGCAAGAGAAAAGCATTTGCAACTACAAAGGAATTGTTACAGAATGTCTGGAAGAGGAACCAACTGCAAGGGAAAGGATAGGGAGATAGATCTGGGTGATTTGGTGAGGAACAAAAATGAGAAAACAAAGGAGTAAGAGGATAAATAGGGACATTTGCATGTAATTTCTTGAATTGTTTGTCTGTATAATTTTCAGACATGCTTTACATCTGATCAATTCAGTCTTTCTTAACTTCTTCTTGAATTCCTTTCTGACTCTTTCCTGCGTGAGGGTATTTCTCTTCAATATGCATGCATTTAAGAGGGTTTGAGTTCCAGCAAATGGAATCTGAGCAGGGGACAAAGGCAGCAGCTGGGAAAAGTGTAGTTGTTAGTTGATTTGTTTTGAAGATAAGCCAAACGAGCCAGTTGAGCAGGTGAAGTGACCTGGGAGTCAGTCTGTGTGTCTCTGAGGGGTAGACCACAGCAGAAGCTGGCTCTCAGAGCATCCAGGGAGTTCCAGAGAACTGCTGGAGGAATCGTGTGGTCTGGGGGTTGATTAGAATATCTGGCTGCATCTGTGTCCTTGTGTGTGTGTGTGTAGTGGTCGGTACCAGCACCTGGATGTGACTGCAACCCTTGGGAGGGTGTATGTCGAGATGCAAGTAGAGAGACTGGAATTCAAGGGCAGACTGGGAGAGCTCAGCTGCTAGAGGGATCCACCAGGAACAAATGGACATTTGTATACATGCATACACACACAGATATATAATGAGAAGTGGGAACTGAGTGATGCTTTTGGTGCTGTTCGTGTCTGTGTGAGTGATGAATGTTTTCATCTGCATTGATCTGTGTGGCCAGCTGTGTGTATAATGTGGTGCATATCTGTGCTCTATGCATATGTGCCTACTGGGAATCCATGCCAGCCTCACAACTGACTGGACATGGAGGCATGAGGCTGCTGCAGTAGATCTGGCGAGCTACCAGATTTGATAACTGCAGAACTTGACATAAGCTGTTCTTCAGTCATTCAATCTGTAGAATAATGTTATTTGTAAATATCCGAAGTCCAAGCCCAATAGTAGCATTACTGGGCAGATGTAAAAAAAAAAAAAAAAAAAAAAATTTAAGCCACACAGAAAAAATATAAACGACTAGTTCTTTCAACTCTCATTGCAGATCTGTAACACAGAGCATTTTTGGTGATTAGAGGGAAGTCAGTGAGATACATTTCATACTGAGAGAGATGAGTTTGAGTGGATTCAGCCTTCTGATACTTGTGAGATGTTCTGCATACTTTCCAACTTTCTGATACATAGGGGATTACTCACTGAGTAAAGAATTAATCACTGTGGCTAAAGTTGACAGAATTAGGCTCTGATTAATTTGGCTGAAATCATAGGAGGAGTCAGTCAGCATCAGAGCAAAAATAGACTCTGATTCTCCCTGTAGTTCTTATTGCAATACCATGGTGCCAAACTGGCTGCCTCTCAAAAGAATTAAAACCTGTGACTTTTTCTTTAGTCATTTCTCCTTGTTTCTTGGTCTCTTTGATTCAAAGGTATTGTGCAGACTGCATAGTCCAATAAACTGCAGTCTATGGATGGAATCAAAAGATGTACTGCATGACTCAAAATATAAAACTGTAGTCCTTAAGAACAATAGATATTGTGATTTATTTTTAATCCAAGGGATTGCTCACAATCCTTTCACAGTTCTTAAAAAAATCAAAAGTATTAGGTATTTGAATGTAATCTGCTGGACAATCTTTTAGCCATTCAAATCTAGTGACTATTGAACTATGTCTTGCTTACATTTTGCAATTACGACAGTGTTGATAATAGTGAGATGTTACACAAGACAACATGGGTTTAGCTTGGACTAATCATCAAAACATTTATCCTGGTTCTTGGAAGAGTTGCAGCCTAAGGAAGCTACCATGGCTATAATATTGGCTAATTTACAAAACATTATTCTGCAATATTAATGCTGTGCTTTCAAACTCTACAGTGCACAGGTACACAGATTATCAGTAAAAAAGAAAATTAATGACTACGTTCTAGAATAAACATGGAGGTAATGAACACAATGTCTGAATAAAGAAAGTAAAAGAAAAAAACTTCCCAAAAATGTTTTCCCATATTTATATTGCTCTTTCCATTTCACCAAGTAGAATAAAAAGAGAACTCTCTTTTTTCCCTTCCTCAAGCATCCTCATCTGAACTTTGGCAATACATAATGGCAATGGCCATTACATCACCACTGTTTCTTCCACCTCATTCACCTGGCTTGTTGCTGTTAGATCTCACAGATTGAGACTGAAACCTTAAGATGGAAAGATACATCTTCGGATTCTGTATATGGGAAGTGCTGGAAAAATCACCAGTACATGAATGACCCTTAGGACTAGCCAGATAATATTTCTCTTTCTTGCCAGAACAGTCTTATAACTTTTTGAGGTGTATGCTTTAGTGGATTATGGTTTTTTGTAAAGTATGTGATGGAGGATCACAAAAGAAAACAATTTGTAGAAGAAAGACTTTTCATAGATTTTAAAATCTATATCTGATTTTGTTTTAATCTGTGTATCTTTCTGTAGTCTAAGATGAAAGGCTAATGATCTTGGTATTTCTGTGAGCAAGTTTTTGTTGCATCATGTAACTGTTGCATCCATACTGTCCTTCTGTTTTGTTAATCTTTATAATTCCTCAGACAAAGTTTGTGACTCAGAAGTATTTGTACATGCTGAACAAGAGAGGTTTTCACAGCCACTGCATATGGAAGTTTGCACAAAATGCTGCCATTTTAAAGCATCCATTTAATATCTACAATTTAGTTTAGCTTTTTAAAATGAATAATCTTCCAACGACCTAGAGCTATGCTGGAAATTTTAATTTGTAAAGTTTAATCAGACTTTCTTGTTCTATTCTTGGCATTTACAGCTTTAACATTTAGTTTTCAGAGTCTTAAGTGACTATAAAAACCCCACCAGCACCCAGATATTTAAGAAACTGCACTACATTTTCAGTAAATTTCTGATTTAAAAATTCAGGTAAAAATAAAGACTTTTTAAATTAATCTGTGCATAAAGTACATATATAATAGTTTTTAACATGGCAACAATATTATTCAAAGTCTGATCCAATGAGCTGAACTCAGACATAAAAAAATTATGAAAGTTTAAGTTCAAGGGCAGTGCAAAGCATTCTCAGAACACTGCACTAATTTCACTTAATTCCTCTAGTTCTGTAAAGAGTGGCTATTTGAAAAAGTTAACTGAGTCTGTGTGGTTTTAATGAGATTTACTAAAAAGGTGAAGCAAAGAAATATAGCACTCAAATACATGAAAATAGCTGAAATTGCTCTTACTGCACTAAGCTCATTAAATTAACTTGCTTGAATGCTGGCTATTAGAATTATCAGACCAGAGATTTAATAGGTCTAATGCATCTGTTTGGTGAGGTTCACACATCTCCCTACCCAAAGGTTATTGAGCAGGCAGAGTGTATTTCTTTTTGGGTAGCTGCAGTTCTGGCAATTACACTGTTGCTGTATTGCAGAGAAAGTGCTGTGTTAGTGCAAAGAGTGCTTAGAGCAAAGAAAGCAATTAAGGACAACCTGTATAGAGGTAACCCTTTGACAAATTCTGATGGAGACACATTCCATGGTGCCCAATAGAAAAATCACTCCAAATCAGTGTCTCAAGTTAAATTCAGTGAGTTTTAAATGGATTTAATGGTTTAGATCTCAATATGTGTCACTTAGTCAAGTCTGTGCTACATTCTCCTTCCACAGTTAAGCTGATTATTTTATTTTAGACTATGATAAGAAGTCTGAATGAGCAGGTGAACTTCACACAGCGTTAAGATGATAAAAAATTTTAATGTCTGTATCCTACAGCCCCAGTGAGGCAGAAGACTCTCCTTCATTCTGGTAGATTATATTAATTTCTGTTTCTCTACCTACAGAGCATGAGCTTTGCCATGCAATTTTAGAGTGAATGTATTTAGCCAGCAGCCTTACAAATTCAGAAAACCTTAATGCAACCAAAGAAGTAGAGCGATGTTAGAGCTTAGTATGATCTGAAAAGGCAATTTTTGGAGACTCACAGGTTTATTGAGTTTCAGCCTCCTGGGTGCCAAACAGGCAGAGGCAGAACTAAGTGTCAGTGCTATGTTCCAGTTTGCAGGTTCTTTGGGCACCATGTCCTTGCCTGATATCACCCTGACAGGCTTACAGTGCCTGCAAGAAAATGATCTTTTTCTGGGGCATGCACCCTTACTTTTAACCTGTCAAAAAGCTAGAATGCTATTAGAAATTATTAATCATTTTACTCCTAAAAAGACAATATAGCACTCAACCTATTCATAGCATGAAAGAATAAAAAACAGTTATAGAATAAAAGGTCGGCAAAAGCAGAAAGTAAAAGCAATATTAAACTTCTGCTTCATTTTTCTGCTACTTTGAGTTCAGTCAAGTTTATTTTCTGGGGAAGCATGATCAAGATAAGATGTAAAAGGTTTTAGTAGCAAAACAGCAAAAATGGCATGATCATAAATCCTAGTAAGTGTATGCATTTAATTATTTATTTGTTCTCCTTCTAGACACTGCCCAAGAAACCTCAGAAGGGTACATTTCCTTACTGACTGGGAGGGTGAATAAAACCAAAACCAAAAAGGTTCCAAACATTCCATTTGTGCTGACCTTTTTAAGGAACAATTCCCACTTACCGTGTTTTAAGCACCAACTCTGAAGCTCTGGGACTAATTAGATGGCCCATATGTTCTGATTACTGTAAACATTATGCACAACTTTTGCAAAGAACAAGGTCACTGTGATTACCTATGTGAAGTTTCATCCATGGAGTCCATTGTCTAGAGAAACTTATTGCTGCAAGCTAATAATTCTTTTCTCTTTTCTTTTTCTTCAAATACCACTTGAAGAGCAATATAAATATTTCATGGAATGGTACTTATTAAGTCATAAATTTTCAATCATAATTCAAGAACATTTCAAAAGGAGAAATTTGTTCTGCATTGTCAGAGAATAACTACTTTAAAAAATAAAACCAAAGATGACTTTAAAAATGCATTTATTTAATTTTTTTTTGTCTTCAGAAGTATTCTAAAGGTTAAAAAGCAATTAAAATTGTAAAATAAGAAGACCAACTGCTCCTTTCATTTATTTTATCTTTCCCTTCCCGCCTTTGAATACTTTTTTCTTTAAATTGTAATTTCTAAATATTGCTATATTTCATTTGTACTTTCTCTTTCTTTAATATTGTCACTGTAAATATCTCCTAAAAGTACTTCTCAAGTATCTGCCAAATGTCACTATTTCTCTACATGATAGAATGATGTTAATTAGCTTTCCTTTTTAAATGGTTTCAAAATGTAATTTCCTTAATTAAGAATGTGATTTAGAGAAAGCAGACACAATTACAGAGACGATGCTCCTATTTTCTACTTTTGCTTTTCTAGACCATGGTCCAAATATTTCCTAAAAGAAATGTATATCACTGCAAACAGAGCATTCTTCTGATACTTACATTTGTTATTAAAAAGTGTTGCTCCCCACTAATTCTTAGGAGGGATTGTTTCTTCAACAGTAATATGTGGATCTTTTCTCCCTTAAAAATGCATTAGGCAAAAAAAAAAATAAAAATCAACCTATACTCACCTTCATTCAACTGAGAGGTGGGCATAGATGTATAGAAAGGATCACATAAAACAGTATAGCAAAGGCAGTATGTTTTTTCTAAATTTGCATATATTGATATGAGACAGGTAAAATGGCGAATTCAAATAATCATAAAATATTACCAGGCCTTGCATGCAATTTTTCTGTAACAGCATCCAAGGT
The DNA here is from genome assembly GCF_903797595.1 of Erithacus rubecula. Classification (NCBI taxonomy): domain Eukaryota; kingdom Metazoa; phylum Chordata; class Aves; order Passeriformes; family Muscicapidae; genus Erithacus; species Erithacus rubecula. The sequence goes on from NC_136658.1 coordinate 61,973,071, forward strand.
AATGCAAATCTGTCTCCATCTGAAGGGTATGTTGGAAACAACCAAGTGTGAAGATGTCATACACTGAATAGAAATAAAAATATTTTTAATTGGGAGGACCAAACAGCTGCAGTAAGTGATCAGCCATTCAGGTAAAGAAGAGAATAACTGTGTTTTCTGTCTCTGTTTTCTTATTTATTTCAGGATGGATGTGTCAGTGAACAATGCAAATAAATAAAATTAAATATGATCAAGAACCCAAATTCATGGGTCACTTCTTCTCAAAGCATTAGCTAATTGTCATAGAATTTATATGATATTACGTGCTGATCTTTTTAATTTTCTTTCTCATTTCTTTGACTTATTTTTAAAGAGTAGTATTTTGCTCAGTAGATTTATTTTATTCCAAGTTCCTCTTTCCTTTGCATTGCTACATTGTTGGTCGTTTAGGTCCTTTTATATAATTATTTCATATGTTAATAAGATTTTAAAAATTTAAAAATATGTGTTCATAAGTTAAAGAGATATTTTTGGTAGTTGCCCTGCTGTGGGAAAGAAACAAAATTTGTATAGATAAAGTCAGTTCAGTACCCATAATGTGATGATATAAATGATTGTGATTTTATTTAGACAGAAGATCTCTGCTGAAGGTAGCTTTCAGATAATTATGTTGGTAAAAAAATAGGTAAAAAATCTGATGAAGTCATTAAATTTTCAAAAATTACAAATTATCCTGTAAAGCTTCAGTGACTGCAAATTAGCCTTTGTTATAGCCCTCTGCTAACAATCTATAGATCATTTTATTATTCATGAATTTTAGTAATTTCAGGACACTACAGGTCATCTTATGCTCATTTATTTGCTAAACACCTTGTGCTGGTATGCCTGTGCTGAAAAATTGCTACTATTTACTTCCCACAAGACACACAAGCAACAAAGTGGTGGATTTGGCCCCAGACATCCACTACACCAGGCAGCATATATATCTTGCTGTCAGGGAAATAAATGAGCCCTTAAATTGGCTGCAAAGCTTTAAGAACTGAAATTTATATGTCTAGTTATCAAACAGAAAGTTCAGAACACCTGCCAATATGAAACATAATTGTGACAAACTGTTACATTTTACCTTTAACTTTCTGGCATTAACACCACAGCTTCATTATACGAATCCCATCCTCCCCACCTTCCTTTCTCCCTTTGTCCCGATCAGTTCCCCTCCAGAAAAACACTCACTATATTTATCTCTTTGCAAATGCTGAATAGCCATTGATACATTTGCTCATCTCTCATCTGATGAAAAAAACCAAAAACAAACAAACAAAAAAACCAACCAAACAAAAAAAAAAATCCAAAAAACCCCAAAAAACAAAAAATCAAAAAACATAATCAAAATGTAAAAAAAAACCCCTGCCAAAACCACTAGAATTTCTAGTAAGAATAATGAAAAATAAAAGGATGGTGGTATTTAGATATTTCATCTTTATAACCTGATTGGAAGGTTTCCCATAGAATATCTACAAGCATGGAAAGCCACTAGATTCTTTGTTTTGCTTTACATTTAAAAATACAAAATATATCTGTTTTCTTTCACTGTCTGACTTCACAATCCTTCCCTCTCTGTCCAACTTCAATGAAACTTTTTTGTTGAAAAAAAACTGGTAATTGCTAAACCCTTTACTCTTTATCTAAATGTTCCATAAAGAATAAAAAAAACCAGTAAAAATTCCACTTGTCTCTGAAACACCTTGAAACTGTGTATTATGTGCACTGCAAGTAACTAAATACTTCCCTTTTGTGCACGTGTATGTCTGTTTCTCCAGCCACTAACAGTCACACGAAAAAAGCACCATATTTAAAGAGAACATTTTTTCCTTGTTGTCTATCAATGAAGAGAATACCTAGGCTAAATCTCAATTCTACATCAAACAAAAAATCAATATGGAGAGCTTAAAAATTCTTAAATGTCCTGATCAGCTGATCCTTTCTGTTCAATAGAGGGAATAAAAACAGCCTTAGAAGGATAATTAAATGTATGGCACTTTATGTTCTTTATTATTTTTGACCATTTAGCTTTTTCCAGCTCCTGTGCACTGTCTAGTTAGGAAGTTTAGTCGTAGTTATAGTAGTTCATTATGGTAATTTATCACATTAGCCAGGTTTTAAGTCAAAAATTGGTCAAAACACACCTGTTTCTCCGACCAGCATGACTATTTCAGTGATTTGGAATGACTTGACATCATGAATGTAGTGCACATTCTTCAAAGAGAGAGAGATGAGAAACAACTCAGTGAAAGGTAGACTTCATTTTCACCTTGTCCAGGACAATGCTGCACATTAAATCTCTAATCCCCACAGAGAAGTCCTTCACATTTATTCCCAGAATGATGCATTTAAAACATGAAATGGCCTTTTGTGCTGTTTCCCTTCTTTGGCAAAGGAATATTGCATGAAAGCATCACAAAGAAAAAGCTAAGGGGAATGTTAATTTTAGTTTCTTTCAGGTGCTATTTAGGCATATTAAGCTGATGGCAAAGGTTGAGTTGCTCAAATTAGCTCAACCACAGCTGTAGAGGTGCTTTTTAAAATGGGTATGCAATGAGTTGTCATTCTAGAAAAGTCTATTTAGTAGGCAAAATAATGGTGTGTATAGAAACAACTATCAATTTGATGTTTTTATCAATCAACTTAAGTAATTTTAAATTTAAAACTTCATCAACTTTTGGTTCATTTTATCATGAAATCTCATAAATGGTAGTTAACAAATTAGTAAGTGATGTTCTGTTTTCAAACATAGTTTGTATTGCAGAAGCAACACAGATTGACATTTATAGTAGACATTATCAGAGTCTGAAATATGTTGCATTCAAAGTGTGTTTTTATTCAACAGTTATTAAACTATTAATTTTGCAAAATAATACAGGACATTGTGAGTCTTGATGATAATGTCTAAATTGAGCATGCAAAGAAACAACAATAAGAACATGTCTACTTAAATTTTATTGAAAAAATCTGAATGATTATATTGCACCAAAAATCTCAAATAATTAGTCAGAAATGCCACCTGAAACTCACATGTGACAATCACATCATTGTCATATAATACATGTACTTGTTACCAACCCCAGAAGTATTTAAAAGGTGGAACAGATATAGTTTCTAGGGATTAGATTTAGTTGTGGACTTGGCAGTGCAAGGTTAATGCTTGGACTTGTTGATCTTAAAATATGTTTTCTAACCTGAAGTTTCCTATAACTCTATGATTAGATATATGTGTGCTGAGATTATGTAGTTAATTTTGTCAGAGGTGGTTTTAGACTCGCATCTGAAGAGATTCCACAGGATATGTAATTCATCTTGACCCACAATATCTGTAAAACTGGTCTGAAGAGATCTGATTAGTCTTGAAATAAAAATATTTTCAAAAATACTGTCTGAAACCAACAGAGAATCTCAGGCTTGTCTGATGAAAAACAAAGTAGAACCCTCTTCAACATTATACTGTAGAAAAGAAAACTAAGATCAAGTTTTTACAATTCCCAAGAAAAACCTCGTAGGCATAATAATTTTCCCTTTAAATTTATCAGACCAACAGATGACTCAAAATTTCTTAAACCAATGTGATAAAAGAAAATCAACATCACAAATTACAGCTTTTAATAGTATCACCATGTGAGATGATGGGTTTTATGGGAATATCTGGCACAGAAATGACTGCCTATCTCAATTATTTACTATGTGTATTGAAGTTTTCTGGTGGGGGTAGAAAGAAAAGGAAAATTTATGTCTATAATTTTGGGATTAATTGAGGGGTTTTTTTGAGCCAACAAATTACCATGATTGTAAGTATAAATTAATAAATACTTGTACAAATAAACACTTGATTATCTCTTGGATTGACTGCTACAAGGATAGTTGTATGTGTCTTCATATGATCAATGCAATTTATTATTTTCATTGTGTCTTTTTGTCTAACTAGCTAATTTCTCTGTAGCACAAAATTGTTGTACAATTACTTTAAAATATTCTTTTTTTTTTTTTTTTTTTTTTTTTTTTCCCTGGTTACATATTACTCAGGTAGATAAAAAGAAAGGAATGGTCCTTACAAAATATAGGGGTTTTTTTGTCCTAGTGAAAGTGATGTAAATGAAATCTGTGATATTTCAGCACATCTAGTAAATTAGTGATATGAATCATGGGGTTTTTTTTTTTGATTGTTTGTTTATTTCATGCTCTGTTAACATAAAGCAGAAACATCAGAAATGAACATTCCTGCTGCATCAGAGAAGCAAATTTGAACTGTGAATGCCTTAATCCCTCAAGAAATAGCAGGGCCTCAAACTTTAAGTGAAACAGGCATTATGCTGCTTAATATGATAAAAAAGCATTTAATTGTACTGGCTTTGGTGGATGCATGGTACTGATGATGATTAGGTCTGAAAAAAATCCAACCAAATTTAGCTAAATATTATAAACAAATGCTATCTGATATATAGATCTTGGTAACTTACAGATGAATAATAATTATGCATACGTTGGTTCACAATCTCATGAAAACTAAGGAAAGTACATGTTCCCACCATAATCAACTGTCAGTAAAATAAAACTGATGAATCTCATTAAGCTTTTTAGCAATAGAAAATTATTATCCATGGTTTTAATTATATCTGTATTATCCATTCCATTACATAAGTCCAGAATTAATGTGAAGATTTTGCATAAATTTATCGTACATAAATAGCTTTCATAATAAACTGAATTGCTTGCTATACACCCAGCCTAACATGGAGACCTAGCACGGGCCCAGGAGATGCTGTTCAATGACTCACAGTCTAATTGGAGTCTGGTAAATAGAGGCATACCCAAGGTGTCTGATCCTCTTTAACATGCCAGTGGTATCCTGGCCTGTATCAGCAATAGTGTGGCCAGCAGCACCAGGGCACTGATCATCCCTCTGTACTCAGACTGGTGAGGCTGCACCTCAAGCCCTGTGTTGTTTTGGGCCCCTTACAAAAAGCAAGACTTTGAGGTGCTGGAGCTTGTCCAGAGAGGGCAGTGAAGTTGGTGAAGGGTCTGCAGCACAAGTCTGATGAGGAGCTGGCTGAGGGAGCTGGAGGTTGTTTAGCTTGGAAAGAGGAAGCTCAGGGAGGATGTTCTTGGTCTTTACATCTGCCTGAAGGGAGGCTGTAGGGAGTAGGTTCTCCTTCATAACAAGGGATAGAACAAGAGGAAATTACTTCAGGTTGCACCTGCGAAGGTTGAAATAGGGTATTAGGAAAAATTGATTCACTGAAATGATGGTCAGACATTGGAACAGGCTGTCTGAGGAAGTGATGGAATCACCATCTCTGGCAGTATTCAAAAAACTTGTGGATGTGGCATTTGGGAGCACAGGGTAGTGGTGGGCTTGGCAGTGTTAGGATTATGGACTTCATTCCTTGATTGTAAGGCTTTTTTCCAAGCTTAATGATTCTATGATTTTATGATCTTCATTAATGGCCTGAATTGTGGGACAGAGTGCACCCCCAGCAAATTTTCTGATGCCCAGAAACTGGGACACGAAAGGCTAATATGCAGGGAGTTGTTCTATCACTCAGAATGTTCTCCACAGGCTGAAAAAATAGGCTGGCAGGAATCTCATGCAATTCAACAAGGAAAAGATAAAGTCCTGCATGTGCAGAGGAATAACCCCAGGTACTGGTATGAACCTGGACCACCCAGCAGGAAAGCAGCTTGGCAGAAAAGGACCTGGGGACCACGCTGGACAAAGACTTGAACAAGAGTCAGCAATGTGCTGACTCTTGTTGCTGCAAATAAAGTCAATGGCACAGCTTTAAGAGTATTCCTGCCAGCAGAGCATGTGAGATGATCCTTCTCCTTCCCTCAGCACCGTTGAGCCTGCATTTGTGTGTTATGTCCAGTTCTGGGTTCCTCAGTGCAAGAGAGACAGGGACACCAACAAAGACGACTAAGGGACTAAAACATTCTCTGTGGGGAAAGGTTAAAGGTCAGGCACTGTGCAGCCCAGAGAACAGAAGGGTCAGGGGAGATGTTCTCAGTGAACATAAATACCTGAGGGGAAGTTGCAATGAAGACAGAACCATTCTCTTCCCACTGGTACCCAGCAATAGAACTGACCACTCTCACACGTGCTCTGAAAATCTCTGTAAATTTTGTATCTCCTTTCCTGCAGCCTAGTGAGATCTTTCAGTTGGACATATGGAGAATCATACCAGATGTAAATGTACGTAATGGATCTAAAGTGTGGTCATATTTCATAGTTACAAATTATTTGACTTAAAGTACTTGAAATGAAGATTTTTAAGGTAAAATCTATTTTTAAAAAAAGTATTCTTATATCACGTAAGGTGCTGATTCATAGCACACAACAAAATTAATTGAGGCAATTTTAAGAGAATTTCCATTGTACAACTGCAAGTACTGGATGGAACACTCTAAAATTATTGCATATTTATGACAGTATTGCATGAGAAAATTTAGCTCAGGCAGTTTCCATCATTTAACTGAAAACTCAAACATATAAATTTTACTAAAATCTCCCAGGTAAATAACTGCCTGTGGGGGAATAAAGGTTAATGCCCAATTTAATTACAGGAAATTAACACCTACAGTTTTATCCATCAAGGAGAAAAGAAGATCCCTAAAAATACTTGCATGCCTTCTTTTAGTGCTTTCAGTCTCTTCTCTGTCTTTGACCTAGTTAAAATTCCTCTTTAAAGAATCAATAGCACATTCACTTTTTCCATTTTCAATTTGTTCTGATGCTTGAGGAATAATCAGGAAGACTTTTTATCTTTCTGATGTGCAAGTCACAAATCATACAACAGAAAAAGAATGTCAAAATGAACCCAGTCCAACTAGTAGCTCATCTTGTTCATCTTTATCTTACATATTTTGCTAATGCTTTGCAAGTCAGTGGTATAGGAATCTATGCATTGATTTCAAGCTGCTGTCATAACATAAGGGACTGGCTGGTCCCAAAGGATAGAGACTTCTCCTCTGTAGAAGCAGACAGCACGTGGCACTTTCGGCTGTATTGTTTTTTCCTAAGATTCAAAAAGTGTCAAGTTCACAGGACTGAAAAGCTCCCCATATGGCCTGCTACAAAACTTCCTGTGAGCTATCCATTTGTCACTGGGAGAAAGGTCCCTCCCTCCCTCCTTCCCTCTGAAATTCCATATTTGGGTTTTTTTTCTGTTTGATTTGTTACATCCTGGTTTAATTTAAACAACACTTCTTTAAGAGAGTGTTAAAGAAGGTTTAAGCTCTGTGGGAGAGCACTTCTGGTTTTAAGCTGCAGCAGTTGTAGCACAAGTTTAGTACCTAAGCTGTATAGTAATGACAATGTCACTGTGGGGCAAAAATGTAAAAGTGGTGTAGGTAGTGCAGATCAAATGTATAACTTAAACAGATCTGGAGAGCTGCATTTCTCAATGTTGAAAAGGTGTTCATGACATCAATTTTGTTTTCAGACTGAGTGTATTTCTAAAATCTCCTCAGCTAAAAGACAATATTACTACTACTACTACTACTACTACTACTACTACTACTACTACTACTACTACTACTACTACTACTACTACTAAATAATAATAATAATATTTTTTACAAGACTCCTGTTGGGTAAAGAGAATGCAGGCAAACTTTTTATCAGAAGAGGATAAAATCTTTAAAGAAAAAGTAAAATAAATTGTCCTGTGAGTAGAGAAACTGCTAACACTGAATTTCTAATGAATATCTTTCCTTTAAATCCCAAATCCTAAATAATTATGCTAAGGCAGTGTGGCATCTGACAGCCTTTGGATTGCATGTAGGTGAATAATAGAAAGGATTCTGTGAAGAGAAATAGAAGTTTTTTGGTTGAGTTTTCCCCCCCCTTTTTATTATGTTCATTTCATTTTAGTGCAATCTTCACATCTACCACTACCCAAATTTTTGTTTCATCCAGGTATCTTAGATCCCTATTAGACTTGATAGATGTTCAGGAGATTCAAAATAGCAGAATAAATATTGGGATGATATAAGGGAGTATAAACTGTAAACCATTCCTAAACACTCTGAGAATGAGATTTAAACACAGGGATCATATTTCTCATAAAGAAAATCTAAATGTACCTTTCTTATATTCTCAAGCAGTGATGAATTTTTGATCTGTGGTGTCTTTGCCTCTATATTGGTGTGTACTTACAACTAAGGTTGAAATACAGTTGTGCTCAAAATTTGTTGATAAGAAAAGAGGAAGCATACTTTATAAAGCCAGGAATATCAACAGTATAAATGGAACCTTAACCAAGATATAAACTCAGTCTAAATGACCAACTAGAAGGTAAGCAAAACAGATTTCACCTGGATCAGGGTAATCTTTGCATTATATTTTTCTCCCTCTATCCACAACAAATTGAGGTATAACCTGAATCAACAGTTCTTAGCAGAGCTGGGGTTAGACACATGTAGCACCAAAAGGAGCATGCAGTAGAAAAATGGGTGAATATTCACATAAGCCACATAAGAAAAGGCAAAATTACCCAGTGGTTTTGCTGCAATTCATGCATCTTTAAAAGACTGAAATTAATAACCCCATCTCGTTTTTGTACTTACGTCATGATTAACAAGTCTATAATTAAAAATATTTTAATTAAGAAAGTTTTATTATATAAGTACTTAGAAAGATTCAACTACAAATTTTTGTTAAAGTTTAAATTAGATTTTATTGCTATTTCTGAAGAACTAACTGTAACTAATGAACTCTGCTTCAGAGAAACTATTTGACTTTATACTTAATCCACTTATCCTTCTCTGTGTTTAGTGGCATTAAAAAAATATAAAAACAAGATGCAGAAAAATAATAAGCTTTTTTATTTTATTGCAAAACTTTATTTGTGGAGGAAAAAAAATGCTTTGTTATTTTCCTCAGAATAAATAGTATTCCAAAATAAACTAATAGATAGTAGCATATTTTAAATAATATTTAGATTGTCATAGCTTTGAAGATGAAATGGCAGATGACCAAGGATTTTTCCTGTATAAAAAAAGAAAAAAAAACCACCAAGGAAAATATTAGCTGCTCTCTAGTATATATCAGCATATATCCTTGTCAATTTTGGCTCTTGCAGAACATATGCTTCTTGTCTTAGCACAAGGACATTAAAATCCCAATTTTGATACTTTAGGTAAGGAAAAATTTGTTTCCTTGACTTTATAGAGATGACTGAAAAGACTGTAGGTCAAAGAGGGTTATTTATCAACATTTTTCCCATTACTAGGACTGAGAATCCTGAAAAATAAGTACTTTGAAAGCTTTCCAATTTTTAGATAGATAAAATCATCACGAATATTTATACGGATATTTTAATCATAACATCTCTCAGAATTATGGTTGTTGAGACAATTTGATGCCAATCTGGCATTCTGGATTCTGGCTCAACATAGAACAGAGATTTTATGAGAAGTGCAAACATTACCTCTATCTCTTGAATATCTCCATCATGACGGGTGAAACTCTAAAATGTCTACTGAGATAGTCTGAATAATTACATCAGAATTCTGTCTTAATTATACAGGAGTTTTATTTTTTTCAAAAAGTGTGATGTTTTTGTGTTCTATATGCTTAATTCTGGAATAATTGTTTTGGATATTTGTTATTTTCTTAATTTTCTATGATTAAAAGGAGCCAATTCTTTCTCATAGTGCCTAATTATCCAAGTTGCAATTGTTCCCAAGCATCATACAATATTAAAGTCCTGCTGAGATAGATATTGGCCCATATATGCTTCTTTATTTCCCTTTCTATTATATGCTGTGACAACTCTTGTTATTTCCTGCATTTTTTTTATTTCATATGTTCCTTAAAGTTTTTTCTAGTATTCAGAAAATATGGGAAAAATTCTGTAATGCATTCAACAATGTATAAATCCCAATTGGCCTTAAATAATCTTTGTACTGCACCTTGTGGTAAACAGGATTGCCTCTTTATTTCTAGCAGTGTCTATGCTGTACAGAAATTTAGTTTAGCTTCATGAAATACTCCCAGAGAGTTTGTTTCTCACAGACCATTAGGTTATATATTAGGTAAATAAATAATAATAATACAAGGCAGGGGAAAATCCCTGACTCCTACTGTTGATTGTAACTGATATAATACATTTTACTGCAGGATTAGAGGCATTTCTACCTAGATGAGAAGTGCCATCAATCCATTATCAGGCGCTATCAGAGATGCACAAATGGCAGAAAGAAGAATTAGGTGCCTGTGGCATGCATTAGTAATCTACAGTGTGTGGTCTTTTGAATTTTTTTTCCCTCAAGAATCCCTAAACCTATAAAAATTACTTTCTCAGCAAAACATGAAAGTGCCAGTGTTTTCTTTCTGTTGAATATATGTTAGTTTCTCTTTAAATCTGGGAATTAAAAGGTCAGATTGGCAACATGGCTCTTGGTCAAAAAGATAACTGCTAGAATAAGTAGTACTCTTTATTGTGAATGTGGTGGCAAAAATTGCCTGGGGACACTGTGGGTGGTCCAACCATGGCAGTGCTCAAGACCAGGTTGGATGGAGTTCTGAGTAATCTGGTCTAGAGAGAGGTGTCCTTGCCCACTGCAGGGGGGTTGGAACCAGGTGATTCCAACCCAAGATATTATATGAGTCCATGGTCTTATGCAAAAGTCACACATAAAAATTTCAGCATTTAATAGTAGCATGCATCATATTAACTCCATCTTTCCCATCTGTTTAATAGAAAAAACTCAGCAAACAATTCAGAAAAATAAACCTTTGAGTCTCTATTTTAATGAAAACCCTTTAAAAACATTCTTCCTTTAATCTGTGAGAATAATGTGTGCTGACTAAGAAATACATGAAGTGTAGGAAGACATACATGATGACAAGCATCCTTTGCACACTTATTTGCTGCATTCTCATCGTCTCTAGTTAAATACATGCACAAGATAAAGCCAGCTAGTTGAGAGATTTGTGAAAGGCTTTTAGTTCTGTAAATCGGCAATAACAATATATGTGTATGTTATTAAGAAGAAGAAATTTATCTGTAATTGCTCTTTATTGAGCATTGAGTAATTACAGCAGAAACAATCTCAGTGGCCTGCCCTGGCTCACACAGTCGCCTTTCTGTAATTATTGCTAAAGGTTCATATTTATGAATTCTAAAAAAGTACTGATAATTTGATTTTTTATTTTTTTAAGGGACAGATTACTTTAAAAAAATATTTCTAAAGAGAAGTACTCAGTGTGTGTTCAGGCAATTGTTGCAAAGTTCAGCAGCAAAAATAATCACATGCTTATAGTCTTTTGTATTTGAGAATGTCCAGCTAGATAGTATTTTTGCTGAAAGTGAAGTGTGTCCACCTGTCACTGAAATACTGTCTGCTCCTCTACCCTGGACAGATAATTCCCACTCTGTTTTCTGCTTACAGAGGCTTCAAAAAATTATGCAGTCAGACTAAAAATGTTTCAATAACTGTATCTTTTATATGGTCAAAATTTCTTTACACCTGAATTGCACTGTGGTCAAAAACCTTAAAAGAAAGAAAGATCATTTTGATAATTACTTTTAGATGTGCCCTCCATAAAGTTTGTGTCCTGTCTCCAGCCCTGCAGTATGATAACATTTTTTGTTTGCTTTGCAGAAAAATGCTCCCCCATGACAGATGTGAGCAATTTTATAAAAAAAAAAAAAAAAAAAAAAAAAAAAAAAAAATTAGAAAAAATACCCCAAGAAACAGACAAACAAACAAACAAACTAAAACCCCCCAAAACCCCAAAAATAAAAAAAAAACCCAAAATCTTTCACATGGGCTAAGCCTTATAACTGGGTATCCTCAGGTGATTACTTAGTAGTACACTTTATGCAATACTGCAAAGTAGTAAACAAGAATGGAGTTAGAGATATGAAACTTTAGAAAATTTCAAATTAAGATTTTTTTTTTATTTGTAAATCTCATTCCACTGCAGTCTTTCCAAATTCCTGTAATTTTATTTTTCTCTTGTTTATCATAACAGTGAATATAAAAAGTAGCCGTGGTTGAGATTGTTCGCATCAGGAAGAAAAAGCACAAAGCACTGAAAACAGAACAAAGCAATTCAGCATCAAAGTTCAGTGTTACTGGCTGCATCATTAGAGCTGCAAAGTAATTTTGTACAACCTGCTGAGCATGCCCTATTTTGTGAGGCATCAAATATTACTTTGGATATAAAGTCTAACCCCTCCGGCAACTTCTGACTGTTTCCATTGTTAATTGTTATAGTTAGCTGTACAGAGCTGCCATGGCATTCAACAAAACCTATTTGTTTGTCCTCTGCAATGGGTGTCTACAGTGACCCTCACCTGGGACCCCCATCTGCAGACCCAGGACTGACATTCAAGCTCCTCAGACTCATGCTCCTAAACCTCATATTGTAGGTGAACCTTCATCCAGCGCTGTTGGGCAGATAAAGCATTTTCTGAAGTTGGCCTGTGTATGTGTGTGTGAGTATATGTGCATGGATAACTAATTAGGAAGTGAACATTGCCTCTTTTCAGCAATGTGTGCATTATGCAGATTGCTTTTATTTTAAGATACTTTCCTAACAAAAAATAGCCAAGCAAACGTAAAATGTATGCAAATGTTCTTCAAGTTATTGCTTGTTGACTTTGCATTCATTAATATTTTTGTTGCACTGTAGATTTAATTCCTCTTCCAACAAATAAATAAGTAGATCTCTTAATAAAATCGAAAGTCAGTCTGAGGTTGTTTTAGTAAAATACTGTAGACTAAAGTTCTTTTCCTTTGTCAGAAGATAATCTTGGTATTGAATTCATCTCTCTTCGTGTCTGAAAAACATAACTAAAGACTAGAGTAGAACCAATTTGATAGCTTCCATAGGATTTAAAACCAGGAAGAAGCCAAGAAATAAGAGAGTTAAAAGATAAATAAATTTGGCTTTGTTCTAGGCTAATACATGAAAGATTTCACAGATTTGTGACATGAAACTTTGAGAAAGCATACCATCAGCAATTAGGGGATTAATGATTTGTATGTGAGAACAAACTGCATGAACATCCCTTATTGCCAATAGGTTCCATTTACTATGAATAGTAAGCAGACACAGATACATAGTTGTTTGTACCATTTTGAATATTAAATGTGGGGTCTTGGTTTGTTTGTTTGTAAGCGGAGTTTTTTATTCAACTACAACAACTTTTCCCAGCTTCCTAGAAGATCATAGAATACTTTGATTAGAAACAGAGCTCCCAAAACATCTACTTCAGCCCTCCTACTGTGGGCAGAGACATCTTGTATTAGCTATGGTTTCTCAAAGCACACTTCAACCTGTCTTTCAGCACTTCCTCATGAGATCCCCACAGATTCTCTGGGCAATCTGTTCCACTCTCCCACCAACCTGACTACAAAGAATTATTTCTTTATGTCAGATCTATCCCAGCTGAAACCAGAACACACCCTCTTTTGGTTCAAAACTGTTTCCCTTGTTTATGGAGGCATTCCTGGTTAAAAGTCTCTCCCCGTTGTTTTTACAAGCCCACTTTAATCATTAGAAGCCTGCAATAAGATAGAGACCTCTTCTCCAGGCTGAAGAACCCAAACTTTCTTAGCCTTTTTCTAGGTGTTTAATTGCTCTATCTGTCATTGCAGTTCTCCCTTGCTCCAACATGTCCATGTCTTTCTGCGGGGACACCAGTATTTAAGGAGGGGTGTCATGGGAACAGAGAGGGAGAATCACTTCCTTTGACCTTTTGGCCATGCAGTTCAGGATAAAATTGGTTTTCTTAGCTGCAAGCTCATTGACAGCTCATATTCAGTTTTCATTCCCCAGCACTTTCAAGTTCTTGTCAGCAAGGCTGTTTTCAATCCATACATGCTCTAGTCTGTACTGATATTTGGGAATTTCAATGATCAAGGTGCAAGATCTTGCACTTGGCCTTGTTGAGCATCATGAGGTTCACAAGGGTGCTCTCCTGAGGCCTTGAAGATCCCTCTGGATTGTGTCTCACCCCTTAAGCATATGAATCACAGCAGTCAGCTTCATGTCATCTGTTTGGGACAAGCCACATTAAGATATATAACAGAAATTATAGTGATAATTTCTTGTGAACATATTTAACTAAACTTTATTTAAAACTGCCTGCCTTGAAATAACTTTTTATTCTTTCCAAATACTACAAATACTTCCTAAAAATGATCAATAATTCCCACCTACATTTTAGGTGCTAGAACTGTAGAAGTTTTCTGCCTCGTCTTTCAAATAAATAATGAGGAAAAGTGAAGAGCACTTTCTAGATATAAATGCAGGAGGAACTTTCCAAGCTAATACACTTGTTTCTCACCAATTAATACAATAGTGATCTAAATTAGCTAAAAACATGAGAAAAGGAGGTTGGAGACTGTTTGCACCCATCCTCATAATAATCATATCATAGTAACTATGATAAAACCAAAGCAATTACTTTCCAAATACATTATTACAGAAAAGAAAAAATATATAGACTTCACAACAAAAATCTATGAGTTATGTCTGTAATTTCTATTTCTTTTTTTTTTTTTTTTTGCTTACTCAATGTAACACACTCTTGAGAATAGCTACAGTTTCATAGTTGTTCCTTATAGCCACTGATGTACTAAATTTTTGTGAGGAAGACACAGTGCAGTATCTAACCTAAGTAGAAATAAGAAAGATAGCTTCAATTAATAGGAAGAAAAACTCTTAGTCACAGAAATTTGGGCACAGAGTGTGAAACTTAAAGAACAGTAAATTATCTGAGAATGGTCAGCTGATGCTACTAAACTGGAATTGGATCTAGTGTTGATATAATTAAAATGACACGTAGGTAGAAATAAATCTCATTCAATTTTTTTAAAATTTTACATCTCTTACACTTTAATATCATCTTTGATGGGATATGAAAAAAAAAAATTTTGTTTTGCATACTTGCCAGACATTCTCTGTTTTTCTTATTTCAATGGAATTAGGAATGAAATTGGATCTCCTCTGTATTCATGGAGTTTTGTTCTTAAATCATTGTCAAAAATATTTTTTTCCCTTTCGTATGCAAGATACTGTTATTTTTCACATGCTTACTAAAATTGCAAGAGCCAAATGTAATCATCCACCTCATCACCAATTATTCCATTGAATCTAATGGATACAGTGTGTCCAGTGAATAACATGGTAACATTGTTTTGTGTACATGCAAGTGGGTGACTACTAACATCTTTTATTAGGACCTTTTCACTGTGGATATTTTAAGGATAGGAAGAATATAAAATGCTTATTCTAAACTGTATCACAGAAATTAAGGCATTTAATTCCGACTTGCATTAATTTGCTCAGCATATAACATCACATAGAATTTATTATATCACAGAATTTTTTCTTTATATACTTAAGAGCAGGATTTTACAGAATCAAGTTACTATAGAAAACAGATCACAGAAACTCCCCTCTGTTTCCTCATTATTCTCCTAAAACCTTAATTGCAAGCATATTTCAATCTTCAAATAAAATCAATCAAAAATCTTCATAGATGAGTATGGCAAGCTTAAAAACAACCAACCAAAACAAAACAAAAAACCCCATCCCCTCCCAAACAAATAAAAACCCACACAAAACCCTCCAAACAAGCTACAACCAAACAACCCTTCTCAAATAACCAAGAACACTGAAGTGAGACACATATTATAGATTGAAAATAGGACAAGTACAACCTGTATCTATTTTAATATAAGATTTAATTGGCTAAGTAATACATTTGTAATCTGATTACGTAATTGATTTCCTCAGAGAATCAATTTAGTCTTTATTTTCAATAATAAATAACAAATGCTTAAACCTTTTGGCTATACTGGACCATTCTCTTTAATTTGTATCTTAAAGGAAAACAGAAATTTATCCTAACAATCTTCACAGGATAAAGCCTAGACAGCCTCACAAAAAGAAAAAAAAAAAAAAAAGTAAAAGATTTGTTTGAATGGTAGTGTAGTGTTTCCTCATAAAGAAATTAGCCAGTAAATCAACTAGAATTCTTTTACTGATGAGGCCTGGGAATAGTTTTTCTGTTATTTTTATGGAAAAAAAATCTACAATTTCAGAAAATGGTACAAAGTTCTAATGGTTTGCCTAGGCACTTTAGTAATGCTCAGTGTGAGCATTAGTTAAGTTAATCAATGCCTGTGTGCAAATATATGCAAGTTAATTCTATAGCATACTGGAGTTCAGTGATAATCAAAGCAAGGAAAAATTTATTATGTGTTGATATGTTTTAGAAAACCAATCCTGAATTTAATTTTAGACATTGATTTGATTATTTTTCTTCACATTTATGCAAATTACATTAACAGGTTTTAGGGGGGATTTTAGTGTTTTGGTTTGGTTTATGGGGTTATAATTTTCTCAGTGATGTGATGTACTATGACATCAAGACAATGGCAAACACCCAGAACATAATGACTTGTAATTATAATTAAAATTAAAAGTTCAAAAGTAAAGAATAAATTTAGGATAAATTTTAATGGGTCCAAGTTTTATGCTCAGAGTTTTCTGTCATTATTTTTGTAGCTGGGTGTCCTTGAATTCATCATGGGAAACTAGCAATTCATAAGTGCATTGTGAACTCAGTTTCAAACAAACCCAAAACCTAACATAACCTTTTAGTGAATATTTGGAAAAAATCCCCAAGTAATATATTACAAAAATATGTGATGTCTGAAAGGTAAGCTAATTAATATAATTTTAAAATACTAAGCTTTATTAACCAAAGAAACCCAACCACCCCCATAAATGTGCAAAACATATGGTGGCAAAGTAAACTGAAACCTCTGCATGATACATTGCAAGGGATAAAATCAACTGTCTTCCAAAGGGATAGAAATTTAGAAAGCTACATTAGAAACTAACATAAATTAAGGATATTCTGATAAATCAAGCAGCAAGTGAAACAAAAGAAATTTAAGTACTGAAAAACAATCTTTTGAACTGACACTGAGATTTACCTAAAAGCATAAATCACAAAATAATACGACAACTTAAATGCAGTTTTAATATTTTAAAGAAATATAGAAGTAAAAAATTATATGGATGTAAATATTCATTGTATGTTATACAGATATTTGTAACTATTTCTTGGACACTGATAGGTTGTTCAGAACTCAGTTGCACAGCACAAGTACCAATGCTAAAAAATTTTTAATAGTTAAGGTGTGATTTCTCTCAGAAAAAGTAATCCAGAAAGTCAAGTCAGTGTTAAGAGTTACTGGAACTTGTGATACAGACTGCAGGAGACAGTCCATTTTTAATAACAACTTAAATTGCATTCTTTCATTAATTGGGATAATGTCAAACCTGAATCAATGGAAAGGAAGTTAATTCCTCCTGACTTTTGATAGAGCTTCCTGGAAGCTCTTTCAAGCCAGATTTCTGAAACCCCATACCAAGAACAGCAGACAACAGAACTTCACTTAGAGGCTCATTTAATGCTCTGTCTAGTCTAGAGAAACTAGACTCGTTCTGAGTTCAAGCATACTGTGTTGAGACCTAGCTAAGTACAAGCCCTCATCTCCTACTTCCCTTGTTTGTAAGAAAAAGTGAATCTAATAGTTGGTTTTTAAAGATTATGTGAATTCTGCAGAGCCAAACAATCTCAGCAGTGAGCCCTGCAGGATCCCAACTAAATAAGAAACATCCCAGAAGGTAATTGAAGAAGCAGCCTATAAAAAGACTGCAATAGTACAAGAAAGTCAACAAGGGAATATCTTAATTAATGTGTAATTTTCTGGTATAATTATTCAGTACGGAAAAAAATGGAATTTCAGAGTAGTATAAAAGAAGTTCCTTATTAGAAACAATGCAAAATACATCAAGTTTAGCTTTGTTCCTGTATGCAGAATAACCGATTAATATTTGTTCAATAAATTTCCATTTCTTTAGGTGACCTCATGAGAGAGAAGTCAATAGGTCTTCACAGAGGTTTAACAGTGTATCTGCCTAACAAATCTAACCAACTGACTTCCCTTCAAAAACATAAATAAAACTTCACCAAAGCCTTTCCACTGACCATCAAATAAATTTCAACTCTATGACAAAATTAGCTAAAAAAAGGAAAATGCTACAGTGTATCAATGAAAAAAAGTTCAAACTTTTTGGAGATGAATTTTATTGGTTTTATTTTATACTCAACACTTAGTAATAGGTAGATGTATTTATTTAAATAATTATATGTTACAGTTACAAATTTAATTAAGCAGCATTACTTGCACAACAGTTCATTTACATAATGTAATTTCTTTTATACCAGTCCAAATTCCCTTGGTATAAAGCGAACCAGAGAATTCTTATTTTTATTATGGTATTTTTGACTAGTTAGTCAAGGCAATGTTCTAGTTACAAGAAAGCAAGAAAACACCCATGAAAAACTAATTTTCTACTGTTTTTTGTTGTTGTTGTTTTATGGTTGGTTTTTTGGTGTTTTTTTGTTTGTTTGTTTGGGTTTTTTGGGTTTTTGTTTGGTTTTTGTTTTTTTGGGTTTTGTTTTGTTTGGTTTTTGTTTGGTTTATGGGATGTTAGTTCATGGGATTAGCATTTTCTGCAACAATTGCAGTAATAATTATATATCCTGGCATGTTCCTTTACAATATTAACCTTCATTCAAGGTGTTCTGTGGAATATATGCCTCTCATTAAAAGCAGCAGTGAATCCTTTCAAAATCACTCTTTTAGGAAAACATGTGAATTTGATGCTTATCTCCACAATATAAATGTAGCTGAATAATTCTGAGAATCAGAGAATTACAGAAGGGTTGAGGTTGGAAGGTGCCTCTAAAGGTTGTCTTGTTCAACACCCTGGGTCAAATGAGGTCCCCTAGAGCTGTTTTCCAAGGATCACTTGCAGACAACTTTTGAGTATCTCCAAGGATGAAAACTCCACAATAGTTGTGGCCAACATGCCTCACTTCTCAGTCATCTTCCCAGTAAAAAGTATTTCCTGCATTTCAGGGAGAGCCTCCTGTTTTTCAGTTTATACCTATTGCCTCTCATCCTGTCACTGGGCACCACTGAAGAGTCTGACTCTGTCCTCTTTATCCCCTCCCATCAGATATTTACATGCTTGTATACCATCCCTTTGGGGCTGCTCTTCTCCATGGTAAGCAAGCACACTTCTCTCAGCCTTTCCTCATATTTGAGATGCTCCACTTCCTTATTGATCTCAAAGGCCTATTGCTGGACCCTGTCCAGCAGACTCATATCTCTCTTGTTATTCAGAACTAGTAAAATATTTTGTAAAGGAAGTTATCATCTCATAGGCTTAAATAAAGTCTAAGTGAGATGACAGATAAGGGCTGAATTTCAGCATACTTCAGGAGAGAGATTAGATTACTCTCCCAAACATATAAACAATGGCTGGAGCTGTCTTGGAGAAGACATTAAAGAATCATTACTTCCTGTGAGGGCAAGAAGCACAAATATAGTGCAGGAATTCTATAGAAAAATTTCTTAATTTTCAACTAAGATTATTCAAGATTTTTGGAGGGACATTAAAATCGGAAGTGGAGTCTTTTTGCAGTTCTTCCCCTTGTTCTCATACTATTGTTTTTATCAAGGTTCTCAAGTCAAGCTAATATATGTTGTCACTTGAAAGGAATGATCTCCACCTCTTTATTTCTTCCTGACCTTTGGGATACACTTGTTCCCCTCCTTCCTTTTTGGTGGAACTGATATTTGGTTAATGATGTTGCAAGTTTGTTCAGCTCTAGACTGCGCTCTGACTGACTAGGCTGTCAGAAGACTTTTTTCTATTTCACTTGTTGGATTAACTCTCTGCCAAACTAGAGAATTGGAATGATGTAGTGTGTGGTCAGGCTAGGAGAAGGCAGAGGGGAAC
The DNA here is from genome assembly GCF_903797595.1 of Erithacus rubecula. NCBI lineage: Eukaryota > Metazoa > Chordata > Aves > Passeriformes > Muscicapidae > Erithacus > Erithacus rubecula. The sequence goes on from NC_136658.1 coordinate 61,992,950, forward strand.
TGAGTAGCAGCCTTCTGAAAGAGCAAGATATCCCATTCTGCAGAGCATTGAGTCACTCTGTTGGCTCATCCCATCTCCTTCAAGTTATTTTTGGGTCCCACTATCTGCTCTCCTCTTTACAGAAGGAGACCATCTTTAAAGTCTTTCCCATCAGTAGGGTCTGTGGACCCGCTTCCTTCCTTAACTTCTGTTTTACACAGGTAATTCATTGTTCTGGATCTCACTGTTTTCCAGATTAATATTTTCAATGGGCTCTCAATGTTCTGTCATTATTAGCACTTCTTTTAAATGCCATATATCCTGTTGACAGTGGACTACTGAGTTAGAATGTGAATACTTTATTCTGGATTATTTGTCAGTCTCCAGCCAACAGGGACATCATCACAAGAAGTGGAGAGTATCAAGACAGCTGAAATCAAAAGTATTCATGAAAAATGAAGAACTCAAGTTGGACTAAATTTCTGCCTAATATTACATAAATATTAAATCAGTTGCCCTTTATGACAAGGAATAGAGACATTTTCTTCTCTTGATACTGTTAGATCCCCTTTGGTGACCCTATGGTAATGTCATGCACATCCCATTTATGCCTGATGTTTACCTTTAAGCCAGTCTTTTGAGGTTTAGTGCTTTCAATTTTCTATCTATAGTAGATAAATACAATAAATAATCCCAAATATCTGTATTATTGTATAATATTACAGCCTTGCACTTATTGGATGTCCAGAAAGATGAGCATAAGGTAACGTTATTACATTAGGAGTTATCTTTCCGGAACAGATAAATATCCTGAAAATAACAAAAAGCTGTATTAAAATCATAGAGAACAGAATGAAAGCTATTTGTGAAGACTTTAAAAAGCAATTAAGATGAAGAAGTCATCACTGGCAGTCTCAAATATCAATATTGTGCTCCACTAAGCCACAGAATGTTTCCTTACCCTGTAAGGAAATGTAAGGAAATCACCAAGCGGAAGGAAGATCCTGTCATAACAGGTTACAATTTATTTTCTCTTATTTATTTTCTGTCTCAAAAGTTACCTAGTTGTTCCCTTCTCTCAACTTAATCTTCTTCTAATATGATATACAGACAAATATATTCACATTGGCGTGTGCATAATGAATCATTATAAAGAAGGTGGGAGATAAACTAACATTTCACTTGCTCAGGCTCCTGTGTTTTAACACAAAACAGTATATTGCTCTTTATTATTTACCCACCTTACGTTTTCCTGTGATATTAATTTCTCTTTTAACTTTTTTTTTCTCTCCAGAATAATTTGTTTTCCAAAGTACCATGTATTAAGAGCGCTCACTAGAATCAGTTCCTGAGTCTTAAAGTTTTTCTATTCTTTTTCTGTAACTGAATACAAAAAAATATTGTATTAGTACAGAAAACATTGAAAGGAACAAGGCAGAAAGACTTCATTAGTGTTGGATCAAAATTTGGTTTCAAATTAAAGTCACTGATCCCCTCTTTCACAGCAAATATAAACTTATGGAAGAAGAGTTTGAATAATTAAGTCTGTGAATCTCTTTCTAATAATTATATCAGCACAGTTTTGGATCTGAATATATATTAATTTGTGATTTGCATCTGATATTTTGCATCAAGTGATATCCAAATCATCAAATCTGGATGTGATTTTTAGATGTATAGCAAAAAATCTCAGAGTAATGGGATATTTCATATGTACATTAGTTCCTATAATGAGGAAAGCAAAGAAATTGGTCAAACAATTATCTTTATTCTTGTTTCCATTCTTTTAACAAGAAATAAAACACATTGTTTCATATGATGCATTACTGTAATTCAAAAAATATCATTTAGTACTTGTGCTGCAGGAGTGTAACATTTATATAAATTGTGATGTATCAAGTAAGCCTCTAACAGAGCAAGGAAGAATTATATACCAGGGATTCAAGTCAAATAATCATTTCACAGCAACAAAAACACCAACAAGAAAACTCCTTTTTAAAAAATAAAACAAATATTTTCTACTGAATGTGCTTGTCTGAACACATCACTAGATATTACAACTTTAATTCTCTCAATTGCAGATTTAAATAGTAAAGAATTTCTCCCAAGCTGAATGACATGTATACTCTCAATTATATCAACTGGAGTGATACCAGATTATTTAAGTCAGGAATTTGCTCTACACTGTAGAATTTACCTGACCTGGTTATGCACATGAGGAAAAAGTACTTGTATAAGAGAAAATCACTTTTGTGGATACAGGACCGAGCATGACTCATTTAACTATTTAAAAATGGAGCACTATATCCTTCAAGACAAGAACTGTGGAATTGTTACCAGAAAAAAAAAAAAAAAAAAAAAAAAAAAAAAAACAAATAATTAATGTTTCTGGCATTGCTGAGATGTAGCAGGTAAGACAATGGGGACTCCACTGAAAAATGAATGGCCTCATTCTCCAGAAAACAATAACTCTGACTCATGGATAGCAAATATTTCATAATAATTTAACAAATGTCTGGGGAGGATCAGGCAAAGCACCCCTTCAGATTTTTACTTTTTTTAAAAAAATCCAGTCCCTAGAATGAACCAGATTATTTGTATATAGACAGGAATAGTCAACTGGAGATAGTGCATTTGCTATTTAAAAGTAACTTTTATCCTTTATGCAATTTGCTAAGACCTCATGAACCTATGTCACTGTCAGATGTCTTTAATTCGTCTGGAAATTTTTCCTAAGATAATGTTCATTTATTCTCCACCACATTTTTTGTCAACAAGGTATCATGAGGGGATGCACCCTCTGAGTTAAGTAATTTCAAGAAGAGCAGCAAGAATCTTTAGCAAAATTTGTGAAGCTTATCAGATAATACTTCAGACAACTTAGACAGAAAACCTTATTTTAAAAAGAAAAACAAAAATTACTGCATCTCTGGCTCTTAAAATAACTAAATCTTTTCTTTCCACAGAATACCATGTAAACTTGGATAAAATCCAGAGTATCAGGAAGCCTGGGGTTTTGTGCTTCAAGATGCCAAATGATGTTGGGTCTTCCAGAACAAGGTCTTTATCTGGAAGTGGTTTACTTTCAGAGGCAGATTATCTCTTGTATAGATGGTGATTTAAATTGTAGTCAAACAAAAATATATGTATATTTCAACATATACCTGAGAAATTCTGTTGGAGTTGATACCTGTGGTGTAATATTAGTTGACTTATCAAAAATAGACTACCCAGGGAAAAAAAAAAATTATCTAAATTGTCACCCAGGATAAAATGCAATGATAATTTTTGAAAAATTTGAGCATAATTGATTCCTTTCTAGTTTCTAATTTGTTTTTGTTGTTGTTGTTGTGCTAGGTGAGATTTATGCTATGATTTTAAATAAAAATTAATCTATTCAATATTATTTGAATTTCCAGATTATTGCAGAAGTGCTTGATGCAGTGAATATCAATATTTTAAAAATACTCAGTCTTATTTTTTCTCCAGGCATAATGGATTAATACTGAAAATTATACTGTGTACAAATATAGTTCTGTATTAAGTTAAGGGAATTATTTCTCAATGAAATCTTTTTATTAGCTTGCTATCAGAATAATTTTTAGGATTTAATTTTTAAATGTTATCATTCTGGACCATAAAATATAAATATTAGTTAGGTCAAGTTGTCACAGCCCTTGGTAGATGTGAATGTGGGGAGTCAAAAACCCTCATTAAAAACAATATTCAATATAAGAAGACAATTTAAGCCTCCTAAGAATTTCTGATTGAAATATGGTCTGACAAGGATCTATTGTTCTGACCAAAGTTTTTGGTAACTGAAAAGTCATGGAAAAAACTTTGAACATAAGGCTGATATATATATATCTGACTAAATATAGGTAGGTACACCAAAGCTAGTTTCCTTGATTCCTTCTATAGGTTTTTTTAGAAAGTAAGTACATTTAAAAATATATTTAGTATATTTTGTAGTGACATTTATATCCCAAAAATAGTAATTATATCCCAAAAAAGTTAAAGTATCTCTAAAACGAGAAAAAGGATGATTAGTTCTTGTGTGACTAAAGAATATACATCTTCAATTGGCCAGATAAATCCCATCCAAAGACATACCCTTTATGTTTTGAACGGGCTTAAGCAAGTGAGTTTCAAACAAATTCTTCCGAAATCCACTCTAAGTTTTTATATCACTTGAATTCATGCTATTTTTATATAACATGCTATTTCATGCTATTGAATTCATAGTAGATTGTAGATACTGGAAGAAGTAACTAACCTAGGAAGATTGTTACTCTTAGGTGTCTTCTATTTTCAGTGATTTCAAGACGTTTCTATAGTTTTTTATTTTGCACTCTAGAAAGGACACACAATGAAAATTGGCAAATTTTTTACATCTCATTTAAATGTCTACACTCATTTGCATTGAATATAGTTACATATTTATTTAGAATTAGATCAAGAGGCAGGAATAAGACTGATTTCACCTAGGAAATAGATTATATGTACATGGACATCTGTCCCTAGAGCTGAGTTAAATGTGTCTATTCTTTTTGTAACTAGACAGAAAAAGTTCTCAGCAGAGTACAATTCTCTCTGCTTTAGGTAGATATGAATGACATGCAAAATCCATCTATTTTTGTCCATGGTCACTATCTTAAGACATGAACACCCTGAACTATGAATAACAAGTATAATCTCATCTGTCTTGGGCAATAGTAACAAAACACTTATCAACCAACCCCAAATTAGTAAAATCTTCCTGTATATGGAATTGAGAAAACTTTCAAGGTGGCTATTGGAAAGATACCATATGTGTCTACTTGCTTTGGAAAGGTTTGGTTGGTTCCAAACCCATTAGAGGACTTTCCACTGAGCAGCCTGCTGGTTTGGAGTGCGGTCCAACTGACTTGCTTGGGGTTACAAGCCAACAACCCAAGACAGAACTACTTCCCAGGTCTCCACACTTTTGTGTTACCTGCTGCTGGTGATTGTCACTGTCCTTCAAGGACTAACACCAGCAATCTACAGAATAACACTCCTTATTATACACAATGAAAACAGAAAATCATTACATTTAGGGTTCAAGGATTGCTGGTGATAGTACAGGACTGCAAAAAATTTATCCAAAGCAATACACAGACAAGTTTCAAATTTTTAGTCACCAATCAAAGCTAACTTGATGTGATCAATCAGTGCATGTATAGTATGGATCTTACTCAATAGAATTGTTTATGAAATGGACAGCTTCATCTTGTGGACTGGTCCCAGAAGTTACGATGGAGTCTTTCCTAACTTTTCCTCATTTCTAACTTTATTTTATACTATTTCAGTATGTTTAGATGGAACTTGAGTGGCTCTGTTCATAGCTACCATTGTTATTGAATGGTGCAAATTTCTCTTTTCACTGCTGAATGTACAGTCAATAAAATGCAGACACTTCCTCAGTGAAGGGTGGTCATACCTTGGGGGTGCATGACTTGGGGATAGAGGAGTACATTGGTTACAATTAGGTTATAATGAGTTTATATGAGGTGAGTGTTTTCACCACAGTTCCTGGTTCAGCAGCAAGACATCTCTCTCGCTCAGTTAAATTTTAGTTGCCACTAGTTTTATCAGCTGAAAAGTACCATCAAGTTCCTCTTCCTTCAAGGATTCCACCAGAGCTTGGACTCCACTCCACACTGCATTTCTTCCCCCTAGCATTATGCTTACAGATGCAGATTGGGTGTGTGGGGAATCATTGTGGCATAAGTTTCAGGTATGCCAACCACGTTCTATCCAGGGAGTAGTAACTGCATTTCATCCTATGATTTCCCTGCTGTTCTAACTTCTGTTAAAATGAAAATATAACTTCCCAATTTCCTCTAATTTTACCCCCACCCATCTTTACACAAGCACTCATTAAGCAGCATGGGTAAAACTGCACATAATATGTCTCCTTCCAATTATTCAGGGCTCAAGCAGTGTTGAAACATTCTTGGTGTACTCAAATATCCTTTATGACACAATGTGTTTTCCTATTTTCCTGATAGCACCATGAAGCTTGAAATGACCATTCATCCCAGAAAAAGAAGGAATACTTTAATTTATACAGCAAATTAAACTATTTGCGGGGTATCTGAAGTGGTAAAAGAGTCTGTCTGATCTAGAGAAGTTGTGAGCAATGTGGACACATCTTCTGGATATAAAGCATACGGACCCTCAGAAATACAGCTGTAGATCCTTACTGTAGTTAAATAGTTAAAGAATTAATAATAGTTTTTATATTAGCAGAGTTTATAATCTAAATATGGTTCTTGAGGTATCTGTTTACAAAGATCCAGATCTTAAAATAAAACCTTTGCGAATGCAAAGGTTTTGAGTTGGAAACATAAAACATTATTTGTTTTGGTTTGTTTTCTAGTATTGAATATTGTACTACCCTTGGGATTTGTCTTTCATCTATAGAAAGATTTTATTACAATATTTAATAAAGCTCTATATTGTATCTTCTTTATTAAATTAATTCCTACAAGATAAATTTTGGTACCCTACATTTCTTCTTTAGTTTTTTCATCTGTGCCAGGTTGGTTTCAGTTGATCGAAAGATTGTAAATTGTTGACTCCTGAGCTGATTGGAATATAGCAGCACTATAAATTCTTGTGATAGATTTTCTTGAAAATTAAAATTACTTTATGGTGGTTTTTTGTTTGGTTCGGTTTTTTTTTTTTTTTTCTTTTTGTTTTGTCTTGTTTTTTTACTGAATGATATTGACATAAAAGTAAGTTAGTTTACACGGTCTAGTATAAAATCCTTATTTACTTCATCTAACCCTGGTAGGTTAGATGGTCATATGGTCATGATACTTTACAGTGTGTTAGATGTATGTGGCATCATATTTTTTCAAAAAATACCCCCTAGACAGAAGCATAAATTCTAATTTAAATCATAGTTTGAAGAGTTTACATGTGTAATATTAAACAGGGGTTTCATAAGAAAGACTGGACTAAAGTTTCTAAGAAGACTTTTTTTCTGACAAATAAAAATAAAACAAACTAGAAAAAATAGTGATTATTTTTTTCTGTAGACAGAATTATAAGATTGAATTTATAAGAGTTTCCATATACTTTTTTTTTTTTTTTAAATAGGTCAATGTTTTCTTTCATTTCAATATTTATGAACCAGTCTATCTCACAACAGAAAATTTGGTGTAACTAGTTTCTATCCTTTTTTTCATTCCAGCTGACAACTTGCCCATCGCACTAGACTTCTACAAATGTATGTGTACATGTCTAGAAATAATGAGGAAAATATTTCCCATTATGCATAATCTGAAAATCCACAATTGCCTTTATATCACAGGTTAGGGATACAGCAGATGGAAAACAGATGAGTATCATGTAGAATCTGAAACTGTTCAAACCTGTTTTATCACTAGCAAAGATACCTGCTGAATGATGGCAAGTGCACCATACCTAATATGCAAGTGAAAAAGCAAGCTAGTAAGGGGGTTTGACCATTTTAAATAATTTTTATTGCTTCTATTTCTTCTTTGCTCTCAATTCCCTTCTCTTCACACCTTGCCCTATCCTATTTCACCCTGCCCCACCTTGTCCCATCCCATCGTTCTCTCTATCCAAGTTAACACTACAGCAATGTGGAAACTTCTGGTTTTCCCTCTTGGTCCTGTCATGGGGCACCACTGAAAAGGGCCTGGCTCCATCCTCTTTGCACCCTCCCCTCAGGTGTTTACAGATATTATTTATTATAGAATCATAAAATCACTTAGATTGGAAAAGACTTTAAAGATCATTGAATCTGACCATAAACTTAATATGGTCAAGTCCAGCACTAAATCATGTTCCTATGTACCACATCTTTAAAATAATTCCAGGAGTTGTGAGTGAACTATTTCTCTGGGCAGCCTATGCCAACACTTGACAACTCTTACAGCAAAGATATTTTGACTAATAGCCAATCCACCTTCCCTGGTGCAACTTGAGGCTATTTCTTCTTGTTCTATAGCTTTTTATTTGGTAGAGGAGATGAACCCATGCTTGGCTACAACCTCTCTTCAGGCAGTTGTAGAGAGCAGTAAGATTCCCCTTGAGCCTCCGTTTCTCCAGGTTGAACACTCCCTTAGCTGCTCCTCATAGGAGGACCAGGTGTATGCTTTAGGTCCTTCACCAGCTTCTTTGGATACCTTCCAGCACCTCTGTGTCTTTCTCGTGGTGAGATGTGTGAAGTGTGGCCTCACCACTGTCCAAGTATAAGTAAGATCACTGCCTGGTCCTGCTGGCCACACTATTTCTGATAGAAGTAAGGATGGTATTTGCCTTCTTGGCCACATTGAGATCCCCCCTGAACCTTTTATTTTCCAGTTAAAAAAGTTGTCTCAGCCTTTCCTCACTGGAGAGATAGTCCATCCCCTTCATCTTCTCTGCTGGCCTCTTACTGGAGTCCTTGCAGTATGTTCATGTCTCATTTGTACTGAAGAGCCAGAGCTGAGGATGAATGCAGTCACATAATCCCAATGAACTGCTGATTTATGGTAGTTCATCCCATGGCTCTGATCCAGAGAACTCTGTCTGGATGTCTCCAAAGCATTCCAACACAGATGGGACTGGCTGTCAGCATCCAGAGCCACTGGGAACTGAGGCCAGAAATTATTCCCTGCCTTTATCTGTTTAACAATGTATCCATAAAGACTAGTTCATGAAATCACAGTGCGTATAATTATCTTACAAATTATCCAAGTCTTTGGACTTGGCTCCAGATTCAAGTCTTTGATTAACCATGCTGCAGTATGTTACAACTTAGTTTAGCCATTCTATTTACAGATAATATGGAATCATAAATGCATAAAGAAAGTTTTACCACTTTAGAGACAAATGTAGTGATGTAGCTAAAAATGTGTTCAAGAAAGGATTTCCGCTGAGACATAGGACTTTGAACTGAAACATATGAAGTTTTAGCAGTCTTCTTCCTTCTTTTTGAACCTGATTGTCTGAATACAAGGACTTGAAAAGTATGGCAACCGAACTTAGAGAACTTTTGGCTTGTACAACCTTTCCTAAAGTATTCTTCCTAAATTACTTTCTTAAACTACTTATGTGCCATAGGAGCAGATATGTAAGGATAAATAATTGAATTTGATGATCTAATGTCCACATTAAATATGCTTTTTGTAATAGGGTAACTCTAGGTGAATACCACAGAAAAACTGGCTATTAACATTACAGCATATTAAGAGTTCTCCAAGAGAGATTCCTTTGCTTGTGTTTCATCCAAAAGTTATCATCCTTATGCTCTCTAAGACTGATTTATAATGTTAACCAAATATAGGAAGTAGAAATAGTGTTAGATTTCCTTCAAAGGCAGCCTATTATCTGAACTAAAAAGCTAATAAATGCGTACTACAAAAGAATCAGAAAGACCTTTAACCTCCTAATACTAGGTTATATTTAAACACAAACTGTGGTAATGACGAAATTCATACCCAAATGATAAAACATTATGCAGATTAAGCAGTTTATTAACAACTTTTTGCTCTGCCTAATTTGTTCTTCCATATGGAATGTTTTCTTCCAGTTTTGATCTAAAACAACTTTTACTGGCTTTGTGATTTTCAATATACTTAGCACAGTACAATCAAATTTGTTTCAGGAGGGGATTTGTAGGTATTTCCTCTGATCTCTAGTAGTAGTAAAACTGCTATAAATTCCTAATGTGCCTCTCTGTGCCAACCTCAAAATAATTCATTTTCAGTGAAGGCATAACTGTATGCACTTCTACCTCACCTGAAAAGTAACAGGAGAAGACAAACAGGGAACTTTCCTCTCTTGTGTACATCCATACTCTTTAAAAAGTACAGACATATATTTATTTTGAAGAAACTATTAGAAAAAGTGAAATTCACTTTACTATTCAAAGCAAAAATAAATCACAAGCTCCCAGAAACAAATAAATCATGTGTTGATAGGCAACATTTTAAACTCATTTATCCAGAGATGTTCTTACATTTGCATTGAATCCTCTTGAAAAATAAAAATTAAGAGTAAAAAGTGTCTTTGTTTTGTTTGTTCTTTTTAACATCTAGATGCCATTGTTTTGGAGGATTTTTTTGGTTACTTGTTTTGGCAAGCCTTTTTGCAGTTGTTTTTTAATCCCCTTTTTTTCTCAGTGATGTTCTTGATGGGTTCTCTAAGCTACTGCTGATGTCAGGATGCCTGTCACATGCCATGGTGAGGATCAGGCTGTACACAGAAATGTATTTTCAGTGGATATAAGAAGAGGTTTCTTGGGAGTAATGGTAGAAGATATCTAAAATAAGAAGTGTCATCATGATATATAAAATGGGGTTCAAGTAAGGCAAAATTTCCAAGTGTGTTAGGCTTCAGCCTGAGAAAGTCAGACTTTTTTATTCATCTTTTCTCTCTCTCTCTTTCTTTCTCTTTTCCTCTCTTGCTCCTTTCTCCACTCATCTCTTCCTATATTCCTTCCTTCTCCTTCTCCTTCTCCTTCTCCTTCTCCTTCTCCTTCTCCTTCTCCTTCTCCTTCTCCTTCTCCTTCTCCTTCTCCTTCTCCTTCTCCTTCTCCTTCTCCTTCTCCTTCTCCTTCCTTTCTCTCACAGCCATCAGTTTCATCTCTATATAACATGTTTATTCTTTTCCATGTACTGCATAATTCTGGTAAAATTTTAGAAATGGGCTTTCCCAAGAACAAAAAGTAAATGATACCAAGAGCCACTGTTACCCCAGCAGGCTAGAAATTAACTCAAATGCATACAAATTGGTAGCACAACAATTCTTGAAATGTTCAGCTTTATCTGCTTTTTCCTGATATTCCCAAAACTCAAATTTTTGTTAACACAGGGTGAAAATCAGTGGTTAGTTTAAAGAAGATTCATAAATTGTGTCTGAAAACAACCTAAAATAACTCCGATACATATATATATTACAAAAGATCTATAGACTTCACAGCTCTTTGGAAAACAGTTTTGTAAATGATAAATACCTGTGTCTAGCCTCCATCACCTGGATATCCCATTTTTACCTTATGCCAGGAATCTAAGCTTCAAGCAGACATCCTAATGAGGGTGCATGCTGTGACAATCTGCTGGGTAAGCTACTATATGCAGAGCAATTTCATTATTTTTAATATATGTGGTCTGCCTATGAATACTTGATGTTTCATTTTACTCCTATCTCATCAAATTCTGGTAAAGATCCATGAAAAGACAACAATGAAAAAAACCACCTGAGTGATATAAATGCCTTCTTAGCTTTGCATTTATAAGCCATTTTTTGTTAGTGTAATTGAATTTGCTGATAAGCACCTGGGACATTTTTTTGTTGTTGTCCTTAGATTAGTAATGCCTTCTCCTAACCTAATGTGCAGCAGCAATTTTTGTCTGTTCATGATTCCTTAGCTAACAAAATTATTTTCTGCATAAGATATCTTTCCTGTTGAGTTCATGTAGTCAGGAGTTTCAAAACAGCAAGAATCAAGATCTAAGAGGAGGGGGAAAATTACTTTTTCCTACCCACTGTTCCATTTTCACATTATATGTTTCAATACTGCTAGTTTATAATGAACAAGAATATATCATAATTCAGTAGCGGTAAAACATAACTTTAAGGTAATAAATAAGGATTTGAATGCCCGATTTAATCTAAATAATTCAGTTTCTTATGGTTTCCTTGGCATATCAAAAACAGATAGGGCAGAAATAATATCGAAGAAAAAAATAACCCTACAGAGTCAGAATTGAAGAAGCTTGTAATGCAGCCATGAAGTGTAAAGCATCCCTTGTACTTCCATGCTGATTATTTCAGACAACTAAATTCTGCAGTCAGCACGAGTCAAAATGGATCCCACCTTCCCTCCTACTGGAACTGTAATAACTATTCTTGGTAACTCTACAGTGACCAACATTTTGCCACAAATATTCTTCTGATCATAAGAACAATTTTAGACACCTCAAGGACAGAAATGTGAACTTTCTGAGCATAACTATTATTCACTTAACAGAGCATTTGACCAAAGTTGTTACCTCATCAAAATGGATTTGAAAATATTCAAAACTCAAAATATTTATCAAATTGAATATAATTTTACACTTTATAAATACTGCCTTCAATTAAAAAACCCCTCAAAACTATAGTTTATGCATATATATATATGTGTGTGTGTATAAAATAACATTAAAACATATTTGGATTTCTTGTAGCAAAGCAGTTTACCTAAACTCTTTGAAATCAAGAGTCCTCACTTATCTGTTAACCAAAAGTGATAGTTTAAAATCTGCGGCACCATTATTGGTCTAAATTAATTTCTACTTTTAATGATAAGTACTAGAAAAGCATGATTCTATGTCTCCTGTGTCCTTGTATTCTTTGACAGCCAACCCATGGTTCACTTAGCTGGACCACTGCTAGAACTAACAGGATGTTGTTAATTTTTGTCTAATCACGGAATCACGGAATGGGTAAGACTCGAAGGGACCTCTGGGGTCCATCTGGTCCAACCAGTCTGCTCAAGCAGGGTCATAGGTATGATATTTATTATATCAGGAAGCCCTGATTAAACAAGATGCAAAGTGATCTGTGATCCAGAAAAATAAAAAATTTGAAACTTTGATATATCTTCATTAACCTAATAATTTAATGATAAGCCCTACCAGCACCCAGTGACATTATAGCTGTCATCTGAACCGTAAACATAAAATTTCTAAATAATAATTTACTTTCACAAATTTTTTGTAAAGCCATGAGTATTTGAACATACAGAGTATTCTTTTTGAAATTAATATAGGCAAAACCAAGTGTGGTTTAGATAAATCCAGAGTCGTACAATTTAATTTGTATATAATAAAAAACATAAAACCAGGTAACATCTGCACCACAACAGGGTTTTATTTTATTGGCTACAATTGCAGCATCCCTATTACAGGGAAATTCAATATAAAAATGTATTACATCTCATTATGGCATCTTAAGCAAATTATGTGATGTATATTTAGTCTGAATACATACATTCTTACATATATTTGTATTTATATATACATATAAGCATGCACACAATATTTAACAAGAATTGTCCAACATTGTGTAAAAAAGAGGAATATAAAAAATTAATTTCTTTGTAGTTCAGTTTAGAAATAAACACACTTAACAATTCTGATACTTAAACCACAGAAAATAACACAGAAATGATTATTGCATTTAATAAATATAGAGAAGTTGAAGATACAGAGAAAATATTGGTTGCTTTTTCTATTTTTTTCCCTCAAGACAGTTACAAATTTGCATCCAGAGAGGAATCAGAATTATTTAGATAATTATGTATATATTTTGCATTTTCAGAAGCCCATTGCCTACCATAACCATTTTCTGCTATGGGTTTCTGTGGCTAAAATATCACAACAGAAGGAAGATCACACATTTAAATAAGAAAAAATGTTTATTATTGTGCATTTAAACTTCTACCTGTTTTCCCAATTAATTTTTCCCAAGCAAATAATTCTGTTTGCCAAAAGACTAAGAGCAAAACAAGTGTAATTTATACGAAACGTTTAACTCAGAGTAGGAACAAAAACACAATAATAATGATCTTCAAATCAAGTGGAACAACAAAGGGCTGTGTGCTGGTATCTGTCCTCATTAATATTACTATGAAACACCTGCAAAAGGCAATGGAGTGCACTGGCATCAAGCTTGCAGGTACACAGCTGCAGGCTGTGAGTCAATACATTGAAGGGGAAAGCCACCCAGAGGATCCTAAAAAGGGTGGAAAAATGCCTTAAGAGAATATTTTGAAAGGACAAATGCAAAATTCAGCATCTGGATTTTATGTGCTATGATGCAATGAAAACATTTTATTTAAATAATTTTAAGTTTTAACCAATTTCTTGCCTGAAAAGGCTAAAGATTTATGATTCCACGTCCACATGGTGGCATAATGGCATAAATACATACATCTGTGTGATTGTGGATAAGTGCTTTAAGGGGTGAAAAAGATGTAGGCGATAAACAAGTTAATTTACCAAGTGGGTGATCCAAATTTAGTCCATTACCTACGTGAAATAGATTTCATAGATTTTTATGAGAGAAATGGTGACATTTCCTTTAGGTTAATATGGAAGAACATATTAATGAGTTAATATTTTATTTTATTTTCCTTCAGATGGAAAAAAAATATATGTAATGAAACCAAATCTTTATTTAATTATTTATTTTTATCCAATTCAGAATAATTTAAATTTTTAATCTCAGATAATCTGCAATCACAAGAAGTTAGCAATAAAGCCCACCTTAAAATTATGTTTTTGAGATTTAAGCATTGCAATTTTTGACCCATTCTATCCTTTGAAGTTTGTGTTTGTTTTCCCATAGTTCTTTGCAAGGATAAAACTGAACTTTGTACTCTAGACAGGTCCCTACCAAAACTGTCAATAATCTACAATTTCAAAGTGTCCTCAGAAAATGCATTTTTCTTTTCCTACCTGAAGAAGCTGCCAAACCCATCATGTTTTCCATGGTTTTGATGAGATTGTTACATATTAAAGACAAGCCACTTGTAATACAGCCATAACACACAGTTATGTTTTTCCTCAAAAATTAAACTTCAGCATTCAAGACCATATCATCTATTTTCAACCTCTTCTTATTACTAAATATTGCAGATAACTGGGTCAAGATGCCCGTAACATTTACATGCATTTCATTACTCAAATATTAATTTTTAACTTAATTAAATTTATCTTCAAGCTGGCAGGTGTATAGGGAAGACTGCCTTTAAATAGTCAGCAGAACTGTATCCTAAAAATTTAACAATGTCAATCCACCAACACTGCTCTGTGTTATCTTTGGTGAATTAATCCTCCCCAAATGAGTGATAGCAGTGCCTAAATCTTTGTAAAAATGTGGGAACATTAAGATGGATCAGAAGACTGAGGTAATTATTTGGCTTGCCTTTACTTGGATTTACATTTATTCCAAACATGATCCTGTCACAAAATGGAAGAATTTAATTTAAAGAAAGGATTATACAAAGATTGGCTGTCCTATTTAAAAAAAAAAAAAAAAAAAAAAAAAGGAAAAAAGAAAAGAAAAGGAGCCAGACACACAAATGAACAAATTTCTCTATGAGATAAAATATTGTGAAATTACTTTTTATTAGCTTTAAATAATGTAACCTATAAGATATAATAGACACATTGCATTTCAATGCAGTTTAAACAGGTCTACAAATAACTGAAATAATTTCTATTTTATAGATTACAAGAAACTAATAATCCTCAAGTTGGATATAAATAATGAGGATAATATAAGAATAAAAAGTGAGGAGTATAACAGGGGTGATATTGACATGTCAAGTAGGCTATTTGTTTAGCATGAAACTGGTTTACTAAAGTATAAGTGAAGTCTGTTAAAATGATGGTCCTCAGAAGCATATAACAAGAAATACTAGGAAATGTGATTTTAAGAAAGAATTTTAAAGGGGTTGTTGTGCATTTTTGGGCATATATTTTGTAATATTTTCCTACTGTATACAGATATCATTCTACATATGAACTCAGTTAAGGGTTTCATTTTCACATCTCATTTTAACAATACCTTTCACCTTTCAGTTTGTAGGAAAAGGCCTTTTTGCTTTGGAGTTGCAAAAGCAACTCAAATGCAAATTATTCTTTAGGTTCACTGACCTGTCCCAAATACAAATGAATTCCTTCTGAGAACATTTGTTATATTAATCCTTTGGGAGCAAGCAACTACAACTATGTTAGTTGTACTTTTAATTACTTTATTTAAATTTTTATCTTAGGTTTATGTGGGAGAGGATTATCTTCAAATTCACCTGAAAATTGTATCCTTAGATTTATGTTTAGTTCTCAGATGTAGATTTTTCTAATGCAGTTCTATGCTTCAGCACTACGTTATTTTAATTAACACCAATTTTTTTTTCCTGAAAGCCTTTGACTGCAAAATAATTTTTACTTGCTTTTCCAATGATCCATGGATAAATTATCCCCCATCTCTGTGTGCAGTCTGTCCCAGTGTTTCACCACTGTCATTGTAAAAAAGTCTCTTATATCTCCTTGGAATTGGCCCTCCTTTAGTTTAAACCATTATCCCTTCTCTTACGGAGAAGGGGCTTTCTGTCAGTCTGAACACTCCGTCCCCATCTTTCTTGTAATCTCCCTCTAAGTACTGGAAAGCTGCTATAAACTTTCCCTGGAGCCTTCTCTTCTCCAGGCTGAACAACTCTGACACACCCAGCATTTCCTTGCAGGAGTGGTGTTCTGTCTCTCTGAACATTTTTTACTAATCTAATGAAAAGGTAATTCTGGAAATATTAAAAAAAAAAAAAAATCCCCATGCTTTCTTACCTACATTTCATTTTATTTTAACATAATAAAATAGGTGGTGTCAAATACATAAAATCATAATCCAAGTAGAAAATGTATAGAGAATGAAAAATTCAGACAGAAGTCAACGGAATGTCAGGAGTAAGGGAATATGAGCACATCTTCTTACTTACTCATTTTATGAGTAGAAATTTTAATGTGAATTCTCACTTGTTTCTTTGCCTAAAAGTCACGGTAGAATAGGCCCTAAGTTTTTTTATTAATGGATGGTGTGAATTTGCCACAGGTTCACACAGGTAAAAAATTAGACTACAGACAAAACAGTTGTTGGAAGAACTGCAACATCAGAGGTGTTTGAGGGTTTTTCCTGTTCATTTTTTTTTTTTTTTTTTTTTTTATTTTATTTTCACAATCCTTGAAACTTTAAAGCATTACTTCTGTTTTCACTTACAATATGACATTGAAGAGAGGGGCTCTACTTGGAAAAGAATTTGTGCAGTATGAACATTTTGCATGATCACTATCAAAAATCTAAGGGGGAAGACGTTTGTTTGGGGTTTTTGTTTTGTTTTGTTTTTCCCTTCAGAAATATGCCATGTGGAGTATCAGGTCTGATGCTGGAAGTTTTTTTTTATCTGGAAATTCAGTCTTCCTGAATTGAGAATACAATTTTTATCAGGCTTGAAAGCTGAAGTGACACTGGCATTACCTGGGGTCTTGGGGTGGACAATTCAGAAGTCTGTCACTTTGCAGACACCAGAGATTTGGAGGGCAGGAAACCCTAGCTAGATGTCAAGTATAGAGTTCTCCACTTGTACCTTTCCTTCCAAATGAACTACAGGAGACTGGATCTATTCAAGCTCCAAAAAAACAATCCATTGATATTTATTCATGTGTATGGATAGAGTGCCTTAAAGGAGTCCTACTGCAGGATTATCTCTTTTCCAACTGGAAATAAAATGGTAATATTCAGTGATGTTAGTGACCTTAAACATGTCTAAATAACGAAAAATGAACTGAAAGTCATTTTTGTACGAGACAAGGATTAGGACTGTGTGTGCTCCTTTTCTTCCTGGTAAATAATAGAATCAATTAAAAGTGTAGTTTTGAAAGAAACTATCCAAAAACTACTATACTGCAATTATTCATGTGATTAGATAGTAGTGAGAAGATAGGGTCTTGTAAGAGTGTTTAACAATTGGATCATAATAAATGAGTTCAGATTAAATGCTTTGGATATGTTACAGAGATATAGTGCATTCAAATCAACTACTGATTGATGTTTCAAATTTTACGTCCAGATACTAAGCATAACAGCATTTTGATGATAAGGCAGGCCCAATTTCAACTCTGTGGTCTAAAGCAGAAGTCTGCAAATTTATAAGGAGACTTTTAAATTTGATGTTACAGAAATGTGCTCTAACCACTGTACATAGGCTAATGCTTTCTTCCTAGTTTCTTTGAATATCAGCAATTTTACTCCTAAATTTGAGATTAATGTACTTAAAAAGTAATATGGCTAGGAATAATATCTAATATTCCCTTAGTCTACCTTTCAGTCTAAGGAGAGGAAAAGAAAAATCAGCTATAATTTTGGAAAGAGAAAAATATAACTTTTTTTCTCACATTTTAACTCTCTAAATAAAATATTATTTTATTTTTGCCTTGCATTTATTTATGAAAAGTAATTCTAAGCATTTTGTATTGGAAGATGGTAAACACAGCATGAGAGTAATGCTTGTTTTAGACTGACATTTTTAAATATGCTGCTGAAATAAATGCAAATACAGTATGCATATGAAAGAAAGAATATTCATGCTCACTGGTATAACTTATGTGTCCTTTACCTAAGATACTTGAGTAACTCTTAATTTCACTGATATGTGAATCATTCCCTAGTATTCCAATTCTATAAGCTCAGTCACAAAATGTGAATAGAAAGTAAAGACAAAAAAAAAGCACAAATGTAATTTGGGATATGATGTTATTTAAAATTCTTGTTATATAACAACTGGCACTATGACGTCGTACTCATCATGTTTGTGTTGCCTCCAGCCTGAAAGGCTTCTCTGAATCTGACAGTCTTTCAGAGTTTATTTATGTTTCCCCTCAGTGTAATTTGGCTCAACAATACATCTTCATCTTCATACCTCACTTGTTGTGTATTGGTTCCTCAGGAAAGAAAAAAGTTCTCCTTAGAGAGCTTTTTGTTTGCTATGCAGACTTTTATCGACCACATATATGAAAGATCATGTTTCTAATGTCTGATGCTGTAATTCCATTTTATCTAAAATCTGTATCCTTTTATTTAGCTAACATTATTTATAATTTTCATTTAAGGGTTTGGGAAAATTTAAAATATTTTTTATCTCTCCTTAAGTATTTTTTAAATACAGAATAGCTGTTAGTCTCCCTTTTTAAAATGAGCTTTATTTCAAAAAATCAGTTTCAAGTTAAACTGATCTCCAGTGTGTGGGAAGGAAGCCTCACAACCTTAGGAAGCTTACCACCTTTTTTACATGTAAAGTTTATGTTTCTGGGGAACTGGCATATGTGTTTTACTTTCTTCCATTAGATGTCTCTGCCTCATGTATGCTATTACTGAAAAGTAGAGTTTAAGAATTTCTATCACTTCACTGGATAATAACTCATCCTTGTGAGTTTCAATATGTCAAGACAAGAATAAGGCTGGATAGCGAGAGAACATAGTGGGAATAGGCAATCCAAGTGCAGAGTAGGTCAACTAAATTTTTGTAAATACACACTCTATTAAAAAAAAAAAAAGAATTCACTGATTCTTCACATGTCATTTTAATAAAATTTTTTGTAATTGTCAACTATGTCTCAAAGTTTTAATAAAAATTTCCTTTTGAATTTACACCATTAAAAAGGCTATGACACCCTGATGACTACTCAGACATATTTTACATAGCTGTATGTTCCACTGTCACCTAAAAAAGAAATTTATTATTAGAAATTGCCTCTGACTATAATAGAGATTAAAGACTAGAACAAAAATAATTGGTGTCTATGGAGGATAGCCACAGCAGGTGCATCATCCTTTCTGCAGGAAGTACTGTCCAAAACTAGTACTTCCCTTTCCCTTTCCCCCAATTTTCTACCAGTATTATAATTCCCAAAGGAACTTTGGGTATTAAAAAAAAAATAATAAAAGAGTATTGGATGTTGCTTTAAATTAATGTTCATACAGTTAATATTTCAGACTGTCAGTCTGACAAATGCATAAATAACTGGAATATTAAAGGAACAAGGGGAATAAATCCATATGCTTTAAAACTGCATGAAGGCTGTGAAGTTCTTTTTATAAAAAAGGCAGATCAATCTTACTTTATCTTATCTAATACCAGCAAAGGTAAGTTTCAAAGCGTATGGCAAAGACACATAAATTATCAGTTTGCAAAAATTTAGTATTATAATAACTGTGTCAATCACATAAAATCTTTAAAACAGTAGGAACAGTTTTAGGAAGACTTCTTGTGTAATTATGATTTAGAATTTAAATTTATTCTTCCAGATTAAAAAAAGAAAAATTTATTTGACTTCAATTTAAGTATTGTGCTCCATGAATATTAATAATTTTCCTCCAGAAAAACACAGGCAAGCTTAAGAAATCAGATCATTAGGTCATGTAGTTATTTATCTTCACTATGAGAGCAGCAAATACTTGATTTCTTTTAAAAAGAAGAACAATATTCTTACAAGCATAAAGTAGTCTAGTCTCAGTAGGTGATGAAAACTACATTTTTTTTGAAATTAAAAGCAAGGAAAAAAATATAGAAATATGGAATAGTTTGAATTGGAAGGGTCCTTTAAAAATCATCTAGTCCTCCTCCCCTGCCATGGGCAGGAACACCTTTCACAACATCAGATTGCTCAAAGCCTCATCCAACCTAATCTTGAACACTTCCAATGGTGGGGAGCCCACAACCTCTCCTGCATCTCATGATACTCATAATATTTTTAATTATTTCTAAATTTACTCTCTTTCAATGGGTTTAAATTGTTGACACTTGTGTCCCTACAGGCCCTGGTCAAAATGATGTGTCATTCTTACAAGACCCTTTTGCATACTGATGATTCTGACATTCCCCTAATATCTTATGTCAGAACTTCTGGAAGATGTCACAGTATAGCATTATAGAATATCCTGGCTCTACATATACAGGAGATTCTGAGGAATGAATTTTACTGTTTTCTTTACATTGGATGCTTTGGTTACACTGATGACCTAAAATGCTTAGCCAGCTTTGGGATATGCATTGCTAAGTAGAGAGCTGACTGAGGAGAGGAAAAGATGTAATGTGTTGTCATGAGTACAGAAGAGGGGTCCAAAGACACATACACACACAAAGAGTTTATAATTGACTCCTCAAATCCATGAGCTTTTGAAATCCCACTAGCATAAATTTTTATTTACTTAAAAAAAAAAAAAAAAAAAAAAAAAGAATGTAGATAAATATCTACATTTAGATGTCTGCAATCAAACTTTTGGGATGGGATCCCTGAGATGAGATTTTTTCACTTTGTAATGTATACATCAAAATGAAACTAAATATGCCATATTTTATCTAGACAGTTATCTGAGATCCCTCTCTTCCTGTTACAATTATACAATTACAAACCTATTGAGATAGTGACATTCATTCCTTTTATTTTTGTACAGGGCAGAGACATAACCATAGTATAAATGACACAAAGAATGTATTTCTAGGAATTATTTTCAATAGGCACTTTTGAAGGATTTCCTTTATTAAATGAATTTGTGTAGGTGTGCAGGAATATCAATTGCATAAAAAGAGATTTGAGTAGATTTTTGCCAGTTATATTATGTTCCAGTTCAATTGTTGTCAAGCATTTTATTAAAATTTGAGAACATAAATATTTATAGAATATGTAAAAGTTATGAATTTAGACTTTAAAAAAATGTTGTATCAATAATTGTATTTGTGGAATCGTTTGGAACTTAACTGAAAACTTATTTGTACAGCTCTGTAAGTAGCAATCAAGAATCCTCACATCAAAGAAAATCTTAGAATTTGAATCTAGCATGTCATGCACTCTTTCAATCTTGCTATTAAAAATCTAAGCATAAAATCAGATCTAAAAACTAGAATGAAATGATAATATTTTCAAAATTAAGTGTGACAAATTAGGAAATTATATAATAATTAAAAGGAATGCTTAGTAATGTAAATTCTAATTACTTTTTCAACCCACACTGTACATGGTTTCATATTTAGTGAAACAAAAATATTGCAAAATGCCATCAGTAGTTTAGCAATCTGATATTTAGGTAGTGAGCTTTATCTAGATCACTAGGACCCATTTAATAGAAAATGGATATCTATAGACACCACTAAAAGAGGCTCCATTTTACTGATTTTAGGGAGTATTGTATTTTGTATGTTAACAGCCTATAGATAATTGGTGTTGTATGGTGAGTAGAAGATTGAATGCCTAGAATTGAGCATCTGAACTCTCAAACACAAGACTCCCTCTTGCTAGCATCAATGCATACTTGTTGGTTGTAAATTTTTCAAGAATTAAACAGCATGTCCTGAATCCTCCACTTAATAAAAACAAAGACATGGGAGAGAAGCAGCAATGGATAGTCTGATTACATATTGTTTCTGCACATGCACTGCTTAGAATGGGGAAGACACAGAACATGACCCACAGAAAAGAAATGGTGCTCAAAATTGGTTTCTGTAAAGAAGAAAGGATTTTGGAGAAAACGAGGGACACTGAAGAGGAGATGTCAGTCCTGGTTGGAAGAAAGATCTGAAAAATGGGAGAAGAACACAGAGATTTGTGCAGATAGATCTTGAGATCTTCTATCTGGGAAGATCCTGGGAACAGTAGGGACATGGCACACAGGGAATGCCCAGGGAGGGACCTTTGCCAGTGATGCCCAAGAGTGGCAAGTGTAAAGAGCAGCACATCATGCATGATAAAACACTGTGTACAGTCTTCCCAGGAGGGACCTTTGTGCTGGGAATTGTAATGCTGTGGGCTAGTGAGTGAGCAAGAACATGAGCAAGCTTGTGAACTAGCCAAGCAATCTAAATACTGCTGTCTCATTTATTGTTATCCAGATCACCACCTCAATGACCATCCAGATAGCCCTTAGCCAGGTTCACTAGTATTTGATATCTATTCACTTTAGCTATTAATAATGCTAGTGGGGTCCTTGTTTGTCTTCCACACTTCTGGGATTAGGATTTGCAGCAGGACAGTTTGCAACAGCCATGAACTCTCAGGCTTTTATGTTCTAATTCTCAAATATTACACTTCTCTGTCACAAGAAAGGACTCAGCTGATTAGACAGACTCAAGCCTGTTGATACAGGGGCTGTCATTGATTGTGTCTTGCCTGTGACACACTCTTGAAGTGACTAGATTCCCCATTCCTTTCAAGAAGAAGAGCTGTCAAGAAATTTTTAAATATAATCACATTTACACTGTGGATTATTCTTTTTTTTGCGCTTATATATTTCTTCAAAAAGCAATTCTTTTAAAGACATTTCTTTCTGCATGCTTTGTTGACTCTAATTGTAATATTTACCACCATCTCCACTTATTGTATTCTGGGCTGTAATGTTTTCAAAGTAGAGAAACCAAAACTGCTTGTTTGTGATTCTCTGTGTTTCCCTCAAGTTCTCATTTTAAGTTATCATTTTAAGTTACCATTTTAGTTGAAAAGAAGCTGGATGTTGGCTTTAGTAACTTTTTCATTCCTATGAAGAGTTTGAGTTTTCTAGTTAAGTTTCCACAGAATTCATAGGCATATAATACTTGTTGATCCCCAACTGTGAACAAATGGTAACAAACCAAATGAGACAGGTTGAGTAGTATTTATACACTTAATTATTTGAAATATCTTCTGCTGATATTCTCTTGCAAATCTCTGATTCTTCTCTCTGATATGTGAAGTTCTTTTGATTTGTTCTTCTATAGTGGCAGTGATGCAAACAATTTTATTTCATGAGTTTATTGAGTAATAAAATTCTCACTTCTTTTGTTATTAAAATAGTTTTATCCAGTATTTTATTCTCGTAGAAGCTCCCACCCAAAACCTTCTCCTCCCATGTCCCATATCAGGGAAATATTTTGTTTTATTGTTCAGTTGGTTGTTTTGCTTAGTCTTGGGCTCCTTTTACAATTTTGTAAGATTCAGAAGACAGAATATGACCCCACAAAGGATTTTCAAATGTCAGAAATAAGATAACAATCAATCCATCATTAACACTTTCCAGAGACTTTAAATTTCTTTTTCGTACATTCTTTCTAATCTCTGTTGAGATGCAGTTTTAGTTAAAGATTTGATGTTATTAAAATAGCATAAGAAAAAACTATTAGAAAAGTGAATGTTTGACATAAAAAGAAAGAGTTGATAATAGAAATCCTTGAAGGAAAAATAACAGTTTCTAAAGAGAAGAAGTATTGGGTACTTTATGATTAAATTTCATGCTTTGACACTTTTCAATTCTTTGAAAGCAAGTGATAATAAGGAAAATTACTTCTTAGTCTGAGCAGCAGTTTAAATGAAACCTATAAAACCTAAAGAGTCCAACTTTTGTGTGTTAGTTAAATGTTCTTTTATCTCTTAAAGTGGATAATGAAACTTGTTACTTAAGGGACTTATCAGTGAAAATTTTGATAATTTTACATTGCATGTCTAGAGTGTCAAAATTATATATGATTAAAATGTTGCTTCTCTGGCCAAGAGAGAGTCTTATGGTTTATGAATTAATACAGTCTAAGAGAACAAAAAGTGAGTTAATAGATATTCATTTTTCCTTCTTTTCAATTAGAGATAAAAGTGAATTTCTTTTTCTGTTCATAAGTGTTTCAAAACACATTTTAAATTATTTAAGAAGAAAGATAATTCCTTAACTTTGTAGTGCACTTGGATAAGCAAAAATAGCTTGTTAGATAATAAAGATCCTGACAGAGGCTTTAGAGTTAGACATTGATGATGGCCAAAAGCTTCTTTCTCAAGGATTGTAAGGTTCAAAGGATTTTTTAAAGCAAATATGTATGAAAACTTGACTTAGAGGAAGAACATAAATTTTGGTGTAATTTGGCTGAAGGGAGGTGATGGATCTTGAAATCAGAAGATAATTATAAAACAGCACCAGGCAGTACATAGTGTGAACTGAATTAAAAGAGGTTGAACAATTTGTCCACAAGGTAGAATATGGACTTTAGATTGTGTCTGCAGCTTTCTAAACAAAGATGTCTGTTTCCTAAAGGAGTCTGAACTAAATGGACCGAGTGAAAAAATTGCAGGTAAGATAAAAAGTGTAAAGTAACTTCTGCTACCTTACATGCAGAATATAGTGACAGAATAAAAAAAAAAAAAAAAAAAAAAAAAAAAAAAAAAAAAAAAAAAAAAAAAAAAAAGTGGTTCTCAGGTTCAGTCAAGTAAGATGACTGCTGAAATGCAGTGCCTTTCAAACTATTTGTCTTGAAATTAGTCCTAAGTCTTTCTCTGTGTCACATGGGAAAACAACCAAATAAAAAATGTAAAGGAATACCCATTCATTGTCGTCCCTAATTACAAAAAATGTATGTATTAAAAGGGACATATTGTTATGTGTATAATATTGATATGCAGAATTGAAGGGAAATTTAAGATTCACTCTGGAAATTATTTGTTATTAGTCATAAAATGCTGAAAGCATCAATGATAGTCTGCTGCTTTAGAGCAATTTTGACTTCATTTTACCTAAGATCCTTGTTATGGAGTCTAATATTTTGGTGCAGATTATAGTGCTCGGCACGTGCTGAATGAGAAATAGCAGACTAAACTAATTTTAAAAAATAGTGTAGTAGTGAACACTGCAATTACCACAGTACCTCATATTTATATTGATGGCAAATACAATATTAATCTGAGCTCTGTGTATTTTTTCATTCTCTAAAGTAAACCACATAACTATTTGTTGAGTGTTAGAATAGGGTTGTAAAGGTTTCCACAGGGATGGGTGAAGCGGTGATTGTAGCAGGCCTACAACTTTTCCTTTTGTGCAGCACATGCAACAGATAACTGAGGATTCAATCTTCTCTTTCTCATCTCATTATGAGGAGGGGAAGAGGTGAAGTGTATGTTTCTGGCCCTTGGATTCTCTTTTTCTGCTTCAGAAATGCTTGAGAGCAGATAGCTGCCTACAGCCATAAAAGCTATTAAAAAATTACAAAAGCTCAGCTCAGCAGTAGCATTTTGCAGTTCAGCCAGGGTTTGGAGCTTGAGAATTGCAAATACCCTGGGTCTGCGAGTGAGAAGTAGTGCCTTTGGGACAATAGTCTAAAAATTGTGCAGAGGGTCTGACATGCAGGTGAGGAAATAAAGGCTTGCGATAAGAATTCAAAGATACATTTTAGTATTTTTCAGAAGTGACCTAGGCATTTATACAGCTGAACTCTGAGTGCCAAAACCACTTTTCAAATCACACTAACTCCCAACCCACTTAGAATGCCTCTGCATCAGCATTTCAGTCCAAACAAAGAATGCACATTGAAGTAAATCTCCCAGGGGCCAACACTCCCCACCTGAATCTCCCTGTCCCTGGTGATCCTTCACATTGCAGAACATGAACTCATCTGCTCAGGACTCCAAGGACCTACACACTGCAGTAGTTAATAGGGCAAAGCTTGCCCTGGCCTGGGCCAGCTGTAGCTTGTTGCAACACTCCTAGAGCTCAACCAATTTATCCCTACCCAGATGTAGGTGGAGCCCTGGGACTGCCATGCAGTGGACTTAAACTTGCAACACTCCTAGAGCTCAACCAATTTATCCCTACCCAGATGTAGGTGGAGCCCTGGGACTGCCATGCAGTGGACTTAAACTCCTTAGCTGTCACACACCCTTTGCATTAGGCTTCTTGCAATTTTCCAGCTTAAAATGGGACATGGTGTGACAAAACAAAGACATAAAGTCCTATAAAAATAGCTTCAAGTGGCCCCCAGGTCTGAGAGTTAAGAAACCTTACTTCTAGCTAGGATGTCAAGATACAACTGATCCACTGTAAACCTTGAAACAAACTATCCATCAAGTTCAGGATTCAGTGGAACATCAGAAGAGTGAGCATTGCACCAGAGAATAGAGGAAATTCAAACTCTATTATTACTATTATTATTATTATTATTATTATTATTATTATTATGAGATTTTTTATTAAATAGATGTGGACCATTCGATGGTTAAAAACATTAACTAGAAAAGCAATAAATTTTTGTTGTCATACAGAGAATATTGCACCTTTTTACCATAGAAAGATTTTACAATGCCTATGGAAAAGCAGATTTCAGTGTCTTAACATTAACAGTTTTGCCTGTAAAATCCTTGTTCATTGTTGTTGTAGACTTACCATTAGAATCTGATTCTTGACATGTCTTTGGTGTCATAATAAGATGTAGTAAGATAGGTTCATGTTTCTTTATACATAAATTATATTCAAAATTACTTCCATCAACAGTTGTGAGACTGTTTGGTGGCCAATTAAAAGAGGCTTCTTGGCTGACCATTGTATGGCAAGGTTTGTCAAATTGTCTGTTTCACAATAGAGAGTGTTTTAGCTTCAATCTGTCCAGAATGTGCTCTTAAAGATTTTCCCTGCAGTCTTTTCTGCAAGCTCACTCCAGGGGCCCAGTCTTAGATTGCTTGTCAAAACCATCTGTTATTTAGAACAAAATATCAGTATGCATTTTTAAAAAATTTGAAAATCACAACCTGCCTTGATAACCAGATCTAAATAAGAGCTCCAAACTGACACTTTTTCATGACCTGGATGATTTTTTTATCTAACTATTGGCAGTTCATATGTCCCAAATTGTGTGATTTTAGGTGTCCAGTAGATTTTCCAGTAAGAAAACAGCAGTTCGCCTAATTTTTAATTACATATGCAAGGTTTTGGGTTTTTTTTTTGCATATTTTCTTTTTGTATAAATTGTTATATAACAAAATATTTAATTAAAAACTTAGAATTGTTGGCTTCACAATCTGCAGTATCTAGGCCCATGTCACTTTTTTGCTTAGTGCTATTTCAATTAAATTTCTTCAATTTCTTTAAAGGTTATTAATTTGTGTTGCTTGTGAATGGTAAGAGGAGGTGGAAGTTTTTGTTATGTTAATCACAATTACAGTGAGTGAAACATCCAGTAAGCTCCAATTTCTCCAGGGTCAATTTGGCTGGTGTTTTGTTGTTGTTACATTTTTGTTGGGTTTCTTTGGGGTGAGGGGTATTGGTTTTGGGGTTTGTGGGGGTTTTTTTGTTTGTTTGTTTGTTTTTTTACATTGATTTTGTCTGGTTTTGTTGTTGTTGTTTCATGATTTTGTTTTTTTTTTTTTTAGGAGGGGTCAGAGTTTATTAACAGGCTGGGTCAATTGCAGAAATTTTAAACATGTTGGAACCTATTTCACAGTCTAAATGTACACATACAAAACTACAACAGGGACACATTGTGCATTTACAAATAGAAAACCAACTGTCAGATTTACAGAATTTCAGCACAAACTTGGCATAATTTTTGCTTATTTCTGGCAGTGTTGAAAGTATTTTAATGTATTTTAATTCCTTTTTTTTTTTTTTTTTTTTTTTTTTTTTTTTTCTTTTTTTAATGTGTGTACCAGGCCCAAAGCCAATACATACATTCACATATGGGGAATACTTGGTACAACCAGATGTTAAGAGATGAATTCTTCTAGTATTGGCATCTGGGCCTAGGTCTGTTCCCTTGGTATATTCCTCCCTTAGACTCCTTGATTGGTTCTGCTGCTGGCTGCTGTGACATCTGTTCAGCTGTCTGCAGGCTTGGTAAAATGCTGCTGTTTCTTTATCTTCCTGGATGTCAGATTTCTTTGATACTCTGAAGAGCATAAAAGAATATAAATTTTATTTTGTTGTGCTTGTCAATAGGGCGAAGTACGGATTTGCTAAGTGATTCCATACAGAGGGACAGGACTCCATACCCACATCTCTATTCTTTCATTGTGAAAATACAGAACATTTTTATCCATTTATATTTTCTTGCATAACTTACATGGAAGGTAGGTTTTGTTTTGTTTTGTTTTTTTAATAATATGCAACCATACTGCATCTGCTGTAAAGAAAACCACTCACTACTTTAAAACAAGACCTCTGTGACAATCCATTCATCATTTAAACAAATTATCTTTAAACAAAATTCAATGTGGTGGTATTTGTTGGCATGCTTTAATAATTGAATCGTTTTAATAGCTAAAAATAAGAGTGGGAAAAAAAAAACCTGGGGTGGGAGAAGGATGTGATGATACATTCAATAATTTCAAGTATTTTGGTATTTTGCTGCAATTAAAATCTTGTGATCCTTTCTTGATCCATCAAAACCTGTGTGAGGCTTTTACAGTCAGGAAGTGCATGACCAAGTTAATATATGTTGCTGCATCTGAGGTGATATTAAAGATTTATTTTCAAAAACCTTCTTTCAAATGCCCTATGTTTGTATTTTTCTCAGACTGAACTCTCTTCCTTTATAAGTGGGACAGCAGCTCCTCTTGCTCCCCACTTTACTGCACACCAGAGCCCAAGACTCTAGTGATACAGAGCTGCTTTCTTTGGAATCTGTGATCAATTGAAAGCTGCAGTGACTCAGATCAGCTTCTTTGAAGTAAATGTTTAGCTGCACACAAGAGCAGACCTATCAGAAAAAGAAAGGTTAAAACAACAATTCTTAGTAATTCTCAGTAATTCCCCTACAAGTTAGGTAGGTTTAGTTTTTGAAGTCTTCTGAGAATGGAGTTAGTGTTTTCTTTTCATTGCTTTCTCAGTTACTGAAATGAAAGGCTTTGTTTAATTTCATATAATAATGGAGTTTCTTTTGTGTTTATTTGCTGTTTATCGTTGTGGGAAAATCAGTTTTGAATGCATAGTCTATGTACTTTACTTCTTACATTATATTTTGATAGTTAGAAGATAGATAGTTAGAAGACTTGTTGCCATTAAAGGAGAACCTTTTTTTCCCAGAAAGAATGTTTGTTGTATCCACTTTCCTTTCAGATTTCTGACTAAACTGATTGAGTAGAAATTATGGTCTTGTCTAATGTAATCCCAGAAATCTGGGCAATAGCTGGAAAGAAATAAACAACCCCAAAAAACGGATGTATGTATTTTAAGAATGAGACAGTCTTTGGGACTAGAGAACAGGTATCCCATTTTTAAAAGGCAAAAAACATTAATGTAAAATTGGAAGCATAACTTGTATTAGAATAGAAAAGAAATCCTCAGAAGTTAGCATTATATGCATTCTGCTATAGACTCTTAGGATTGTATTTACATAGATATATAGTTACTGATCTTTTCCTAGAATAATAAAAATACAAATGATGATTATTTTGGGAGCCTTTGGCTGAAGAAGAATACAGCCAATAATACCTTACACCAGTAATGTCTGGACATTACAGCTGACAGATTTGCCTGTGAGATAGTAAAAATTTTGATTTCAAAATGTGCATTATTTTTTGCATTGATAAGCAATAATGATCTTAAGAGAACAAGTTCTAGAAAACAACTTTGTAAAACAACTTTGTATTAATTGATGCTAATATATTCCTCTTAAGCTAATGGATCTGATTTCAAAAGGAGGACTTGAGCAATGCTGCTATGTAGTCAACTTTCTTATGCTTCACAAAGTCTAACATGATAATTTAAAGCATATCATAAATCACAAAAAGGATTGAAAAAATTCATAGTTTGAAAAATTAATCACTTGTTATCAGTCATGTACAACCCCAATCCTAGCATCATATATAAATATTAAAAATAGTTAATTTCATCCATGTTACTTTGTGGCATGATTTATTTGGATAATTCACTTCCTAGCTGAATCATACCCCAGTACATCACATTAATAAAGAGTCAAGTTCATCCTACATAAACCATAATATGGACGTTTAACTGATTGTTATAAAGAGAGCCTCTACATGCCCCATGTCTTTCCCATTCAATGTGCAGAGGATGTGGCAACTAAGCTATTTATTCTTATTCTACTTACTCTATCATTACTTTACATTACATTAACTGCACACCATCCCCCCTGCACACTTAATCAGGTATGGGTCCTCTAAACCCCTGCATCATTAACTACTACCAAAAAGTCATTATTATCTGATTGCTGTTCAGCAGACTTTGCAAAATGAATTGGTGGTCTCAGGCAAATGGCCACAACTCAGAGTTAGTATGCATTTGGTATTGCTTTACTTATTGCTTTACTTTGTTATTGAAAGAGTAAGAAAATAGTGTGTAGAGTGATACATCACCCACTGAATTAAACTGTGACCTGAAAAGGTGATCTCTGCAGCCAAACCTCCTAAAGCTACATGAAAACTTTATACAGTCAAGGCAATATGGTTTGTTTGTAGCAATCTCTGTTTCAAAACATGGATTTTCTGTGTCCAGAACTATCAGTCAGTTAAGACAGACTGCAGATGGACATTACAGAAGAATTCAATTAGGTAAAGGCATAGGTCAAATGTGTTCATTTTAGTTTAGGAGGGCTAAGGATAAGGAATCCTGGAACATCATATGTGCAACGCCACAGCACTCTGGGAACTGGTTAGCAAGAGTAAAAACCGAGAAGGAAACAGAAAACAATCTCATCTGCAGTGAACATCTTTCCATCTCCAACTTCTTAATTGCAGTATTTGAACGAGTTACCATCTGAATGATTTGCTCTCAGATTCAGTTTCTGGTCGTAGTTCAGATTTCTATAAAGGAAGTTAATATGTATAATGTGTTAGTGAATCTATGTGTATTGCTGAGAATACAAATATATTTAATGGAGAACTAATTTTTTTATTATTTTTATGTAGAAAGATAAATTTAAAAATAAAAATTTTGTTCCTACAAAAAATAGGATCCTAAGGGTAAGAACTATGAAGTGCATACAAAGTGCATATTTCAGTGCAGGAGATCTTCAGTGTTACATTTCTGTTAGATGGAATGCCTTTGCAGATGTTGGTAAACTCTAATTCAGGCATCTATTTTGAGTATCAGTAAAGTTATTCAGATTGAAAAGATTATTACTCGTTAAAATCTGGATAAATAATAAACGCCATAAGATGCATATTTAAGGACAAATTTAAAATTAATCAATACAGTTTAGTCTCTCTATGTTATTCTTATTTGTCAATCCATAGAAATTCAATACAAAACAAAAAGAAGAAAGAAACTTCATATAATACACAAAAAGTATTCAAAAATAGGGTAAAAAAATCACAAGAACAGTTGGCATTTGACAAATCCTGACATTACTTGTTATGCAGCCATTCCTACCACAGAATTATCAAAGATAATGCTATAACATTATATATTGACATGATGTCAATACATAATCATGTTAGAACATGACATGATACTAACAATAAAGATACAGCTTTTTAAAAGGTAATATATTCCCAGGTCCCTTCTGTACCTACTAGTTTCATCTACCAGTACAACTGTCAATGTCAGATGTACTAGGAAAGCTATGAAGGAATCAGACTGGAATAAGTTCATTCTTTATATGTTTATATTTTGCATGATTCTTGAATCTGTTACTATAGCAGGAAATATCTCAAGGCAGAGCAGAGTGACAGGTTTATCTGCCTGGCAGCTAAGAGTGCCTGAGAAGATGCTGCAAACAAAGGTCATATATTTAAGAAAAATATTTTTTCTCTTGTAGGAAATATTGGAAAAAAGTCGATTTTGTTGCCTAGTATTTGGTATATATTCTTTTAAAATTATGTGATTCCAGAAAATTATCCCTGTCCTCACAATATCATTCCTCATTGTTCTCTTACAGATAGGGACACTGGCATCCATATAGCTCAGGATGAGAAGTGGACTGAAATATCACTATGATTTGTACTTTCTAATGAATGCACCTTTTGCTCTTTCTATTGCACTTCTGTACAGCACTAAGCTCTATTTGCCATTAATGGCAGCTTCAGTTTCTAGTTCACAATATTTTGAAGCTGGTTCAAGGCAGCACGTCATTTACATGTGCAAATTGTGATAAGAGATGTGAGCTCTTTATCTGTGTAACGATGAGTGCCTCAGCATATGAAGGAAGTGATAAAGAATTGATTTTGGCACTACTTGTATACTTGTTTGCTGAGTGCAGAGATTTCACAATACAGAAAAGAAATAAAACACAAAGAACTACAAAGAAGACATTAAATGCAACATCAGAGAATGAAATTATTTCTACTTCAAAAGAAGTACCTATGATGAATGTGGCAATTACTGTGAACAGACAAGGCAACAAATGAAAGACTTGGAGAATGGTGCAGATAGACATTCATGACAGATGTTATAAGGATGCCAAGGGACAGATTGCCAGACAAGTAAGTCAGAGAAGACACTGACAAATATACTGCAAGGGATAACTTTTCAAAGAAGGTCAGGAAAGAAGAAAAATGAGCTTATATAATGCAAATCTATGCTTAGCATCTTAAACAATTATAAAGCAGCATACAGGATGATACAGGAAAGATACTGTGTCAAGTAAAACAAATCTGGATATGTTTCTTTGTCCCAAATAATTGTTCCTTCTAATTCACTCTACCCTAGGTGAGGAATTTGAACTGTCATCACATCCCAAATATCTAAGAAGGGAGGCTTTGGATCACATGGAGGAAGATTAAGTCCCTTCAATGCAAAAGGTCTCTTTCCCAGGTATAGGGCAAAAAAAAAAGTAATGATCACTGTGGGAATTAGTGGTTGCCATGTTATATCACACCATATCATAATAATCTGGCCAGTTTCAGTTTATCTCTAGGCACATATCTATTAGACACAAAGTCAATATTTTTTAAACTCTTATTCAAATTTTCTAAAATGCACTTATAAGGGATTACATCAGTAGAGGTGAAAAGACAAATGCTTAATATGCACCAAGCTTCTAATACAAGCGCTTCTAATCTTTCTTTCTTTCTTTCTTTCTTTCTTTCTTTCTTTCTTTCTTTCTTTCTTTCTTTCTTTCTTTCTTTCTTTCTTTCTTTCTTTCTTTCTTTCTTTCTTTCTTTCTTTCTTTCTTTCTTTCTTTCTTTCTTTCTTTCTTTCTTTCTTTCTTTCTTTCTTTCTTTCTTTCTTTCTTTCTTTCTTTCTTTCTTTCTTTCTTTCTTTCTTTCTTTCTTTCTTTCTTTCTTCTCTCTGTCTCCCTTTCTCTCAAGCTGAAATCATGTCTGAGGTGTTAACTGGAAATTCTTCTATAGTCTCAAAATTTTTTGTAGCTCTAATGTCCTACAGGAGTAATTTGCAGTTCCCATACAACAAACAAATTCTTTTAATGGTTAAAACTATTACTTGAGATATAATTACATGAAGAGATAGTAAATAATTGTCTTTTTATTATATTTTATATAATTAAAAATTCATATAATTAAATTGCAATATGCCCATAGGCATCACCAAGTCCACCTCCCTGCAACTTGCAGGACCATCTAAAATTAAATTGCTTGAGTAAAGCACAGCCCTTGATATTTTTCTATCAAGTCAATATTGCCAAAGATATTGTTTTTGCATATTATTTGATTTGTAAATGCATAATCTGTGCTGAAATAAAATTGAGACATCTGAATGAGTAGTTCACACCTCTGTAATATTAGCTAATTTGATAGATTAATTCTAAATCAATAAGTCGAACAGCTACAGGAGCAGCTTTGACTATTT
The DNA here is from genome assembly GCF_903797595.1 of Erithacus rubecula. Classification (NCBI taxonomy): domain Eukaryota; kingdom Metazoa; phylum Chordata; class Aves; order Passeriformes; family Muscicapidae; genus Erithacus; species Erithacus rubecula. The sequence continues at coordinate 62,026,994 of NC_136658.1, forward strand.
GCTAGTTACACATTTATTTAAGTATGATACAATATTTTTTAAAATATGACCAAAGGCAGAAAGTTATTTTTAACCATTCATTCAGGTGAAGAATTTTCATGATACAGTTACCAAAAGATCAAGACTGAACTGGAAATGAAAATCATTAAAGATCTGTTTTTTTTACAGTATGGAAAAGGTCGGCAAAAGACTCTCAGATAAAATTGATATATATAATATAGAAGACAAAAGAAAGTTCTCCTTTTCTTTTTTTTCTTTTTTCTTTTTTTTTTTCTTTTTTTTTTTTTTGAGCAGAAGTGATCCTGCAAGTATTAAAAACAAATATTTAGTTAGAAGATAAAATGTCAGTCTGAACAGAGAAGACAGGGAAAACACATTTCCCAGCTAAAACAAGCATAAAAGAAACAATTAGAAAATGTCATCATTGTCCTCTTCCTCTGCAAAGCAAACGTGGAAAGATTTTTAATTATATCTTGATAAGTCATTGAAATGAATGTGATTAAAATGAAACTATACTTACTAGTACAATATTTAACAATTTTCAGTAAGATTCTCAAAGTAAATATCAAAGCAGGTCAAGAAATCAAGGAACAATGTCTTTATTCCTGAAAAAGAAATGCGATACATCACATGCATTTACACAGCTGCATTTTTTAAACTGAAAGTTGCAGCTCAGAAGTGTAGGGTTTATAATTTTTGATTTGGAATACTTTCCAGCAGCAGTCATTCAGGAGCATCTTGATTCTTTTAAATGAATTGCCTCATCTTGATCACAGCATCCCCAAATGTATGAACACTTTACATGTTACTAAAGGTATGATGTAATATTTAAGTGTAATTGGCTTGAGCAATGGTTGATATTAAAATCAAATCTATTTGTTTTGTCAAGACAGAAAACGATTCTGTTCTGACCAATTCACAGTGCTTCTTTTGATTATTATTTACAATACATTTTTAGAAAGAAAAACTGACAGTATTCTGATATTCTGACAGTATTCTCTTCCAGGATGACTTCTACTGTCATCATCATATCACAGGATTTTCAAATATTGGAAGACATTTTCTATCAACCCAATAATGATGGAAATAATTATAAATATCAGATCTTTAACTGATCATTGTCATATTTACTGTAAATCACTGTATATTTCTTGTTTGGTTTAGTTCGGTTGGGCTGGTTTTTCTTCTGATCTCTGAAGTTAAAGCTTTCAAAAGTCTAACAAAGAAATGATGCTATCTTATGTATATTGATAATTCTAATCCTTTTAAAATAACCTCTTCAGGTGGCCATTAGAAATGTTACTGATTTTCTTTTTCTTCATTTAAAATCATGAAATTGCCCTAGGATATTGTTTTGGTTTTTTTTTTTTTTTAATCTCTCTGTGTCTAATTACAGCCTGCAATTAGAAATATTCACAATGATCAACAACCCTAGCAACCTTATAACTTTTAATTAAATAATTATATCTATATGATATGTGTTAAAATTTCTTGTTGTCTAAAAGGCTCATTGCCCTCCAAGAAGTGAGTTTGTGAAGAAAGATTGAGAGCTATTTTTATAATTGAAACTTAAAGATGTTGCTATCAGACTGTAGTTGATACAATTTTTAATTAATACCTCACAAGAAGCATTCTTCTCCCTTTATTTTAATATTTGTTACAAGAAGGTGTAGGCATCTTCCCACAGGACTCTGCCTGCAAAGTAAAATTGGATATGTTGGAGACCTGACTTAATGACAGCACCAGTTCAGAACATGGTTTAGACATATACTTTATTGAGTGGTAAAGTAGTAGTTAAGTTTAAATTGGTTTAATGTTCTGGTCTGTTTCTACTTCACCCAGCTCTAGGCACCAGTAGATGTACAGTCTAAGCCAACTAACCACCTCCTTTTATTATAGCCAGTAAAATATGTTTTACCAGCTTATTAAACCCAGATGTAGGTTCACAGGAGTAGCTCATGCCCTGGCAGTAGAAGTGCAGTGTGATATTAGTGACACCCTCTGGTCCCTTGAGACCAAGGTAATGTTAGCAAGGTGGGTTAACAGAATAGCAACAGATCTGCTGAGTTTTTTAAAACAGTTGCGTCTGAGCCCAGATGTCCATAAAGACATGACTTTCAGGGGTTTCACCTGGAAAAAGTCTGAGCTGGGGCCAGTGGATTGGATGCCCATCAACAGATGAAGCACCATAGCTGTGTTTTGGAAGTGAACCTTCATCTTTAGTTATCTAAAGTAGTAATTTTTACTGCTCTGAAACCACATGGTGAAGTCAGTGAGGGCTCAGTACATGGAAGTGATTGGGAGACTTGCTTCAGAAACATATCCTGATCCAAATTAGAACAGTAATATAAACTAGAACAGAAACAGGTGCCTAATATATCCAGCTGGAAAACCACCTTATTTTCCTAGTTTTGCTTTGCAGAAGTGGAAAGGGAGAAATGACAGCAAGACATGAGGTATGAGGTGGACACTGAAAACTGTGGAGTGCTACCAGCATCTACTAAATTCCAGTGGACATTATATTAACATTGCAGTTCAAGTCCCCTGAGCTGGCAATCAACAAAGTCTTCATCTTACAGTTTTATCTCCAGACTTATAAATCATGATGTTTATTAAAAAGAACTGACATAATTTCATTTACCCTGGCATCATTTGTTTCAGTAACAAAATGAGCAAGACTCCACTAGATATAAGAACACACTCCTTCCAAAATCCAGATCACACTTCCACAACTGATGAAAATTGTATAGACTGAAAGGAACAGAACAATAAAATCCTTATACTATAAATTAGCTATATACATTTGATTTTATTTTGAAATGTCTGTGCATTTATATGCAATTTTCTCTAAGTTAAGTCTTTTTTTTTTATGTGAGTAGTAAAATGCATCTTTATTATAACCTGCAAGGATGAAAAGCAAAATCTTCTAAACAATCAGGTTTCATTAAATATCTCAGAAAAAGAAAAAAGTATTTTTTTGCATCTAAAACACAGAAGAAAGTCTGAGGTTACTTCATTGCACTTTTGCTGTCATAACAAGGCCTCTGAGGATGGAGCTCTTTGCAATCACTACTTTATTAACTGCTGGAAAGTGTAATGCTGAAGGCTCACACGGAAGGCTCGTGTAATGTGGCTTACCTTACACACATAACCTTCACAAAAACATCTTCCAAATCCACTTGCTAAAAGATTTATGGCATCATGCAAGTTTTACACCAATGAGTGCACTAATGGCTTTCTTTGATGCGTCCCACAAGACTCAGGCTGTCTGGAAAAAAGCCAAAGTATGGAGCAGCACGAAATCATCACAACTGTTGGCTGGTTGGTAGAAAAAAGTTCTGTGGCACAGAAGATAAAATATTAAAATATATAGAATTCTTAAGTCTAAAAGTTAATAACCTTTGACATCTTGTGGTGCTTAGCAAACATTAAATTTTGCATATTAAGGCCCTTATGAGTAGTATGTATTTTACTTGTAATTAATTCTTTACATTTCCACACCTCTAAGTTATATATGTTTCTTGGCAAAGTAAATTGTAAGTCTGAAAGAATACAATTATATAAAGCATCTTAAAATGAAATTATTTTTTGTAGCACCTACAAGAATTAGGGTCTCATATCTTCACTGATGTTCATTAGAAAAAGGGTATCTTCTTCTAGGGGCTTATGAGACTTGCAGCTGAAATTATCAGGTTCACGGTTAAGAAAACCAAAAAAAACAGTTGTTTTAATTTAATTTAATGAATAAAATAAAAATAACATAAAAAATATACAAATTAAAGCACAATCATTACAAGAATTGCTAGAGATTCAGGAGTTCTTACTATTAATAAAATGAAATACATCTGTGACACTGAAATCAAGAAATTACATAGCTATGGAATGTCAAACAAAGAATTTAAAAATATAATAACATGATATTGCTATGAAGATAAATATCATTCAAAATACTATTGGTAAAAAATAAATCATGAAAAATTTAATTATTCAGAAAGTCTTTGACTTACAATTAAGAAAATTATCATTAGTTTAAACTTGATATTGCAAATTGGACACACACTTTAATATTAACTTATTTTACTTTAAAACATGGTTGTATGGATGGTTTCTCTGATAATTTCTCTTTAATACTTAACATTGTTAACTCTTAAAAGACTCCTCTGATTTTTTTAATTTGAAAAATAAATAAAATCTCACACATACTCATAGTTTGTGTCACTAATTGCCATGACACAACACCAAGTTCTGTATTAGAAGGATTAAAATGTGATGTGAGTTATAAAAACACTGTTAGAGACCTAAAATGTCATTTAGTTGAAAAATGAAAGTAACCCCTGCTCTACGACATAAATACAACTCCAAAATTTATTTATATGTGCCTAACCTAACCTTAGAGTTCTGCACATGCACATTTAACTAATTTGGTTGCTGTCAGAAAGCTGCTGTCTGCCCACTCACTGTAGGAGAGTAGGACAATGGGAATATCCTGCTGCTTATCTTATGCTCTAAGTGAGTGGCCAGTTTTAGGAGACCTTTTTCATCTCTTGTATGGTGCTTAATATTATAAATATTTCCTGGATATTGACCAGCTCATAAGAGTGCTCCAAAATAATTGCAAAAACATAGTAGAAAATAAAGCAAGACTGAGAAGTAAGGAAAAGCATAATTCTACAAGACACACTGGTAATACAGACAGCTGCTTTGAGTTTCATCCAAAAGTTAATCAAAGTTAAATTTCCCTTTAAAACATAGTTTTATACTTTTAAAGAGACATGTCTTTCTTGGATTAACCTAAAATTGAAGATCTTAAGACATAAAAATTCAAAATAAAGAATGTTAACTCTCTAGGAAAAATACTTCTCATTTTGAAGTAACTGCAGTGTTTTTCAACCTGTCAATACATTAAATGGCTAGTTTCTGTGCTGATAGACTAAAAATGTGACTTAGTTTTCTCTAAATTGCTGTGGTATATTGATAAAAAGGAGTGCCATGATTCTTAATCTGTTGCAAGCAATTTATGTGTAGGAAGAGTAGCAATCATTGATTTCTACCAATTGCTAACAATGTTCCTCCCCTCTGCTCCTCATTTCACTTTTCTGTCCTGTGTCTAGGACTAAAATACTTCTCACACACATATTATTATAATTTTTCACAATTTTGTATATTTTTCTGTTAGAAATAGATGGGGGGGAAAAAGCAAGCTAAGGTTGTGGCATAGTGGAAAGGTTTCATTTCCAATCTGGCCAAAGTTAGAAAATAAATGTATGCTTTATCAAGTCTGTTGCCTTGAGATTTCAGCACTGTTTCCAAGTTCAAGAGCTTACAGTAATAATCAGTTAAGGATACAAACTTATCTGAGACCAGAAAGAGCTTTGATGTTCACCCTGGAATAATCTCAAGGTGAGCACATTACAGTGCTCTAGCAATTAGGCACTTGAGGCTCATCTGAGCAATGCTAGCTTAAAGTATTCTAGCTCTAAGCCACTTGAAGAATGAACTAGAATTCTTACTGTACATAGCTATGAATATTGAGGATAGTTTAAAAGCATATGTAATAAAAAATTGAATTATTTCCAATCTCTGAGCCAAACTCCATGTTGTCAATCTGATAATGTGATTCCCGAGTAAATGGGAAACCTCTTCTTTGGCCGTAATGGAAGCACTAAACATGTCTCTTTAATGTTAAGGATTAAATTTTAAATGTTTGAAATTTGTCTTGAAAGAATATTTTAAATCATGAAGATAATTTATTTTGGTATTCTGCTTTTTTTTTTTTTTAATGAAATAATTGAAACATACAAACTGGGATCAGAGATAATGATCAAAAATAGATTGACAGTACATACAGTATCACAAAATCATTATGACTGGAAAATACCTACAAGGTCATGGAGTCCAGACTTTGACCAATAACCACCTTATTGACTAAACCATAGTACTGAGTGCCATGTTCCTTGAACATCTGCAGGTAAAGTGATTCCACCATGTCCCTGAGTAGTCCATTCAACACTTGACAACCCTTTCCATGATGAAATTCTTCCTGATGTACAACCTGAACTTCCTCTGGAGGCTGTCTGGAATTTGCAAATTTTTTGAAAATATCATGGGACTGCTGATGCTGCACATCTGGTACTATGATGACACTATGCAAGCATTGTGATTTTCATCTTCCACACTGCATTGTCTGAAACACAGGTGTACTCTTTTTTGTTTGAAAGAGGAAAAAAAATTTGTCTGATCATGACATTGCCCTTTTCTGTTCTTGTATCAAAGTTCAATATGCTCATTTCAGTTATATATGGAAAAAATGCCTAGTGGTGTTTACAAAGGTTCTGGTAGACCCTCATAAGGAGACACACACAAATACACACATATATATGTATGTGTTGCCTACAAGTAGCCCATGACTCCCTAAAATAGAAGGTGAGGCCCAGAAGATTTTCCTTGAGAAACTTTGAATTCCACTCAGCTTCTCTGTAGACACACTATTAATTTCTGATAGTATTAGCCTCTCACAGTTTGGCTGTACATATAGTGGATGCATAAATCACTGTGGATGCCTCTAGGCCATAGACACTCCTACACTACTGGTTTTGGCTAGTCCATCATACAATATTTCTCATTATTGTGGTTAAAGAAATGTATCTGAACATTTTGCATGTGATGTCTGATTGTATATTCCCATTCTGAAAGACAATTCATATGAACTGAACAGTCCTTGATTAGGTTTATTAAGGGGAAGATATGAGTAAGATTCCTAAATATTTAGCCACATATCTGAACACTTTGATGGTATGAAGTTCATTTTTAGGAAGTTATATAACAGAAAAATTTGTTCAAACTCATTTTTTGTTTATTCATTTTATTTTTAGATTTCAGTTTTTCTCTCCCTCTACTGACACACCCATGATATTCTATTCACAGTAAGTACAGATTTCAGCATGAAAACTCACATGATAGGGATACACAGAAAATTATACGTGATTTCTAAAACATACCAAATTAATAGTAGTTAGATTTGTGGAAGTTTTGATTACATCTAAAATACCTAACTTAGATTGAGAAACTTCAAATTCCTAAAGCTTCGAACATTATTATTGTTGAAAATAAGCTTTCAAAACTTAAAATTTATCTATTAAAGGAGTACCTAAATGAACATGTGTGTTTCAAAACAATGGTAGATTAAACAAATTCCAAAAAGGCAATTTCTCTCTTCAGATGTAATTTAAGGAACAGCAATATTTTCTATATTCTGCTGAAACTACAGATATCAATGAAACAACAAACTATCTCTGGATGTGATGAAGTGATTAAGTGATGAAAATTAAACCCCAGGAGTCAACATAACCATATGGGAAGGAAGTTTTATTGATATGTAGCATGATGCAGTTTTTTGCTTGGACCACGTCCAAGCTTCTACTGGTACAGCTGACAGAACTTTAGGGCTGAAGTACAAAATCATATTGGGGATGGTTGTTCAATTGTTCACAGGATGATATGTTGCAATCAAGCATTATTTTTCCTGATTTTTCCTGTTCCTATTTTTTGGGTTTACAAAAAGGAAAACTGACATTTATTTTAATCAGATATAAATTTCCCATAAAGAATCCAGATGTTTATCTTTCAATAATATCATTCAGTATGGATGAGAATGTATAAAGATAAACCTTTCACCAAAAATAAAATTTAAAACATGACTGTTGAGAAGATCAGTAGCCTCTTGGGGAGGCAAGCTGCCTGTTCAATCTAAAGTTGCATCATTAAAAATATACAAGGCTGATACAGATTCCATTGTGTGGTATATTTATAAGTATTTCAGAAGTGTCATAAATAATTTTAAAAAGTGAAACATTTTAAATTTAGATTATAGAATTTTTTTTTAAAAATATGGAAAAACCTAACTCTAGGAAATGCTATTGATTTTACGGATTTGACAGATCTAGTATTAAAACAAGAGTATGTACCAAATATAAAGAGTTCTGGTTCTACTGTACTGGAGACATAAATTCAGCTTTTACCTTTGGGCTTCAATACCATTAAAATGAAAGCCCTTGTCTCTCACTCACAGCTCTTTAAACTCACAGCTCTTTCATTAATATAGCAGTAGAACTACGAGTGGTGAAAACACAGCATTGCAGCTGTCAAGAGATTCTGATATCAGCATTAACCAATTCATCTAGATGAATTTTACTGATATTCAATAATTTGAGTCCATTTATTAAATCAAGTTAAAAATCTCTTCATTTTAGAGTTACTCAGGGGACTATCTCTCCTAAGTTTTTCTTGTACTTAAATGTAAAATTTGTGTGTTTCTGGATATGAAAAGGACAGGGAACCAAAACTTATGTGTTACAAATGCACACAATATATTTTGTGGTGTGCACCCCTATAAAGGTAAAAGCTAAGTCAGGAGGAGCTTAGAAAACATATTATTCTTGTTTCACCCACTCAGAAGCAGAGAGATGTTTAATACTGGTTTGATTGTTGGTTTCATGTTGTTAAAAACAGGGAAGTCACATAAACTTTTTTCTCACTTCACCATTTCTTTGTATTAAAATTAAAAAAAATAGCCAACAACAAAACATGATAGGAATGTAGGTGCTTATGTTTTTTTATATAGCCATAGATGATATATAAGAGCTTTGAGGCTTTCAAGGGGAGATCTTATCTGCCTAATTGAGCAAAAATCTCTGGGAGGCTTCAGCATCACTTACAGATCCCAAGTGACCATATAATGAATGAGCACTCTACCCTAGGTGCATAATAAAAACCCTAGACACAAGTTCATGCCCAAACAGGAGTTTCAGTGAGTGCTTCCATCAGTACAGGATACCAAAACATCAAATTCCTGTCTAAAGCTTATCACTGGTGTTGCCAGCAGCACACATTATATAGAGTAGCCCATGGTTTAGAGGACTTGCACAGAAAGTGGGAGATCTAGATATCAGGCCCTTTTCAACATAGGAGTGACAGAGTGATGTTCTCATGCCCCAAGAAATTAGTCTTTGTTTAGACTGGGTTTTTTTGAGGTTTGACTGCTTGATGTCTTTGATTGCTGTTCAGGTCATGAGAACACAATGGCATATCAAACTGATAATTAAGTATAAACTTCTACGCTTTGTGTCACAATTTATGACACCTGACATCCTCTCATTTCCTCACTCCCATTCATGCTCAGCTAAATGACTCTTCTGATTCAGGTGCATAAGCTGCTTCCAACTCTTCTAACCCTCACAAAAACTATGTACCACTTACTTGCTAGAAACTGTGAAAGTGTAGCAAGGAAAGGAGCATTCCATTCAATCCATTGACTCTATTTTCTTTTCCTAAGTGAATGTTAATTGTCACTCTTCAACATAAGAAGCAAAGGTAACATGAATTGGGTCTCAACCAGTGTGGCTATTCCTATGTTTTCAGGTAAGGGATAGTTATCTTAGAACTATTCAAGTCCTGAGAATCAAGAACATGTATTGCATGCATGACTGAAAACCAAAAGAATCAAAGCATTTATATTGTAATTTTTTTCTATTAATCTGTAAGTATGACAAAGACTCAGACTATCCTTTTCTGCTTATTTCCACTGAGGTATTATTGCTGATGCTTTTGTTCTTCTCAAGCACAAAAAATTCACATTTAATTTAAATCTGTAGTTGATGTGATCGTAGTCTGTATTCTACCAAAACCTGTTTTCTTAAACCAACTATCAGAAGTACAATTCTCTTGAGAATTTTCCTCTCCTTTTGCATAAAAGATCAGAAGAGAATCCATCTGTATATTACTGACTTCAGGGGATCATATATCAATTCACTATCACAACCTTTATTTTCTCATGAACACACAGGCAGTGTTCACCATTCGAAAAGGAAGTGATGTGGAAATAGTACATAATATGTTATTCTTTCCAGGTTTGGTAAAGAATTTCTGGAAAATACTGTTATTCTAATGTAGGCATTTGGGTGAAAACAAGGTAAGTCTACACATGCGATTTCTAATTACCATGGTAAAATCATTCCATAGTATTTGCTTTATTATCCTGGCTTATTTCAAAAATTATGGAAAGCAACTCTCTTCTCTGATAAGCATCCCTCTATGAGCTGGTAGAGGTGACTTCCTTTTTCTGACAATACTAGTTTTTTTTCTTAGCATTTTTGCTCTACTAGGAGGAGGAGGTAAGGGCAACATTTTTAGCCCCTGAAATTTGTGCTAAAGAGATCTGAAAGTTATTTACTACAAAACAGCCTCTCTATCTCATATAGTAGACATAATTCTGTGTTTATATTTTACCATTATATAAGGCATAGTACTGAAGAATTTTCAGCAGGAGGGGAAAATATTGCTAAGAAGGTATTCCAGACAAGTGGATTGAAAATTTCACTTCCACTTTAACTAGAATAAGAGGTTTTGAAGTTACATGACAAAACTTAAAGAAAACAAAACAAACAAATACTACAAGAAAAATCCTTGAAAGGAAACCTATCAACTGTCAGACACCACCACTACCATCAGTATTCACATGTGTACTATGTTACTGCTTATTTTTGGCATCCAAATTTCACCAGCTATTTAGGTTTTTCAAAATACTTCTCAGCTGAATATGTAAAAGACTGAAAGGATGGCACTGCTGACAGTATAAATCTACATGCAATTTTCTGGTTTTCTGCCCTCTAATAACATGCCCAACAAATGAAAGTTAGATAACTGGAATGGATTTGTACTACAGTAAAAGATTAGAGAAGTTCTATAAATTAAGCTTGTTTTGTCTCTCCACCCCTCTTTCCCTCCCCAGATGAACTAACGTGTTTCCATAAGGTACTAGTTTACAAAATTTTAGAAACATCAAATGGCTTACCACTAATTAAATTTTAACTTTATGAATCTTTACAAGTAAGGAAAAAGAGAATCTGGAAGTCCAGCAGTTTTTCAGCCATTTCAAACTTCAGTAAAATGTCATTCCCAATAACAATAAACAGTCCTTTTTGTTTATTTTCTAAGCCAGGGACCAGTGGAGTTTTAAATGATTGAAAAATAAAATTTAAACCAAATGGTTTGTATTTTTTTCAAAACTATATGATTTATGATATTATAAGGAAAATATATTTCATGCTCTGTGTATCCAATCTATTTGCCTTAATTGCAGGGTAGACAATGTTTCCTCCAGATACTAAAACTCAAACTATTAACTATTTTAATAAAATATTTTACTATTTTTTTTGTTGTTCTTATTCTAAAGAAATATACATGACAGAGATAATCAGCTAATTCTAACCCTTTTCAATCTTAGAGAAAAATTTCTTTTACTCTCTGGAATTACTAATATATAGATAGATTTGACCACTCTGAATAGCACATGTGCAATATGTGCAGTATCCAGCTACAGTTCACAGTAAGAAAAATGCAGAAGGACAAGGAAAAGCAGCACAGCAAAGAGAAGGAAGAGGAAAATGGAATGGAATGGGGGCAGAGACAGAGGACCCACTTGAAATATCTGTTTGACTTGAACACCATGTTTAATCTTCATGAACCACATAAAGATAATAAATTACTATATCATAAAACAAACTAAGGTTTAATGGCAAGTATGGTTATCTCAATGTAGAACATATGCAAAATATTTTAACTAATTTAAAATTTTATGTCATCTTTATTAATAGGTGTATTACAATTTTGTTTTTTAATAATGATTCTCCTTTATTTTTTGTCCTATTTCCTTGTGATCTAGTACTGGAAACGTGAGAAATTGATGGAGTTATAACCTTTAACGGAATACTGATGAATGAGTCAAGGAATACTCTTTTTCTCAGCTTTTATTATTTCCTAAAACCTGGCAGAAATAACAAAAAAAAAATTATGCTGGGACAATTATCTTTTCCTTTGCTTATGAGAGACCTCTTAAAAGGGATAAGAATTCTAATAATTGTGTACAATGAATATAATAGTTCAAAATCAGTTGACAGAAAACCAGGAGGAAATAAATATCGTTCTTTTCCAATACCACTACTCATATTATGCATTAAAATATACTAAGTAGCTATACATTCTGAAGGAAAAAAATAATTATTTCTTATAAAAGTCCTTCAACATAATGACAGGAGTACAGAAGTGAGATAACATCAATGTCTAAGGTCCATTGTATCAGTGAGTTTTGTCCTCTGGAGATGAACATTCAAATATAGCCTGAGGTCACACAGATAATGAATTTGGTGGTTTCACTCTGACTCACAGTAAATACTGTACTTTAACTAAAGACAATCCACACAGTTTGCCAAAAGTAAAGAAAGATTATCAAATGAGATTGAGCTAGATTGTTTAAACTGTAAAATAAACTTTAAAGGATTACTTCAGGCACCTCATACGAGAACTTGACTTTTTATCAGGAGTTACAACATCAGAAGGAAAATACAAAGAAATTTATAAATGCATATATAGAAATATTTACTAGAGTTTTGAAACTCCAAGGACCTTTATTAATCACTGTAATAACTTTGAACACCAAGGTCTTCTGATTACCTATTACTTACTTCTTACAAAATTTTTAAACTCTGTTTTTTACAATTTAGTTATATCTCAAAAAAACCCTGAAGTAAATAACTTTAAATTACAATTTCACAGGCAAGAAATGAGAAACAGTATGTAATTTCTTTTTTTAAAAAAATCTATTAATTTACAATTACAGATAGCTGAAATATATATTGTACATAAAAGATAAAAGTAGGAATAAATTACTGGCTATAATTATGTCAGTATATAATAATAGCTTCTTTCATCACATATTTTTAACTACATTGTTCAATTCAGAGATTGTAAAAGTTCTTCAAAAGGCAGGTTTTTCTAAATATTTTATTGCTAAATATTTTCTCTCTTCAACTTTTCTTAACTGGCTTGCCTGATATATAATTTAAGATAGTTTTTTAGATTTTATTTTTAGGAAGAAAAATGGCAGATGTTGATCAAAATCTTTAAGATTCATAAATTATCTTTTAATTACTATTGCTGGAATCCAGTAATCATTACTGGGAGTTTGTCAGTTGACAGGGGTCCTTTTGTCTTGTCTGTATTCTGTTTTATCTCTGTGCAAAATAGTTGGGATGCAAGACTGATATTAGGCACTAACTCTACCCTGGTGCAATGGCGGAGAGAATTGCAAGAATAAAAGCTAGAAAAGGTGTGATTTGAGATAAAAGACACTTTAATAAGGAGAACAAAAGTCATGTGCACAAGCAAAGCAAAATGAGGAATTCAATCTCTACTTCCCATGGGCTGGCAGACACCCAGGGCTGTTCTCCAGGAGAGCAGGGCCCCTTCATGTGTAATGGAGATTTGGGAGGACAAAGGTCCAAATGTCCCCCCTTTCCTTCTTTCTCACACAGTTTCATATGATCTGGAATATCCATCCCAGCTGTGTCTTGTCCCAGCTCCTTGTGCATGCCAAGCCTCCTTGGAGGGGTAGGGTGAGAAGCAGGAAAGGCCTTGAGGTGTGCAAGCCCTGCTCAGCAACATCTGAAACATGTCTGTGGTACCAACACTGCTTAGAGCACAAATCCAAAACAGCCCCACACCAGCTGCTGTGGTGAAGGTTAACCCTGCCCCAGCCACAGCCAGCACAAATTGCTCGCTGTCTTATCTGTACTAAAGGTTAGTTGCTTTTTGTGGGTCGCTGTTTTTTCCTTTTTCATTACTTCCCCTGATGATAGTGTAATTTTTTGGACTTACAAAAGGAGTGTTTCACTAGTGTGGAAAATACCAATCATAGTAACTTAGAGGCTTTAACATCAAATAATTCTAGGTTCACTGTATTTCATATATTTCAACAGCTAAGACAGAAGTGCCTATAAGAATGCAGGTAAGAAAGAATTCTCAAAGAAAGTCTTTTTCCACAACAACCTCTAAAATCTAGTTTACCATCTTAAAAATCATCCCATCTGCTCATCACAATCTATCTTAATTTGTCACTTGATCAATAGCATCAAGGCACTGCTATGGTAAAATAAAATACCACACAGTCTGAGAGGCAGACAAAAACTGCAGGATTTGAATAATTATAATTTAATTTCAACATTTGCATTATAAAAAGTGAAGGTGGAGATTTTTTTATAAATTATATTAATACGACATGATTGGCTGGATTATAAATATATTTTTATCTTATTAATATAGGTACACAAAATGGCATACAGCTGAATAACACACTGTCAATGCTGAATGCTTTGAACAGTTTATGTACATACCAACTTTGTTCCCTCTTAGACTAAAATGACATTAAAAAACTGCTTAACAAGGTCTATGTGCAACCAAGATACCACAATAGATATTTCTTATAGGGGAATAAAACAAAAGCATACTGACAATTTGATTTTACTGAAATCTGTTCATTCTTTAAATCCAGACAAAGAGTAACCTTTTTTTAATGCAATCATTGTTTGAAGGTAAATGTTTTGCGCTTTCTTTGTTGGAGAGGAATAATTCTATTATATGTAGTTAATTGATTGACCTTTGAAGAACTTTTAAAAAAATCAATTCCTATAAATCATTTACATTAAAAATTATGCTTACTTTATCTTTGTTCAATATATGTGTTGCTGTACTAGCTCACCTTTGCTACAAAAGAAAAGACTTGAAAATTGCTTGAAAATTGTTCTGGGTTGATTCTGATATCTATCAAAGTTTTATTTTGTACTCTTTTACTAAGCTCTTTCCTCCCTCTTCTAGTGTTGTTTTCCTTTTCTTAGAAATAATTTTTTTTCACAACTTTCTCTTCACAAAATGTTCCCAGGATTTGAAGTCATTGGAATGAATGGAGATTAGAGTGTACAAATGTGGGAAAATCACTCTAAAAGCCACCAATTAAGTTTGAACTTAGAAATTAAATATTTCCACGACTAGGAAGTAAGAAAAAGAAGTAATGAAAGGAAGTATAATACTGACTTGATAAATATATAAAAGTATAGGTGAATGTGCAAATATTCTGCACCTAATAACAGGAACAAAGAAAAAAAAAATACAAAAACCCAAACAAACCAACCCAAAAACTTCAAAAATTTCTAAGATTCTAAACTACGGGAGTCAAAAATGAGCAGATGTCTCTGCAGGTGATTTTCCTGTGCATGAGCTTCATGGACAACTAATTTCTATCACTGCAGGAGCTAATTTTCCACTCCAGGATTTTTGCTTCCAAAACTATCTAATAGGCATATAGCCCAAGAAAACACAAGATAATATTTGTCATTATTTTTACAGATTCAAAATATTATACTATGCATGAAAATAAATACATAATGTAAATAAGTAAACAATCCAATCAAGTCAGTCAAATAATGTGACCTGTAGCATGATTTTGTCTATTTAATACTTACCCAATGGCTCACTTACACTTATACAAGACCATCATTCTTATATAATAGGTATTTTGTTGTCAAAAAAACTTAGAAAAAGGAAATGAGCAATGTGTGGGATTATCAACAATAGAAGTATTGTATTGCATTGCAAACCAAATCTAATTGTTCTATCCATTGAAATGAATTACTAAGGGAAAGAGGAATATGTTTAGTTCTGTGTGGGTTTTCTTGGGTTTTTTGTTCGTTCATTTTTTTGAAATAGATTTAAAGCATTCAGTTCTTCTTTCTAGACCAGTTTGCTAAAATTAGAAGTTACAAAACCCTTGCTAGTTCTTCTTCAAAACACTTAATCATTCTAGAACGTAATTCAGGAAAACCCTGGGATTAAAAAAAAAAAACCAAACAAAGGCAGAATTAAATGAGATATTTTATTTCTCTCTCTTGGTCTTGCACTGCTGTCTTAGTCATTGCAATACTTCTTAGGAAAACTCTCCAATGTGTGCAGTTTGCTTTAGGTAATACATTGCAGCTACTTCTGGTGGGTTTGAAAAAGCTATGGAGAATTTGGACATTTGTGAGTGATAAAAATAAAAGGGAGAATTTCCCATTGCTGAACAATCAAAGTGCAAATCTGAAAATAGGGTAAGAGAGTATTTCTTTGCTATTTTTACTTCCATAAATACATGGCTATTTTATGATGACATAATCTAAATGACTTCCCTATGTATACTGATAAAATATCAACCTTATCTACTACACTAATACCTAGAAGTATTATTCGGTATCTACATTTTCAAAATATAACAATGAATTCTAACACTAATTAATTAATGAAAACATAATTTAAATAATAGAGATAATTATTTCATTTCACCCTGAAGTGATATCTGAGTAAAAATTTTCTATGATAGTTTACTAAATTTTTATGCACCTCTACTATAAGTTTCAGAGAGAAAATATTTGGAATTTGTTAGGAATGTTGGGAGCTAATGTGAAGCACTAGCAGAGAATGTCAGAGGAAAAAAATCCGAAGATACCAAAAGGAACATCTGAGGGAACAATTCCTTATATCTTCAAGTTATTTCATGTTTAAAAAAAAGTAGATAAGAAATGCTGTTCAAAAGAGTTATTTACAATACGGAATCTGGGTGGAAAGATGTGTGAAAAGCAGCATAACCCTTTGAGATGCAATACCTTTAACTGTTTGGAAATTTTGCCTGAAAATTATTGAGTCTTGCCCTAGCTCACCTACAGATTAGTTGTACCTCAGGGATGTTATACAAGGCAAATGAATTAGCTGCTTCTAACTTACTTTGCAATCCAAGTCACCTCCTTTCTCCCTGAAAAAAATACAAAATGTTCCTTCTTGAAATAATTTCACTTTTTTCTCAGCCTCTGCAGAAGCTTCTATTATTTTTTTAAAGAACATTTCTTTTTTAATCTTATTTTTAAATCTTATTCTATTCTATTCTATTCTATTCTATTCTATTCTATTCTATTCTATTCTATTCTATTCTATTCTATTCTATTCTTCTCTTTTTTTTTCTCATTTTTTAAAATTCATTCTAACTCTTCCTTTTCCCGTATATTTAATGCATTGAAGCTATTTCTTTCTTTATTACTTCTGGCGTTTTCTTCCTTATTCACACAATACACTCACTGTTTGTTAGTTTTCTCATTTACTTCTTGCTCACAATGTATTTATAGAAAGAGGATACATATAATCCCCAGCATAATATTAATTTTGTTTTGAACACCTCATATTTCTCCTATGTTCTCTCTCTCTTTCATTTGGTTCAATCAATACTGTTCTCTGCTTCTTTTTTCTCCAAACTATTTTCTGATATCTTCATAAACTTTTCTGACTAATCTTTTCTGATAGAGTTTTCATAATCAGACTGCAAAATATGCCTGGGGAGAGATGTGAATGAATACAGAAAGCTGCACCTAAAATAAATGGTTAATGCATAGGTAATAAAATAATCACCAGTCTGTGCATATGAGTACCTAATAAGTTTAAAAGTTGCACTTTATAATTCATTGTTATTTTTTCTGTTTCTTCTACACCTATTTCTTGTGTCCTGGAAATCTGCACCACTGTACAGCTGTTTTCTGTCTTCCAGTCTGTGAAAAAAGTAAGATATTTAGGTATGTACTACATGCTTAGACCTACAACAAACCAGATTAATTCTTCCTTAAGGTATTAACAAAATTCTTCTGAGACCAAAAAATACAAGGCAGCATCTTCTGTAAGAAATAGCAAGGGACCTGACATTACATAAATTCTAGAGAGGAAACCTCTCCCTGCATTTTTGTATTTGCATGTTCAAATATGTTGGTATATTATGTATTAATGGTAAATAAACTAGTAAATAATGGTTTAAGCTACAGTTCAGAAGAATTATGTAGGACCTGTCAGAAACAAGAGCAAAACCACACAGAAATTCCACAGCTTTTAGTAATAAAAAACATTGGAAAGCTGGAATAGATTGCCTGGATAACTTGTGCAACTTCTGCCACTCAAAGTCTTCAAGAATCAGTTTGACACATATCTGCCAGGCATGACATCAGTGTAAACAGTCCTGCTGTAGGGCAGAGGGATGGACTGAGATCCCCTATTTCCTCCTCATTCTGTAAATTCATGGAGGCTCTCTCACACTATCCTAACAACTCATATTTTATTGAGCCTAGTTAAAATCAGCAGCATAGGAGGAATTTCTTGCATTGTCACAGACTATTACTAAGAATGTTAATTAAATAAAATTGATGGGGCACAGGTTCTAAGTTGGTCTATACAAGTGCACCTTACATGTCTTGCTGAAGCTTAGGTATCATAAAATCAAACATTTAGATCCATTTGATCAGAAGGAGAACAGACATGAAAGCATTTTTTCCATGTAATGAATATGACATTCCCTTGTGAGAGAAAAATACTGAATCTGCGATCCCTGATTTCATTCTGAGCTCCCTGTCTAATTCCCTGGTGACTGACAAATGGTAATACATAGGGGTTACACCTACCAGAGTGAACCAGAGAATATAAAGGAGTATTCCAAACATCTGCTTGTTTATACAGTCAAATTGTTCAGAGTGGCCCTAGGGCAGTATATGGATGAGCAAGATAGAACTCTCCCAAACAACTTCTGACTAAGGTCATAGTTTGGGACCAGTCCCAAAATTGAATTTGAACATTATCCAGCTGTAAGATCCAAACTTTCAACCACTGTTTCAGCTCTGTAAGCTTCCTTCCTCCGTCAATTATATAGTGTCAATGAAACTAAATTAAAGTGAATTTAAAGCTCAGGACTTGGACAAAAATCACAGCACAAAAAAGTTCACACAGTGAAAATATCCTTCTACCTAATGGTTGAAGATGCCTCCATTATAAAAACAAACATTTCTTTATATCTATGTTTATAGTTTGCATTTGTAGAAACTGATATATATGAATGATGTGGAGGACAAGTTTTATTAACCCAAAATCCAGAAACTGTAAATAGATCTGTATGTACATGAGGGAGCTGGTGTAAACATGTTCTGGAGTTACACTCCAAGCCTTTTTATAGGCAAAAGGGTACTTATCAGACACATGAAAACAGGACTCCCTTGTTCATGCAGCTAATATTTGAACAGTGTAATAGTCAACACTATCTGATTAATGTGGGAAAGCTTCACTAACAAACGGTTACAGCTCCTACATAACACATCCTCGTGTGTCTCTTGCCTATGGTCTCATTCTCACATGTCTGAAGTTCATCTGAACCCCAAAGTTAACAGACTTATTTTCACTTAAGCATGATTGGGGGTTCCAGGTTTCAACTAATTAGCACCATCCTCTGTTTTTTAAATATATCATGCTTTCTCTTACCAATCTGCTCCTTCCTTTTTGGTTACTGGCTAGCCTTACAGCTGCATAATAGCCTCCCCAGCCTTAGTTGACAGAAAGTACAAAGTGACTGCCTGGGGCATCAGATATTTTTCATATGTAGTTTTCCCAAAGCTTCCATTACAACAATCAAGCATTAGACAATTGCTCACTAGAGACTTTTTACAAGCTCAAACCATCCCTGTCCAGGGAAAGACCAAAAATGTAAAGCGAGCCTCAGCACTGTCAAATCAGTAAAACATATGGGATATTATACTAGCCAAGCCTTTATATGCTATTTCAGTCTTATATTAGAGTTTTAGAAACTATTGTGTTAAAACGAAGTATTAATAATTGATAGTTGATTAACTAATTAATAGTTGAGGTAATCCTTTTTCTTAAAGGATAGAAAGATCATTGACATTTTGAACAGTGAAGGTAAGTAGTTTTCAAGGGTCTTCTCTGGTTAAAAAGTCTATGTCTGAGGTACCTTCATCCCTCATGTTAAATCTGGTGCAGTGTAGCAGACAGAAAAATATTCAAGATTCATGGGGTTATGACCTGAGGAAAAAATAGCAAAACAAACTGTTAAAATTTACTGAAGTCAGATAGGAATGGGGGAGTTCTTGCTTCTCTCCATCATTCCCAGCATTACATATTTTTATTCATGCAATGATTTTTTAAATGCAGAATTAATCTAGAACACAGATTCTGCTGTATAAAAGATGAAGGCTCTACTGAGCATTAGGAAATAGAGAAACTGCATTTTCTAAATCACTTCATCCTGATCTTCTGTGTCAGGTATACTCTGCTTATCACAGATAAGGGAAGTTAAGATTGTGCTGCTATGTTAAAGGAAGTCAGAACTAGTGTCCCTGAGACCAGGGTATGTAAATTGCCTTCTGTGTACACTGCTTGTTACAAATTTGAAGTCATGACCTGCCCTACCTCATCTAGACATTAGTTGTACCTCAGGAATGGTATACAAATCAGATTTATTTTAGAGTAAGCCATCATAAGCAATCCAAACCAGAGCTATGATTTAAACACAATTGAGACTTTAGCTAATCAACACAATTCAAAATTATACTGAATTATTTGAAACTTTCAAGATCAGAAATTTCTAGCTCATATAAGCAGGGTTCACTGATGAATTTTCATAGTGTAAATGGGATGTATTTAATAATTTCCTGAGTGTTAACATTGCTTGATGTAAGCAATGATGCATAGTATTTAAAAAGAAAAAAAAAAAACAAACAAACACATTTTTTCATTTCATATAGAAATTGGAATACTGTTTCACATCTCTTGTCAATTATCATTTTGGATTAAAATTTATCAAATGGGGAAGAAAACATTTTAACTGAATATCAATTCTTGTTAACTTTTTTTTTTTTTTTTTTTTTTCCGCCCCAGGATTTAATTTTCCAATTAGAAGTATACACTGCCAGGTATTTGTCTTAGGTTATCTTCACAGGACTTACCAACAAGACACCAGATTTACAGAAAATCTGGAATCCAGATCTGGAAAAAAAAATCTGGAATCTGGCAATGGAATCCAGATATAATCTACTCATTCATTCTTCCACTGGTGGGATCAGGGAGAAAATAATTTCTGTAGTGGAAGAACAACAAAGTATCGGGAAACATTTTAAATTTAACATGATCTATTTGATCACCTCAAGCTAAATCCACTGCTAAGATAAATATGTGGCCTCTCATTTTGAAAAACAAAGGCAAGAAAAGCTGTGTATGGGTGCTGGCTTTTGAAATAAAGAAACTAAGGAGAATTTCTTAGTCTGATTCTGGATATCTTTCATGGTTTATCCCCAGCCAGCAACCAAAAACCACACAGCCACTCTCTCACTGCCCACCTGGGGGTTTGGGGGGAGAATCAGGTGAGTAAAAGCCAGAAAACTCATCAGTTGAGGTAATGTCAGCTCAATAGGGAAAGCAAAAGTTGTGTACACAAGCAAAGCAAAACAAGGAATTTATTCACTACTTCCCATGGGTAGGCAGGGTTCTGCCATCTCCAAAAGAGTAGGACCCCATCATGTGTAACAATCACGTAGGAAGACAAGCATGATCCCTCCAAACATCCCCTCCTATCTCCTTCTTCTCCTTTATATACTGAGCATGACACCATATGATCTGAAAAATCCCTTTGGTCAGTTTGGGTCACCTGCCCTGGCTGTGTCCCCACCCAACCTCGAACACAGCCAGGTTCCTTGTCAGCATGGCAGCTCAAAAACCAAAAGGCCCTGGCTCCGTGCAAACCCTGCTGGCAGTAACAAAAACACTTCTGTATTTTCAACCCTGTGCTCAGCACAAATCCAAAATGCAGCCTCATACCAGTTACGGTGAAGAAAGTTAACTTTAACCCTGATGAAAGCAGCACACCTTTTTATTTAGTAACTGAGAGCTGCTCTACAGCTGCTTCAGAAAAGCACATGACAAAGCATCAGATGGAGTAGCACTGCAAAAGTAGCCTTTGTGGTTTTTTTTTTTTCTTCAGAAATTTTCTTTAAGTTTAAAATACACTCTTAGTAACACAACACGAAGCACTGTGTATCCAGGATCTGGAAGAGCCGAGTTCAGCCTTTGTTTCACTGAATGTCAATTAAAGCAGAGTAGTTGTCAAAAACTAAGACTTAGGAAATATCTGCTGGTAGCAAATGCTCATGAAATTAAATGCATGGTTACAAATATCTTCAATTAATGAAAGCAGCTGACTACAAGAATATAATCTCCTGGTGAGTGTAAGTTTCTTCTCAGGAAACATTTAAAAAATGTTACCTCAGCCTACACAATTTTATCTCCCCTGCTTTGCAATTCTGACATTTCTCTTCTTCCCTTGGTTCCCTAATAAACCCCACCCAGAAACTAAAGGGAAGTGAAAATACGTTCAAATATTTATCAGAATTAGATATATAATTTCACTATAATTATACCTCCAATTCTTCTCCTTCAATTTGAATATTTATTCAATAAAATTTTTCCAGACCCAATATCTTGCATGTCTGTGTCATATAATATTTCAGCTGACTCTGCATTAGCTCTTACATATTGACAAATATTTTCCAACAGAGGAATAAAAATGTTCTTTGAAGAGCCAGAGAGAAATTATGAATAAATATTGATACATTCACACTTGGCTCATAGCTAAAAATACTCTTTTGATACCAGCAGCTCAGGAAACAAATCGCTACTGAGCTTCTCTATTGCTGAATGGTATTGCAATGTTTTCTTCAATTTTATCTGTTTGCATCACTGAATCAGTTCTGTGAGGCTTTTTTTTACTTGTTTTAACTGTATGCAATTCTGTCGTTTTCACACAAAGAGTACTTACAAACTAGAAACTATTCACAAACAGGTTGAATTGCTTGAAGTCTGAAAACATACATCAATTATTAAAACTTAGGAACATAGTAGCTATTAATCTAGATTCGAGGTTACATATTTATAAAAATGTTTCAGATGAAGTAGAAATAATGATTCATTTCAGAGATTACATTTACTGGTTCATCTGTGTTATAGAAAGAACGGAACAGCAGATTCTAACAGTTACATCTGGCTGTAAATCTATGAAATGAGCAGCAGATATCTTTTCAATCTCCTTCAAATATTGTATTACTCAACTAGCAGTTACCTGCTAAATGAATATAATATGTATGCTTACAATATCCTACAAGAAACAAAGATCCTCCACTTGTTAATGTAATACAGATCATTCATTTAGCACTGAATTCCAAAGTTCTTCCTGGATCAATGCTCAGATTCACTCCAGTTCTGGACACTCAGCTTTGACTGCATGTTTAATAAATATTTTAAACTGTTTCACATGTAACCTGGCATCAGAAGGATCCAGTTTCAATCTTGTGAACTCAATCAACTGAGTAACTGCCTAGAGATGCCTCACTCTATACTGGTAGTAGAGAAAAGATATAGTAATTACATATCTAGTCAATACACAAGAAATACAGGAAAACATTAGGAGACTAGAGCTAAGAAGTACTATTGAAAAAGATTTTCTACAATAGTGGGATTTAAATATTAGAAACAGTAAAAAATGCGTATTTCATTGCATCCTGTAAAAAAATAGTATCTAATTTTAGCCACACTGTACAAACTATTTTTTAACATAATTATCTAGTCAAATAGAGACCACTTGCAAAAATCTGACAGTTATCACGTTTTTATTTCACACCTCTCACTGAGTTATGCAGGCAGGGTTAAAAAAATCTTTTACTTTTTAAGAGTCAAACTTTCTAACTTACTTGTTGTAAGTAATAAAATAAAGAATATTGAGTAGACCTGTTGATTAAATTAAACAATAATTATCTTTCCTAAGAATTCTAATACTCAGGAAGAGATACTGCATATATAAAAATTGTTTTTAGATTCCTATCTTATTGAACTTTAAGCAATATTATAAGCTTTCACTTTTAAACTAAAGACTTTTATTTTTTTAAAAAAAATCATGATTTACTGATTAAAGTTGCTTTTATAAAAGCTCTCAAAATGCAGAGCTATTTTACTACACTGCCTAGAAAAATAAGGAATTGGACATTACAAAAGAGACAAGGTAATGTATAGATTTAATAGATAATTCATAAATGTCCCAATAAAAGCCTCTTTGATGGACTGACTTCTTGTATGAACAGAAAAAAAGAATTCTGAATAAAACTAATATTTAGAGCTTAATTTTCATTGACAATTAAGATACAATTTCAACCAAGAAAGCACAAATCTTCTGGGAAAGAGAGATTCAATAAAAATGGATGTTTGAATACACACTACTACTGCTACTTAATGCTTTCTGTATTGAAATAAACATTTTATCACTGGCTATTAATCCAGAATCAAGTTTCATTAAAATATGATATTATTTTAATCACTCTTGTTGCCACCCTTTGTTCTCATGTTGTTGCATTAATAAACAAATCAAGCACTACATCGTAAGGCAAAATTCGGAGAGAAAAGTGTTCTTAGACATACAAGTTCCAACTTGTAATATGACCCAACTTTGAAAGAAATGAACACACAGTTAGGATTTTAGAAGCCCTAATTCAGAGATGTTCCTACTTTTGTCAGCACTTCCCCCCATCTTC
Source organism: Erithacus rubecula (assembly GCF_903797595.1). Taxonomy (NCBI): domain Eukaryota; kingdom Metazoa; phylum Chordata; class Aves; order Passeriformes; family Muscicapidae; genus Erithacus; species Erithacus rubecula. The sequence continues at coordinate 62,051,302 of NC_136658.1, forward strand.
CTTTACATCCCTCAAAGCTAATTTCAAAAGGATAAGTTAATATCTTTGAACTGTTTTTAATTCAGACCATAGGAATCTATTTTTTTTTTTTTTTAACAGAATATACCTGCCAACACAGCTGTACTTAGCAGATTCCAGGACAAAAATATATCTTTCTGTTTTCATCTATTTTGCTCATTCAAAAGTCTTCTCATTCTGGAGATGAAATGTTAGTGATTTATTGCAAACTCAAACCATTAATAAGTAAAAGATAAGGCCCACTTCTGAACTAACTTGACAACATATTTCATTATATTTACCTACATACCTAGGGATAATATCTAAGGAGTAAAATTTCTGGCATTGGCAAATGAAAAACTTTTGGCAATAAAATTTTAAACTTAATTAAGTCTGAAAATAGGACAATTTGAACTTCTATTACTGAATCTAGTTAATTAAAATACAAGAACACATAAAATCACAGCCATTTTAGAACTCTGAAGTGCATGATTAAAACTTAGTAAGCTGCTTGGGTTTTATAGATGATGTAATATAAATGACAAATCTAATGCATTTCTTTTTGTGCAGAAAATAGACCCACACTCAAAGTACTAGCACAAAATAACGCCCACTAGACAAAATAATAATGAATTCTCTAAAACAATTTAGAGCAATCAATTACATATTCATGGCTATACTATCAAAGTGAAGTAGTTGATAATAATGGAGGTATTTTATCAGTAATCACTGTAATTTGTTTTTCCATCATTTGTTCAGTTTGTCATGCAAAATTACTTGTTTTGATTAGGTCTAATTAAAATTGCAAGAGAGGAAGCAGATTGCTTAACTTTTGTTATTTATATAGCACATTCGGCTATGCAGTTTCGCTTAATGAAACAGTACCAAAGCTGTTAGCTAATGAAGTGAAGGTTTTATATTATTCTGGTAAGTGTAATAGTGATCTGAGAATGACAACAGTGGACAAGTGAGTTTAAGCAGTCTTTCCATAGTCCACTGAACTGGCAGCCCCATGAAAGGCTCATTGAAGCTTTATTGAAATTATGCTTAACTTGCTGCAGAGAGAGAATGATAGAGTGAATAAAAAAGAAGACTCATACTTGCCTGCTTCATGATTTGAATATAATCTCTGTTTGCTTGGCAGTCTTTGTCAGCCATTTTATTGCCCATAATTCACCAATTTGATGAAGAGACTTTGGGAGAATTATCAAATATGGTGCTAAGGCCCAGGCATACAAAAAGCAGCATTCCTCTTATCCACCATAGTTAGGAGATGAATGAATGGAATAGATGGGTTGAAAATAGGAAACTGTTACAGCTGAATGATAGAATTCCAGATATCATTCTGGTTTGGACTATTCAAGAGAATAGGTGGGGTGGGATGGGGAAAACAAAGATCATTTGTTCCTCGGGGACTGATGTATTTTTTTTTTTTTTTCTGAACTGCAAAAGGTAAGAGAAGAGCTGAAGAGAAGAATTAAAGAAAAACCAATGTCAGTAATGGTCATCTTTAAGCCATGAAACAAGCCTAATATTTTTATAAAGAAAGAAAAATAAGGTCAGGCTTTTTCATGGTTTTCTTTACATTACAAAAAACTCCCTACATTCTCTACAATGGCTGTTACAAAAAAAAAAAAAAAAAATTATAAACAATTTTAAGCATTTGCAAGGACAGATTAATAAGAAATTAATTAAGTTTGAACTGTCTTGTGCTAGGTCAAAACTAAGTGACAGCATATGTTATAATGTAAATGATTCACCAGGAAGTTATATGATCTTAAAAGTAACATAAAACCAGGACATGTGAGCAGGAAAAAAGTCACATTTTTCATAGCTCAGAACTCTTTACAGTTTGTCTAGTTTGTCCATAGGTTGTCTACACTGTCAAAGTTAAGAAAGGATGCTTTTAGAAATGATTCAAAAATTTAGGTTCTCTCATGAAATGAACCTTCTTTTAAAAAAATACATTTCAAAAAAGGAAAAAAAATCAGCTTAGTTCTGGAAAACAAAAGTGGGGTACAATTTTTCTAGATTCACAGTATAAAACTCTTTATAGAGCATTATGGCCCCACAAATTCAGTGATTAAATACAATGAAATCAAACAATCTCAAAGTACCTGTAGAATGGTTTGAGATTAATATACTTTTCAGCAAAACTTTTAAAGGTGCATAGCTTTGTCATATCTTCAGATGCAGGTTTAAGAACTTAGATAAATATGTATTCTGTTGGGGACAAGGAAAGACCTTTACTACAAATTTTAGAAAAGGACTGAAATCTCATCAGAAGGCACTTAGCAACAGCTTCCAGCATTTCTGTAGCAGAAACATTAAGCACCATAAATGCTTTCTGTCAGTCTTTCTTTACAAATGGAGATTTAAATAACTTTCTTGGCCAACCCAAAACTCTGTTGATCCCTTTGCCGACAATTAGCAGCTCAGTTTTGAGTTAGTTCTCTGTTTCAGGCAAATGCTCCTTACCTCTCAGGAGCCTTCTGTTTTTCATTTCTACTACTAGCTCTCTGCTTGGCGTTTTCTCATTCCCTTCCTGTTCCTAGTTGTTATTTCACTCTTTTTTTTTTTTTTTTTTTTTTTTTTTTTTTTCCCTGATGACCATTTTCAGCTGTGTTTGCAAAAGGAACCAGTTTTCCCTTCTCCAGAAAGTCCCAGCAGACTCCAGCAGCTGGAGCAAGGCAGGCATTCCCTGTTCTACTTTGCTGCCTCATCACAGTCCTTTTCAAGAAAACTGGTAGTGAACAAATCAAATCCTTGTACAGTACACTGAAATCAGTCTGTCTCATGTCTCTAGTTTAATTCACTTTAGATAGTGAATAAAAATAGTAGGTCTCCTATATTCTAGCTGAGTTCTCTGATCACTGAGTCCAAATGCTAAAAGAAGGAGATAATGGTTTCATTAAAAATGTCTGCTTTCAGTCCCTCCTGTTGTAAAGTTCAGAACTTCAAAAGGAGGAATTCCCTGCAACAAAAACGCCTCATTTTCATATTGAATATGGTTTCAAACTCCTGTCATCTCCCTTTTGACTAGCTGATGCAGAAAGTTTAAGAAAAAAAGAAAATGTTGGAAAATGGGAATCTGTCACACCCAACTAATTTTAACTCCATCACAGTACCTACTCAGCAATTTAGTCTCAATCAGTAGATTACAATAAGCCACATACACTCAATTGAAACAAATGCCATACACATATCACTGTACATATGCAGAGGAGTTCAGAAGATGCGGCATCCAGTGGAAAATCAGGCATGCTAAGGCTTTACATAGACAAGATGGGCTAAGCTCATATAGTAAGTATAATATCTAGGATTTTTATCTTCTTGGATGCCATACTAGAAATAAGAGTTCATATCTTTAGTAGTCTATTTGCCTTCAGGGCCTAGTGTGATGTGCTATGAACAATGGCATGCACTGCATTAGTACAGTCATCACCCACAGCCAGCATCACTTTGTGAAAGGCCCGCTTATCAAACCCAATTTCCTTCTATAAGAAGGTAACCTACCCATTTGATTCAATCTTTTTGGATTTCAGCAGAGCTTTCAGCACTGTCTCTCACAGCTTCCTTCTGGACAAAACGTCCAGCATTAGCTGGATAAACACATCATCAGATGGGTGAGCGGCTGGCTCATGGCCAGGGCACAAAGGGTTGTACTGAATGGGGTGACACGGGGTGACTGGGGACCTGCCACTTGTGGGCTCTGCAGGCTCAGTTTAAGGACACTAGGCAAGTTCACAGACAATACAACTGAGAGGAGCTCTTGACTCCCTCGAGGCCAGTGAGGCCCTGCAGAGAGACATCAATAAATCCTAAATCAAAAAGGCCAAGGCAGTAAAAAAGTGTGAAGCTAAATTTATTCTTTAGAGTTTTGGGCAGACTGGTTCAAATACGACTTTCATAGAGCTCTACTTGAAAATAGTAGAGTAAAAAAAAAGGTGAGGGGGAATAGTACAATGGAAATTTAAATTATGCCTAGAAACCTACAAATTATTTTCTTTACCAAAGTTCTGAAAACCATTCAAACTAGTTTACAACCTAGAACGTCCTTGTTAATTTTTTGGATTTTTGGGTTTTTTTTTCGTTTGTTTACTCCTGTTTTGGTTTTTTTTTTTTTCCTTACATTATTCTGAAATAATTATAAATCATAACATTATTCCACTCCTCAGGAAGAGATCAGCAAGAAAGGGACAACCCTGCTTCTTAAAAAAGCCTGACATTGACAAACTACTTTCAGCATTTATTCTCTTGGATATGCCTTTGTCTCTTGGCTGTTTTCCCAAAGTGCTTGGAACAGATGTTCCTGTTTGAAGACCTTGCTGTATGTATTTATCTGAGGGAGTTTTCTACTTCAGTTGATTTGTGTCTGTGCTAAAGGAGTGGAGGCCATTTGCTGCTCCTGAGTCTATGGGCAAGGTTCAGAAGAGTTTACAGTGGGGAGCAGGTCGTATTCACTGTGCTCAGGACAAGGCACCTTTATCTAGTCCTTGAATTTCTTTGCAAAATTGGAGCCTGAATTTCAGAACTGGAGAGAGCAGAAAAAAAAGGAGCTGTGATAGCCTGTTATTAAATATTTTAAAAGGATGTTTCATCTAGAATGAATTGAGTAACATTCTAACTGCCTTGGTTACTCATTAGGTGATCTGCCATGCTCTCTTCAGTGATATCCTTCTGAGTAATCTTATTAAGACATTTATGTTGTACTGCTTTTAATCTTAGCAATCTGCTAGTAGACTGGGTCCTATTCAGTGGATGAGACTTTAAGTCTAAAAATACATTCTTTTCTTAAATGAAAGGAAAATGAGGACTTATTTTCTTATGTAATCATATATCTTTTAAATGCACAGTTTCAATGTTTAAATTTTAATATCTCTGCTGATAATTCTAATTTTAAACAGATGACTAATGCATCTAGTTTTATGAAGCTCTGATAATTACATATTGAGACTTATTGAAAAAAATTAAGCTCATTTTTTATAGTTATAACTCTGAGGATTGGTTGTGGAGCCTCCCTCTTGGATACTTCACAATAGTTTAATTCCATGGTATCCACTTGGAAATGTATACATAAATGTGTTTTTTTACCTCCTAAAGTCTCCAACTCAAAATTTTCTTAAATTATGTAAAAATACATAATATAATAATCTAATAGGATGGTAATATAAAGGATGTTTCATCCATGTTATCTACTTATTGCATTTTTTTTTGTGGGTTTTTTTTTTTTGGGGGGGGTGCATGTGGTGGGGGTTTGTTAGAGCATTTTCTCTAATTGCTTCAATATTTTATGTAGGTTTGCCTTAGCTCATCTGCTACCATTTCCCAGGTGTAATGCTAATTAACCTTCCCCTAATAATCCCTTTAGAAAATTCCCATTGTGGCCACTCATGGGTGGTAAAGTCTGGTTTATCATTCAACTCAATATAACTTTTTAATTTTGTCCTTAATTTCGTCTACCACCAAGGGAGATTTCAAATTAAAATTATTAAACTGTCTGTCAATTAACAGGAATGTTTGAATAATTTGTCTTGCACCCAAACTGATAGATATATGTTCTGATTAAATGATTGCTCTTCATGCTAGACCAATGCACTACATTGGGACAGCTCATTTGTAAGTCAGCACACTGAAACCTTGTCCATGGTGGGTGCATGCCCCAGTAAGCACAGTGGTATCCAGTTTCTACCTTACTTTCAGTGACACTTATTTCCATGCTACTTGCATTGAACTCTCATATCCATACTGGAAACAAGAAAGTGCAAGGATATGGAGTATAATTTCAGATAAAGTTTTCTGTCATCTCATAAATGCAACTTTTCTGAGGTCTCCCATGTACTCATTGTGTCTTGAAAACATGTGGGTGACACTTTTAGAGCTTACTATTAATGCAGTATATGGAATAGATTATCAAAGGATCTTTACTTTTTTTTTTTTTTTTTTTTAAATACAAAACATAAACAAATAGCAATAGGCTTTGTAATACTCTTAAAAAACCAAGAAAATAGAGGGGCAGTCATGTTTCACACAGAAGAATATTATTCTTTTCCTAACAAAAAATGTGGAATGGTGACAGGTTCCAAGATCATAATCTGTTTTGGGTATCACTGTGGTTTCACTGTAGTTTCAGTGTGTTTAAGCTACTGTGTAGGGAAAAAGATTTTAGCTGACTAAAACTGCACAATTGTAGTACATCCACTGCATAACTGTTTTGTGGTTTTTAAAAATTAATTTTCATCTGATGATTACTATGTCTTAGCTGGAAGTTGATGCTTGGTAAATAACACATGGTTGCAATGGAGTTAGAATCACTGTGCATAAACAACTACTGCATCAAGACTTTAAGTTAAACTTTTTTCTTCATTTTTCTTTCCTGATGTCATATTCAAAACTATAGCTGTACACTGTATTTTAGAAGTTGATTTGCTCCACATATCCACAGACTTTGATTGTAAAATCAAATCAGCAATGCAATCCCCCAGTATCTGACAGCAGAAAAATATCCAAAAAGCAATCAAACTGCTATCTTTATATCTGCCAGTACTTAGATTCAAATATTAAAGAAGGAGAAGAGAATATTAAATCTGCATTGGTCTTGTCACAGAGGAAGACAAAGTGAAATGCAAACTTACTGTGGTACATGTGAAAAAAGGCTGTGAATTTGTTGATAGAAGTTACTTAAAATATTTTTAGCAGGGTAGTCAGACTTACTAACAACATTTGAACAGAGAAAGATTTCTCTGTTCATATGCTGAACTAATTTCCTGTGTGTTTAAAAAACATTTTTCAGTCATTATGGGTGCTACAAGGGGTAAGAAATTTCTATTCTTAAACCTCTGTTTTAGATCACAGTTGCACATTCTGAACATGATACTCTCACAGTAGTGCAGGTCTCTTCCAAGGTCCTGTCTAACTGTTCTCCCACCAGAGATACCAATTTCTGCCCACCCACTGTGCCCTAATCCTGGCACACAGCTGAGACCACAGGCAATGGTTCCACTCCAGACCTGACTTCTCCACAGTGCCAGGCCTCTGTGCATCACTATTTCTCCCAAGGGGGTTTCTGGTTTTGCTATTTATTGTTTAATTTAGCTGATTCTTCTAAACCAGCATTGGCCTTGCTGCTCACATTGCACAGGCTGGTTGGTTTAGCTTCCAAGCACACAGCAGCAAGCCTTGTCCCTTGAAACTCCCAGAACCATAATCAGTCCAGCAGCTGCCCAACACTCCCTGGTCCCTCTGACAACCAGCTCTTGTCATGGCCTCACTTTCAGTGACCCACTTTCCCCTCCCTATCTCCCAGGTCAGTTTATCAACTCTCTGGCTAGCCTGGGTTGCCCTTCACTAGCACTCACCCTCACTTACACAACCCCTCCTGCTCCAGTCACTGACACCACCAACACATGGCTCTGCCCCCAGCTGCTGGCACTGAAACCCCCACACAGGCTCATGTTCACCAAACAGAACCCCTCTCATCCAGGAAAATAATTAGTAATGGAATTTAATAAAGGATGCAGCAGCTTGTGCTGTTCAGGTGTAGGCATATCCAGCTTTACCTACCACCCAATTGTTTATAGATAGCAGTCCCCCTTTATTACCTTATCCCTCCATTTCCTCATGCTTGTTTCTCCCCAAATGCCCTAGATATGTCCCCTTGTCTTCCTTTGATTCCTCCCCTCCCAAAATAAACCTTGTGCAAAGGTAATTTAGATTGACAACATAAGCACTTAGTATGTGCTTAAATTGCATGTATTAAGAGAGACAGAATTCCCAGTACAATTTATTTAATTTATTCTTAGAGGACAAACAGAAATAGATAACTGCATTTTTGAAGGGGAGGGAGGCAGATCCCATCTACCAAAGTCATCACCATGAAAGCCTCCACAACTAAAGGCATTTACATGCAACCCTATATATGGGTCTTATTGTTTTGCTCCATCCATAGACTAATATTTTTGTGACTGTGTAGGTCCTATTTGTCCATTCTCTTTTGAAACATAGTCTGTTTCCTAAGGACTCTTCTCCCTCAGATACTCAAAGTCAAGTCAAATCTGTCATTGATTCCTTATGTTTATTTTTTTTGTTGTTTTGTTTTGTTTTGTTTTTTTGTTTGGTATTTTGTTTGTTTGTTTTTTCTTTGTGAAGGAATTAATGAAGCTGGAAGCAATATTAAGAGAGAATATTACATAATCAAAGAATAACAGAATCAGCTAGGTTAAAATAGACCTTTGAGATAATCAAGTCCAACTTAACTCCACCTTGCCAACACCACTATGGCACTAAGTGCCACATCTGGTCATTTATTAAACTTCTCCATGGACAATGACTCCTCTCATTGCAAAGCCCAATCTGTGAAAAACTTCTTCCTAATGTCCAACATAAACCTCCAATGGCACAGCTTGAGACTGTCTCCTCTTGATTGGCTGGGAGAAGAGACTGGCCTCCACCTGACTACAAACTCGTTTCAGGCAGTTGTAGGGAGCAATCCTGAAACTCCTTCTCCAGACTAAACAACCCCAGCTCTCTCAGCAGCTTCTCACAGAATTTGTGTTCCAGGCCCTTCACCAGCCTTGTTGCCCTTCTTTGGACACACTTCAGCATCTCAAAATCTTTTCTAAACTGAGGGACCAAGACCTGGACATGGTACTCAAGGTGTGGCCTCACCAGTGCTGAGTACAGGGGAAGAATGACCTCCCTGCTCCTGCTGGCCACACTATTCCTGATACAGGCCCAGTTGCCAATGGTCTCCTTGACCATGTGGGCACATGCTGGCTCATGTTCAGCCTGCAGTCGGTCAGTATCCCCAGGTCCTTTTCTTCCATGCCATTGTCCAGCCATTCTGCCCCCAGCCCATAGTGCTGCATGAGATTGTCATGGCCAAAGTGCAGGACTCAGCACTTGGTCTCTTTAAACCCCGTATCATGCCCCTGCTCCTTAAGAAGAGACTGAATGAAGATGTTGTACTGCTGATAGGCTCTTCTGTATCTTTCATTCTTGGGTAACAGGAAGATCTGCCTTAGACATCCTTCACAAGAAATGGAAGACACATGTCTGATTTGCTCTGCCAGTTCAGATATCAGGAATGATAAAACCCACCTAGAATTAAAGAAGCATTTCACACATTCACTTCCTCGCTTTAAACACCATCAGCTGCCGTAGTATCTTGCTGATCATCTTTTGGAAAATATGCCTTGCCTTGCCTTGCCTTGCCTTGCCTTGCCTTGCCTTGCCTTGCCTTACCTGAGTTCACACCTACAGGAAGAACTAAAGGAGAGAATGTAGGATTATGACAAAAGGGCAATTTCCCAAGGTTCTCACTAAGACCAGTTTTCATGGTAGGAGTTTTTTCTTCTCAGTCTCCAATTCATGCAGAGGCCTTTTGCCGTGTTGTATATCAGACAGTTTTCTTCTAGCTGGCTCCCAGAAAAAGTTTGAAAATTATAAAGTTTGAAAGCCTCAGTTGGAAAAAAAGAGCTAGGGGAATGGTTTGAGAGCAGACAAATGGTGTTAAACCTTCACTCCATACAATATTCTCAGGAATTCAACTACAACAGATTGTCAATAGCCGCTTGATCTCTCGGGGACTGTTACAGGCTGAAAGCACTGAGGCCAAAGGAAAAACAGAAAAGTGCCAGTGCTAAGCTCATTTTGCACTGCAATCCTTCACTAGTAATGTCAAAAATAAGACACACTTGGCTATACCTGTATTTTAATCTTGAATCAGCAGACTGTTCTGTACCAACCTAAAAGGTGTTCCAGAAGATGCCCTGCATTGCTGTGTTTGCCTTTTTTTCTCCTCAGAGCTAAACTATGTGATTTTCTGATACTGGAGCGCCTCCCTCTAGCCATCAGATATCAATCTGGTTCAGATATTTTGACACAAAGATTCAAAGCATCTTTTCATTATTAAACTGGCTAAATACTGGATTTGAGTACATAGGGAGATTTTACTGGGAAACCCTTGAAAAAAACATCTGAGTGTACTTTTGGCAAGACTGTCTCTGTTGCTCTGTACTGCTCACCTCCAAAATAAATTTCCCAATTGGAGAAACAGTACATATGTGCCACGTTCAGTCAGAAACCAAACCAGTACATGCACAATATGGATAATTGAGTGCCTAACTTGAATTTATATTTAGAACAAAATAAAAATTATAGTTTAGCCCTGGCCTGATAGGCTCTAAGACTGTTTCCCTTCTATTTTATCATATGACCTTAGCCACTGGGCTAGTACATTTTTTGCTGCATAAAAGGTTTTAAGTGCACAATTTCTTTTTTTAATGAAGATTTGGAGTATTTTATGGTTCTGCGTTTTCTTACAAGTTTCCCAGATAATGTGTGATCACATTAATAGGGATACCATACATTTTTAAACCTTTCTTACTGATTTTCCCTATTCAGGTACTTTAAACTGGCTTTCAGCAGCAGGGTGAACTTCAGGCAATATGCCCAACATGCAACACATTAATTGCATGAACTGAAAAAGACTAATTTTTTCAGACCAAAAATATATTCAGAAAGAGTTATAGCTGTGAGTAAACATATCAATAAATTAAGAGCTGTAAATATTCTAGAACTGCAGCAGTAATTTGCAAAGCAGGATTTCTAAAAAAACCCCAAGAAATTTAGAATAAATGCAACAGAGAAAGCAATAGCAATCAGGAAGACTAACACAAATGGAGAATTAATACTGTGTAGCACAAAATACTTTTCAGCAGTAACAGCTGGTGACCAAATTAAGATGGCTGGGACTGGGAATTACCTAACACTGCCAAAAATAATTATTCCTGATTTTCCTTTTCCTTCTACCCAGTACAGGCAGAAAATCACATCTCCCAGAAGAAATCAGTCAACCAGCTAAACAAGCCTGATCTCTTTCTCAATACAAATCTCCCAAATGAGCAGCCAGCCTCTAACCTTCTGCTCTCCAGTTACTGCCCTCTTCCTCAATTTCCCTTTTCACCCCTTTTAACAATATCCCAAGCCTCATATATAGCTCAATTCTTGCTGTTGCTTTAGAAAACTGCTAGAAAAGTTCTTTGTCTTTTTTCCTTTGGGGCTTTTAGAGTTACTCGTGAAGTGCAAATAGAGCACTGTTAAAGAGCATTCAGCAAGCCAAAAGGTAAATCTGCTTTTAGTTGCAAAGAGCACCAAAAAGGCTGCTTGTTAGCCTACTGAGAATATTTTTTTTTCTAATTTTTCCTTTTTAAATTTTTTTAGGCCAAAGAGGCAGTGGTTATAGTTTGCCATCCTTTCTGTTCCTTTTTTTGACTGAATTCTGATAATGAAGGAATGGGTGCTTATTTGTGTTTCTTTTTTGTTAGATGCTTTTTATTAAAGAGTTTTCTAGCAACAAAATTATACCAATAGTTTAGCTCTGATGATAACCTTACTTACTGACTTTTATAGATTTTATTGGCAGAGGAATCCAAAAAAACCTCTCAAAGCTCTGCATCTGCAACAGAGAGGTTAATTGCAATGCAGATAAAACACTCTACAGCTTAACCTCATTTGGCTGTTCTAGAGTCAGTGAAAGTTGCTGTCATATGGCAGAAGTGCAGCTGTATTCCTCTTGATGTCTTCATGGAGGTGACTAGATTAAGCCCATATGCATTGCTGATTTCTTTCTGTTGTGAGATTGGCACTAAGAAAAAGCAGCCACTCTGCATCTCTACCCATTGCCCTGCAGGACAAAAATGCAGAGGACATTCCAGAGGAACTCAGGGAAGGAGCTTTCTGCAAGCATCTGGTTGCATTAAATGAACCAGTAAGCACATTTATTTTGTATGATTTTATTTTGTGTGTTTGAAAAAGGTGCCAGATATGAAATGTAAAAGGATTCCTAACTGCAATAAAATACAAATATCTGAACTAATAAATAGCACTTAAACCTGACTGTGTGATTAATCTTAGTTAAGAAAATAGGGTCCAGACCTGGAAAAAGCCAAAAGCTACTACTTAAAAGAAAGAAGGATGAAGAGGAAGCTCACAAGTTGTGAGATGAAAGAAGATGTTTGGAAGCGTGATGTGAGCTGACAGGCTGCTCCAAGTCTCCACTGTGCTAGGTGCTAGTGCTAAGACATTAGTGAATACCTAATATAAACATTTGGCTAAGTAGCAGTGCTTCTTAGAATTATCTTTTCTTTTCTCTCTTTTTTTTTTTTTTTTTTTTTTTTTTTTTTCCTTTCTAAAATATAATGCAGGAAAAGTCGTGTTTCCCTCTGACTAGTCACCACTATCAGGAATTCTATTTCTCTTGAAGTCTGTAATTGAGCTTTTAATTTTGTTCAATATTTAAATCACATCCTGCCTAACAGAGTGAACAGCCAATGTTTTCAGTTTTCAAAGTTTGCTTGTATAATGTGTTCATGTCAATGGGAGGTTCCTCAAATTAAGTCAGTCCTCTGTAAATTAAATTCTGCACCTTACCATGAAAGAAGATATGCTTAAAGCAGATACTCTTTTCTCAGAGGTATCTATATGTTAAATGAGCAGCCTTACAACCGTGATCTTCCATACTTGAACTCAAGAATCCAAATTTTATTTTAGTTTCCTGTTGCAGAAAGCGATATGCATTAGATATTTACTTTTGCACCCTCATCTACTTCTTGTCTTTGATCTACAAAGCTAAGAAGTCATTATGGCTGGGTTTCTTGCACAGCTTATCTCTGTTCTAAGTATATGTACAACATAAATATTAATCAGAAGTTCCAAAAGTCTTCTATGACATCTCTGCAAATGCCACAATCAACAATCAGCATAGTGTGCAATATTCCTAGGCTGTAAATGTCATACAATTCCAAAGGTGATAATTTATTAATCACCAGGGTACTCTGTGAAATAATGCAGTAAATTACTAGACTTCAATTTTAAATATTGAAAATGAGACGAAAGGCAGATGAAATGAATGAACAAATGAATGAATTAATTTCAGTAGCCTGCCTTCTTTGCATTCGCTAATTTATATAGGCTGTATTTAATTTTTAGACTTCTTTATCCTGTATTTTCAGACGTATTCACTGACACTTATTATTCACTAATTGTTTTGATTTTATCCTCATGAAAATTTTCATTTTAATGTTTTGAAAGTTTACTGTCTTCTGAGTGTGACCAAAACATGCAACTACCCATTTTAAAATTAATTCATTTGTCTTACATTTTCTCAAGTATGATTTTTCTCAAGGGTTACATTTCTCCACAATTAGGATGCATGCTTCATTGCTTTTCTTAGTTGTAGTAATTATAAATTCTGCTGAGTATAAACTGTTGCTAAGATATGTTCACATAGCCTAGTCTGGGCATAGAAAGGCGTAGAATATAATTCAGATTCTCAGACTAACTCCTCTGAAGATAATGGCATTTTACTCTCTTGTTTCTTAACAACATTACTGTCAGCTGTGGCTTGGTAAATTTTGCAGTCAGAATGCCTACATTTCAGGAAATTTATTCAAAAGAGAAAGTCTAAATGAAGACATTGATGCATATGAAATATGCATGTTGCTTCATTGTTTAAAAAATGTTCAGTTTAAATTATTATCACTTCAGTGGAAGGTTATGCCTAGCATTAAACATCTAGTTAGTTTTGTGAGATGCTGCACATGAAATAGTTTGGCAGCTTCGTGGTTCATAGCTTTTGTATTTTTCTTTGGTGTTTTGTATTAGGCTGACCTTTCCACAAAGCAGACTGGTCCACCATACATCTTTAATCTATGATGTGCTGGTACTGAGTGTCAGAAAAACGCCATATTATTTCAATAGGATTGAAGCTTTATGATGGCATTAAATTAAACAGAGAAGATCATGTCATTGTTACTGAAATAAATTGTGATTTAATTATATATAATCCAGAGTGCAAATATGATATACACAGCATAAGGTTTGAGATTAATTTGTGGCTTTATTGGTGCTATTCATAGTCTTCCTCTGCTAGGGTGAATAACAGTTATGTGTGTACAGAGTGTTGCAGAACAAGGTTGGAAAATACCAATGAATTTAATTTTGGTGGTTTTTCTTTTCATTCACTTTTTGTTTTAACTGTTAGATGATGCTGCTAATCAGATTTTATTTTCTAAGGAAAACATTATATCCATAATAACACAATATTGCAATATGCCATTCTGCCATATGACATACAACTGTAATATTAATAAATTATCATAATAATTGCATAAATTAATTTTATGCTTCCAGAAAGTTAAATAATATTTGTATAACAGAGAGTCTGTTCAAAGGGCTCATTGCCAGAATTACAGTGGGGTTTAAAAGACTAATGATGCACTGAAAGCTGCATAGATTCTCTTGAAATGTGTGGCTGTTCATCTCAAGGCAGCCGCCCACAGAAGGCTTCGTAAAGTTCAAGAGGAACCTGCTACTACAGGTTCACTGATGAACACCAAATGAAAGATTAGCTGAGATAATAAGGAAGGTGTTATGAGTAGAAAGGAAGAAAGGCAAATGTGTTAATTATTTAGTACATCATCTGACACCAAGACAGATAGGTATGATGTACTATATGTCTTCATGGTACCGAAAAAAAAGTTGTCTTTTAAAGTTAAAACTAAGAAAACTCTTAGTAAACCAGAGGTTTGCTTGTGTAATCTGCTCATGGTGAGACACAATGAAATCTTGCAATTTTCCTTATTAAGCTAGATTTTTTCTTTTTTTTAACTTTAGCTTAATCTTGAAATAGTGAGGCTTTCTATAATCCTAATTCTTATTAGGCGATTTACAGATTTGTTAAAAAAAAGAGAAAATTTAAATCAGTGTAACCATTTGATAGAAATTGTGGTTGGATGGAGTAAGACTCAGGCTAAGAGGATAAAAGTTGTTTCTACTGATTATGTTTTAAAAGGAGACTCAAGTTTCAAATTTATTCTTTATCACGTTTATATCATGTCATTGCTATAAAAGCTTGGGAATTTTTCTGTTTACACAACTGTATTCTGAGCAATTTAGTGTTCTACTCAGATTTAAAAATAAGCATTGTGGTTTTGTATTGTCTGTTCCTATCACTGCACATATTTTCTACTATGACAGAACAATATTGTGCTCATTTTGCATGAGTAAAGTCAATAATATGAAAGGCTAAACTGATCGTTTCCATATTTATCTGTTTTAATGGCTAAAGCACACATGCTATGCAAGAAAATGTGAGACTATAACAACAAAGAGGGGATTTAGAGACCTAAAATAACAGCATGCATTTTTCTGAATAGTGTATTATTAAGCCTTAAATATTTCCCAAAGGTAACATATTGTTTTAAAAGAGTTTTTAAAGGCATTTATAAAATTCCAATGGATAGGAATTAAACCATACATGCATGCACTCACTTGAGCAGAAAATTGCAGCAATTGCAAAATTATGTGTTACTTTTTAAATCTGTGTATGCATCAGTCATAGATAATCTATCTTGTTTACATGCATGGATTAAATTTTTTAGATGTATGTGAATGATGTGCATAGTCTGGTCAATTACATTCATCCTTCCAGCTATATGCAATAAATCACACATTCACTGGAAGTATATGACAGAATGATGTTTGGCTTCTGTGCTAGTGATGATTTCCTGTTTCCGATTCAAAGCTAATATTGAACTGTGCATTGGTGAAATGGAGCATTCTTGACTTTAAAATAGTTTGTAGAATATTAAGTGACTTTGGGCAAAGCTGTTGTGTTTGGAAATGAAACCTTTGCCCACCTTGCAGGCTTACCTTGCTATTACTGTACCTCAGACTGTAACTGTTGAACCACTACAGATTCCATATTTGCAACCCATGTGTCACTGGCAGCCAGAACAAACTTCATGACCTTTTTTATCTTGATAACAGCAGAGTTCTCCTGAGACACTTGAATGTGTTTGAAGCATTTCTGTCTAATACCAGATTTTTTTCCTATCCTTAGAGTATTTTATGCATGCTTGTATAACTTTTAACCCCTGGAAAAAAATATACGTTCAAATGGATGAGCTTTTATTCTTTTTGTGTGCCCTAGACATAAAAAAAAAAAAAAAAAAAAAAAAAAAAAAAAAAAAAAAAAAAAAAAAAAAAAAAAAAAATTGCGTATCTGTAAACTGATATCCTTAAAATATTATGAATGCAACACTGACACTAACTTCTGTTTTGGCATTTAGTTCCACTTAAGGGCTCAAAGAATTCTGTAGATCTAGATTCCTGCTTCTGCACAGGTTTATTAGCCTTAGAAATAAAACCATGAGATGCTAATAGAAAGTGAAAAAAAAAGCAAATGAATGAATGGGCAAACTACTGGATCAGACATGTGGAAAGTGATAATTATATCTTTGGGGAAAGAAAACCTTATTTGGATTGCAGTACAACAATTTGGAAAAGGAAAAATCTCAAGAAAATGTTACATGCAATCAATTTGTAGAATGTTAAAGGAAATTATTTGACTTTAACAATGTCTCATTTCACATACCAATGCAAAGTTATTTGCAAACTGTGTAATTATTGCACTTGGGGACCAGGATTTAAATTATGCAGGAGCACAGCTCAAATTGATCTCACTATTGCCCTCAATTCCTTCCATAATTTCAGAAGGAAGTCACAGAAATATGGATTAGTTTTAGAAATATATTTTATGTAAAAAATTTTACATGCTGAATATCTATAATTATATCTCTGTTTACCTATGTACAGAAATATCATTTGTGCTGGACCAGAACTCATCCTCTGTAAGTATTAGCAGAGGGATATATAAAGACTTATGAAATATCTTTACTTCAAAAGACTTTGTAGATGAATGTTGAAAAAGATTGCTACCTTTCCAACAGTTACCTCGTAGTTCACTTACGATGATGGGTTGTTGGGGTTGATTTCTTCCCTCAGGGAGGTGAGTAGGGAAGGGGAGTGTGTGTTGACTTTTACCTGCCTCATAGTCTTCTTTAAGTCTAGGAAGGCTGCTAAATCTTTATCACTTGCATGGTGAATTTCCATTTTGTCTCTCTCATTTGCAGTTGTTCAGGTATATGCTCTGCTGCCTTTTTAATATTCCATTTGACTTTTCCTGGCAAGGACAAAGTTACAATTCTGTTGCTGGAAGCCCTTTGGGGAAAACAAGCCCTACAAATCTGATGTAATCTTTTAAGTGCTCTGCAGTGCAACAAACTACAAAGTAACCAAGATTTCTCATTCATATTTGCATCACCTGTTATTTTACAAAATAAAAATATATATCTACTACCTAGAGCCATTTTTACTGCCAGGGAAGGCAAAAAAGGGATACAAGGATCTGAGTGTATTCCATTACTAAAGCTCACATTTGCTGGTAGTGAGCACTAAGAGCTGAACTGAGGATCTTGAAGTAAATATAAATTACTCTGAAGCTGGTGACTGTTGTCTCAAGAAAAAACAAATCAGATATATGATGCAGAAATTCAGTAATCCAAAAAACTTAATGTGATTCCAGAAATATTATCCTGTGCTTCCTTGAAGACAAAAGCAAAGTGACCTCAGTTACTGCAAAGGCAGGTCTGGACTGACCTTAACTTTTGTGAAATGGAAAAATTCTGATGGTGTTTTCTGGAAGAAAATGGCATATAATTATCTTCAGAGGTTGATTTATGATTATTAAAGTTTCCCCACTCTATTACAAAGTGACTTATATCTATGATTCGTTAAATCAGAACAACAGCAACAAAAATTTTTGATCACAAACCCCAAATAACTGAAAATATTTGAAAAAGTTTGCAATGAAATCTTTCCTCTATCTTAGTCATCCACTTGGTTTTAATTTATTTATTTCTGTGACCTAAACATAAGATTATTAATATTTCTGAAAACTTCAAAGTCACAGGAACTTCCTAGTCACCTAGAAAAGACTGTGAATATTCCAGGAAGCTAAGAAATGCTGGCTTGAAAGAAATATATTAATATATGAGTGACTGAATAGAGCAAAATCCTATAATAAAGTTTCAGGAGACTGAATCAAAGCTTGCTCAAGAAAACATAAAGAAGTTAGATGTGCAGAAAGGTAGGCCAAAATTTGCTGGCTTTTCTACTCTTCCTCTTTCAGTGACATGAAGTCTAATTATTATAGAAAAGCCACCATGTTTGGTTTAAACAAGGACTTATTGCTTTCCATGCTGCAGATAAAGGTCTTAGGCCTATGATAATATTACTAAAAGGTTGAGCAATTTGAAAAATGAAATCATATTTGGAAACATGTGTTTTATAAGAAAAAAATATTTTATTTAGGTTTTTTTTGTGGGCTTTTTCATAGCATGAATGAATGCATATTAAAATATACTAGTATAATCACATACATCACTTCAGGTTAATAGAATCAGCCTATGCTTTTGTTTTTTGTGGCATATGAGTCCTCACACAATCACAGTTTTCAAATGCAGTTATAAATTATGGTTTTGTCCATTCTTTAAGCCTAAACTGTTACATGACTATGTAGCTGTTTCAGGAGTGTTTATAATTAACACTTGTGTTAATTGTGATTATGAGCAAAACCATTTATAGTTAGAAAGAAGAGAAAAAGGCATAATCATGAAATATGATGACAGTTCATAAAACTGACTTTGCAACTTATGTTTGATGTTGAATTAGTACAAGGAGAATGAGGAAAAAATTATCCTATAAACCTAAGGTGATCATAAAGAAAATGACTATTTTTTCTGTAAGAAAAAATTCTCTCAGAGCAGAAAATACCCAGATCAGTAAATTGAAATAAGGTGGTCTCCAGCTGAGCCAAGCTGATCTTCACAGATACTACAGAGACGTGGTGATAATTTATTTAAATTCTTTCTCCATGACATTGCTTAATTAATAATGATCATTTCACTAATCTCATTAATTACACTAAAGATTTTTTGTTGTCTTGCTTACATGTTTGAAATCCACTAGCAGCACAAGCTAGCACAAGAGGAACTATGTGTTTTTGTATAAATAACTTCATATTTGGAGATCACATTTCTGTATGTATCACATAATTGCAGAATGGATCAGGTTGAAAGGAATAGCAGTGGATCATCTGGCCCAGCCTCCCTGCTCTGTCAGGGTCATCCCAGAGCACAGGGCACAGCACTGCTTCCAGATGGTTCTTGAATATCTCCAGTGAGGGAGACTCCACACCTTCTCTGAACAATGTATTCCAGTAAAGTTCTGCGCAGTTTACTGCACAGTAAAGTTCTTCCTCATGTTCAAGTGGGACTTCCTGTACTTCAGTTTCTTTCCATCATTCACCACAGAAAAGAACCTGGCTCCATCCTTTTGACATCCTCTCTTAATATATATGTGTAAAACATAATATCTATATAAATGTAGTATTAATATGCAAGCCTGCAAACTTTTTTTTCTGTATCTGCTCATTGATCTGTCTATCTGTATAACTATGATTCTACCTATCAGGGGATCCTTTCACAGCAATTACATCAATTAACCTCCTTCTGTAATGTAAGCCTTTAAGAAAGGGAAATTTTTTTTCAAGGACTAAACAAGAGCTTTCAGGAAATTTAAAGCTGTTGTAAATAACCTTTCCCAAAATAAAGTTGGCTGTTTTTTCCCACAAATCAGAAATTCTTCTCATTTCAATTGCAAGTATTGAGGGGGAGGGAGGGAAGCAGAACAAACAAAGAAAAAATCACCCTATCCGAATTTTGTATTATTACAGTATACTTTTAAAGTATTTAGTATTTCTGAGCAGATTTATTAAAATAGAAGACCAATGCTAATAACAGTGTTAATATTACAACTGTATTATAATCTTTTCAGCACTTCAAGAAACTGTTTCCTGGGTAAGTTCTGCATGGAAAGAAATATTAATAGAGTTTAGAATCATTACTTGGTCTGATATTGTGCTGCACATCCTTGCAAGGAAATTAATGTTTTCAGAAAAATAAAATAACAAAAATCTTGACATTTTATAAGCAAAGACATGTCTTTTTTGACAGGACATTCTATATGTTACTGAAAAAAGAGGGTAGAAAAAGAAAAAAGCATAATGCCCTTATCGCTACATATTACTATCTCTACTATGACTATGATGATCAGATTTTATCACTGACTGCTAAAATTACAGTCTACTTTTGGTGTCAGTCTGCAACTGAATGCTCTAGACAACAGCTTCAATAAGTGAAAAAGGAGATTTCAGCATTGCATCCATTCCTAGTATTGTTTAAAAGTGATACGCATTTCCTAAAAACCCCAAAACAACAGTAATTATAATTAATATTCCATTCATAAACTCCTCAAAGAAATCACTGGTTCTAGAAAGACACAAAAAAGGTTATTTCTATTTATTTTTTTGGCACTGTGGTAGACTCCTGCTCACCTGTGTTTAGGATGGGAATACGCTAATGGAATATGGCATTCATTCTCATTTGATATTACTTAGGATTGAATCTGAGATATCTGTGAGTGATTAGTGCATATGACCTGGGGTCTGTGGGTGACTGTATTTCTGGGGAGGCAGGTAGGGGTTGGCTAAAATACTCTAGAACATCTGAGATAACACTAGATATACATGTCTAGGCATCTTAATGCAAAAGCAAATGCCTGTAAGATAGCTGGTTACATAAGAAACATCCGCTCTTCTCCTATCAGCAATAAAAAATGGAACCTTCCCATCTCAGATAACTAAACCTATATCGAAATATAATCCAAAAGAGGCAACAAAAACTTACTACTTGACTTCTTAAACTAGAAGTCTTCTGTGCAATGCAGCTAGAGAAGTTCATGAGAGGACAAAGCACAATTCAATTTTTCACAATTGTTCTAAATTGTTATTTAGAAATTATGACCCCAAGGTTGATATATATATATAACTGAGGATCTGTGGAAGCTGTGTGTGGTCCTGGAGGTCTTGGAGTAGCATCAGGAGGCCAGCTAGAGTGCTTTTATGCACCCCAAATTGCATTAGACAACAATATGTGGGGATTTGAACTGTCTTGAGATGTGCAAGCTAGTCCTCTCCAGCCAACTTTATGCTCAGAAGAGGAAGTACCCAGCTTCACATCAAATTTAAAGGAATCTATTTTAGATGTCTTCTTTAAAGATGAGTCCCACCCCTGGCTAAGAGCTGCTTAATGGCACCAAAATCTTGTTGATCCTTTGAAGGGCTAAGTTTTAGACCAAGAAAACATGTGTGCAAGTATCTAATTTTTAAGCTCATAATGATTTAAATTAAGTTAAACAATTGCTCGAGGACATTTACTGGATCATGAATAGACTGAATGGCTTACAGGATTAAGGCTTCAACAGAAACTAAAACCATGATTTCATCAAAGACAGCAGGGGAAAAAAATAGAAACCAGGAAAGGACAGAAGGACACTGTTTAATTTATTTGTCAAATTAAAAAAAAAAAAAAAAAAAAAAAAAAAAAAAAAAAAAAAGGATGTGATAAGGATGTGATACATTTATAGCTTTACTATATTTTAACATTTGGTTTCATCTGTCTTGAAATTCAGCCCAACATTTTTAATGCACAAATGCTTACAGAATCTGACCTAAACATCAAATAGGGTGACTAGCCCAGAAAACTTTGGGGTACATAAACTTTTCTTTTCATTCCAAAAAATTTTGAAAGATAGAAGGTCAAGAGAATACAATATGCTCTCATTTTGTGTGTCAGGAAATGTTATACTCATACAAGATTCAATTTTTTATTCAACTAGAAATTTATACAACTTAATTAATGAAAGCTATGTGTTTGGATAGAGCAATGTAAAAACAACCTGAGCAATATTTTGCCTATTCATTTACACAGCTGAGTTTATTGGGAGGTATTTTCAGTAGGTTAATTGGTAAAACTAAGAGACATGTTCCCTAATACATAGCACAGAAGCTATTAAAGAGTAATTTATACAGTAATTATATCTCCAGCTGTGACATAATCCTGCTCTCTCTTACTTATGATATTTACTGGTATGATTGGCTAACCAAAGTACTGTCATATACATTCCTATTAAAGCTTCCTAATTTAGAGCTTCCATGTTGGCATTAGCCCATAAAAAGGAGAAATGGAAACAACAACAGAAGCAACCCACAACCATCCAAATTCCCTCTCACATCTGGTCTGGCAGTATTTTGAAGCTTCCAAAATTAGAATGATTAAATAGCATTATAAATCTCTTTCTCTTGAGATATATAAATATACTCTTCCACTCAACACACTTTGGTCTTTTGAAGTATTTCTGTCATTCTTTATCATCACCTATGAGAAAAATTTTGTTGCCATGCACTAAAACTGTATAAGCTTCTTAGGGATTCTATCGAAAGGAGGTTGCTAATCTTTACCTGTAATTGCCTTTCACCGAAAGAA
Source organism: Erithacus rubecula (assembly GCF_903797595.1). Lineage (NCBI taxonomy): Eukaryota > Metazoa > Chordata > Aves > Passeriformes > Muscicapidae > Erithacus > Erithacus rubecula. The sequence continues at coordinate 62,073,588 of NC_136658.1, forward strand.
TTCAAAAGAATTATATTTATTTATTCATTTATGCCATGTAAATGGTCTTGAAGTACTTCCACTGGAATTTAAATAATTTTCTGTGACAATTTCAATTAGAAGTCACTTAGTAATGAAAGTTGATTTTTTTGTAATGACTTTTCTAGAATTGAAATGGTTTCCTACATTTTATAGCATTGAAACACAAACAAAACCAAAAATAGTATTAAAAAAGCTCTAAATAAGCAGATCTATTCAAAAATTTTGTTCCAATAAATCTGTATTATTTCAAAGGGGAAAGAGGGGTTATTTCATCAAAAATGTTTATGCATATTCTTAGGTTGAACAAATTTCTTCAGTAACACATAACTTAAAAAAATTTTTTCTTCTCCTGCTACTTTCTCCTATTGTCTCATCTTCTTGCAACAATCTAAATGGATCTCTAATAGTCTAAAGAAAGAAAAATCTTTGTATTAAGTATAAAGAACACAACATGGAAATTTCCTTAGAAAAATCATGAAAAAATAATCAGACAATCATAAGTCTTGAGATATAAAAAGTGGTGGGCTAGTAGGTGCTTCAAGGATATTGTTCTATGTGTGTCTAGGATTTAACTCTAGGAACATGTACAAGTTAAAGAGCTCAGAAAGTTAAAACACCAACACTAATATTTGTTCTTGTCATCAGTATAATATTTTTTATCAAAATCATCTACCTTTTCAGTGGCTTTGTCGCGTTTTTTTCCTCTTATAGATAAGCTTTGGCTTTGGTTACAAAAACCCATGCAAAGCAAAGAAAAAACATTTTCTTTAATTTTTAAAGGTGGTTTCTGTTTTTCTTCAAATAAGTTTTAGAATGGAGGACAAGCCACAGCACATTTCAACTGGGCAGTGAACTTATTTGTGTCTTCGATACATTTCTTTAAGTGAAAAACTCTTTTCAAATCTGCTTGGTGGGTTTTAGCGCAGAGATTTAGAGTCCTTTCCTCAGCGTCTTCAGCAGACCTGATTATTTAGGATACAGCAAATCAAATCTGCTCTCTCTAGTTACACTTGACCTTTTTATGTATATGTGAGGAGACAGCAATTACCTTTACAGCATTCTATTTGGACTTTATCACTCCATTTCCTAGTCCAATCCCTCTTTGAAGAAGTTAATAGTCTGATTACAGCCTTGTCTTGATTAGGCACTTCTTTACAGTGCCTTCTTAGAACCATTTTGTATAAAGCAATGAAAAGCCTTTTTTTTACCCCTTTGTTTTTAATATACTGGAATTGAGTTTGGATTAATAGCTTTCTTTTATTCTGTAACTGTTTGATGTATTTGTGATTATATTCCTTATCGTGTTTTACTATTCCACTGGTGTAGTAGTGAGAGTTTATGTGAAGGATTTTAGGCTACTTCTATGATTCATGAGTTCCTTTAAGGCTCGCAAAGAAAGGTGAACTTGGAAACTGGAAATAAACTTCTCAACTTTGATGGACTTACCAGTCTGAATTAGGAGAAGTTTACTGCAGGGTTTTCTCAAAGTGAAGTTTGAGTATTCTTCATAGGTGTTCTATTTTTGGAAAAAAAAACCAAAACAAAAACAAAAACACAAAAAAAAAAAAAAAAACCCAAAAAAAAAACCAAAAACAAAACCAAAACCAAACCAAACCAAACCAAACCAAAAAACCAAACAAAACAAAACCCCCCCAAAAAAACCCAAAAAAACCCCAAAGCTGGAAAATCGCTTCCAGGGTTTTACAAGAGGGTGAGTTGTATGTGTTTTGTGCAGTCAAAGGAAAGTGAATTCCAGAGATATTTCAAAGGAGCTGCAGAGCTGCAGAGGAGCCAGCGCGGTCTCACGCTGACCCCTGCCGGCAGTGCACCCTGCACCCTGTCTGATCCGCGTACAGATACTGGGAAATGCCTGGTTTATTGGGTTACACAGAAAGAAACAAGAAGTATAAGATCTCATATTGACACATTGCTAAGTAACAATTGAAATAAGCCAGTGTGACAAATTAGTTTGGTCACAAAGGCAAAGCATATGATTGCTTTAAAAAAAAATTATGAATTAGCCTATTAGAAAATTTATTAATTAGGCTTTGTTGAGTGAATATCCAAAAGGATTTGGGACAGCAATTTGCATTGATCTAAACTGACTGGTGGATAATTGCATGTCAACATCTAAACACAGAAACAGCATAATTTTGTTCTTCTTATGCCATTCTCTTCCTTACTCCTTACTCCAGACCATCAAACCAGTTAAAAAACATTACTTCAAACCATTGCTAAAAAAAGTTGCTGTATTTTCCTTATTCATTAACAGGAATGTAACAGCTGTAAACATTCCTGTGAATTTCTTTCTGCTTACTGATCCAGATTTAACGTTTAGAGAAACTACAGAGGATTGATGATTTCTAACTAACTGATCATAGAGATCTCATTTAAGACTAGGAGGAATTTCAAGTCACTATTTTCAGCTAGAGGAAAATCTGAGCAAAGCCCAATACTGACCATGAAAAAAAAAAAAAGGATGAAGGAGAAAATTATATCCTCACTAGTTTTGCTAACTTTCTGGAAACTTTTAAAATTCACCCATTTGAAGAGTTACATACTTTTCAGAAATAAATGTCATACAGAAGAAAAGTATGGATGAAATGGATCACTGAATCTTAAGCTATTACTGAAAGGGCAATATGATATCTGGGATGGGAAAGAAAAAGTATAATTAAGGAAATTGGGAAGCATTAGAATAATTCTTTTGAAACCAGTGTTCTAAATGCTTTTGGGGAAGTTTTACTTTATTGTGTGTTTTGGGTTTTTGTTGGTTTTTTTGTTTTTTTTTTTAATTTCGCAATCTTTCTTATTCTTAGAAGGAATTTTTCTTACCTGCTTCCCCCTTCCTATTTAAATCCTTGTGGGCTTTCTATGTGCTGAAATCTAAAACTATTAAAAACTGTCAAATTTAAAATAGAAAGTCATATTTAAGTGGATATTTATTCAGCTTTCCTCTATTTCAAGTCAGGAAATGAACTCTGTATGTGTGTGTTTAAGTGAAATCGGGTCCTGCATGAAAAACTTGCTATTGCCCTTATATCTAAAGAATACCTAGAACTTATCTGCTGGTACAATGTTTATCATTTGTTGGTAAACAGAACACAGCTGACTATGGAGAGATAAGACAGCACCTGAATAAAGACACATTACTGGAATTCAGACATATCAGCTGAACAAAACCTGAGGCCTTTAAAAAAAAAAAAAAAAGATAAGAAACAGTTCTTCAGGATGAATTTCTGAAAGCAAGAAAAGGTTGATGAGTGGCTTGCAAAAAAGATGAGATTCAAGATTTTGGTCCCTCCTTTTGAGAGCTGCTTTGCAGAGAACACCAAGAGTAACTATCAAGTGTTTAATTTGTTTTAAACATATGGCAGTCATTTCAAAGCTAAGAACATTTAGTACATGGCTTTGATTTTATTGGCATTCTACTAAAAGATCCAATTTATCTTGTTATATTTCTTAAAAAATAACAGAAAATAAGAATAGTTGTACAGAACTTGAAGTCTTCTCTGTATGAGAAAGAGCTTTAAGAGCACTTGTTCATGTTTGAGATCCAGGCTTTGAGCTTTCATGTAACAATAAAAAATTATATTTATTAATTTCTGTGAAGTAAACAAGCCCAGTTCTACAGATAAGGCAACTTTAATAGCAATATAAAAGCACCACCTGTATAGGTAGCATTGCTGGGGAAAAACCACCCTCACTATGATTCCTTGGTTAGAATCTGTTACCTGAGTTTCTCACCAAAGTTACAAGGAGATACATCCTAAATGGCATAATCAAGAGCCATTTTTTAGAGAAAGGACTTTTACCACAGGAAGTTTAATTATACTTTTGAAAACCTCATCCCTAAAAACCTAATCATTTCTTTAATATACAGGAATTTTTGCCAAAGAAAGCTTTCCCTTTTCTTCTGAAAAAAGAACACAAATCCAACTCTTAGAGTCTTTCAACATAATCACTGCAATTTCCAAAAATTAAGATAATTTTGATTTTTTTTTCTAGTCCCTTTCAGTAGAGAATTATGTTAGAATTCCATGCTTACAAAGCAATAAACTGAAGTAGACTCACACCTTAAGCAGTGAGTCACACTTCACGTGCAGTTAAAAGAAGGCTTTGTTTCTCATTGTCTTATGAAAGTTCCAGGATGGTTTCTGCTTGCTGGCCATCTTTCACAAAATCAGTAAGGCCCAATTCTAAAACTAGCTCATTACATGAGTACACACAATTAGATTTTTCTCAGAGAAGTGATAGAGAGCCTATGCAAGGGATGCACATGCTGTATTTATTGTATTACAGCTCTGGTGAGAGGTTTTTTGGCCTCAGAGATAGTCAGAATGAGAGGACAATGCCTGACTGTCAGAAGAAAAGTCAGGGATCCCAAAATAAGTTTGTTTTGAACATAAGGAGTATAAAAGTTTCAGAGCAGGATCCCACCAGAAGTTCTCCAACTCCTCAGTGAGCAGATCACATAATCAGTCTGTGTCTGGGGAATAACTGATGTTCTTCCATGTGCATATACAGACAAAGGAGTGATAAGGCAAGAACATCTCTTTTGGGTATCTGAAATATGTGTCTGTCTTTTTGATACAATCCTTTAGTGAGCAGCAGAGGAGAAAGAAGGCTAAAAGTTATTGGCTCTTAGCTGAGCTTTGCAAGCAGCTGCTTTGTTCTATTCAACTGTAGCTGACTGTTTGCCAATACAAGTGAAAGTATTTGTCAGCAAGAATTAAGCACAGTGGTTTTCACATTCACCTTGCAATAGGGTAAACACAGAAAGCTTTTTGAGATTTTATTGACATTGCATAGAATTTACCTCAAACTTGCAGCCATAAAGCCAGTGCTGATCATCTAATCTCAAGTTCCATATAAAATGGTCTGATCATAACATTTAAAATGTTTTAATTGGCCTACTGTGCTTCAAGGTTAATAACAGCATTAGCCTGTTATGATTCTTTGTGTTGTACTTGCACATTATGCACAAAATTCCTACTGAGAAAAATAATTTGAGAAGAGGAAAAAAAACATATTTGAAACAAAGCTGAAAGCACATGAAAAAAGGTTCATACATTAATGACATGTGAATCAATATAAAAGAAGTGGATCTATACAGTTCCATTAAATCACATAAAGAATGGGTAAGAACTGTTTTCCAGGAGTAGGGAAGACAGGAGTAGAACTCCTGGCATGCAATCTTACTTAATTTACTTAATTTTCTTTCTGTTATGTGGTTGCAATGGTTGGTGGACAATAACTTGTTGCCAAACTTTAGAAAAGAGAGATTGTCTGATATTCAGATATCATTTCAACTGTAAAGTTTTCAGATAGAACTTATTCCCTTATTTATTGCTATTCTGGGCCTTTGTTTGCCTAGAGAACTTTGATCTCCACACCACAGAGCCCCAGTTCTTCTCTCTAGCACAATGAAAAGGATCTTCTGTATCTCCTTCAATTTGGGGTAGTCATAAGAATTTAAAATGGCACCAGCTCTGACCGTAATACTGTACTGACACATTACTCAAACCCATTATCTGGAAAACCATAATGAAAATCACGAAGAATGGAAATTATATTTGTCTTTAAATATTTAGGCAACTTCATTGATATCAGAAACACAGTAATTTACATAGGCATAATTTATCTAATCTTAGAACAGAAACTACACTAGCATAATCATATCAGTATCAGTAAATAATTATGTGAAATTAAGGTAATTGTGGTGAAACAGGTAGTGATGAGGATCTGATGAGGACAGGATATGTTTTTCAAGGGAGTTTATTCTAACTGGCTCCAGAATGGTTTCCTGAGCTGGCTGCTAGCTAGTAGCTGGCCCTACTTTTTACTCTAGGAAGCACTCCAGTTCAGCCACCCAAGACTACCCCACAAGGTGTACAAACACATGGATAGTGGGAATGACTGCAAGATTTGCCTCAGAAGCGCACTCCTGAGCCAAAAATAAAGTACTAGAATACTAGCAGAGAAGCAAAGTACTCATTCTGTATTTGTCATTTCCTACCTGGAATGATGGATGAATATGAATTGGTGGAGCTAGGTGGAAACTCTCAGATGATCAGGTTTAACTCATGGCTTGTATGATACCCTTTACTCAGTGTGACCACAGAAGATGTCTAAACCAGGCCAAAATCTGAATCACCTGGCCACTAAGACAAACATGTGTAATCCTTATGTAAGCAAGGAAAATTAATGTCCTTATCCTGTCAACCTAGCCAGATTCTTGGGGGTTAATTGTCTCTCTAACTTGAGATGGTACTTTGTTACAATTGTATGGTAAATAGTAGACACATATTTTGCATAATTTAACCTTTTTATATAGTCTGATGCATGCATGATTTAATTGACAAAGTCCTAAATGTGAACTGTAAATACACTGAATATGGATTGGCTATATAAATACCATAAATATACAAGAGTGCACAGCAATATAGAGCATATATCAAAAGGTTATGGGAAACAGGAATTTATGAAAGAGAGGTTTTGACCTTCTGAATTCCAAAATTTGTATAATTTACTTTGACTCATTTTTGCATAAAAAATAATCAAGTTAAGACACTGTTTAGTCTTTTAATGAGGATTCTTTTGTATTGTACACTTAAGTACACTTAAGAAAAAAAAAAAAGCAAAAAAGTTGCAAGCATCAAAATTCATTAATTACCCCTGCTTTTAAACTAAAGTTATCCTCACTTTTGGTTACCAGCTAACATAGTAAACATTTCCAAGTAAAGACCTTTACTACACCTTTTAAGGTTTCTGCACAGCTTCAAGTGAGTCAGGAAATTAGTTCAGTGTGTTCATAACAAACACAGTGCTAAGTTGACTGGAATCTAAAATTATATTATTTAATTATGCCAAAATCTAATAATACATAATTAACTTATTTTCACTCAATTAATTCACATTTATTTATTACTGGATTGGCACATGGACATTTTGAATAATGAGATTAAATAATAAGAAATTAATTCTCTCCTAAACTTCTGCAATTTCCTTAGAGATATGTTTGTTGAGCTTTCTTTTGATGACAAAAAACTCAAGTACTTTTAAAATGAGACAAATTTTCAAAAATTATATTTTCTTAATGTAGTCATAGTCTGTATCTTTATGAATATATGAGTACTACTTAAGCATCTGAACTCTTGAAAAAAGAAAAATGCAATAGCATAGCTAAAGAAAGGAAAATGTATTTTCAACTATTTTTGTTAGATATTCTTCCTTAAAATCAATCATTAATGAATAATTTCCTCTAACTTTACCACAGAAATTAATGCGACCAATTTTGCTTCCTGGAACAGGTGATGGAATTGTTTGGAGTTTGGCTTTTTTTGTTTGTTTGTTTGTGGGTTTTTATTTTTCCTTTGTTTGTAGCTAAAACTTGCATGTATTCTTGGGAATGCAAAAAAATGGCTGTCTTGAAATGAGCATTTTTTAATGACTGTGCACAGATTGGGCCCAGAACAACTGCAGCAACAGCAACGGCAGCAACAACAGCACCAAAAAATTTAATTCATTTAACTCAGAATACAAGTTTGTTTTCCTGTTTTACTGATTTTGCTTGAAACAAATTTTCTGCTATTTCTTCTTTTTTCTCTCTCTCTCTCTTTAATATTCTTCCATTTCAAAAAAGAAATAAAAAAAAATCATCTTCTACTCGGAGGAGGCATGTTCTTCCAGTCCACCATGTCTTATGCTTCAGCTTTCTGACTCTTACACATCTGACATTGATTAGAACATTTAGTGCTGATGAAATAAAAACATATGTTTCTTCTTTGCAATGTCCAGTCATAAGACCTTATCTGTAGTATCTGCAGGCTGTCATTGCCTTCTGGATCTTTGAAAGAATTTTTATAAGGCCACACTGACACTGCTCAGCAAAGAAAAATTAAATAGTTTCCAAGTTACTGCAAAACTACACTCAATATCTTGTTTGTGGACAGGAAAAGTACACCTTATATATATATATATATATACATATATATATATATATGTATACATACATATATATATACATATATATATATATATATATATATATATATATATATATAATATATATATATAAAGGTAATATTTTAGCGTTTGAATAATATTTGTAACTGTCTTCACTGAGCCCAAACTGTACCTGACTAATTTTGTGACCTTCTACAATGTACTGACTGCATCAGACGGCAAGGGAAGGCCTGCAGACGTCATCTACCTGGACTTATGTAAGGCTTTTGACACAGTCTCACACAGGATGCTGGCATCCGAATTAGAGAGATTTTAGTTTGATAGGTAGATTTTTGAATGAATAAAGAATGTTCATAAAGTTGAAACTATTAAAGAGTGGTGTCCCTCAAGATTTCCTTAGGGTCCAATATTATTAAATACCTTCATCAATGCCTATGGAAGAGATTCAGTGAATGAGGATTCACTGAAGCAAGTTTTCAAATGGCACCCAAATGAGTGGTGTGGTGGTTCAATAGAGGGAAAACATGTCATCCAGAAGGTACTTGATAGGCTTCAGGAATGGTCCCAAATGAAAATCATCAGGCTTATCAAGGCCAAGTGCAATCACCTAGAATGAGGAAAACTCTAGCATAAGTACAGACTGAGGGATGAATGGATTCAGAATATTCTTACAGAGATGGTCTTGGGATGAACAAAAATATGGCCACAAGACAGCAATGTGTATTTGTAGGCCAATAAGCTCCTCATATCATGGGTTTCATTTGAAAAAGCCAACACGGTCAGCAGGTTGAGGTAAGTGATTGTCCCCCTCTACTCAATACTTGTAAACCCCACCTGGATACTAGGTTCAGCTCTGGGTCTGCAGGACATGATATTGTGTGCAACCTCAGTGCTGGTCCAGAGAAGCATCGCAAAAATAAAACTTCCATTCCATTTCAGTCCATTCCACCTATGTATTTTTAATGTTTCCAAAGTTCAGTAATGACCAAGAGTTTTATTTTAGGTTTATAGCTGTGGCCTAGCTAAAATTTACACACTCAATACCCATTTTAGTAATCAAGACCCTTCTCACACCAAGATTTACTTAATTTGTATTTAAATTCTCTTTTTGCAAAATGGGGCAAACAGCACTGTCTTAAAATATCATGAAGGAAAATTAACCATACTGGTGTCGGAAAAGTTGTTTGTTACATGATGAAATGATGAATAGAAATATCTAGATGGATACTGAATAGTCTAAGACTGCTTCTATCCTATTAAGCCTTCTCCTCAAGTTCTTATTGTCTTATCTCTATTGCCTAGATTTATTACTTAGCTTTAATAGCAACTAACAGAAATTATGTCATGCATCTTTTCAGACGAGCTTTGTAAACACACTGAATAATTCACAAAGACATTTACAGGGGGAAAGAGTGTGTTTATAAGAGGAAATAAACAAACCATGAAATCCCCCAATAATTTTAGCTATGTTTGCGGAAGTGTTCAGGCAATTGTGACAAGTTTAATGAAGAAAGTATTTCTTGTCAAGCCAATAGATCAACCAATTATATCACGGAAAATATTTTAGATACTTGATGTCTCGAACTGTTGTAGGAAGGGCTTTTGATTGTAAAATAAAGGCTCACTATTTTCAAGTCTAAAATGCCTTTGAATCTAACCATTCTCAGCAACTGGAGTTTAAATCAATATGGAGTTTTTTGATACTATAGAATGTGGGTAGAATGAACTGCCAACTAAGTGATGTTTGAAGAATACTCTTGTGCTTATCTACACTCTACTTTTCTGTCAATGAGAGCCTTGAAAGGGAAAGGGATCAGTCTATGACAGTAAGTAAAGATTTTCCATAATTTTTTAACACATAAGACTCCTTTTTTGAATTTCAGTCTACTCATTCAATTTATGCTGGCAGTCTCAGACACCCTTGTGCCTCTGAGAGAATATTTTTCTTGATGACTGACATCTGATCTGTTCAAAAGAGCAAGATCTCAGCTGAAAGAGAATGGATTTTTAGAACTATTATGAGATCAATCTACACAATAACTGTTGAGAATTCTATAAATTTCAGTATATTTAAAAGAGTATTTTTTAAAATTTCTTTTTAGAAAATTAATTTATGGTACTAAAATGAATTAATTTTATGAATAAAATTAATGCATCTCCTGTACATATCCTTTCTGGATATTAACAAGTTCAGAATTTCCTTGCAATGCTATTTTGGCTAGGTTTTATGAAGAGACTCTCTTAGTTTCCATTTACATTAAATGACTTCTGTCAGCTTGCAACACATTGGTAATTTATACCTTTGCTCTTCAAGGAAATATCATCCAATTATTATCAACAGGAAGACTCAGCTGGGGAAAAGTAAGCACCAAGTTGTTAGATCTGAAACCAAACCCCTTATTGTGCAATGGCAATTGCAAATGCCTGCTTTCATTCATTTTAATTAGAGTTCCCATAGGCAAAAAAAAAAAAAAAAAGAAAAAAAATCCAGAAAGAACTTACTGGAATAATGCATTGAAGTTTTCAAGCATACATTCCAAAATTCATTTTGTCCTATAAAATAGCAACATGGAACATGAAATTTTTAGCTTAGGTTACACACATGTAGGTATAGCTTAGACACCTGTTCAATAAGTAGAAGAAATGCTGACCAAATCAACAGTAGTTTACATGAGAGATCATGCAAATATTTATATATGGTAGCAAAAGTATCTTCTGTTTCATATGTGACACTGAATCTACTAGAGAATCACTGGTTTTTTTGTTGTAGGAACTGAATCCCAGGTGGGAAATACTGCAACCTGAAACAGCACTCCACAATAGTAATGAATCATATTTACCAGCCCCAAGGCAATGTTTCAGAAACTTTAAATGTCTCCAAATTGTGCTCAGATTAGTAACTGAACTAAGTTTGAAGTATCAAATTTATGGTTATAATCAATGGAGAAATAAGACTCAATTATACAGTCAAAATTTAGGGCAATAAAAAGCAATTCAATTTTACTGAAATTGATATGTTTGTTACATTCAGAGACTAAATTCAGTACTCAAAGTGTAAAAAAGAAGAAAAAAATTGTTTACAATTACTGTTGATATTTTTTCTGCTTGTTTTCACGGCAACTTAAATAAATGTGCAGAGTATTTAGAAGTCTAACTTCAGGCTTTAAATATCTATATACATAGGAATCTAAATTTAGATACTTCCAGTGAATTTTTTTTAAATGCCATAACTTAAATGTATACATAATTTATATGTCCATGTCTATATAATCTATATTTAAAAGCAAATAGAAACTTATAAAAATGCATATGTTATAAATTATTTGATTTTATTTTAGCATCAATATTTTACCTAATCATTTATTTCTTAGAGACTTCTTCCCACATCTAATAGATATAATTTTTTTTTATCTTGATGGTCTTTGTTTTAAGCATCTTGCAAGAGATGCAATTCTTCACTTGACATTTTTACTGTAGACACTAATAAAAAAATACAGGTAAATAATATAAAATTCTATAATGGTGGATTTAGTATCTGGCATCTTCATGTGAGGCAAAATGTTTCTATATGCTCCATAGGGAAAGGTGGCACTTGTTTCACAACACAAAGTATAATTACAGAATCACAGACTGGTGAGGTTAAAAGGCTTTTGGAACTCATCTGGTCCAACCCCCTGGCTCAAGCACAGCTGCCAAGAGCTGGTTGTCTCAGATCATACCCAGACAGCTTTAGAGGATCTCCAAGGATGGAGACTCCACCATGCCTTTGTTTACTCTCACGGTGATAGAAGTACTTCCTTAAATTCAGGCAGAACATACCATGTTTCAGACTGTGTCTATTATTTTTTGTCTTATCAGTGGATGCCACTGGAAAGAGGCTCTTTTGATCTCCTTTATGCTTTTGTTTTGGGTGAGATTCTCTTGAGCCATCTATTCTCCAGGCTAAAGAATCTGAGCTCTCTCAGCCTTTCCTCATAGGAAAGGTCTAGGATTTTGCATTTTCTTTTCCTAATTACATGAGGCTTCTATCAGCTCGTTTTTTTATTTTTACAGATGTCTTTAAAGGACTTTTTTATTGGTAATTTTTTTTAAGAGGAGTTTGCTGGTTTCTTCTTTTAAGATGTGTAGTAAGCAGGAGAAAATAATATTAGGAATTGATACAAGTTTTTGACATCTTTATGTCAACATAAAAAAAATTCAATCATAGTTTCACCACATGCCAGTATTGCAGCTACTGATGTATGTCAGTGCAATCTTTGTAACATGGCAAAAGAATGTATTTTCATTTAATGAACAGAGACATATATGATAAGTAAAAAATAATATACTAAATACAAGTGGAACTTATACAATGGAAAGCAGAAGTCTGGGGACCAATAAAAGAAAATTTAAGCTCTATTAAAGTTTGGAGGAATCATTCAAAAGAGAGAAAGAGAAGAATGCCTAGCTCACAAAAGACATTAAACAATGCCATCTATTATTGGCTGTGCACTTCCTATCTTGGATTGCTTCAGGGTCAGCACGCCACAAGTGATAATTTAGCTGGGGCAACTGAGAGCCAATAAATGATCAAGATTGGCTAGGGCTTATTCAACAGAATAAAATGGGTCTAAGGAAAAACTTTTCAATGGAATTATTAGAAGAGTCATTAAGTTGTGGCTTAAATCCATAAGAATTGAGTGAAAGAAAGCTGGTTTTGAATGTGTAACAGAGAGATGTTTCAATTAAAATTCGCATGTTGTTTTTGTTTTACAATTGAAAACATTTTGAGATCAAGTCAAAATAATAGGTATAGGGATACAAAGTTTTCAGTGCTCAGTCTTCATAATATTAACAAACTCCTGGACATGAGACTTAGGAGAACTTTTCTTCTATGTTAGGCTAAAGGGAACCATTGGTATCTTCTGGTTTTTTACTATAACATGGTATGTTGGGCTAACTTGGCTGGCAGCAAAGTCTCCATCATGCTGCTCTTTCACTCTCTCTCCACAGCAGGACATGAGGAGGAAATATAATGAAGCAGCTGTTGCGTTGAAGGAGCTCTTGTGCTGAGATAAAGATACAGAGATTCCTTACCAACTGCAGCCGTAGGAAAAATCTATCTGTGAATTCCTATTAAAAGTGGAGTAACCAAGCGAGGAAAAAAAACCAAAAATCAACTCTCTAATCTCCTTCCTGTCCTTCTTCTGAGGCTCAACTCATCTTACACTGCACAGATGGAAGATGGGGGCTGTGATCAATTCATAATGTTTTGTGACTGCTGCTACTTATTCATCATGTTCTACTTCCATTTCAGCATGGAGCCCCTCCTATTCACAAACTGCTCCAGTGTGGGTCCTTTCTAGTAGGTGCAGTCTTTCAGGAACACACTATTCTGGCATGGGCTCCCTGCAGCATCACAGGTCCAGCCAGGAGTCCTGCTTCACCAAGGGCTTCCCTTTCCATATGCCGCAGCTCTTGTCAGGATCCTCCTCCAGCATGGGGTTTCCATGAGCTACAGCTTCCTTCAGAGCATATCCATCTGCTCATGCATGCCCTGCAAGGGGGATATCTGCTCCACCATGGAAGTCTGTGGGCTTCAGTGGGAAAACCAACTTCAACATGGGTTGTCTGCAGGGAATCTGTGCTCTGGCACCAGAAGAACCTCCTTCTACTCCTTCATTCACAGCTGTTTCTCACTCCTCTCTCTTGCTGCTCTTGCACAGTATTTTTTACTCTTTCTTTAATATGTTAATCCACGGGTACCCCCAGCAGCAGTGCTAGACTCAGTTTTGGCCAGTAGCCAAGTCCATTTTAGAGTTGTCTGGAATTGTGTCTGACATGGGGATAGCATCTTGTGTCTCCTCACAGAAACCAACCCTGTACCCCTCTGCTACCAAAACCCTGCCATGCAAAATGAATAAAAGTGTAAAATTTGAAGTAAACATCAAGGTATTCCATTCCAATTCTAAGATGATCATTACAGGCCAAGCATGATGGTATTTTAATTCTGATCTCTATTACACTTATATGACTTAGCAAAAGGGATAAATATTTCAGATATCAAAAAATAACAACACATTTTCAAGAAATTGGATTAGAATTTGTTCTTGAGGAGGTTGTTAAAAGTAAACATATATACATGTACATATATTTACACACATATGCATACACAGATTTATGGGACTATTTTAATCCCTGTAATTCCAATGTAGATCTCATTCCACTGATTGTCCAAGTGTTTCAGGGACATAAATCCCAAAGTGAAGGCTTATCTTAAAACAAAGTTTGGTCTATCTTTAAGACATGAGAGACATCTTCATTCTGACTTTTCTCAAGCAGATAAAATGAAGAAAGATCCTTAAAAATATCTTAGATCTGTCCATTTAATCCTTACAAATAATGGATCCTAACAAATACATGTATATATTACTAGTATGTAAAAAAACCCCCAAACAAATAACTTTCTATTTTTATGATATTTTAACATCTTAAAAGGTGAAAGTCTTGAAAAAGGACGATAAGCCTCTGTTGATATACTGAATAACCCTAAAATCCTAAAGAATCCAGAGATTAAATTATGACATTAGTAGAAACAGAAGAACAAGGAACTGAAAATCAAATAGTACAAATAAATAGTAATTATGTAGGAATTTTAAACTGGAATTATTGAATACATGCTAACCAAACCATACAGAAATAGAAAGTCTTAAACAGTACCTTTGAATATATTTCAGTATTCTTAATTTTCATGAAAAAGTTATTGGTTTACTTGTTAGTTGGTAGGTTGGTGTTATTTTGTGGTGGTCTTTTTTTTTTTTTTTTTTCCCTCGTAAACATTAAAGTAAATGATACCATCAGAATATCTTCTATAGGAAATGTAACATAAAAAAATAGGAAAGAATAATTGGAACCCTTTTTTCATCCCAGCAATAAAAATAAATCTTTATAATTTGACTTCTTTTCTTAGGATGATTTTGCAGCAACTTGATCAATAATTCAAAAACACTTTCAAGAATTTGGCTTTATAGTGCGGTGTTTTTCTCTTTTCTAAGAGTCTTGGGTTTTCTGAGCCCCTTAGAAAAAAAAATCCAAATTCTATTTAATGTTTATACTTCAATTCATATTTCTTTCTGAGATATGCACTGGCTGTTACAGAATTATTTCTTGACTGCTATGCATCAAAGACAATAAGGAAATTGATTGAACGCTTAGAATTTATTCTGTTCTAAATTCATTGAGGATTTCTTAAAGAAAATGAATATAGTCATGTTACAGAAGACTCAGTAATTTAGTATATACAATAAAAATAATGAATGTTTGAAGAAAATTGTACCTTGATAGTCTTTCCTTGTTATCACTGGTAATTCATCACTCTTATCTCTTCTGTTCTGAACACTCAATGTGCCCTAAATCTCCCTTTGCCTGTCAGACTTTTAGGTACTTTTGTTTAAATTATAAATGTATCATCACAATTCTGTGTCAAAAAAACTGTTTAAATTTAATAATAGAGAGATCTTTATTTTCTTTTATAACTTGACCTGGAGTATAATCATACTGTATAAATGTTAAAATTCTTTTTTTCTCTCTAAAACTTCTTTAGATAAAACAAAGAATTAAATATTTATTATAAAGTGGTGGAGTGGCTCTTTTTACATAGACAGTATTTCCATTTTGTTTGAAAAGCTTAGCTATTTGGATGAAAAACTATTAGTACAATTTACATTCTATTTTGAAAGGCAGACAAATCCTTCAGTTCCTCCTATTTTTATCACAGGGGAAAAGAACTGCATGTGAAATTATTTTACTGCCCCATAAAGCTTGCTGAGATTTCAATTATGCAGGTCAATAATTCAATTTTTCTTCATCCAAGATTTTAAGCAAAGAAAAACAATAAAAGATGGAAGTAAGAGAGAGGGATTTTAGAAATAGCTGTTTTGCTACAAAGGAAGTAAAGCATCTAAATTCAAACCACTATATTTACCTAATTGAGAGCTAATGAGCCTGAGTATTTGTTCCTGCTTTGACAGTTTTTACTTAGCTTCTCCTCTTCAAGTTGCCATTGGTTCAAGACATAATGCCTCTACAATCTGCTCACAGAGGGACTGTGCACGTTTTTTGTACACACATACACACACACACACACACACACAGATATATATATGCATGTACATGTAGAATATATACATGTATATGTATATGCATATGTATATAGACAACCTGCACTGAAGTCCTTACTCTAAAATAGGGGAGCTAAATTTTTGTCTGTGTCTTTGCTGCTAAATTAGGCTATCACACCACTTACATACAGTTTTCTCACTTAAAAACTAAAGCTAGAAAAAATACAGTGAAAAGTGGTGGTCCTTAACATTAGCATACATACATAAGGAATCAGGATTCTCTGTGTTGTATCTTCGCCCTAAATTGGCTTACTGCTCAGGCTTTCCAATGAGAAGCAGCAAGAAATTCCTAACCTAGCTCAGATGCAATTAAATACTTAGCAGTTTGTGGCATAAATTCTCATTAAAAATCGTATGTAAATTATGTGAATTATTAGATAAAGACATCTCCTGTCATTACAGAGCACATTTGCATGTAGGTGGTATCTGTGTATGTGTGCATATTTATCATCATTCTGTCTGCAAATACAGATTACTTGTTTCTTATACATTTAGTTCTCTTTTATATCCAGAGACAATGAACTAATCAATAAAAAATTATCCACTGTGAAATGAAAAAATACAAGTCATAAAACCAACTCTGAAAAATATTCCTGCACAGTGACTTCTCCAACCAAGACCAGAGAGTTAGTTTGTCTGAACAGAGCTTGTCACACTTTAACTAAGCTGAACTCTTCCCACAATTCTCACAAACTTTACAACAAAAAGGAAACATGCTTTTTGAAATCCCCCCATTAGGTAATCCATATGAAAAATCAATTTGGGACTTTTGCAATTAACTTGAATTTTTGTTCTCTGCAATTAAGGGATGCCATTTAAGCATCTAAATAAAAACCCTCTCTTCCTTTGTACTTTCGAAATTCAGACTTCTCATGCTGTCTTTTGATTAGGACGGAAGTATATTCAACATACGTTGGTGGAAAATCTGTCCCCATTCAAGCCAATAAAAAATAAAAATGTGCATCATCCCAAGAATTGTTTCTGTTCTATCAAATGCACTAAAACAACACTTTGTAAACTTTTTTGCTGTTTAATACATAAGTGCATCATTGCATCAAGGTAGCCAGAAAAGAACCTATCTGGAATTTTCTCTGTATTTTTCTTTCCATTAATACTATAAATAGAACTCCTATGTAGTTCTGCATGAACCCTCCTTTCATCATATCAGTATAATTACTTCCATCAACACTATTTTATGTGTAATTTCTGGTCATATTTTGAGAGGTTTTATTTCTCTCTGAGTTTAAAATCTGTTCATCAATAGTTTCTGATTTCTTCCACTGCATTCTACTAAAAATTATTCATAAGAAGAAAAGAAAAGGTCGGGTGAAAATTTTTGCTCTTTTGAATGGCTATATTTTTGAAAATATTCTGCATTTCTGACCCCTAATATTATAGTTATTATTAAGCTTCAATATTCATCTTATTCCTTCCAAGATTTTGAAATTTACTCTCAAAACAGTGTAATTTTCCTAAGATTCACTATTCCAAAAGTGTGTTGGCACTCTTGATGTAAATTATTATTATTATTATTATTTATTATTTTTATTGTTACCATTATAATTGTTTTTATTTATTATATTTTAATTATAAAGCTATTCATCATTCTCATTTTGAGATTATAAATAAAAAATACATAACATTTAGCCAAAAGACTTTGGATTACAGATATGTTAGTGGTTTTAGCCTTTCCTTTTTTCTGTTTTGAGTAACCTCAAAGTGCCTTATGTTTACATCCCTGTGTCTTGTTTAGTTTTCAGAAGAGTACCAACAAGCAACATTTTTTCCAAGTGATGATATTGCACAGACCTCTCTGCAAACTGCAATTTCTTTGATCATGGTCTTACTTACTGACAAAATTTCTGCAAAATTTTGAGGGTTGTTTTTTTCATCCACAATCAAGAATCAATCATAAGGCAGCAACTTAAAATGAAGAAAAATTAATGGGTAATTTTTAACTTGCATCATGCTTAGGCTGAATTCAGGATTAGTTGAAACTGGCATTGGTTCAAATTGCACTTTAGAGTTTAGTGAGACAGCGGTTCATTTACCTCTAATTTTGTACTTAAGAAAGAATGAAACTAAGACTAGAACTTCAATTGAACAAGCAGAGACTTGAAATGTCAAGTTCTTTCCTGAGAGGGATGCGTAATGATATCTCTAATCAGCTTTGAGAACCAAAATTCAGCAAGACTTTTCTCACAGACAACTGCAAAGTAATCATACTTCAAGAGAGAAAATACTAATCTGCTTGCTGGTTCTCTGTAATTTTACTTATTGACCATTGTTTTTAAACATTGTTTAGAATCTTTAACAAAATATAAAAGGAATAACAATACTGAATTTTTAAGAGTGTTTAGCAGTTAAGAACTCATTGACAACACTTGTGGTGTATTTCAGAATATTTAAAAGAAGATCGTTTCTGCATTTTATCAGTTGCAGAGGCTTTTGTTGTATTTAGGTTGTTTTTTTGGTTGTTTTGTTGTTTTGTTGCTTTGCTGTTTTGTTTTGTTTTTTGGTTTGGTTGTATTTGTTGTTGTTTTTTAATTTAAATTTTCTAGCATCCTTGTTCACTATATAGAATATTTGTTTTCATAGTTGCTTTTTAGTGTAGCTCTTTGAATTTACAGTTAAGCAGCCTTGTACTTGTAAAACTAGGCACTTGTTTAGAAGGAGAGAAAGTGTTCATAACGTGTGGAATGAACTTTATCTTGAAGGCTTTTTCATTTAATTGATGTGATCTGACCTTGCCATTAGTCTTGCTAGAGGCAAGCTATTTCTGTCTGCATTACTTTTCATTATTACTACATCGTGTAGAAGCTCAGTACCTGCTGCTCCATATAAATATGTGACAGAGCTAAAGAGCATAGTCTGGAAAGTCATCCAAGTCCTATCTACTCTCGTACTTTCAAAGTTAATTCACACAAGCGTACACCATACTGCCATATATCAAAGTCTGTTGTATCAACAGAAATTTGGAATAACAAACTTGTGATCCTGATCTGAGATATTTGCAGGAAATTTATATTCTCTATTTAGTTATCTGGAGTCCAGGCATCATCACCTTAGATATAAATCAATCTTATCCTGTAGCAGTTACTTTGCAGCTGTGCCTGAGTTTATAATTAATTTACAGTGTTCTTTGTTTTGTATAATGTGAAGTAGACAATCAAATGATATATCACATAAACAATTAAAATCTGTCCTTGTGGCTTTAAGCTGTTGAAACAGTGCAGAACTTGTGCAGAATGCAACTGCCCTCAAGTTACTTTCATTGTTATACATTAGACAATATGACAAATTTCAGTCTGACTCAGTAATTTAAAATAGTATTTGTAGTCTTCTGTCAGACACTTATTTATCTTTATTATTGTATGGTTACTTGGGCAGACACAGGAATCATAAGAAATACAATGATGGTACATGGATAAAATTAACAACACTCATATGCCTCATTGTTTTTCCCCAAAGATAAATATAAGAGACTCAGAAAGTTCACAGCAAATATCATTAATATAACTTTGCTGCTAAGGCAAATATCTGCCAATCCTTCTAATGTCAATCATTAATTTAATGTGTAATTTGACAAATATTATCAGTTACTGTTTTGCAAATTATTTTGAATCTTTGTTGAAAATAATTTGTTAAAAACTTGTCAGCTTAGTACAAACAATTGTTGGTAACCTTTTCCATGTCCATAAGTATGTCATTTCTATAAAATTGATATTTACATAGGCAGAGAAGCATAAAGTCAACCTAGAAAGAAACTGATTTTGAGATTTTGTCTTCTTCTTTTTCTATCAGCATCAAAGGGCTAATTTCCAAAGAATTTATAGAAGGAACTATGCTGATTTGCTTCAAGTGAGGGACTGTTTCAAACAATTTAAAATCCAAATGACACGTTTGGAAACGAATTCTGTATTTTACTGACATATTGTCTTAAATTTTAATCTCTTGACAGAAATTATCATAAAATAAGTTAAAGATACATGCTTGATAAAAGCACTTAAAAGCCCACAAGTTATCGTGAACTATTTTATTATGAGATGAATCAGTATGTAACTGTCTTTTCTTGTCGATTTTTTTCTTTTATTTTCTTTTTTTGTTTTGTTTTATTTTGCTTTGATTTTTCTTGTTTCAGTTTTGTTTCATTTTGCTTATATTTTTTAAATTGGCTATGGAAAAGTATGAAAATAAACTTTCATTGGTCTTGAGAAGAATAATTCTTTCTTAGTTTAGAAAGCAAAGCAGAAAGAAAAATACTGCAAGACCAAATAATTATTCAAGGATAACTTGTCACCTAAGTAGGTCTTTTCTTTATCTGTCTGATGCCAGTTTTGACTCCATTAAATGCTAAGATGCTTGTGATTGAGACTATTTGAGAAAAGAGAAATGTGGGCTTCAAGAAGTTTTTACCTAAATATTTTTCATTATTTGACTTTTTTTCCCGATTCTGTTTCTTAATTTCCGACTCAGTACCAGTTCTATTGATAATTTTCTGCATTCATATACAGAATCAATCTTGACACTTCAGTGATCTGACCACTCATTAAAGAGATAATGCTGTACTATGGGGCAAAGAAAAAACATTTATTTCCTACTGCAGGTTAAGATCTAGGAAGCAAATTAGCATCTAGATGCCCTTTATTGCTTGCTGTATACAAAGTTGGGTTGAATTTCTAATTAAAGTTTTTCTAAGTCTAGTCTCTGCAACACACGTGAATTTGAATACCTAGTGACATCACTCTGGGGCAAAAGGAAGGAACAGCAAGGTAGTGTGATACAATATGCTGTTTGTGTGTTCTTACACTGGGAAAGTGCAAGCTAAACTATTTTGGCAATTTATGGTTGTATATGTGTGCAAACAAGCCCAAGAGTACATCCATGTATTGCACAGAAAACAAGTTGAAGTCACAACATTTGGCAAGTAGATGTGCAGGCTCTATATAGTTTCAGCATACATTAATTGGGATAAGAAGACAAATTATTATGCCCATCCTTTCTAATAAATGTCCTCATCACTTACTGAGAATAATTTTCACCTTCTTTCTCTATGGCTTGGTATGTAATATATAAAACAAGAAACATCTTAGAAGGAAGACAGAGAATTCCTAGCAAAAAGCCTCCATCTCTAGCCAAATCAAATTCTCCAAGTATTAGTTCATTGGAAAAAGAGTAGGGAAAAGTATTGAAAAAAAAATTATCCTGGCAGAAACATCACCACCATTTTGGACTATGTTTGCAGTGAATTTGTTTTTTTTTTCCTTGTCAGCTGGGACCAGAAGTGCTCAGATTCAAAATCCTGCTAGGATTTAACTCAAAAATAATGATCTAAGCTCCTGGCATTAGCAGAATTCTTGAGTTATTCTACACCACCTCAACCACAGGTATTTAAAACCTGCTGTAAAGATCTTCAGACAGCACATTAGTTACACATAATGTACACATTAGGTACAATATGAGGAAAGATGTCATGAGAAGACTATAATGTTGGTGCTTGGTTCCTATCCTCCTTTGTGGATTGGGGTACCCAGGATTTCTGCAACTTAAAGGCATAATTTGAAATTCATGAGGAGGAGGGTTAAGATGATAATAAACATTGACTTTTTAAGCCTTAATTTAAAATAGGAAGCTCATGGTCTTGCAGTTGGGTTTCATGTATCAAAATGTGTGAAATCAGGCTTTATTTACATAATCTATGTTAAATATTTTCTAATCAAATTTCATAGCTCCCCGTATTTCCTCTCCATGGATTTTTAAGAAATAAATCCATAGATTTAAACTGAACAATGTCTAATTCAGTTCAAAGTAGACATAGTTTAGTGAGCTCCATGTGTAGTAAAGAAAGGACAAAAAACACCAAAATGTTCTTGTATTGAGGGGCCCAGACCTGGACACAGTTCTTGAGGTGTGGCCTCACCAGTGCTGAGTACAGGAGGATGATCACTGCCCTGGTCCTGCTGGGCACACTATTGCTGACATGGGCTAGGATGCCACTGTCCTTCTTGGCCACCTGGGCACAGCTGGATCATGTTCAGCCACTGTCAACCAGCAGCACCAGGACTTTTTCCACTGGGCACTCTGCTCCCAGCCTGTGGAGCTGCCTGGGGTTGTTGTGACCCAAGAGCATGACCCAGCACTTCACTGATCAAACCTCACAAATCTGGCCTTGGCACATTGATCCAAACAGTTCAGATGCCTCTGAACAGATTATTAGAAATTAAGTATAGTCAAAGCAGCCCATCAAATAGTACTATAAAGAAAAAGGCATTTTGTTGGGTATAATAAAGAAAAATAATTTCTTCAGAAGAGCAATTATAAATTTTGGCTTTATGATAGTGGATTCTTCATGAATAATTGTCTATGCAGCAGGCTTTGCTTTCCAAATGACCTCTTCTTGTAGCTTTAATAAAACTTCCTCACTAAGCATCTAGGGCTATGCTATACTGTAATTTATATTGAAACAATTGAATGCACTGAAGATGAAAACAGTTTCCTTCTTGCACAAGAAAGGATAACTGTTTGGTACATGTCTAAAAGAGATCCAGTTTTTACACACTGCTCCACAATCTAAAGATTAAAATTCACGATTTCCCATTAATTCAGTGTCTTTACTTTGAACTCTTGCAATGAAAAAAAAAAAAAAATTTCCACTAGGGAATCCCATCTTTACCTGATGACAAATTGTGAGCTAAGTAATGTAAATGATTTTCACACCAAATGTTAATTGTTGGCCCCATTCTTCACAGTATTTGTCTATTCAGCTATTGAATCCAGTGCAGTAACTACCATCAGCAAGGAATGGCTTGTGTTGAAGGAAGCAAAGATTCTGCTTTTAGCATAACATGACTATTTTGATTCATTCCACTTTTGCAGATAGGTTTTTATGTTAGAAATATTTTATTTTATGCTATATATGCGAACAGTTCAATAATATCACTGCATCTCACATTTGTTTAGCTCAAACGTATGTTGCTTACGTATAGACATTTCAACAAAGCTTCTGTTCCCAGCTGTGATTTTCTAAACATGTAAGTTGAGATTTATTTATGGTACAATACTGCTCAAATACAAATATCTTTCCATCAATATACTTTAAACTTTCTGACATTGTTTTTTATTTAGCATTAGTCCTCAACCCTCTTTGATTGAATAGTACTTCTCTTAGGCAAGAAGACCAGTTTCTGTTTGCTCTAGGTATTTCTTATGGTCAGAGATTTCACTGTAAAAATCTGGTTTTTTATGGTAGGATTTGTTACTTTAGGATCAACAAAGTATTACTTTGACTATATTTCAGTTTTCATGTGTATTTGAGACATGAAGTTACAGAGCAAAAGAACATAGTGAGAAGAAGAACCAAAGAAAGGGAACACTCAGTAAGATTTACTAATCTGTGAACTAACTGATTTTTGTTCACAGAAGGTGCAATGAAGTGGCAATCATAATTGCACAACATCCACTCTAAAACAACACATAGCACAAGAAATGTACTGAATTTTAGAATTTTTGTAAAGTAAAAATATATCTGTGTTTTGGTATCTTAAACTACTGTCCTGATTGCCTTATGGTAACTAGCATAGTATCGATTAACTGTATTGCAAAAATAAATAAGGATTTGATGAAAGGGCAGGTAAATCTATAGATGTAATTATTGCTTTTATAGAGATAATTACTGCATATACTCATGTGCAAAACAAATTATTCTTATTGTTTGGTTTTCTAATGAACTGGAAGATTAGATGCTGATTATACATTACGTTTAAGGTTAGTTACTTTCATTTAAGCTACAAACAATACTCCTTAGATCTTCACCTGAAAAACACAGTTCTTTGCCTTAGCATATTCTTACCCTTAGATAAAGTAAATTTAGACGAGATAGGGGAGTAATCTGGGAACAGTTTAAAGTTCTTGAACAATTTATTTCTCTAGCTGGACCATAATTTAAATGTTACTAAACCCGTTCATTATAATACAGACACTGAAAAAAAAAAAATCTTAGTGGAGACTACAGACCAGAAAATGACAATGGTCTGATCTTGGTATCATTTGTATATCTACTTCTAAAATTTGCAAGTTCCCAAGCCATCTAGTCTGTATTAAGATTTTGACACCTTATTAACACTTTAGTAGGTTTTACCTTAGTTAGGCTAATTCTGATTTGTATTTGTTTAATGGATTATTCATAACTACCTATTAAACCGTCTGTTCATTTCCTTGGTTTAGAAGTGGAAGTATTTTATAATAGCTCTAAACTGGAGAAATTGGGATGAGTATAATCCTTTCCTGAGGGACTATGTATCCACTGAAATTTTTACTGTAGTGAATTCCCCTGAGAGACTGTCCTTGGACTGCAGAAATGCTAATTACTCATTTTTTTCCCTTTCTATGTAGGATGATATTTGTGTCCAACAAGTATTTTTTTGTACTTATCTAATAATTTTTCTGACACTACTGTAGGACTGCTGGGTATCGTGTTATACTCATCCTTTCTTATCTGGGCACAGAGAAGAGTTGCTTGCATCTTAATGTGTTTTGCACCAGCTAGAAGTTTCTTTTATAGAAACTAATTGACTGAGATATATATGAAGTAAAATTAAACGCTGTCTTTTCTGGCCTTGAACTCCTTGAACTGTGTAATATTGGACAATCTGATGGATAGAGCAAGCTGGAAATTTATCAAACGAGGCTATTTCTGTGTCCTGGAGTTCTTCTATTAGTGAAGTGCAGAGATATTGCAGTGTTCAGATGATTTATTTATGAGTTCTTTTAATCTAAATTGCACATGATTTGCACTTCATTTATGCCTGGTGCAGCTGGCATATATCTAGAAAATATTCACACATAAGAATGGGTAATTCCAAAATCATCTAGGGAGATCAGAAAGCATAAAACATTATGTCTTTACCAAACACTGAAGTTTTAGATTCACGTTTACATTTTGAATAAAAAACAGATTAGCACATGATAGACAGACACAGATATAATGAAAATAAACACTTAAAATTAGCTCTAAAAATATTTGATGTCATAAATGTAGCCATTATGAGAGGAGTTAGAAACTTTAATCTACTTTTCAGTAAGGAAATGGTTTAGAAAAGTAGTTCAACTGCTTGCTGGATTGAGATCCAGAAATCTGTTGAATTTTCTGCATTGCTGCAATTTAGAATACATGCTGTATATTTCTCGTTCTACAAAAATAATAATGTCTGGGTTCAATTATTCATTTTTTTCCCCCATGTCAAATAATGCTGAGTCAGCTGTTCAGCTTTATGCAGAGCTTCATATTTTAATGAAAGTTTCATTTGCATAAAAGAGATTTTTCTTACCATGTGTTAGTTCAAATTCCAGTATGAACTTTAAAGGGCTTTGTTTATTTCATTGCAGTGAAGGACATTCCAGAAATCACTTTTTCACTTGGTACAAATATCATATTGCCTTCCTTAGTTCAGCTTTTTGAGGCACAGCAAATGCTAGTGGTAGATATGGATTATAAAGAAAACATGAAAATAAAAGGCTGCAGGAGAAGAAAATTTTGTCTCTGTATGAATGCTGTATTTTTCAGGACATTAACAAAACCTGTGTCGGTTAGGTGAAGAAAATGTACATTAAAATAAGACTGAAACTATGAAATGTTTATTTGTTTTGATACTCCTCTAAGTCATGCCCTGGCCAAAGGTCTCGTTACCAGGGCTTATGGAAATTGAAAGAGTTAATCAGTCCTTTATCCCTTTATCATTACCAAGTTCTTCCTATGAAAATTCTTCAAAATTCTTCCTATGAAAACTTTTAATTGAAGTGCATGATAGGAAAACCTGGCTCAAAAGTTCCTTTAAAGCCAGCTTACTGCAATGACTGTATGCAAATTAACCAAAGCCAGAAAAAATAATGTTCTCTATAATTCACAATCCAGCTACCTTTCTATTGAACAATGGTTCTAAAAAATTATGCATAAATTAATAAAAAAATTTACTGTCTTCATTGGAAAGCAAAAAAGGCAAATTTCTTTCTTTACTAGAACTTAGAAGTTTTAAAGTGTTTCACTAACGACTTCTCATATTCTGACACTTCATGATATCACTCTACTTGTCACCTCATTAATTATTTTTCTTTAAAAGTGTTTTCCTCTTCAATGAAAAGGACTTGCTTTGGTTTTGTAAATTCATACCTATATTTATATTGCATTTATTCCCTAATAGATTCCTCTGAATTGCGTGTGAGACAAAGATCAATGAAAACATAAAACCAGTAATGAAATTTAAGTAGCTGTCCAGTGAAGAAGAAAGGTCAAAACCAAGTAGCAACCTAAAATTGGGCCCAGATCTACAATTAAAATAGGTCACAAATAAATTAAATATACATTAAATCAAAGGCAAAGTAAAAGAGGCATTCCTGTAGCTTATTAGCTAAAGAACACCTGAAGATTTTTAGGTTATGTAAACATCCTAGAGTTTTGAATTGGAAGCTAGGTACTCCACAAATCTACAGTAGTAGTAGTACAGGTGACCATAGCAGGAACTCTTCACACATACAGAGCATAATTCAGACGGAACAACCCATGTTGTGCTACTTTGGGGGGGGGGGGGGGAATTAAACATGAGACAATGTCAAATTTCCTTTATGTTTCATTCAAAATTGTTGACTGATAAACCAAAAAAAACAACCAACACTAAAACCTTATAATGTTTCTGTTCTCTGTAGAAAGACTTCCACCTTTAATTTTGCTACTTTTTCATAATCCTTAGAGTATACAAGATTTTGTTAAAACTAATTACCAAATAGGAAAATGTATGTACTAATTTTCTCCAAATTATTCTCTCATGCAGTGAAAGATTTTGCATCAACAGGCTTTAAAAACAATAAACTAGGGAAATTGCAGCATTTGTAAGACATAGACATAAAAGAGAGAAAGATAAGAAGCAAGAAGAACACACTGGTATTAAAACTGGGGCTAAATACTGTGCATCTTTATGTAAAAAACAAGCAGAGGAGACTGAGGGATCATGAAGCTGAAATATGTGTATTTGAAAACTGGGAAAACATATTATTTAGTTCTGGCAGACAGATGAAAGGTTCCTTGTCTTTGAAACAGAAGGTGTATTCCTCCTTAATGAGTAGTGCTTTATATGGGGTGTTACTGTATACAAGTTTGGTTTCTAGGTGATAAATATCCTAGTGAGATTAGCTAGAAGCTGAGTAAATGAGAATTAATATTGGACACTGCTGTTGGTAACAGATTTTTGCTTCTTTTCATGGATGTTATGAATTTACAAGCTTCACATAATGTGATAAGCATGCAAACATTTTCCTCCTAAAAACGCTCTAAGTAGAAAAAATAAATATTTTATAAAGTTATTTTCTGTCTTCAAAACATTTTCATTTATGCAAATCAACAACATGCAAAATTCTTCACTATACTCAACATTTTAACACAAAAAAAATCAAAACAAATTAAAATGACTTTTTAACAGTGAAAAAAAAAAACCCGACATGGAGGACTTTTTCAAAAGAAAGGCTAGAGGGTCATTTTAATAAGAAGTGCAAAGCAGTAAGCTATCAGTATGGTAATTAAAATCAATGAGTGTCCATAGCCATGCTTGAAGATGTGAAGAAGGTTAAAATTAATTAAAAACATCACAAAAGGTCTTTCTTTAATGATTGAAGAGATGCCTTGGTGGATAGCACTTTGCAGTGTGATATCAAGGGAAAATAGGTTCAAAGGAATAAAAGTCTGTTACAAAAAATTGTAGTTTTTTTTTTTTTTTTGCCCAGAGAGAAGGAAAACATCAGACTGTTCAAACATAACTTTATGCAGCTGGCATTCAAATATCATAAGTTCCTTAAACTTTTGAACCTATTTCTGCTGAAATAAATGAGAATGCTTCTATTTGACACAGAAGGCTGGAATCAGAATCTACTTTTTCTGTTGCTGAAAGTGATGCAATTACAAAAGCTAATGTACATATTTGCTTGCCAGATTGAAAATAATTGTGGTTTGGGACCTCAAAACTATTTGAGAGCTCCTTATCTGCAAACTGGACAGGTTTGCCTGAGAGATTAAGGGCTTTTGACTTTTTATGTTTATGATCTCTGTTTTACAGTAGTAATAATATTATGCTTCTCTGCATGCTCTGTTCATCATCACTGTAGAGCAAAACTGGTCAAGATTATAATTAATAAATAATCAGAAATTAAAAATTAATATTTTACCCAGGCCTTTTATTGCTTGATTTAGTGTGGGGATTGTGGTTTCAATTTAAAAATAAATTAAAAAAAAAACCTAATTATACATAACATGAGAGATTACATTTGGTGGATTAAAGAGTTTTAATGCACTTTTAATCCCATTTTAATCCCATCCATTAAAGAGTAAAACTTTACCCCTTACTACGACCTTTTTAAGTTAGGAACTATCTTGAAATCTTAGATTAATCATTGACAGCTTCCTCTTTATTACATTATTAAACTCTCTACATTTGGAAAAACTGAGCATGAATCTTATATTTTATTTTAACTGCAAAGCACTGCTTAGAGAGTAAATTCAAAATCTAGTTTCTGCAGAGAGCCTAAATCATATTTCTTTTGTTCTCTATCCATCCCTTCAGTGTAACAAAATGCATTCCTTCTCTGAGCGGAGCAGAGCTGATCCTGAAAAAATTACATCTACCAACTCCAGTCATAAGGGTAAGTTTTGCTGCTTCTTATTCTGTTTGACCTTAGAATCCTCAGTGCTAAAAGAGATTCACATGTGGATCCAATTCCAACCTGTGCATCATCTGAGCTGTTTACTGTATTCAGGCAATTACAGCTGTGCAAACCCAGTGACGGCATTAAGGGACACAGGTGCAAACAAGGGACTAATTTGGCCAGCAAAACTTGCATTATTGGCTATAATAGATGGGATGGAAAGGAGCCAACTTGACTCTCAAATCACAGATTGAGTATGTAAAGCAGAGAAGAATATCCAAATATTTACTTAAATGGGAGATTGTTGGATTAAAAAAATAAAAATTCATAGACAATTAATATATTCCCAGGGTGATTTTTCTCTTTACTTCTTTTCACAGAATCATCTTCTAAAGTAGTAATGTACTTGATTAAATCAAGTGAAAATGCTAATGCATTAACCCAATACCTGGAATGTATCAACACAATTTTCCATCATACTATCGAATAGGTAAGAAAGTGAAAGGCAGAAATTGTTTCGTAGAAATGTTACGGGATATGCAAGCTTTTATTATAAACTAAAGTAAATTTAAGGGAAGTGTATTTTTATGTAGTGGGTTAATTCCACCATTTAAAGAGAGCGAGTAGTGAATACTACAGCAGAGATAATTTAAAATGTCAGGAAAGGATAGAAAAAGAACAACTGAAGAAATCAAATGAAAGGAGAAACACCTTGATGCTAAGTGTCAGTTTTGTGATTACGTTGATTATTTAAATCTGTAGAGATTTGACTAGCTCTATACTTGAGACAACATTGCCTTAATGAAATATCTAGGGTTTCCAGACATTTGGGTTTTATGAAACAAATTCAGTCTTTTTTTTTTTTTTTTTGAATTTTTTATTTTCTCCTTAAAGCCCAAAACTCATTATGCTGTGTTTTATTATAGATATTAGATAAATGTTTGCATTCCTTTTTTTTTTTTTTAATTCATAGTTGCCTATCTTTGAGTTTATTATGACAAATATGCATTAAAAGAAGGTCCAACTGCTCTAATTTTTCCTTTTCAAAGTAACAGTAAATTTTTGCATCAAACAGATGAGATATATGCATTTGAATATTTATTCATTTTAATTATTCTTTCTTGTAGATTTAACAGTAGAAAGCATATCTACATTGAAAAATATTTGTTGCAAATCCTGATTTTTCTCTGTTGGTGGTATTGATCAGAAACCTTTTTAAACAAAGTTTCGAAATCATGGTGCTGGCTGAAGTAGTATATAGCAAGACAATAATTATATTTGAATGAAGAGAGTTCCTCTGAAATTCAGAAGAATATATTGCAAATGGGATTTTCGTGGGCTAAATTCATATAGAATCCAACATTTGTATTTGGATAATTTAGTTGAAATTGCCATAAATTTAAACAATACCATAAACAGTAAATAGTTGAGATTACCAATTTTTTGCTGCAGCCTCAAATTAAAATACAGCACTTAACTCTCCAAAGTAGTTTTCACTACAGTTATCTCTGAAAAGATTTGCTCGCTTATTTTATCACATGCTTTCTGTCATAGTATAACTCTTATATCATATAATTTGTTTTTCCAGTGAAACAAGTGTTATTAGCAGGTGTGAAATAATGAAGCAAATAAAACAAGTTCTAAGGCATCAGAGTAATGAAAAGTGATGAAGCCATTCTTCCTTAAAGTGCAGTAATATGCCTGGATAAATTCCTAAATTGGAATTGTATCTGCTGTGCTCATATGAAAAGTATAATTTATGCATATAATAATATATATTCACTTGGTAATTCAAGATAATTGGTTCTCTTTGAAGGAAGAACTGAGAAATTCTGTTTCTTTTGAACCTTTGTCTGCCAACTTCTTCTCTGGGATTCTCAAGCAGAAGCAAATGCTTAAGATTGAAATGACAGAGATAACTCTACTTTTGGAGCTCCTGCTTTAATTCATGAAGTTGTTTCCACGTGGTTAAAGTAATAAAGTAATAAAAGATATGTGGGAGTGGCTGGGCATTCATTGGGTGCATTATGGATTATTCAGGTTCTATTGAATCTGAGGCTACCTTGTGTTGGGGTTGCATTGAAACTAAGGTCTAAAAAAGACATTTCTTGGTATATTGTCCAGGTGAGATAACCATTTGGTTATTAAAAATAGCAAAACTTATTTATATTCCTGATCCCTGATTCAGTTTAGTCAGCTAAATTGTAATGTGTTGATTCAGTTCAGTGTCTACTTGGCAGAATAGTGAATACATACATATATATATATATATATATATATGAAATCTTAATTCTTTCTGGAAAACAAAAATCTACAAGAAAAACTTGACAATGGACTAACATAATGGTCAGTTCTGTGTCCTGGCATGTCCTTTTACTCTTACTCCCTTTTAAGCTAGGAAAAATAATGCTATGAATTTCTAGACTGTATGAAAATATACCAAATCTGCAAGATTGCAGATTGTCTTTCTCTCACTATCTCCCACCAAAAAGTCTAAAGAATACTTTATGAATCATTATAAAATAGAAAATATAGGTTTTTAGCTTTATGCATTATAATGAGTATTTTACTGATTGCCTTATTGAATCTGATGACATTTTTAATGTTCTTCGTTCTAAACTAGTTAGTTTATTAGTGCTTGATGCAGTCGGCATGTGTCTGGAAATATTCACTAAGTTTTAAACTACCCACTAAGGTGCATTGACTTATTCATCTTCTTCTTATGACCTGGATGTTTTATTTTTTTCATTGTGCTAAATGCAAAGTTAATTCTAGAATTTTATTTTTAACATGTTTGCAGCTTGTTTTATTGGAAAGGGTAAAAATCCTCTATTGACAGCTTGTTTTTAAATACCAAGATTTTCACAAACCAAGTTTTTTCTGTTATTAGCTGTTCCTGCAGATGTGATGCACTGCTACCACAGAACTTTAAAAAAGATTTTTCTGTACACCCACAGAAAATGGATTCTGGAAAGATAAACATTATCATAAATAAAATTAAGACAAAGATAAGAACAAATTTGAGATGCAACTTTGCTTCACTGAAGACTCTAACAAAGTTGAGTAATTTCTATACATATATAATGAGAAATAAGGGAGAGAAGTTTCACCTGCTCTTTCAAAGAGGAGGAAAGAACATTAATACAGAAGGCTATTGCTGTTGACACTGCTTTGCTTCAGTTGCAAATCTTAAAAAAGGGTATGTGATATGTAACTCAGGACAATGCACCCATTTGTTTTACTAAAAACAATCAAGAAATATGTTTGTCAAAATGGACTGTGGGATTTGTACAACATGACTAAATCATTAGTGATGACTCCACTTTTAGCAATATGCAGCACAACTGCAAGAAAATATACCATCAAATTTCAAAGTAATAAAAGGTTGTGTTCTATTTTTATCCTCTAGCCTTTTCTGCTGTAATTCTTCTACTTCAAAAAATGTAATGTTGCCTTAATTCTAAGCAGCTTAGCTTAATTAGGAAGTGATATGGTTGAGTTGCATTATAGTTAGAGGATGATATTAATCCTGCCAAACCCATCACTTTAAACAACAAACAGAGGAGAAAATTAGCAAGAACTATTTTTGAAAAGGATTTTCCTCTGTGTTTATTGGAAGAATATGGACTTGTGAAAAGGAAAAAAAATTAGTAAAATGAAAGAAAGGCTCTATAAACCTATCTTATGGACAAGCAAAGTTAACATTATGTGGCTACATATTATGCAAGGGAAAGATATAAAAGATCTGTCAAAAAAATTAGATGTAGATGAGTAATGAGATAAATTACATACAGTCAAATAATATTTTATTAATTTTAAGCAAGGAAAATTAAACATTAGCTTCAAAGATACTACTATGATGGCATATGGGTAACCAAAATCTGAACTACCCTACAGTAATCTTTACAGATTTCAGTTTCATTAAATACATTTTTGTCAATTTCTTTGTTTTAAAATTAAAAGAATGGAAAAAGTATCCTTTCTTTAATCGACAAAGGATGGGAAAATTATTTTTATTTACCATCATACTGATGGAAAAAACATTTAGTTTTCTGGTGAGGCAGGTCCACAGAAGAACTGGAGAAAGCGTGCAAACTGACATCTTTGGAATTCGCTAACTGTGTAATATTCACTTTACCCTGATCCCCTCTACAGGAAACAGAAGCTCCAACAGAAACAGCAATGCATGTAATCAATCACAACAGGCTCTATAGAAACTGTATTACTGAAGAATGTCTGCTGATATGTCAACACTCTGACTCACTGATGCCTCTAGTATATCTTTGAATTTTATTTCCTCCTTTTTATTTCTTTTACTACATTTCCCTCACTAGACTGATAGTTCTACATTGGGTTATTCATTCTAACAATGCCATTCTGACAGTAAGTTCAATTTCATTTGAGGTTATGCAATTACCAAGCTAAGCACATTCATTTATGTGCTATATCTTCATTCGCATTAAAAAATTCTCTAAAGAAAAGCTCAATAAAATAATTTCATACATATTCACTGAAAAAATAAACTAGATCTCAGTTCCTTGGATCTATATACTTTGTAGTTTAAACTTTCCTATTACTTCATCATTCTATTAAACAGTTTACTGGCAGCATTTTAAAGATTAAATAAGAATTTTCTTGCCTTCTCTTGTCGTCCTCTGTTTTCATGAAGAAAATATGATTGCCATATGAAAGGAGTAATCTGACAGACAAGTTACAAAAAAAAGATTATTTTCATCTTGCAAATGCAAAAGACTAATAGTTTATATTTTATTTATATTTTCTTATGTCTCTAAGAAATGGAGTGAAGCTCTTAAGTTTAATAAGTTCTCAGAAATAGGAGTTTTACCAGTATTAGATATCTAGTGAGATATCAGGGCCTGGGTCAAAAATGTTTCCCTGATTCCCTTTTTAATGAGTAATTTGGAAGCAATACATCAATATTTATTTTAAAACATTTTTAATGTATTTCTAAAATATAAGTAGATAAGCAATTTTATGTGTAAAAGCACTAAGGTGGATACTGGGGGTTATCTGTTTTCTGTGAGAGACTCTTCTTCACAGGAAGATCCAAATACTCGTATTGCTTACATTTTCATTAAATATAGTTCCATAGAGTAAAAAAACCCTGAAATTTACCTCTGTCATATAGGAGCTGTGACTTTGAAAATAGTTCTTAGAACACTGATTGTATTGAGCAATTCCACTGAATGCAGGACAAGGAATTCCCACAGATCTCTAAAATGACAATATGCACAAGAAAGCCTTATTTTTACCCTTTCTATGGTTCTATTTGAATAAGTGCTTTCAACAGCATACACATTAAAAAAAAAAAAAAAAAAAAAAAAAAAAAAAAAAAAAACAAAAAACAAACCTTTTATGCAAAAAAAAAAAAAAATTCTTCAGTATAAATGATTTTGGCTTTAATATTTATAAGCTGTGATCACCTTTTGAGTTTAGTCCAACAACACCTACACTAAAATCCTGAGTACTCTAAGACTTTATAATAGAAGGTTTATAGCATATTCTTACCTGTACATGAAACTGGGGTTTTGTACAATAACATAGGAAATATTATCATAACAAGGAACTAAATAATATCTTCAACCAAAAGAAACCTTTTGGAGCTTATTTCCCCTTTTTGATACAAGGTAATACTCTGTATTACTCTGCTCCTCCTAATGATTATAGAGTGGGCCACAGAGAGAAATCTGTCCATTCACTGGCAGCTGAAGTGGAAACCTTTGAGTCTTATACCAGAAAGGAATACAAATGCTGAATCAAATTAACAGTTCTATGTGCTCAATGTCTGTGTCTAATCTTTTATGACAGCTGGTACCTGACAGTGAGTTATTTTACCTGGTCTCTGCTTCACTAGCTGTTCAATAAGCCCTTTCATGGAACTGAGATTTGCTGAGTAATACAGTTCTCCTATCTTGGCTTCTTATTCTACTGTAGAATTGAGTTGAAACTATTTCCATTTCTATCAGCACCATACAGATTTGAAAAGAAACAATTGTGTTGTGGCTGAAATACTGGTAGAAGGTCACCTAGGGTAAAAATAAGTTTAGGCAGTCAAACCTCCTACATTCCAATTACTCTCATCACAAATAAGAGGGAACATAAGGGGGAAAAAAAAGAAAGAAAGAAAAAGAAACAGCTCCATTTCTCTAAGTCACTGAGATGGGAATTGCAAAAGTCTAAGTACTGTAGATACAAGTACAAAAACAGATATCCTGAGGGGTTAGAGAAGAAAGACCTAAATATAAAGTGCCTGAATATGTGACCTGTTTTTCAAAAGGTTCAACTCCCACTGAGGTTAGTAAAAGCTGTGAAGTTGCTTGACATTTTTAAGAAATCAGCATGTTGTTTTTTCTGTTAATTATTACTACCAAAGCATTTTGTCTATTACATTTATACCCTCTAGTATAGTCAGATCAGAAAACATATGAAGGTTTTCCCTAGTTTCATATGTCAATGTTGGTAACAACAGGAGAAGAATATACAGCAAGGTCAAACACATAGCAGTGTTCATCAGTAGATTTTCAAGAGTTTTACAAAATGACAGAATCCTCTGATTATCTAAATACTGTGGAAATCACAGCTTGGTTGTATTCTGCTGAAACAACTGTCTATATCTGCAGCGTGTTTTGCTCTTGATTTTTAAAACTGTTAAGCTTCTCTCTTTTTCTACATTTGCTTCTCCCTGCTGCCTTTGCTAGATGATAGTAAATTTTGTTAACAAAGAATCTTCACTTAATCACTGAAGAAAAGAAGAAGGGAATATTGTCCATGAATTAATGGGTGGGCTCCCTTACATCACACCTTGCTTCCAGCTTATTGGGTTTGAAAGATGCATACAACCACATAGGATATAACTGCAGCAAAATGTCAGAATATTCATTAAGAGTACATACTAAAACTGTAAACTCAAAATAGAATTTTAAAAAAACATAGTGATTACTGTAAACTAGGAAAAATGCAAGAGAATTTTGGGAAAGCCAAGTTTAAAGTCTGTGATGTAAAGAAAAGCATGGTAGAAGCCATGCATGTGTGGTAAGAATTGCAAACAAGTCTAATCTCTGCATCAAAAAGTCATTGATATTAAAATTAAATCCCAGAAATCTTTTATTATTGTAAGAATATATTAAGGAAAGGAAGGCCTTTGTAAGTTTATATGATAACTAAATTAAAAAAATGTGCAGAGAAGAAACAAACAAGACAACTGACTGGAAAAAGAAAGGATTCACATAACTGACCAAACAGCTCCCTAAATTCTGGAGTGCCTATACTTGAGATACAGTGTCCCACTAGAATGCACTTATATTATTTGGCTTTTAGGTCAAAGCTAATTTGCACATGGCTGCTTAGGCTATGCCAACACTAAAAACAGCAATAACACCAACAGCTTCTGGGCACTGGTATGTGATCCTCTATGTTGTTTAACTCTTAGACTATATTTTTCACCTATGCTAAAAACTGCTGTATCAAATGATGAAATCAGAGCCTTGACAGTTAGGAACTTCCAGGAGTAGTTCTAATGAGCTGTTTGCATATGTACACACTGATTTTGAAACTAAGAAAGTATCCTATCATAGAATGTCAGCTTCATTTAAAAATAGAGCTAGTGTTAGAAGGTGTAATTTCAGGCCTACCTGCAGTAGATGCATTCAATCATATTACTAGGCATTGTTGTGATATCCATTAAGAAAATTAAAGAGTTTTCTAACTCAAGATCTGCTTCTTATGCAGATTATACTGAGTATGATAGAAAGAAAAATCAAATGCATCAGACCCATGACATATTTTCCCATACCAGAAAAAGAGTTAAATTATATACAGGTCCTCACAGGTAAAAATTTCCATAGATTAGGTGGTTTTGTAGCCTTAGAAGTGCAAATGGAAGTCACCAGGCAGGAAGGCATTGGAAACCATCCATGTGTACCTGACATCCAGTTTGCAGTAACGTAGATTCAGATGGAGAAAACCAATTTTCTGAGACACTCTCAGAGGATATTATGTACATGTGTAACTGCCACAGGCTAACCAGCCTCGGAGACCTAACAGCAAAACTGTCCTACAATTCAGTTGTTCTAAATGCTACTGGGGAAGTGTTTAAAATAATTGTTAGATAAATGCTGACATTTTCAGTGAACATTTTCATTGTTTCTCGCTGAAGGTAATTCCTTTACTAATTGCTTCTTTTACATTTAAACCTGTAAAAGGTTTAAATGTTACAAGTAACATTTGCAGATTTATAGTTTTTATAACTTTGCATTTGAGTTCTCTAAATAACTTTAAAGTTTCGTTCATAATTGCAAAACTGAAAAAAAGTACTTGACAGCAACAGAAATAAGTAAAGAAATTACATAATTTTAAATTTCCGCAGTATGTAAATCAGAATTAAAGCATGTTTGTGGTAGGTTTAAATTATAGGTGGTTACTCCTGCTTTAACCTCTACGAACTGTCTCACTCTGAAGACATTGGCAGTCTCTTAGCGTTGATGCAATTTTTTTAGTTTATCTGCATTGCTATTATGTATCAATAAAAGCTGGCTTGCTACAATCCCGGTAGGAAAAGCACTCAGACTCTGTAAAGCACCATTTAAAATGCTATATATCAGATCAAACTCTATAAAAAAAGAAAGGATAATGTAGATAATCGTATGACACTTAAGATGCTGGAAACACTGAGCTGCACTGTATCAAATGGGTTTATGATCTGGGCACAGAATGCCAAGCAGATCCTGTCCATATGAAGCTTTGCCCATTTTGGTAAATTCTTATGCAATCTTCTTAGAAGAAAACCATTCTGCATGTTATTTAGTCTATCCAACCAAAAAGATTTTCATATGTAGGAGATAATCAGGTTCAAGACCATCTTAGGAACCAGAAGAGGAACAAGAGAATGAGACCTGATGAGATTCAAGACCAGATCCTGAGGGAACTGGTGAATAATGTGTTTAAAGCACTATCCATCATATTTGTGAAATCATGGTAGTCCAGTGAAATTTTCACTGACTGGTGAAGGGGAAATATAACCACCGTTTTTAAAAAGTGAAAAAGGAAGACAAAGGAAACTTCAGGACTGTCAGCTTCACCTCCATGCCTGACTAGATCATGTAGCAGATTATCCTGAAAACTGTGCTAGCAAAAACATGGCATTACTAAGGGCAAACTGTGCCTGACCAATGACAAATTTAATGTCCTTCTACAATGGGATTACAGCAACGGTGGATAAGTGAAAAGCAGTTGAGGTCATCTACTTAAATTTGTACAAAATAATTTACACTCTCCCACAAGACATCTTTGTCTCTAAGCTGAAGACATGGATTTGACAGATGGATCAATCTGTAAACATTTAAAGAACTGGTTGGATGGCTGCACTCAAAGAGTTTTAGTCAACTGCTCGGTGACAAGTGGTGCTCTTCAGTGGTTGGTGTTGGGACTGGTGTTTATGTTTAACATCTTTGCCAGCAACATGAAGAGTGGCACTGAGTGCACTTTCAGCAAGTTTGCCAAGAGCACAAAACTGTGTGGCACAAACACTGGAGAGAAGGGATGCCATGCAGATGCCATGTCCTCCAGTGGGCCTGTGTGAACCCCATGAAGTTCAACAGGAACAAGTTCAAGATTCTGCAGGACAAGGAGGAATTACTTGAAACTGAAAACTAGTAGGTTAAGATATTAGGAAGAATTCTTTAGGGGGATGAAGTCATGGAACAGATTCCCCATAGATATCCACTATGGATGTCCCATTCCTCTAATTGTTCAAGATCACATAGGATCAGCAACTTACTGTAGCAGATGGTGTCCCTGCCCATGCCAGTGTGTTTGGAAATCTGTGATCTTTAAAGTCTCTTACATTCCAATGGTTCTGTAGGATTCTCTACGTGTATTTCTTTTAGATAAATGCTAAGACATGCAGACAGTGTAATTGCCTCTGTTTGGTAGCTTCCAAGTGGAAGCACCTTCCCTAACCCTATGTTACAGTCCCCTAACTTGCAGATGAAACTTTGGGGGCCAACTGATTTTTGCAACACAACACACACCTGAAAGCCAAACTGTATGTGCACTCTGGTACAGACAGAACTTGCCCTACTCTGGTCACTGAGTCCTCAAACATCTTTCAGTCTTATGATCAAGAATAGTAACAATAAATCCAAAATTTCCAGTAAAAATATATTACAAAATTCCCATAATAAATATATACTTTTTTAGAAGTAAATAGAAGATGGATTTTTTCTTTTATTCATTGATGTTCCATTTTATGCCAAGTAAGAAACCCAGTCACACTTTAGCAGTAGAAACATTCCTCTAAAAATAAGCACAATTTAAAAAGTACTTTTATAAGAACTAGATTTATGGAGTGGAAAACTAGAAAGATGGCTATCTTGGAACTGGATACATTTCTTGACTTTAAAAAAAATAAAATCAAATGGTTAGTTTAACTAAAACTGCTGTTCAAGAGATCAGAAATATTATGTTGATCTGCTTTAGAAAGATGAATGAAGCTCATCTGGACATTCATTTGAAATATACTGAGCATTCCAGATTACAATGTCAAGTCATATTTCCACCAGCACTTTGCACAGGTCATTAGTTCTTTTCTGTCTTCTCTCATTTTAGTTTCTTCCTTTCATATTGAGTATTTTTTAAGCACTAAATGTAATAATGAGTCTCATGACAAATGTGTATATTTCTGATTAGAATAACATTACTGATAAAATGAGGTTAAAATCAGAA
Organism: Erithacus rubecula; assembly: GCF_903797595.1. NCBI lineage: Eukaryota > Metazoa > Chordata > Aves > Passeriformes > Muscicapidae > Erithacus > Erithacus rubecula. The sequence goes on from NC_136658.1 coordinate 62,113,163, forward strand.
TAATAATCTCTGAAGCTGTAAATATTTCATATTGTATGAGATGCCTTCTTCATTCCAGATTGATTTTGGTCTTGATGTCAAACTATGTCAAACTCCTCTATAATTTTGAATAAAGCACTTGTTTTATTAACTCTTTCTGAAGAAAAACAGCAATATATTTTAATGTTTAAAGATTTAAATTACCCACTAAGCAAAAACCTACCCATGAGGTACAAGAACTTTATCTTCATAACTCCATGATGACATAGTTATCGAGTGAAGGAATTCCCAATGTAACCTTATCAGACGTCTAATTTCATATATTACTGAATTGCTCAATATTCCTCATTGAATTGCTTAACCACTTCTGGGCAAATTCACCTGATGCATGATTTTTTATTAAGATTTAGTAGTCTTTTGTCTGCAATTAAAGATTATTTCACTTTATTTGATTTTATTCTGTTATTTAAATAATTTTAATATTGTTATGTGAATACGTGTTGGATATGTAGAGGGACTGTTGATCCTTGAAGTGAATCTATTTTTTGCATATATCAGTTGAAGCACAGTTGTGAATATACATTTTGCATGCAAATGAAGACTTTTAAACTTAGGATCTCTAAATCTGGGATTCTCTCACTTGAGTACTTGAAATTCATAAGATGCTTTGTTACATTGCGTATCTCTGCAAAACTGAGCCACACCTGACAAAGTTCCATCTGAATTTGATTTGACCTCTCCTGGATATACTGATGAAAGAAAGTTTTCTAAACACAGTCACTGATAGAGTTCAATCAGGAATCTATTCTAACACTAATTTGCATTGATTCAAAGTCAATGATCAGAAATAACAGGATGTATTGGAATTTTTTTATAAGAATGTAACTGCTTTTAAAAAAAGAAAGAAAAATTTAGTATAAGCATAGCAAATGGCAACAGTCTGGTCTGAAGGCAGAAACAATATATAGGGCATTAATAAATGAGTGAGAAGAGGTTGTGTTATTTGGTTTGCACTATCTCTTTCTGAGAATCTTCAGTTACCTGGACACAGAATTACTGATTTCAAGCTAAATACCCAAAGCAACTGAGAAATAATTAACACAGTAAAATAAAATCTTTAGATATAGTAATCCACGTTCAGAAGAGTGAAATTTCAGTACTAGGTATCCTGTAGATTTCTTATAAGATGCTTAAAAAAAAATTTCCATGATTTTATGGGTCAGAGACTAATCCTTTGAGGCTTTTAGCCTCCAAGTTTTCTGCTAAAATATAAGCAAGTAAACCCCACATATAAAGGAATTTTTTTACAAAATAGATATTAGCCCTTATCTTCCTCTACAAATCCATCTTAGTCTAACCTGCAATGATTCTCAATTGATAATCTGATTAAAAATTCAATACTTTTGTAGTGTGATTATTTCGGTCAATTTACTTTTAAAGAATATAGTTCTACATCTTTTCTTTCTTAATCATTTAAATCTGAATATATTAGAATGTAATTTCTATTCTTCAACTCCAGTTTCTCCGTTACGGTCTTTTAATCTTGAACACTGAAACATAAGTACCTGTAAAATACCAATAAATTCATACAAAAAGCTTCAATTGAGTATGTTAAATTATAAAAAAAATATAGCTTTTAATAAGAAGAGCTAAAATCACAGGAAAGTGCAAAATTATGAAAAATTTTCAAATATTTTAATTTTAAAATTTCTTAACCATTGAAGCATTTAGAAAATGTGAAAGAATACTTTAAATAGTTTTTGGGTTTACTTTCTGGTTTTTTTTTTTTTTTCAGGGTTTGTGGCAAGCATGCCACCACTAATATCTATATGTTTTCTTATCTCTATGAAATATGTCATTCCGGGAACAATGAAACTAAAATAATTCTAAAATTAGGAAATAAATAATTACTGATAAAAAAGAAAAACAAAAGTATTATATTACCATAGTTGATATCAAAGCATTAATATTAAAGTGATTTATAGAATTAAGATAGTATCTAGCTTACACTTTGTTTTTCTTACTTTGACTCAAAGGGACCATGTTACCTCCAGCGGATCATGCAAAACTTACCTTTGATTCAAATTTAAGTGTGCATTTTATTTTATGCACGGTTACATCACCTTTTACTTGTATGTTTTGAAGACTGTTATCTAAATATTGTCTTGAACTTCTCTGAACACTTGAAACTCAATTCAGATTATATATCAGATCACAGCAACACAACCTGCAGTGACTTTGAAAGACAAATTCATTGGGTGTGTTGTTGTGACTATTTATATTAAAAACTTCAGACCCACGAAAATTACTTCAGTCCTGCTGATGAATATAGCATCTTGCCTGTGAAAATAATGACAACCAGTAAGTAGCTCATTGAGTGTTAGATTATATCCAAACATGAGCAAGCATAGAGAAAGGGAGGTGAAAATATTATGATATTGTCCAAGACAGAAACTTTAAAAACAAAAATAAATATTTGACAATTCTAATTTTGCCTCCTTAATGTTGGAAATAATATATCACTGGATTACACAGATATTTCTGAAAGCTTTAGATTATTTGGATGAAATTACATAAATGGTAAGAAGAATTATACTACAAGGTAGCCCACATTTAATCAGATAATTTATTGAATAAATAATAATTAGAAAAAAAATTAGAAATGTTTTATGATATTAATTTCATTCTCCTTATTCCAAGACAGATAAAATAAAGAAGCTCTATGCATATGTGGATTTAAGGAAAATTAGATACCAATACACTGAAGTCAGATCTCATTTAGACTGCCAGGAACCTTGTAAACTTCAACTGAATCAAAAGCAATGTTCTGTCTGAAGGAAGGAAGATTTCTTTGCAGCAAAGTAGGCAGGAGATTGCTTGGTTAGAAAATCCTCCTGAAGAAAAGGCCCTGTGAGAGAGAGTGAATGGTCCCCAGTGAACTCTGGCAGCAGCAAAGGTCAAGAGCCTCCCAGCCTGTATGAACTGAAACACAGCCAGTAGATCAAGGCAAGGGACTATCTACCTTTCTACTCAGCATTTGTCAGATCTGTTCTAAGTGCTGTACCTTGTTTTGAGCTGCCCAGTATGAGATGGACATCTACAAACTGGAGTGAGCTCAGCAAAATCCACCAAGATGGCCAGAGCTGGAGCATTTGCTCTGCCAGCAAAGTTCAGGTCCCTTCAGCCTGCAGAAATAATACCAGCAGGGAACCCTGCAGCATCCACTGCTCACAAGGATGTTCTCAAGAAATGAGTCAGGCTTTCCACAGGAGATCTGAGAAAAAGGGTGAGTGAAGATAGACATAAAAAAGAGAGCTAAATATAAAAATAACCTTTTAGCTATGGGAACAGTGAAGCACTAGAGAAGTTTTGCATTATCGTTCCTGGGAAGTTTTCAAGACCTAACTAGATACAGCCCCAAGTAACCTGGTCTGATTTCATAACTGATTCTGCTTTGGAGCAGAATGTTGCACTAAAGATGTGCCTTCCAAACTTGAATTACACTTCTCCAAGATTTCAAGCCCTAGAAGTAACCTAATTTATGCTGACTAGATAATGGGGCTATATAAAGAAAACTGTTATTTTTGTTTAATTTTTTCTTCCTCTTCTTCTTCTTCTTCTTCAATAACTAAACAAATGTGTCAGTTATTCTTGCACAGAATAATTTTTATAGTTATGTACAACGTGAAAAGGTTAGTGAATCTGTTTACTTTGAATAGACATTGAAGACATTGAAGAATCAGACATTTTATAAAAAATTTGAATATCTTCCCTGTTTTTGTCTTGGCAATAAGAGAGCTCCCTGCTGTTTTCTTTGGCAACACTTGACAGTAGAGTAGGGTATGACTTAGACTTTCTGTTTCATCTAAAAAAAATCCCCAAACATTAAATTTCAAATACAACTTTATAGAGGTCCAGTTTCTGCTTTCATAAGTGACACTAATATTTTCATTAAAAAAGTTTTAAACAAGTATAGTGTTGTCAAAGAGTGAACAGTACGTATTACATTTTAATAAAATTAAAATTCAGTTGTCATATAAGAATGAGATACAAACATGTGCTTGAAGAGTATTCTATCTGATGCTTTTATTCAGTATTGAAAGACATGACAGAAGTTCTCCTTCTAGGAGGAAAGGAAGTAACTTATATTGTGAATGTTAACATGTGGCAAGTAATTATGTATATGTCTGGGTGAGTGAATGTCCAGAACTGAATTTTAAAGCAGAAACCACATACTTGCTAGATGAAATGGGTAGAGGCAGGCTGTGCTATACATACACTTGGATTAAACAATAATGTTATGTACTGAACCACTGGTTAGGGAGTTGATGACATATAATGCTTCTGTACATTGACTATTTAGAAAAGAAAAACCTGGTATTTGAGGCCAAACTATGAAGTAAACTCAGAGGAAAGATCCCAGAAATCAGAGATCTGTATGGACATGAAAGTCAGGGTGTTCTCAGGGACTTTTGCCAGTGTGACCAGTAGCACTGTACACATCTGTACTAAGCAGCCTTCCTGCAGGGAAGGGAAGCTGAGACCAAAAAAAACACAGTGCTGTAGTCCACTGAATGAGTGTGCAATGCAAATAAATGGGGTCAAAGCTCTAATGACAGAGAACACACAATCAGCACTGTGAATGGTTTCAAGCACCAGTACTTTATTATTCCCCAGTACAACCTTTTATACCTTTGTTCTTACATGCATAACAGCTGTGTGCCCTCCTACTCTTTTGTGATTGGTCTCTAGATATCAGCATTCCATGCTTCTCTTCCTTCAATGTTGTTCACCTGTCTTACACAGCTGTAATTTATCAAGGGCAAGTGTGCTTACAATCCCTTCTCCCACATTTCAATTTTGTTGGTTCTCAAATTTCTATGTAGAAAGTTTCACTATTTAATCTGCTTAGTCATCCTCTCCATTTTGACATTTTTTTTCTGGTGATTTTCATGTAGTGAAACATCTATCTGAAAAGCAGAAAAAAAAAAGTGATTGAAAGGAAGAGTTCAGAACAGTTTTAATATTAGAAATACTTAACTTCAAAATAGAATTTTATTCCATATTAGAATGGATAATTTTCTCTAAAGGAATGCCTAACATGGCTTTCTTTATGTCTATGCACAATTCTTAATAGAAGAAATCTGTTCTTATTAAATGACATTCAGCACTTCTTTTTCTAATATTTATTTCATCTTAAGACAACAATAAATGTTGATACACAAATACATCAACCTAGATACTCAAGACTGTGTATAAGGGAAAACTTTCTGTAGTCATCAAAGAACTGGAAAGATGTAAAGACCAAAAAGCAAACTCTATAGAGCATACTAAGGCTATCATGCTATACTTAGAAGTAGATAGGTAGAGGTATATATAGGTAACTATTTCACTTTCTGAAATGCGACTGTGTTTATCACCTCCAAGGATATATGTGTTGGTACAGAACTTCACATGCATCTTGATCATTACAATTTATCTTCAAACAAACTTTGGGCTTCAAGATAGAACATTTATTTGTGGCTTCTCCATGCTAGGCTGAAGTTTTTAAATGTTTGATGTGCAGGAAGAAGAAAAAAAAGTGGTAAAATTGGTAATGTGTCAGGTACCACTCAGTAGCAGCAAATATTGCCCTTAGAATGTAAAACAGCAGCATCGTGGCAAGGACAAAGACCACTCTTTTCCACAGACCTTGTCCCCCTGGTCTTTAGGGAAGATTCATCTTCCTTTAAGATTTTGAGATCTTCTACTTTTTCAGTAAAAGAAGCAGTCAGATCTCACATCTTTGCTGCTGTCTCCTATATTTGAAACCCTTTCCACCCAAGTAACCATTTATCTCGAGCCTTCTGTCTGAACAGTCACTAAAGCAAACAGTACATTTGAGGAGCAATGTCACCTGCTTCTCTGGACCTGGATTGTATGCAGAACAGGTCTTTGGAATTATAACATAAAATTGATTAGTTTATTTCTGTGATTTTGGTGTACCCTATTCCATGGGCACATAAACTGGATTATGGTCTTAGTAGAATATAAACATAATGATACTTAATTTTTTAAATCCCATTTTACTGAGGAATAAAATAGGCATCAACATATTGAGCCCGGCTGAAATGTCCACATCTGCAGGATAGCATTATAAAAGAGATAGCACCCCAATTCTCTGAAAACTTTAGACCTTTGGAAGGAATATGCTCTTTGCAGAATCTGTTTTCTTTTTGTTCATTTTTCCCCCTTTGTTTTCTTAACTATTTTCTGAATTCATACTTTGCATGTTTATGTGGAATAATGACTTTGCTCTTTAGAAAATAAAGAATACAATATGCAAATTTATTCCTGTGGAACAGGTCTCTGGATTGTATTGCTAGATTTATAAACCAGCAGCTTTGTGCTGTGTTGCAGTTCCTGGACTTCCTTTATAGTACTTGATGAAAAATATCCAATCATTTTCTTCCTTATCCAATAAAAGTTCAAGCTCACTTTTTCCCTAATGGAAGAAGAACAGGAAGACAATATTTTCCCTTTCTATAAAATCTGTTCACTGCACAAAAATTAGAAAAAAATCAATATTTTATTAGACCTAAGATAATGTGATTTAGTAGCTGAAGTGATTCAAGCATGCACTGGGAAGAAGAGATATTAGGTTTTGAGGACTGTATTCAGGCTTTTGATATTAAATAGTCATTGAATGAGATTAATATGCAATTTTTGATGTCAAAGAAGAGAATCTGGGGTTGTCATTAAAAAGAAAAATCTATTAAGTTCTAATCATATTCAATTTTTCTTGCTCTGTGGGTTGGAAAATCTAGAATTATCTTCAGTAAGCCTATAATCTGATGGATAGGGCATGACTTTGCTTTAGTGGACGTGGGAGGGAAGGGAAAGCAAGGGAAAGAAAGATATGCAACTCTGTTCCCCCAGGCAAAAAAGACAGACGACTGTGGATAAAAATGGTTCCAAATAGTTTTCTTCTGTACTCATATTTCAAAAGTCACCAATCGTATCATTGCATTGTTCAAGCCATTTTTTTTTTCTCTTAGAGTGTAAGAATATGTGAGTTCAATGAGATTGATATCTCAGCAATTCCAGTAATTTTTTTTTTTTTGTCATCCTTCTATATGAGGAATGAATTGAAGATTGCAGATAACTAAGAATAATTATCTCTTAAACTTTAAGACAGTATTATAACAAAACTGAAATCCCCTGTAGTTTCTGTACAGGATGTTTCTGAAGCTGCTCAGGATTAACGTGGATTTCAAAACTGCTGTTCTGGACAAAAATGTCCATATTCTACCTAGGTTGTTATTTAGGTGTTTAAATAGTTCATCTGGATCTGACATTAAGTGGTTTGCCCACGGCTAACAGCAAGTTAGTGGCAGAGTTTGGATTACAGTTTAGAAATTGCTGATCACCTGCCTCATGATCAATCCATCAAATGAGGCTGAATAGAAAAATGCATCTCCAGCTGTTACAGAACACATGCTGTTGTTAGAATTAAAAGGAACCAGCTGTCTATAGCCCCTGAGAAATTTGAATAGACCCACACTTTTCCACACAATCATGCTGTAATTACATGTCACCCCAGGTGTTCTCAATATGATTACTCCCTACAAAACTATGAGCGAGACACAAGACAGCCCATACAGCTGCAGGAAAAATAATGAAGCAGCGGGGTTTCTCTTTTTCTGCATGTGCTGCTTTGGTGCTGTTTATATAGCCAATCTGTTCCCTGGGACTGCTGAGAGAGCCCTTATGGTCCCAGGCATCCAGGGACCATAGATGCTGACCTGTATAACTGGAACATGAAACCAAGCTGCTTTTTTTGACTAAGATATCCATCATATATTTACTTTGAAAGCTACTCTGAAAGGTACAAACCTTTTAAGGGAAGAACATGCCAAGATGAGAGAACGGGAAGACAAAAGCATTAAGATTTTTATTATTTCTAATAATTTCAAAGACATTATCCTTTCTTTCTACAAAAAGAAATATCTATTTTAATGTTATTGCCTTTTGTACGTCTCTACATTCAAACCTGTTCTTAGGAGTTCTGAACTGTTATATTCTTCCCAAAAGGTATCCCAAGGCCTAAAAGGCTAGATATTTTGCAGCTTGCCTTTATTTTGTTAGTTTGCGTGGTTTCTCGTGAGATTTGTTTGTTCATTTATTTGGTTTTCTTGTGAGAATTCAAATTAGAAATCAAGTAATTCAGTTGAAAATTTGGGAACCAGTGAAAAAATTAGTTAACTTGGGTATTTTTAAGTGAAGATGTGTTTTTCAAATGCTGCTGAATTCCATCAGGCAAGAAATAGCCAAGTCAGGGAAGGCTGTCATAAGAGGTAACAATGCAATGCACAGTGCTTTTTGGTAGAGGAAAAAAGCATGATTCATTCCCTTTCTACAACCTATTAAGGACATGGATGCAGACATTGTCCTAAAATGCAACATGGGCAGTTTATATGAGATGAAGGCAACAAAGTCAGCACGTAATTCTTTTCTGTAAGTTTTTTAAAGAGTCAGCCAGCTTGCAGAAGCAACCTTTGGTGCAAACTGAGGCGATGCCTTTACAACTTTCAAGCTAAATATGCACAGTTCCATGAACTCTGTGGTGGGTAGACCCTGTCTGGGACCCAGGTAACCACTAGGCTACTTTATCTTTTCCCTCCTCAGCAGAACAAGTGGTAAAAAAGTATCAAAAAAGCTTCATGGGTTGAGTTGGAGAGACTCACTCACTCCTTACCATCATAAGCAAAAAAGGCTTATGGGAAAAAACCATTTCATTTATTACCAATTAAATTAGAGCCTGATAATGAGAAATGAAACAAATCTTAAAAACATCACTGTCTTCTGTTGCTCAACTTAAGTCCCTTTTTTCTGTGTGTTTCCCCCTCCAGCTGGGACTGGGGGCTGTGGTCAGTATCTTGTCTCTGCCATTCCCTCCTCAGGACTTCTCACACTTTGCCTACTCTCCACCCCAGTGTGGAGTCCTTCCCATAAGAGATATTCCTCCATGAACTTCTCCAATACTTTATTCCCACGCAGAGTGGTTTTTCACAAACTGCTCCATGTAGAAACCTTCCATGGGATGCAGTCCTTCGGGAACAGGCTGCTCCAACATGGGCTTACAAGTCCTGCTAGCAAGCCTGCTTCAGCACAGCTCTTCTCCCCATGGGTTCACAGGTCCTGCAAGGAGCCTGCTATGCAGAGGCTTCTCAAGGGCTCAGAGCCTCCACTGGACATCCACCTGCTCTGCTGCGGGGTTCTCATGGATTCAGGTAGATCTCTGCACCCCATGGCCCTCCACAGACTCCAGAACGTCTCACCATGGTCTTCATCAGGGTCTGCAGGGGCATCTCTGCTCCAGCACCCAAAGTTGGTTTTATTTTGTGTCAGAATGGCTTCCTAAGGAATTATTCATCACTTGGTTATTTCCTGTTTGTAGGAGATAAGAGCAGTGGATTTCTTTATCCTTTTACCTTAGAGTACTAGGACTATAAAGCTCTTGATACTGAATGTACAAACAAAATATTTTTTAATGTTTTAGAGACCTGGGTGACAGTATTTGAAGTATCACTGATATACACCATGAAAATAATTGCAGTAGGTGCTTTAACTCCAAAATTGATGTAAGCAATAAAAATGACTATCCTTTTAAATACAGGTTATTAAGCTTTTCAAACCATTTCCTTATAAATCATTTTTATTTTTACATTAATATAAACTATGTAGTGGCACCTCAGTATGAAATATTTTAAAGGCTTCTTAATTTAGCACACAGATTAAAAAGGAAGTTGAATCACTACAATGAAAAGCTTCTACTGGAAAAAATACTGTATTCCTAATTAGTTTCTGATCATATATTAGACATTTTTGCTTAGAGAGTTACTAGCTATATTTTATTTTGTGGAATATAAATGTAAGGAATTATATTTGATATTGTAGTGAAAGCTCTCCAGAAAAAAAAAAAAAAAGTATTTTGTCATTTTAGAAGATATGCAGAATCATGAAAATCATGTTGGAAATACTATATCAGACACTATTTAATCTTTATTCAAATGAACATCTATAGGTCTCCCACCAACAACTGCTTCCTTTAATTTTTTTCTGTATTTTTTGTTCCAAGGTGGTTTGATTATTTCCAAATTATTGGTTAATGAGTTGCTTTCAAGTATTTTCCTTTTTATGATTTTTAATAATTATTCTAATACTCATTTTAAACTTAGGGATGAAAAAGTCTAAACCAAACCACATTATTTCTGTAAAAATGAATACATTTAGGTTTCTTTTGTAAAGGTTTCATTAATATAACTTAGTTTTAAAACTTAGATGCTCATTTCTTATGTACTTAACTAGGTCCTAATTAATTATATAAATTTTTGAGAAAAACTATCCAGTTTATTTAGTGATTTTATTCCCATCCTGCTTGAAAAAAAATACTTTGAAAATGAGTTAACATCCTTCATGATTCAGAAATTTTTGGCTGGCTAACTCCTTAAATCTATGAAAGTATAATGGGATATAGTTGATGATATTGCTCATATAGCAATTACATTTTCACTGTATACCAATCTCCTTGTATGTTACCTAATCCTGATGAACAATACTATTTTGATATTATACTGCATCAACAGATTTGAAGTGTAATTTCTAGCATTACAAAATTAATTTTGTATCCTTCAACAGAAAAATGTCTGATTTCACACATAAATTTTTTTCTCCAACATGTTTTCACTTTCAAATCTATGTGCCAGGGAAGATATAAGTTGGATATTAGGAAGAAGTTTTTTACAGAAAGAATAATGAAATATTGGAATGCTTTGACTGGGGAGGTGCTGGAGTCACCATCCCTGGATGTGTTAAAAAAAAAGACTGGATGTGGCACTTGGTGCCATGGTTTAGTTGTGGTGTTAAGGGTGTGGGTTGGACTTGATGATCTTGGCCAACCTAGTCATTCTGTGATAGTTATTCATTGAACTGGACTTTAAACCATCTTCATTTTCAATTAAGTGATTCAAGTTTTCTCATGTATGTTCACTCAAGTATTTTTTATGCATCAAATTATTTCTTTCAATTTTATTACATATTCTTTACTGACTTTTTTTGTAATTCCTTGTCTGTCCAAGTCTTGTGATCCAAGATATATTTCTTCTTACTCATCCTTTTTTTTTTTGTTCTAAAATGGTCGTGTTTCAGTTTCATACTTCATGCCACTAAAATATAAAAACCAGGAATTGAATGTTCTTTTCTGTTTGGGTTTTTTTTGGTTTTTTGGGGTTTTTATGTGGGGGGAAAGGGGGGGGAAGGGGGGATTGTTGTTTTTTGGGGGTTTTTTTGACCAGGTACACACCACAGATCTGAAAAAGAAAAAAAACAAGTATAACAGTATCCAGACCAAGCATAAGAAGTTTGCTCTTACTAAATTTTTTCTGGTTCTTTAGCAGAAGTTCTTGAGTAAAGAAAGAATAATTTATTTTGCTTGCAAATGAAATCATGTACAATATTTTATACACAAAATTGCCATCCTGTGCTCTTGGATTATACTAATTTTATTGGACAGTGATATTTTCTCCAAAAAATTTTAATGATTAAAGGACTTTTGAACATGAAACATCAAGGCTTGATTGAATTTTTTTACTTAAGTGTGCCCTGATTCAGACACTGAATACACAATATCATGTGAGCAAAACTCTCTTGGTATCCAAACAAGCTCTTCAAGACTTCAGTGTGATGTGTCACACATAGACAAAGTCAGTTTTTATGTTGAAAAGTACTGCTTTCTTTCTTTTGTTTCCTTAAGATTTTTGCACTTTTAGCAAGAAAAGTGACAGATAGTTGGGAAAGCCCTTCTCCTGTAGGTGGACAAATTCAGAGAATCCACATGAATTTTTCAAATCGAGGATATATCAAGCCTTGTCTTCCATCCTTATTCTTCATTGCTTATAGGATTTGCAACAGTATAGAACTAGAAACAGGCAAGAAAATGGCTGTAGTGCTGCTAACAATTATATATTGGGATTTATGGAGTGAAAATAAATGTAGATAATGACCACAAGATGTAAAACATGGATTCATCAGCTGTAACGAGAAGACATTAGTTATGCATATTTTTATTAATGTTTATGAGCTATAAATAAGATGCATCTATTAATAAAGGGGGAAGGAATTGGGGGAATATAGACTTATTTAAATGTAATATTTATTCAGAAGGAATTATCATAAATTAACTATGAATAAGTTTGGGCCTATAATTGTAGTGATTTCTGAACTATATTACATGGGTCCTGGAAAGACTTCTGAAAACTTTCTGGTGATATTTTTTTCTAAACTGATATTAACCTTCCAGTTACTCAACAATCAAGGCTTCTTTCTCCAAACACAAATTTCCAAAATTTTTTTGAGATTAACTGGAATATAGACTGTGAATTTTTAGATTGCAAATAAAATTGCTGACATAACTTGTATGATAGTACAACAGAGAGAAATTGTTGAGATAACTTGTATGCTAGTACAGCAGAGAGAGACACTTCATTCTGCAAATACTTTAATTCTGATCTGAGCATATAGTCTGTTAGCACAGGAATGTATTGTGGACATCATTGTGGAAAGGTAGATTGAAGGAAAGGACAACAACTAATGTTTGGTATCACTAAAATAGGAGTTGCTTGAGGCAATAGACTTTTATGTTTCCTGCAAAAAGAAATCATGTGACAGATTTATGGAAAGATAGATTGTTTTTCTGATATTGTCATCAAATCAGAAGTTTGGATAATACAGAATGTTGCAAGGGGGTGAAGAATTTTATGTTATCAGTCTAATTTTCTTTGTCAGCAGTAGTCAGAATAACAGGAAAAACTCTCCTAAAATTTTCCTGATTTTCATGAGATGCTTCCTTTCACTTCTTCTCTCCTTTTTGTGGCATCATTTGCTTCCTTTCAACCTACAATTTTCTGTTACTCTTTTTCTGTCATTCAGTGTTATGCTTATATTGCTTTAGTCCAAAAGCAAGATCCTCATCAAGTAGGCCTTTAGAACTGAATGGAAATTTGCCCAAAACCTACAGGGTTACTAGTAAGCTGAATGATGAGCAATCAGAAAACAAAGCCTGAATTAATAGCTCACAAATTCCTTCCATTTGTCTTCTAAAAAACTAACTGTTTTTTCATGAACCCAAAAAAACCCTCAAACATGTAAGATCATCAAAATACGTTTAACAGAAAAAAATAGGAGTCCAAACAAAAGAAGCAATTTTCTAGAGATTATTTGGCTAGTGATACTAAAAAACAATAATAGGTGTAACATCCACTAAGTGTGTCCATCCACTTCACTAGTAATAGCAAAAGCTGATTTTATTTTAGAAACAATTAATTCCATTCAAATTCCTGCTTGCTTTCTTGTTGGTGGCACCTCTTTTACAGTGATCCCCTTTGGGCTGCCTGTCAGCACCAGAGTGCTTATTCTGGCCTATGTACTGCTTGCTGATTGTGTGGACTTGGTTCTAAATTACATGTGGGCATGATATCTGAGAATGAGCCAAAACCTGATTATGAGGTCTGAAAGAGGTAAATATGCAGAACTTACTTCTTGTCCATCTCTGGTTTCCATTTCAAAAACAGCAGCCAAAAGAGTCTGTGCAAAATCTGTTACTGGGAGGACCAGAGCTAGGTAAAGGGAGACACAGGGCAGATCAGGGGGATGGAAGGATGTAAGCAGTCAAAAGTGAGCAGGCAACAATCAGCATGCTTGCATGACTGTGCCTTGGATCTGATAACTGTGATCTGTCCTATCTTCTCATTAAATCCTTTTTCTTAAATATATTTCTGTGTAATTTATCTCATTTGCAAGAGCTGCAAAGTTTATGGACCAGTTACTGGAGGGACCAAAGAATATATTTTGCCCCCATTGCTTTTAATCTAAGGTGTGTGCAAATGTGTACAAATGCGTGTCAGTAGCAAATTTTAAGTTGGGCTAGAAGACAAGTAGGAGGAAAGCTTGTTACTGGTAACACCGAAATGTGACTAGATCAGTCTGAGAATCTCTGATGGTTTTTGAGAAATCTGATAGAGATCCCAGGTCTCTGGCTGCAGTAGGCTGGCACATGGTGGCCTTATAACTTCCTTTCACAGACGGAGACTCTCAGGACCTTAAAATGCTTTTAAAATGCTTTACACAGATTTTAGCAGTCTGCAGCTCTCCTGACTTCAACCTGCTAACTGTGTTTCTAAGTGTCATTGAACTCCACAGTAACTGGAAGATCCTATTTTACATACCTATGTTAGAATAAAAGAAAATAAAATATACAAGTATAAATCCCACTGTACAAGCAGATTTTTTTTTTTTTTTTTTTTTTTTTTTTTTTTTTTTTTTACTGTTAACCATGACAGGAGTTTGGAATGATTACTTCAGACATAAATATTTCTACTTTAGATGTCTGATTTTGATTAGGTGAATCCCATTGTCACCAAATAGATGCTGCCCTTGCAGCCCTCTCAAGGTTGAATGAGGGAAGAAAACCACACCAAACCACATATTCATAAGCTTTGTGTTACACTATTAAATACTAAAAATTGCTAAGCAAGCAGCTCTCTGAGAACTACAGGCATATTTTAAAAACTCTTCAACAGCAGAGATTTTTATATTCCAGAATAAAACTACTCATAACATTTTAACTATGTTTTGATGTGGTGAGAAATCTTAATAATAGGGGTCTCCTAGTGCTTGAAATTTTCTTTCTCTGAATGTGTACTTGATATGCAAGTGTGTCTGTTCTGAGTTTACACACTAGCTAGAACAATATTCCTCTATTCACTGCCATAATTCCCTATCTCATTATTGACATATAGGTCATCCCTGTTAGGACATCAGATCTACTTGTATTTTTGACCTCTGTGTTAAGACCTGCATGACAGGAGAACTGCATGTTATCTTTTAATATGTGTCTGTATTTTTATCTTTTATCTGTAATCAATTTACTGAATTTTGTGTTATTAATGAATAGATCTAAATGGATTTTAGGCCCATAATCTTTCTCAAAGCAGTAATGAATTGGTTGATACAATGATTTGAAACAGTCTTTTCCAAATAAAATGCATTTTAGATTTAAAATGGAAATAATAACTGATAATGAAGTGCCAATACAATAAAATGGAAAGCAATAAAAATTTATTGCATGTCTGTTTTACTTGAATACTTACACAGGCCAAAATTATCTGAAGATCTCAGGTGTGGAAGTTTGGTTTCAGTTAAGGTCTGAGTCCAGCTTTAGGAAGCGTGTCCCTTTACAAAGTTAATGAAAATCTTTTTGTTTGCAGCTGTGACTTGAGCTTGATCAAAAAAGTTTGACAGCTCAGCAGGAGGGCAGGGATAGACTTCAAAGCATTTAACTTTCAGCATTGTCTCAGGTATTTGCTGGAACAGCTGCTGTCAACTCATTGTCTCCCAGAATATGCTGACAGTTTCTGCTTGAGTTAACCCCTTAGACTCATCAATTAAACAACACTAAATAACTAACAGATGGAATGTACAATATGTATGAATTATGATACAGTCCTACTTTCTCTACTGATATAAACAGCATAACGTTTTCATAATACATAATCTTCTAATGCTTTAGGAGCTTATGGCCTGGTTTTGCCTTATGAGTGCATTTTTTAAGATCTGATTTTGACTTATCACTGCATTTTTATCACTATGTGGCATTTGAGCAAGGAACAGGAAAGGAAATGGAAGCTAAACAAAAAATCTATAGTGCATAAGTGAAACAGAATTCCTTATTGCAGTTTCAAATTTTTTTTTCTTATGCTCTGATAGTGAGATCATACAAGTTCAAAAGGGTCAGGTCAGGTCAAAACTTAAATGAAAATACTTTAAGCTGAGGTGAAGACTACATAAAATAGGAATGAAAGGTGAACTATAAAACCAGAATCTGTGCTGAAAGGCATATCACCAGAATAGTAAAATAAACTGAAGGGAATACACGCTTCTTATTGCATTTTTTGTTTTAATCCAGCTGCTCACATTGCTTCAAGAAATATCTGAATGATAAAAAAAAATCCTAGAGCATTTTTTTCATTCCTGATTTGAAGTTCTGCTGAGATGGTTAGAGGTCATTCTTTGCTGGAGATATTTGGAAGAATCTTTCATGAAGAGTAACTAAATGCAATGACTTTAACTAGAGGTATCATATCCCTGAACTATCTGCCCTTGGAAGTTTTTCTATTTCTCCTTAAAACCACTGTGGAGTAATTTTCTCAAAGTTTACTTCTCCCTGAAAGATCATTCCAGCAGAACAAGAAGAGGACTGATGGAGAAATTGCTTTTGCCTTCAATACTGGCTTCTGAAACACACTGTTGGGGAAATGTATTTTTCATAAATTCACTTGTAGATTTGCATGTCCCAAAAAAAAAAAAAATTCTTTACTGAAAATGAAAAAAGTAGAAGTTATCTGAAATTACACTTCAGAGAACAAAAATGCTTAACAGCCTTGTCTTGCATCTTCAAACTTTATCAAATGCAATCTCATTTTATATTTCCAAGTGCAGGCTCATCTTCCAGTAAATATTAAATCATGTATTTATGTCATTTTCACTTGTCTAACATGTACAACTCCCAGACTTCCCCAGTAAGAAAAAGATAACAGAGATTGAGATAGAATGAGTTTCAACTGACAAACCCGTGCCAGCTAATTAATTTTGCAAAATTGTGAAAAGTTTACCTTCAGTCTTGAGTGGAATTCACTCTGTTGGCTAATTTCAGATAATGTAATTTTTGTTGTGTATGTTTGGATAAACTTAAGATGCCAAAACTTAATTCCTTTTACTCAGATTTTTCATGTTTTTTAAATTACATCATGGAATCAGAGAGAGAAATAAAAATCATAAAGATTTATTTTTATATGAAAATCATCATGGAGATAGTAAAATAGACTTAAACTGCTTAACACTACAGGTGTGTATTACTAAGCCATATTTTATAAATTTTAAATATACATTATTTAGCTATATTTATAGTGGGTTTTATTTAACTAATTCCTGTGACAATTTCAATATGTTACTCTGGAATTTAAGATAGTACTGACATGCTAGCTGTCTGATGTGGTAGTTCTGAACACTACTCTCTCTCTCATAAGGAGAGCGACAGAAAACCAATGGTGGCCAAATGCCTCCTCCACAGATGAGCTGCATTTTGGCACAAATGCACTACAAATGTAGCCCTTTATTAAAACTCTCTCTTTTCCTCTCCTGCAGTCAAACTATGTCTAAAGAGAAGTTAAAAATTCTGTGGAAGCACTCAGAGATATCACTAGAGCTATTGGCTGTATTGTCATAAAATTTTCAACTTTGTTTCGGTGAAACAAAGGGTTTGATAAGTGAAAAAGAAACAGGAATATAGGTCAACAATGGAGAATGACAGTGGCAGTGGAGTTCCAGACAATGTTATCATTTTTGATCCTCAAGTTTTATTCTGTCTTGTCTAGTTCATTCCTTGAAATTGTAAATGCAAATAATAAAACCGGAAAAGGGCAATTTATTACATGCATAATATGTTTTTGTCTATTATGTATCAGAGGTATTTTTGGTTCTGTCTGTTGTGTCTTTGATGCTTCTTTTCTTTAAAAATTGCAGTCCTGTTCAGGTTGTAGCTTTCAATTTAAAAGTTTATGTTGTAAAGGGCTTGACATTAGTTACTGCAGATATTTTGTTTCTTCTGTCACACATAGCTTGACGACTAAACTACAACTAGCAGTCTGTACACTTAGATAAGATCATATCAGCTAACTTAAGATAGCCAAATTTTATCTAATCTTAGACTGCATAATCCAGTAGACCCATGTTATTCATCCATTCTGTGTGCAATACAGGTAAGTTCTTTCTGAACAACTAATCTACAGTCAGATTAATTTCTCTTCATATTTTAGTTCTGTGCCTGTCTTTGAGCTTAGGTGTTTTTGTCAATCATTTGCTTATTAGAGATAGAGGGTAGTTTTTACTGTAACTAATATAGTCTAGGCTGATTTACTGGACTGTAATTTTCCCTCTTTCTTTTTAAGGAAAACAATGTCTTATGGGTAACATTTATTTTCAGATATAAAGAAATTTTATGTTGATAGAGAAGTGTTCTAACTTCCACATTACTGGAAATCTACAGAGGAGGAAGATGACATCCAAAACTTTTAATTCACAGCATCTCAGAAAACCTAAAAGATGTTCAGGAAATCAAGTGTAAAAAGAAAAAAAAAGCTACTTTTATTTTTAAAGTTAAAAAGGACAAGAGCAAACAGGAAATTTGTTTTGATAATAAAATACCTTAAAAAATAGAATAATTCATAAAAGACTTTAAAAATAGAATAATTCATTAAGTCATGTCACCATTTCTGAGAAATCAACTTGAATAAAGACATATATGTCAGAGAAATCACATCCCGTAATGTTGCAAATGTGCATTAGAAGAATTTTCTTCATTCCTGTTCTCAAATTCAAGTGTTAGGTACTAGGAGATAATGGCAAGACATACAAATTTAAATTGTCTAAAATCCTGTCACAGGAGACAGCTATTAAGTCTGTGATCAAAACCATTTGGCAATTTCAAACAACTCTAAATGTATCTACCAGATGTGTAATGTGATTCATTGTATTATGTCCCTGGTGTCTATAATGATGGCATTTCTTAAATCGCATTTGGAAATATTAAAGGTTCCTGTCTCTTCAATAAATTACAGGAGTCAGCCTGCTATTTTGACGAAGTGACATTTACTATGAATTGACCACATTCCTCTTAAAATATAGGAGCATTGTAGCACTCTAACTCTGGTGTGGAAAGGAGTGCATTAGGGAGAAAGTTTTGCCCCACAGATGCTCAGAAAGCAGTGTGTGGTGAAATGTGTGGTTCTTTACTAAAAAGAGATTGTAGGTTTTTTTTAAAATATTGTAGATTAGACATTTATTCCCTGAATATTTTCATTATGTGAGGTGAATTGACAAGGAAGATAGCTGAGGCATAAACAGTAGATCCACATATCAACATTTCCCTATTTCCCTACATATATATATATGTTTATATATATATACTGGTCTTGAGCCCTTCATCAGAAACAGAAGATCATATGCCAAAATATATCTGTTTTCAAAATAGAGTAGATTAATTTTGCATTTAATGGTCTTAAATTCTTTGATATAAAGTTTTTAAGTTTTTTTTACATTAAGTTGTCTTGCAGTTAATTATTTGTTTTCAACTCTTTACAGAAAAAAACCAAATTTTTAAATATTTTATATGAAATAAGTAGTCCTGCATCATCATTTAAATATTTTACTAATTTAGATACTGTTTCCTCTTTCTAAATCTTTCCTCTTACCATCTAAAGCAATTTTTTCTTCAATTCGAAGGTCGATTGTCCTGAAAAAATTAGGAATTAATAAATTGGACTCAAACTTTTACTTACAGTTCTCTGATATTCGCATTTTAAACCCCTGACCATTATAAACACAGTTTCTAGAAAAGGAATTATTTGGAAATTGAGATATGTGCATCAGTTCATGAATCTTATTCATCCATGTAAAGAACAACATAAACTAGGACTCATAGCCTGAGGGTAGAAAGTCTGATGTGGATACAATGAGCTCAAAGAAAACACAACTGATTTATTGCATGCCTGAAGATTATATGTGATAGTCATAAAGATAAACAAACCTGATATGACTACATAAGAGTTTTGATTAAACTTTGCTTCTAAAAATCTTTCTTAGGGAATGCAAGAGCTGATATTTTATATCGGCCAAGGTATCTGCATAGGAACTAGATAGCTATTCAGTGGGTTCAACAGTAGCCAGTAAAAAGTCATGGATTGAAGATGACATTGTTTGAGTGACTTTTTATCCCATACAGGCAAAAGCAAATGTTTCTCTTATGTCTTATGAAAAAGACTTTCTGAGATCAGATTTCTTTTCTAAAATCATGCACTAAGAAAATGCTTATGCGTGTTAGTCAGCATGAATATCAATTTTGTCTTAATGCATAGCCCTGCACTGCCCGTGGGAGAGACAGACAACTCTTGGCAGTGAATGGGTGTCCATCATCAAGAGGCAGTAGACACTGAAGATTCTTCATGTAGTGCACATGATGCATTTAGTCTGTACCCATACAATACCACAAAATTTTACAGATGGAATTTATAGGTTCTGTGATCT
Source organism: Erithacus rubecula (assembly GCF_903797595.1). Classification (NCBI taxonomy): domain Eukaryota; kingdom Metazoa; phylum Chordata; class Aves; order Passeriformes; family Muscicapidae; genus Erithacus; species Erithacus rubecula. Next base: position 62,133,320 of record NC_136658.1, read on the forward strand.
ATGTCTCTAATAAATCAAGCAGACCTGAGGAACTTTGCCAGCAGCAGAATTCAGAGTTGGAAGGCTGCACATTTCATGATACAGTATATTTTAATAAAGCAGTTATCAGTGTGTTTTGAAAATTAAGTAATGGTTAAGGGTGGAAGGTTGCTCAGGCACCTTGGGTTACTAGATATCCCTTGGATTTAATAGGTGAATTTAATCACTTACCAGGAAAATACTTTAACTTTTATTCTCTTTTGTTGTTCCTTTGGCTTAATTGATTTACACTAATGTTTGGTGCCATGGGAAATGACCCAGGGTGATTAAGACAAATGATACAGTAGTGACAGGTATGACAAAAGACCTACAGGGGCCATGTTTTCTGTCATGACCAATTTCTTATGAAAATTCTCCAATGAAATTGCCTTGAAACAAATAATATAAATGCACTAGGTGATAATTCTTGAGCTGAACAAAGAGATTATACCTATTTTTAAAGAAGTGATGGGGTTTTTTTTGGTATCTAAAAAATCCAGAAATTGTCGTCATCTACGTTAACTGTCTTTGCACAGCTTCTTCTGGAAAAAGTCACTGATTATTTTAGGGAAGGATCACTGAAAGTATAAATAAAAGTAGTCATAAACCCCAGTAAATTTAGCCAAAGTGAAAAACACTTATTTTTCAGAACAGGAAAGCTAATGAAAAGAATTTCATGATGCTGCAACATTTACCACCTTACAAATGGTAAATTATTCAATAATTAAGTGCTGCTAAACTCTTAATATTTTAGTGTCTTTGGTGTCTTGCTATTTTTCATCCTCAGTCTCTGTGTTGACATTCCAAATTGATTCTTATTCAGTTTTCCTATTATTCTTCACCTATGTAGTAAGTAATAGAGTGATTTTAGCCACCAAACTCTGTTAAAGTTGCATTTTCACCAATTCATTATAAAACCTGCTTTTTTGCCAATAGCTTTGTTAGTGATTCTTTAAACAACATAGCCCCTCCTTTGTAAAACTCTTTAACTTGGATTGTCACTTTATGAAGATAAGAAAAAAAAGGATGCATTTACTGCAACAGTGGAATAGAATTAAATGTAGGGTTCAACAAATTGCATATTAACAGTATTTCCTAACAGAATTATTTACTTCCATCAGTATTACTGATGAAGTACTTTTCTATAGAATGACTGACATTTATACAAGAAAATCAGTATTTAGTTCAACAATTTTGGAGCAGTAGAAATTAATATGTTATTGAGTAAATAAATTGCTTTCTACGTCAGAGTAGACCTCTAATTTAAGATGTTAGAAGTTGTTGAAACAGTTGGAAAAAATATCGACATTATAATGGTGTATCAAAAAGCTTTAAAAGGTATGATCCTTTGTGGCCCAGGTTATTCCCAGCTGTACAAGTTGGAAAAAAATGCCAATATGATGTTATGTATCCCCTGCTGAACTGAGCTGTCAAGCACACATCAGGGCACAGCAGATGTTAAAGACCACTGTGCTTCAAATGTCAAAGAAATTCAACCTTTGCTACAGTTTGAAACCATCTGTTGACATCCGAGTAGGATACTGCATGTCAAGTGAACTATATTTCTCCTTTGTAGATTAAGATTTTGGTCTCTCTTCTGTCCTCACTTTTTTCTTGTGAATCTTGGGTTTAAGCTTAATTTAGGACAAGCTACATACTGCCACCCTAAAGTCATGTGCATCTTGTGGTGAATTCTTCAGGTGAAAGGAGAACTATAAAAGAAAAAAAAAGATATGCACACAGATGTTTAACCTGTACATACTCCCTCTATTTAAAAAAAAAACCTTATAGAAAACATACCCTCATAAGGTAATAAGTGTTAATAAACAGAAACAAATTCTATTGAGGCAAAAAAAAATCTAATAGACAATCTAATATAAAAATCTAATATACAATCTAATATACAATCATCTATGATTTTAATTTCTTGATCATAATCAAAGTACTCTAGTGAATCATCTTTAATATGTTTATGAGTTAATAAAAGGACAGGGTACATAGACTTCAGAGTTAAATTCATTAAAAGTATCTACTGATAGATATTAAAATATGTGCAAAATATAAAAAACTCTATGCACACAGATGTCAAGGTCATGCTACAGCAAATATAAAATATGATTTCTAAATTATGCATTCAGTGTCTAGAGAGTTGCATTCAAATCTGGATTTGTCTGTAGGAGTTTCAGAAATAGCCACTGAGCTCAAATGTGTCTGTGGAGCATTGTGATGAGAATACCAATGCAGTTAAAACACACACAGGAAAAAAAAGGGAATAAAAAGTGGAAAAAAAAAAAAACAGAAACAAAAGCATGCAAAAATGACAACAAACAAAAACAAATAAACAGAAAACCAACAAAAACAAACCAAACCAAACAAAAAAACCCACAAAACACCAAGACATAGAATAATCAAAAAAGAAAAAGAAAAACCAAACCAAGACTCTTAGTAGTCCTATGTTTCATCAATTTAAAAAAATCTAAATAGTAGTTTAACTTGGTAAAATGTTTCGCTTATTTAAAATAATTATAATGTTTCCTATATTTAAAAATAGGGAAGTTTAGGACCATATATAAATAAAGCAGTTACAAATTCTTATTTGAAAGGCAGAATTCCACAACATTTAACTTTTTAAACTATGGATGAGATGACCTTCTTGACCTTACTCTTAACCAATTAAAATGAAACCAAGCCAAAACTCCAAGAAGTTGTGTTTCATATCATGACATTGAGAAATACTTGATATGTTGTGAAGAACCCCAGTTAATATAACAAAGTAATCATTTGGAAGAAGATTGTGTGTAATATATTCTTTTATTAGAAATAAGTGAAAGCACAGCCTGTATGGGACATTACATGACTCAGGAAATAGAATGGGTGTTACTGGTCTACAGACTAAAATTATAGCTGGACACTGCTGCTTGGTGGAATATTTATATGCAAGTTTGTACATAAAGGCTAATATATTCTGAAGTCCTTAAAGAGGTAGTTAATTTAAAAGATCCTGAAGAAATTATTGCATTTCTGACATCTTAGCTACTTCTTTCTAGCCATACTAGCAGGACTTGTATAAGATAGTGCCTCTAACAACAGAAAAAGGCTGCCAGTATCCTTGGATCTCATAGGTACAAATAGTGTACCTAAAAGAATGATGACTAATAACCATGGCAAATTTATCCAAGTAGAGTAAATAATTTAAACATTTAAAAATGTATTTCAGACATTTTCAATAGAACATCTTGCCATCTTCCAGTTCATTATGGAGAAAAGGGGCTCTAGTCTAGGACATGATAGGCTTAAATTCTGTCCTGACTCATTAAATGACTTGAAGAACACATTTAGTTTATGTTACTGTTCATACTGTAATACCAAACTTAAAAACAGCATTTATGTTTATGTGATTTTTTATGCTTTAAATTTTTAAGTTAGCAAGAGGAAAATATTCATACTTTTCCTGGTTAAGGGGCCCATTTTTGTCTCTGCTGCAATGAAACAAATCGTCCAATATAATAATTATTCAAATATCATGGGACTACTGCAGCTCAATATGTACAAAACATCTGTCATTACAGAAGGAAGATGTAGTTTTAACCTCTTAAATGGTGATAGAAAGCGTGTCAGCTTTCCTGGATACATTGTTTGTAATTCTAGATAGGGAATTGTTCTGTACTACATAGATGAGGTGTTGTTTTAGTTATGGGAAAGTGAAATATGCACTTTACACTGAACATCACAAACAGACAGGCACATGCATTTACCTGAGAATATTTCAGTTTAGAGTCTAAAATGTCTGGTTTTGATTCTGGTCTCTAGACCTAAATACTGAAAAAACATTGTCACAAAAATAACTCCAGTGTTCTATCCTTGACACAAGAAATACTGAAGAATCACATGGAAGCTGGACAGTCTCATGAAAAATAGATATTAATTTATAATATTCCAATATTTTCTCTGAAAGTTCATTATTGATATGTTCCTTTTTCATATTCAAAATTTGATAAGAGTCCAAACGGTTATAAAATTGAATCATATTTAGGCACAAAATCTGTGATGCTAATATTTTCTTTTGTCACTATTGCTCATTATGAACTTAGTCTGTGATGACTCTTGCAAAAGTCAGCTGTAGACAGGAACTTAATACAGGGTTTTCAAATTAAATACATACTAGATAAAGCTAGTGCTCCTACATAAAGAAACATTATCTGGCATTGAGTCTTCTATAACAGGTAAAGTTATGACTATGTTTAAAATTGTATTGAGGATATTGGTGCTTTTATGGAATTCTCTTCCCCTGCTAGCATTTCAGAAAGGCAGACTTAAAAAAAAAAATCTGCACATTAGCCTTTCTTTCTTGAGGACATTTGTGAAACTGTATAAACCCATTCCTGTCAATCAGACACTCATTTCATCTTCTCCTAAGATCAATTTTCTGGTTAGACATAGTGACTCTGCTAGTCTGCTTGGGGATTTGAGAAGATTGATTCACTTCTCAAAGTGCTTTAGGCATAGTGATTTCTTTCACCTTCCCTATCTGTGCTGAGTAGGTCAGGAGTTTCTAAGTTCACACAACTTAATCCATTGCATGGATTAATCTATTCTGACTCTAATGTAGAAACACATTTCTACAAATGAAAAGGGTTTTGGAAATTGCTTCAAATTAAAAAGAAAAAAACAGCATTAATTGAATGCCTTCTAGATAGTTCCGATAAAAAACTAATAAAAACTAATCAAAAACCCAAAAAAGGGGAAAAAACCAAACAAAAATAAACCCAAAATCAAAATAATCAGATTGAAATCTGTCTGAATTTCCATGTAATTAAATATAAACAAATTAACTAACAAAATTTTCAGAAGTTGTTACCTAATTTGATGACAATATTAACATTTGTGTTATTTTTAATACCATACAGTTTCTCACTTCATCCAGATAAATATATTCCTTTTTGTTCAAAAACATAGTAAAATTAACCAACAAACCAACAAAACCCATTGCTTTAACATACTGTCCTATTTCCCACTGAGTTATTCAAGAAAAATAAACAGAAGTTGCCAGTCTTGTACAACAAAGGGAAAACCTTGTAGGATGACCAGACAAGGAAAATGTGCACAAATTGCAATCAGCTAGAATTAAATGACCTGCATCCTCAGATTTACAGTGTAGGAGCTTAACCCTTTTCATGTTCCATGGATATCTGGTCAATAGAAAGATATTGTCAGTGATTGCATGTTTCTGATAAATTTTATTTTATTTTTCTCTGGATTTTGTAATATTTGTGAATATAAATTTATAACCAAAAATATTTATAATAAAAAATAAAATTTGTCTAGTAGTGGATCAGGCCATTTAGACTTATCACCAAATTATTTTAGACAAAATAATTGCCTGTATTATACCAAATAATTTCACATTTTTCCCAAAGGAGTTAAATAAACAAACTCGATAGCTGGATTAAACTTAGTTCTTTATATATGACCTTATACCTCCTTGGTCAGTATTCAAGCACTCAAAAATTTTCATTGTCTGAAGATCTTTTTTTTTTTTTTTTTTTTAAATTCAAAACGTTCTAATTTAGCTCTGTCAAAATGGCTGGGAGGTACCAAAACAAAAACTGTTCTTAGCTCTGTGCATCCCTGAATCAGATTCCTCTACTCTAGTTAAAAGATCAGTTGAGGGAAATGTTATATGTGCCTTTAGGTAGAATAGTTCATGCACGGACTCTTCAGATATGAATACACTGGGGAAATGGGGAAATATATAGCTCCAAACATATATCATGCAATCCAATAATGTAGAGCTCCCAAAGCAAACAATAACACTCAAGAAGATGAATTGAATTTTGAAGAGGATATTCTCTGGTGGATTTTAAATACTCATGCATTTTCCTCCAGAGCAATTTAAATTATTCTGCTTCCTTCTTACTCCCAGTCTGAAGGTATCTAGCATGGAAAAACAAATATAAGACTAAGCTTTATTTTTTTCTTCTTTTTCTTCTTTTTTCTTTTTTTAATTTCAGTTTCTAAAAGTTTCAAAATGTTTTTTCTTTCGAAAGTTTTTTGTGTGTGTTTTGTCTATTGGTGGCTCACTAATTTGTGCCTTCAAATCACAGAATGACTAATATTTTCATTTAGCCACTTTTGTCAGAACAGATGTTTATGAGAAATTGAATGAGTTCCTTCTCATGTGTATTAGCTGCATGAATAGAACAAGTAGAAGATGGAAAATTACTTTGTATACTCTAAACAATCAAATGGGAAGAAACAAAAATAAAGAAGCACATATATGCACTGTGCTTCTATTCTTAAACCCATGAGGAAAGCATTATAAAAATATGGGTGTTCTGAGGCTTCATTGGGCTAACAAATAATTTGAAAGAACTACATTGGTTTAAAAGTTAAAAACATACTGTTTTCTCATTAAAATGTAGATGGTTGGTGGAGTTTGCAACCCGGTAACCAGAAGCATATAATAAATAAAGACATAAAAAATGTGATTCTGCTCATTAATGAATTAATTCATGAGAGTTTTTTTTTTTTTTTGCTGTAAACCTTCTTTTACTAGATGATTATTCAGGAAAATGTACCCTACTACAAACCAGAAAGAAAAAAGTTAAATATAGCCTTGTTTTTCTGGTCTTTTATAATGATTTCATTATTTGAAATAAAAGCTGAATCAACTGTCAAAAAAAAAACGTTCCAGTTGGCAGCAATTGGCCTACTACAAAACATAGCATAGAATGTTTTGTAAGATATATTACCAAGAGATTTATTTTTCAGTATGCAATTTTTTTTAAATTAAGTTCTTGGTCTTTTTATAAAAGGATAACAGGAGGCCTCAATCCAGACAACATAAATGAAAAACCATTCAGACTACTTGCCATAATCTCCTAAAAAAAAAAAAAAAAAATAGATTGGATGGGAAAAACTTTGATGTTTGACTTCATATGGCTACTGAAAATATTAATAAATTTAGGACTCTATTATTTTGAAGAAATGAGCTAAAAAACAGTTAAGGAAAAACATCTTGCCCATGTTGTTGATTTTCTGACAAAATAGAACCTATTAATATAAAATATCTAATATTAAAGACATAAGAATATTTCATATTATATTTATTTTAAAAAATACTTAGGCTTTTAAAATATGGTACAAAATTAGGTGTGTGCTTTCAAGTAAAATTGATTATAATTTATTGCATTTTTGTATTTATATTTTAGTTAATTATGTAGGTCATGTAAAATACAAATTCTTTATAACTTCTATAACTAGAAAAGTATATATAAGCAGATTCCAGAACAATTCAGTTTTTTATTAATTAAAGTAAGCAAGTATTGCACTTGTCATTTATTGAGTTTGTTGCACTATTATCTTCAATGTTGTGACATAGAATAAGGTGGATTTCTTGTAATTCGTTTAAGAGGATTCAGTTCAGATTTTAATTTTCAGTCCTAGATGACAATTATTTTTTCTATGGTATTTTAAATTTTATTCTTCAATGTTGCCCCACATTTCTTTAAATACTTCAATTATTCTTATATATGTTTTATTTTGTCTTTATGGTATTAATTAAAAACTCTTCATCCTAATTTTGTAATATATTGTGAGATAAAGATTTTTTGGTTTTTGTTTTGGTTTGTTTTTTGGTGTTGTGGTTTTTTTTTTTGTTTTTTTTTTGTTTGTTTGTTTGTTTTTTTTTTTGTTAAATAAGGTTTTGCTTATGGTCAAAAGCCTATAAGAAAAGCTTTTAGAAATGTTTATATTTAAATAATTTAAAGTCTGGTGTGGCCTGAAGAAATGTTTGGGTAGTATTAATCACTATAGAATCCCATTTTCTATACCTTGAAACTGTTTTTGGACAATAGTAATTGCAAACCTAACTTTTCATTCCAAAGTCATATCTTAAGTTGTTTTGGAAAAAAAGTAATAGTTCAGAGATTTCAGAAGATACAATTGTCCAAGATGAAGTGCCTTCCAAATAAATAAAGATATGTAGCATGTCCAGATAAGTTAAGATTTGTGACTGAACTTAAAAAAATTCTCAGTCAGAGCTCAGTTAGGGCTTTTCATTATATGGTTTTCTAATGTTTTGTCATCAACAACCAGCCTCCAGTATCAGATTACTTCAGCTAAGCAGGGCAGGACATATGTGAAACACAAGTTCCAGATTTAATCTTTGAAAAAAGTCAAAACAATTTACCCAAGATTTAGTAAGTTTTATAAGATTTAAGGGAAAAGGAGTGTAAGTAGAACCTATACACCATACTTTTTTATTATGTGATCAGTAGAGTAAGAATTTTGGTTTGTTGCATAAGAAAACTTTAATGTTTCAATTTTACCCTTTTAGAAGGCTGGTTTGAAGCTGGCCAAACATCAGGCATCCATGAAAGCCACTTGCTCAACCTGTCCTGCCACAACTGGGCAGAGGAGAGAAAAAGAATTAACAGAGGGTTCAGGACTTGAGATAAATACAAGGGGAAAACACTACAAGGGCAAAATGGGCTCAACTCAGAGGTACAAAGTGAATTTACTACTGATAAAACCAGAGGAGGATAATGCAAAATACAATAAGGCCTTAAAACTACTTTTCTTCCCCCAATCCCTCCCTTCTTCCCACCAACAGCACAGGGACACAGGGCATGGGGATTTTGGCCAGTTCATCACTAGGATTTTCTTTTGCTGATCAAGGAGAGAAGTTTCCTGTGTGGCTGTGGGATCCCTCCCACAGTAGACAGTTCTCCATGAACTTTTCCAGTATGTCTCCAAATCTCATGAGCAGCAGTCCTCCCAAAACTGCTGTAACATGGGTTACTGCTCCAGGGCCTGCAGTCCTCCAAGGACAGGCTGTTCCATCATGGGAGTGGGGCCTCTCTCTCCACCGGGTCTCCAACTGGATCCCAGACCCCTCCAGGCATCACCTGCTCTGGGATGGGCACCTTCCCAAGGGCTGTGGGTGGAACTTTACATCCCCATGGATCCCCATAGGCTATGGGTGGATCTCTGCATTCCTGTGGATCCCCTTGCCTGTGGGTGGATCTCTACATCCCCTGGATCTCCATGGTCTGTGGGTGGATCTCCATGCTGCAGGGGCACAGCTGCTTCACCATGGTCTCACCATGGGCTACAGAAGAATCTCAGCTCCAGCACATGGAGCGCCTCCTGCCTTCCTCTGCACAGACCTTGGTGTTTGAATACTTGTTCTTCTTGCATGTTGCCACCTTCTCCTCTTCTCTGACTAGGAAAAACTGTGTGCACTTTGTTTTGTTTTTCTTCTTAAATATGTTATTTGCTTCCTAATTTAGAGCAAATACTCAAATATTGAACACTCGGGAAAATAACCTGGATAAAGTGAATTCCGAGCTTATTCTTTTAAAACTCTAAACAAGTGTCTGGTGTTCTGGTAGGGAAGGAAATATTAAACTGCAGGTTCTGGGAGACAGAGAGAAGAGAAGAAACTTATTCTCATATATAAGGCCTTATAAAAGAAATAATTGATGGAAAGGAATGCAATACCAGAGAGATTCACTCAATTTTTTGTCTTGGGTGGGAGTTATCCAGGTAGGTCCCTAGAAAATATTGTTAAATATGCTTCCTTCTGCAAAGAAATATCTCCCTTTCATGAGTATTAAATAGTTTTACTACTAGTGCATTGAACATTCTGAATAAGATTAATCTGCTACTGATTCATATCTTCCCCTAGGGAAATTCATGGCAATAAGTGGATTTGATTGAAAATATTATTTGCTGAAGAGGATTGAGAAGTATGGATAGAGCATAAGGGGACAAGAAGCAGAAGAAACAGTGGAATGAGAAAGTTACAAAAGTTGACTGGAGAAGGGGAGAAAAGAGTGCAGTGTGAGGGAATGGTAAGGAGAAAATATTGCTCACATTTAATTTTAAACTAGTAGTGTTGATCAAAAAGAATGATTTCTTTCACTTTATTTTATAAAAATTGCATACACTTGTATGTACATAAGAAACTGTAATTCCATTTGGGACTACTTGTGACATTAACAAATCATTTGAGCAGAGTTCTTGAGGTTTATCATTATGTCACCAGCATCCTCAGGGAAATTACTTATACTGTGTGTGCAGTTTTGTGTACATAATTCTTTATATTTATCAAATTACATGGCACTCTATAGTACACTTTGTAACTTAAAGTCATATATTAAGTCTAGCAAGCACACATACTCTTTTAAGAAAACATGCATATTGCTTTAGCACAGTGTTTCATATAACCATTCCCTTAAAGGCTCTTAATAAGTTTGTTAGTCATTTTGTGAAATGAAAATTTAATAATAGTAATGCATCTAGAAATTATTTTATGTAATAAGTATTTATGATCAAACTGTAAATGAACTTTTGTTTAAATTATCCTAATGATTCTTAAGAAGATATGTTGATATTTTTGAGCATGAACTGATATCCTAGGTGGGACCATCAAAAGCTTTTATACTTGGTGTGACATTTAAAAACTTTAAGAGAGACATAAGACAGCACTTGCAGCTTCTTTTCTTTTCTTTTCTTTTCTTTTCTTTTCTTTTCTTTTCTTTTCTTTTCTCTTTTCTTTTCTTTTTTCTTTTTTCTTTTTTTTTTTCTCTTTTCTTTTCTTTTCTTTTCTTTTTTTCTTTCTTCCTTCCTTCCTTCCTTCCTTCCTTCCTTCCTTTCCTTCCTTCTTTTCCTTCCTTCTTCCTTCCTTCCTTCCTTCCATTCCTTCTTTCCTTCTATCCGTCCTTCCTTTCCTTCTTCTTCCTGCCTTTCCTCCTTCCTTCCTTCCGTCCCTTCCCTTCCTTCCTCTTCCTTTCCTCCTTCCTTCCTTCCTTCTTCCTTCCTTCCTCTCCTTCCTTCCTTCCTCTCCCTTCCTTCCTTCCTTCCTTCCTTTTCCCTCCTTCCTTCCTTCCTTCCCTTCCTTCCTTCCTTCCTTCCTTCCCTTTGCCTTCCTTCCTTCCTTCTTCCTTCCCTTCCTTCTTCCTTCCTTCCTTCCTTCCTTCTCCTTCCTTCCTTCCTTCCTTCCCTTTCCTTTCCTTCCTTCCTTCCTTTCCTTCCTTTCCTTTCCTTTTTCTCCTTCCCTTCCTTCCTTCCTTCCTGTCCTTCCTTTCCTTCCTTCCTTTTCCTTCCTTCCTTTACTTCCTTCCTTCCTTCCTTCCTTCCTTCCTTCCTCTCCTTCCTTCCTTCCTTCCTTCCTTCCTTCCTTCCTTCCTTCCTTCCCTTCCTTCCTTCCTTCCTTCCTTCCTTCATTCTTCCTGCTTCCTTTCCTTCCTTCCTTTCCCTTCCTCCGTTTCCTCCTTCCTTCCTTCCTCTTTCCTTCCTTCCTTCCTTCCTTCCTTCCTGGTCCTTCCTTCCCTTCCGATTCCTTCCGTATCCTTCCTATTCCTTCCTTCCTTCCTTCCTTTCCTTCCTTCCTCTCCTTCCTTCCTTCCTTCCTTCCTTCCTGCCTTCCTTCCGTCCTATCTTCCTTCCTTCCTTCCTTCCTTCCTTCCTTCCTTCCTTCCTTCCTTCCTTCCTTCCTTCCTTCCTTCCTTCCTTCCTTCCTTCCTTCCTTCCTTCCTTCCTTCCTCTCCTTCCTCTCCTTCCTTCCCTCCTTTCTCTTTCTCTCTCTTATTTTTCTTCTTTCTCTTCCTTCTTTGTCTTCCTCTTCTTCTTCCTCTTTAATTTCCTCTTTCCTTATCAGGTACAATTCATCTTATGGTAGAACAAATGCCTAAAATAGACACTGTGACCCCAGCTATATGTGTAGCTCCTGATGAAAGTTACATGATATGAAAAGCTCTCATTTTCTGTCCAATAAAATCTAAAAGACATACGAATACCAAATCTATCTTATATGATAATAGATTATGTTTTAATAATAAGTTTAAAAGGATGTAAAATGGATTCATTCATTGGAATAAGTTGATGATTTCTCTCTAATACTGATTAAAGATGTTTTTACCTGTCAGTTGACATCACAATAACTGGCATGTTATTTTTCGCAATCTTAGAGAAGTTACTTCTTGGAAAAGTTCTTATCTTTCAAAAACACCTTTTGATATGTATATTAAAAAAAAAAATAGAAATCGAGTGCAGTCCTTTAGAATTAAAAGTATGAATTTTTGCACTGTCATTTGTGTTAATCTCACCATTTTTTTTTCATGTGAAGAACTATAACAACTGGTCCTGACCAAAATTATTTGAGGTAGGACCTGAAAACAGAACAAAGTAGTTTATTAAAAATAGTTTGGCTATTCTCTTGATGATGTTATTCCTCCACAATGATAAAGCTGCATTTCCCCCCTTTTCCAGGGTGTATATCTATCATGACTATAAATTGCAGCACATCCACTTCACTTCTGAGAGAGTTTCCACCAGTTTTGTTTAGTTTCTGCTGGAAAATGTGGTCAGACATAGATCAGATAGCTTTTCTGTGAGTTTGTGGAGAAGTCAAACCAAGAGCCAAATAGGGAGTCACCTTGACTCATGCTGTACTGTTAATTATTTTCAAACTTCATAGTTGTCAAAAATGAGAGAAAGACACAACTTTCAGAGACATGTTTTGGAGACCTTAAGAATATGTGTTTTTTTGGAATATGTTTGACAGCACACACTTAACGCAAAGCGAGATTTGAGATACAGCTCTTGCTGAGATTTCTTAGAGAATCATGTAGGTTCACCACAGAGAAAGAGAACTGGTACAAACTCCTCCTTATTGCTGAAAAGGAGAAGTATTTGGAGTAAACAATATTTAGGACTTCATTTGAATTTTTTTTCTAAGGAAAGTGGAGTGTTTATTTCAGAATAATACTTGGAAATGTGGTAAACATGAAAGTTAAGAAGCAGAATTTGTGATCTGACAGGGAACAAACTTATATGAATTTATAGAATCCTAGTGGGTTGCTTCTAAAAGCATTTCTGTCTCTAACACCTTTCCAGTGTTTTTAATCTCTCCTAACTGTCATGGAGTATTTTTCCACCACTACCTTATCTATCCAGCAAGCATAGTTTTTTGCAGGATAAAAGAAAGGCTGAATAAAGGTGAAAACAATTTGAATTATGTTTATTTTGGGAGATATGGGGGAGTTTAGCAAATTATTGACAGTGTATCTGTACATAATCCATTGCTTCCATATGTAGATAATCTCTTTACATGTCAATTAATACAGTGAGGTGCATGGTCTTGGTCCCTGGCAACGAGTAAGGGAGGTTAGAAGTTTGAGAGTAGAAGGTGTCCATAAGTCAGACTCTTCTTGTGGAAAGACTGGAGCAACTGGTGGACCAAAACTAGAGAATGGTTGGTATACAGTTTGTAAAAAGTGACTGATGCTGGTTTTATTTATTTATTTGTTTGTTTGTTTATTATTAGGCTTTCATGCTGTTGTTGTTTGTTATTTGCACTGGTGAGGCTGCACATTGAGTCCTGTGTTCAGCTCCAGTCCCACCACTTCAAAGAGCATCACATGAAATGAGGAGTTTGCAGAGAAGGCCAGTGAAGCTGGTGAAGGGTGTAGAGAGTGAGGCCTTTGAGGAGTGGCTGAAGAAGCTGGAGTTATTTAGCCTGGAGAAGAGGAGGCTGAGGGAGGGCTGTACCACTCTCTACCTAAAAGGAGGCTGTAGCCTGGTGGTGTTGGCCTCTTGTCCCAGGCAATCAGTGACAGGTCATGAGGACGTAGACTGCTGCACCAATTTGCACCAGGGAAGGTTCAGGTTAAACATCAAGAATTGTTTCACAACTGGACATGGTGCTATGGTTAGCTGCCAAAGTGGTGTTCAGTCAAAGTTTGGACTTGATGATCTTAGAAGCCTTTTCCAACCTAAATCATTCTGTGTTTCTCTTATCTGAGTTCTTAATGACACAGATAAAGCTACTTTTGTGTAACATCCTGTAACATAAAATTTAATTTAAAACTATGCCCCATGCACATACTAATTATGGCTCAGTAATGCATTTAAACCAGGATAATTCAAAAATATTTTTTTCATCTGCAATACTATTAATTTATTTTAAAGTATTTTAAAATTGATTTATATAAAACTTTATTTATATATATGTATATAAATTTTATTTTAAGATATTAGACTGTCATTGTATACAGTCTAAACAAACTTCCACAGTTTCATCGCTCATATGTAAGGAAAAAAACCCAGTCAGGATGTCTTCACTAATCACTGTTACAGAACTAAATTACAAAACCAGGCATTATCCAAACAGAAGCTTTTTGTGGATGTTTGAGTTAAAACAGTTTATATCTTGAAAACAGCAATATTAATATTATGCTACACTGCAAGCTTTTAAAAGGGTATTTGCATCTAGTTTTTTCAAGACAATTTATCAAACAGTCGCTGAAAAATGTAGGGTCTGAAGTTCTTTTACATTATCCTGGTTTTTTTTTTTTTTTTTCCCTGCTTTACAACACTGTTTAATTTGTTTGGTATTTGCATGATATTACTGAGATAATGCCACTTCTCTAAGATGAAATGTAGTAGTGTATACTGTCAGAATGCAGCAAGACTTTTATTATCTAATTTAGGATATAAAAGCATTTTTCTGCGAATAAATATATAGTCCCCTCAGTGTTAAGGAACAAGGTCACGTCTACCAAGGGAATAATTAACTACCACAGAAAAATCCAACCAAAAAACTAAAATGCAAATTTTGCTGGAAAATAACTGGAAAGATAATTAACTTAATAAATTTCATCTGCAACTGCATGCATACATTGACATTTTGAAAATTACAGAGGTAATAAAAATACAGCAAATATCATTCCCAAATGCAACAACAATCCAAGTTTTATTTGATAATTATATTTTAACTACTGGGAATAAAATTATATTCTTGTAGGAAAGATTTTCTAATGTATCTTCATTTTTCAGATTTTTTTTTCTTTTCAAATGTGAGATAGTGATAATTTGCTACCTTCACTAAAATAGAATAAAGCTATGAAGCTCACACGTTTTTAGTAGATCAGCATTTTTACCTTTTTTAAGATTGCAAAGAATTAAATTATATTCTCAACATGAAATTCCACTGGATGTAGGAGAACTAGAAATAAATTTGTTACCTTTTACAGATGGGGATATATAAAATCTCCAGTGGCTGTGCCAAACCTGAGGCTATGTCCAAACCAAATTCTAGAGAAAGAAAAACAAAGCCATTTTATTTTACAGGCAGGTTGTGCAGAGACAATTTTATGGGAATTAAATAAACAATATTCAGAATTGTCTTTGTCTATCTAATTAGTACTGGTAATTCATTACTGCTCTCAAATCACCTCAGACACAGCAGATTGACATTGTAGATTGAAAGGTGTGGATCTCAAGAGCAGACTCAGAAAATGAAGATAAATCTACCAGACCAGTCATCTGCATAACATTACACATATGATTTCCAAAATAGTACTCTAAAACTGCTTTCTGTTTTGAAGTTTCTATTGACACGAAAATATATGAATGAAAGAAAATGCTAATTTGCCAAGAATTGTAATTGAATTGAAATGGCTTCCTGTAACCTTTCCTTTATTTCATTTCATAAGAATGTTGAAATTTTCATGCAGATGTCAGTATGTGTTAAATACACAAAATTTAATTAACCAAGAAATTTCTTTTATTTTTCAGTATGATTGCTTTTAGCAAAATATGCTAAAGAAAATATTTTTTTTATGATTCTTCAAAGATTTAATAGTGGAAGGAATATCTATGAGATTAATTACCCTTCTTCCTGACCCTTAATTACTTTTCATTTTTCAAGTGTCACACCTGTTTTTAGTTACATTACAGTTATGCCTTATCTAAAAGACAACATTGTCCATTCCTATGCCAAACATTTTCTTACAATAAGTATTTGTTTTTCATTGACTCAGTTTCATAATTATTTGAAATCACAAAAAAATAAAGATTAACGATATATAAACATATATATTTTTTGTCAATTGTACTGACAGCTGACTCTTGCCTTATCATGCAACAGGTCCATGATCTAGGACAGTGTCTACTAAAAGTTTGGAAGTGGAAGAAATGGTACTCCAGCTGATGATCTCTCAGTCTTGGCATACAAGAGATGGAGATTTGTTCTTCAATGGTTAGTTCTATATGTAGATCCATGTGAACTTATCTGGTTTAATAGCTTCACTGTGATACATATGGTTCCATTTTAACTTTTTATTACTTTGGCTTCAAGGAAAACTATGCTTAAAACAGCATATGTAATCATTTTACTGTATTTACTACATGGTTAATATAATCCAACTTGGTTTTCCTTTTTCCTGAAAAAAAAAAAAATAATTATTAAAGGTAACTATTTTTTAATCTTTTGCGTGTGAGCTGCTAACAGGAGCCGTTACATGCAAATATGCTCATCTACCATATTTCTTCACCTCTATTTCATGGGATATTAGATTAGAAAAGTTTAAGCTACGGAATTCTTAGGAAATACTGGGTTGGTATTACGGAACACAATGCCAAAAGTATGCCAATAACCAAAATCTACCTTCAGAGGCAGAGACATAGTGTGCTCACAGGAAATAGGGTATTTGAGAGATGTCAGAGCACAGATGAAGAATGGGTGGATTAGACTCTGAAAAGACAAAAGTGCTCTGAGGAGATAAATGCTGTGTGGGAGAAGGTAAAAAACTAAAAATACTGACCACAAAGCTTGGGCAATCAAACAATAGTCACTGGTTCAAGATCCTTGCATCTTGCAGAAAGGAATTTCTGCTGCAGGAGCAAAGAATTTGTAAAAGAAACAAATCATGAATTTTTAATGCTGGTTTCAAGATAATTTTCTTTCGTCTTAACAAAAGATGTGTTTATTTTAAGATGTGGGACTTTTCCATGTCATTTACAAGTTTAGACAGAGATGAAGTCCCACAGTGCTTTGGCTCCTGAAATGCTAAATCACATACTGACATTGTTTGACCCCACTGCTTGGAGGGTTCCACAGATATTGGAGAATAGGAACATTGCTTTGAATACAAAAAAAAAAACCACTGTGGATGATAACTTTTCCTTGTTTCCTAAAAAAACCCCACTTTTATTTCCCTTTTACTAAGAGCCTGATATTTTTAAAGCAGTCTTACTTGCAACAAAAGCTATATGAATTGGGAAATTGGCTAGAAACACTAACAAAGGCACCATGTCCTTTGCTTGAATCTGCTAAAGAGTTTCAATAGTCAGAAATACTGTTAGAAAGAGATGAATGGGCATATTAACTGGACATGAAAGACAGGTCAAGTCTAAGTTTCACAGCCAGAAACCACAAGGATAATATCCAAATAGAGAAAAAAGTCCCACAAAAATGTGATAAAATGTGGCCACCGTCTGCAGAACATCATGTTTAATTTTGTGCTTAGATGGTTGCAAAGAACTTTAGTACAGCTGAAAAAGCAAAGTTATGCAATGTAGGAATAAGCACTTACAGAACTGAGACCTAAGTTAATAAATTAGCAAGCTTAAAAAAAATCAATATGTAGGAACAACTAAAAAATTATGGAATCGTATTCTTATCTTACCTACTGTAAGTTATATCCAGTTGCCACTACAGAAGTAATTGAATAGATAATTGTGGGTAATGTATAAGATAATCAATATTCTTAGGGTAAGATACTACCTCAGGTGCACACAAAATCACACAACCACCTTCCCTCTTCCAACTTGATTCTACAAATAGGTAGGATGTGACTGCTGAGTCACTACTTTGCAAAAGAAAGTGTTGGGCCTCTAATGCAGTTACAAATAAAAAATATTCAATATAGAGCCTTAGGCAATAAGTTGATGGCATGCCAGAAGCAGCACCTGCAGGGAACCATGAGCTTGTTAATGCTGCTCTCTGGGTGAGTGATGTTAAGCTGTTGACTGACCATCACCATCTCCAGACAGTCTGCTGCTCAGTGAGACTGTGCCCTACAATTTATCTTTCACGTTTTGTCTGATTTCATCTATAAAAACTCATTGTATTGATTCTGTCAAAATGATGATGGCAAATAGCATTCACCAGGAAACATTGCACGTGATTTTGCAAAAATTACATGTTACTCTAACTTAATGGGAAACAATGGGAACTGCAAAAACTGCACAGGGGAATAAATCACTGCTGGTGAATCTGGCAGTAAAGTTGATTTTCTTCTTCCTCCCAAACATTGACGCACTTCTCTTTGCCATTGAAATATTGTCAAAAAAAGTTTAACAGATGGAAGGAAAAAAATAACTAAAAAGCCTCTTAAAGTTATCCTGCTCCACTACTGGGAAAAAAACAGCAAAAAAATTGTGTCTCAGCAAAGAAAGAATCATAGGAGAAGGGTAGCACTTATCACTAAAAGGATCTTTTGCT
This sequence comes from Erithacus rubecula, assembly GCF_903797595.1. Classification (NCBI taxonomy): domain Eukaryota; kingdom Metazoa; phylum Chordata; class Aves; order Passeriformes; family Muscicapidae; genus Erithacus; species Erithacus rubecula. The sequence continues at coordinate 62,151,633 of NC_136658.1, forward strand.
GAAGGGTTTAAACTACATAGTACAAAAAAGAAATTAAAGTTCTCTGTGCCTTATCAGCCAGAGTGCATCACCCCTGTCTGTTGCACCCTGCTTTTCAGCTCTATTCTGCAGCACAGCAGGTTTTTTTTTCTTTTTTCCTTCCCATTTTCCTAACATAAAACTAGGCATTGTGATATCCCACGAGTTGCTGTCCTGCACAAGAGACATTCTGAGGCTATGGATGTTTATCTAATTTCTAATAGTAAGTATGATCCTTAAGAATTCCAGTCCCATGCCAACCTCTCGTCTCCCATACTTCAGATTTTTAAAAACACTCCATTTCACACTTAGTCTTTTTATACAGTCTCAAAGTTGATGATTGCTCTTTCAGTGAAGAAAATTAACATCTATAGACATTTATAAATGTTCTTCTCTTCTAGAGCACAGTTACGAGTAAACTTGAGAGTTCTATAATAGTTTAAAATACTTTCAATCTTTAAGAAAAACTAATTACTTCCTCCCCTGTAAAAGACCTGAACCGGGGGTGGGGGGGGTGGGGGGGGGGGGGGGGGAGGAGAAGAGAGGACCAAACAGCAACAGAAAAAAAAAAAAAAAAAAAAAAAAAAAAAGTGAAAACTAATTTCCTAGGGGAAAGGGACAGTGAGTGTCAGATGTACAAATGCTTTGACAAGGTAAGAATCATAGAATCAGTTGGAAGGGGCCTTAGAGACTCTCTAGTTCCAAACACCTGCCATTGGCAGAGACTTATCCAACTAGACCAGGTTGATTAAACCTGGCCATGAATATATCAGGGATAGTGCACCCACATCCTCCCTGGGAAACAAAGTAGATCAATATTTTAGAAAATTCTCATTTCACTTCGCAGTCATCTGATATTTGCAATTACTATTTTGTAGTCTTCTGCTTACTATCTTTTTCTTATTTAGACCTATGATTTTAAATTCTAAAAAATTATCTAAGCTAATACATTAGTATTACACTATTTTGTTTATGCAAAATTAGACCACAGTCTGAAGGGCACAGGTTCTCTTGTGAAAAAGTTCTTAGAACTTCTGACTTGTGCAGCAGATTTATCTGGTGGAAAGTCCATTAGAATGTTCAGAAGATTAACTCTGAAAGATTTCAGTATTTAAAACTGTAATTTGGATAATTGGATGCTAGTTTTACATCCATACCTGTTGGATTTGACTATCTAATGATAATTAAATTTGGTATAATGTTACAAAACAATTAAATATACTTTTTAATAATTTGGGGTTTGATAGTCCATACCTTAGAAAAGGAATTAAAATAAGAAAAGTAATGACAACAGAAAATATTTTTTAAAAAATTGTAATAGAAAAACTGTTTTCATACTTTTAACTTGGATGCCTCTGTCAACTAAAAATACTCATTCTTCCAAATATTTCAGATTTTACTTCTGAACCTCTTCAATATGCTATGAACTACAGAATTCACAGTTTCACTTATACAGTAGTTACTGTAACATTCACTCCATTAGTGTCTGCCAGATTCATTTCGGATTTGAAGTCGCCTATCTAAATTGACACCAACTATCCAATTGCAGCACTCTACATTTCTGATGTGTCATACTGCATTACATTTTCTGTGTCACCTCCCATCACGTTATATTGTGTCATGAAGAAAAGCCAATGTGAGTTGACATTACACAAGATGATGTGATCTAAAAGATTTAGAGCTATGCAATTCACTGAAGCAGAAAGGTGACACACTGCAATCTAGGTGTAAATACCTACTTCCCCTGCAGCATCAGTTATCTGCTACAAACACACACTAGATGACCTTTAAAGATCCCTTCTGGCTCAAACTGTTCTACAATTCTGTCTTTCTATGATATGTTGGATAATTTTTAAAACTTTAGAGAATCTGATCTGAATACTTTTAGTGTAATGCATGAAACACTAAACTCCAAGAATACAGCATATTTGACTTAGATATACAAAAGCAATGACAATTAAATAATATTTTTAATTTAATAGTGATTTCCACTAATATAATCTGTTATACTAGAAAAGTGGATCCCATAGAAAATCAACTGTACTTCACTACGTCAAAAAAAAAAAAAAAAAAAAAGGAGGATAGGTATCACTTCCTTAGTCTGACGAATAAAAAACCTTTTAAGGACTAAACAAGCAATAACTAATGATATTAATGAAATGTATATAAAACTACAAAACTACAAGAGGTCCCAGAATTTTGCTTCTCAGTGTCAGGGAATATTCATTCCTGCTCCATTAAATGTCTTCTCTTAACATCAGACACAAGAAATTGGATTTTGATTTTACATACATCATCTTGCCAAATGAGTTTTATGCTAAAATTCGTTAAATACAGTTGTAGGTGATGAATAGATGTGTCTAAGTTAGGAGTAGTTCCAGACCCTAGTCTTTTACATTCAGAAAGGGAAGTGTTAGGGCACTACAAAATTCAGAAGTACAAGGGTTGGTGGATCCCCATGCCCGTTTGCAGGTACAAATATATGGCCAGCTGCACAGACAGACACACTTGGCACTTGCAAAAAGAAAATTATATCAGTGGCCATATCCTGCTCCTTCTCTAGCTGAGCAGGATGTAGCTTTATTACTGGAAAAAAAAAAAAAAAAAAACCCAAAAAAAACCATAGACGCATATATACATGTGCATATGTAAGGTGTGGATTTCTCCAGCTCAGAAACTTCAGTCTGCCTAGTAGTCTGCCTAGCTTCCAGTCTTCCCACTTTCTGACAACTGGACATAAGATGCCCCCAAGGCTACAGCTTCACACCCTCCCTCCCTGCCTGCCTCCCTGACCTCCTGCTCCCTCCCCCATCCTTCTCACATCACCCTCTCCCATAAAAACTTCATGAAGTTCAAGAAGGATAAGTACTTTTTTTCCTTTTGTGTGGAGATGTGCCTTTCAAGGGTTGATGACGTCCTGCACAGGGTTATTCCTGTGGTGGGTTTCATAGCAGCCGGGTGAGGGCATTATTCAGCTACCCCGCCTGCCATTGTTCCTCTGTACTCCTTTTCCTTGCGTCGAGAATCCCTTTTATCACATAACCTAAAGACATGATTCACATTGCAACAGTAGCTAAGCTAAGTGCTTAAAATAAAACAGGATGAAATTTGAACTTTGAGTTTATCGCAGATTGTGCAAATATAACATGGAACTTTGTATTCTCTCATCATGTTACTCTTGCAAAATGGATTTTCTGGTCAGCATCTGTCCCTTATTGTAGTTCAAGAATATTGGTTTTGCCTTTCTGGTAACCTTTGTAATCAACACTGTTTTCAGCAGAAATATAAAACATAGCTCCACATCAGCTACTGTGCAGAAAATAAACCCTATATCCCAACCGAGCACTTCCCCCCCCACACCTTTTTTTCCCCTCCAAGTAAAATTGTAAAACCAACCAATTTTTATTTCTGAAGAGAAACAGAAAAAGTATCTTCACGTGGTATCAAACATATTCTACACCCTCTTTCAGGTAGCTTTCGACATTGGCTTCTATTAAAGGGAGGACATATGTGGGGCTTTTAAAAATGACATTTTGTCTGTTGCAAATTATTTGCCAATAAATTCTTATCACTTCTCATTCTTATGCAATTGTTTTAATAGAGAAATCATGTTTCCCTTCACTTAATAAAAAATATCAAAGAAAATAAATACTACTGACGAGTGTGGGTTTTTTTAAAGTGAGTCAGTCCTGAAAAGTAAATAACAGAACCAGCAAGGATGTCACACATCAGAAAAACTAAAAGGCACATGAGAGAATATAGAAGCACTGCAAGAACGGTTTTTTCCTCTATATCTTGTCTTCAAGATATCAGAAGGAACATTTTTGAAATATTGCATGTCATGCATCACTTAAGTAAAAATTTGCTTAAATAGACAAGAGCTAACTCACAGAGGGGTTTGGTAGTCAATTTTTTTTTCTAAATTATTCATGTGGGAAATTTTTTAATGTGTATCACTAATGTGAGCTGTAAGCACGTAATTGATGAAATCCTGCTTAAAGACCCTGAGGAAGGCGATTTAAAATGGCAATTTGTTAAAATAATGTCTATAAGCTCTGACTCTCCCATGCTCCTACCAGTTAACACAGCATGTTCATTTATCATTGAACTTAGACTAACTCACTTAAACTATGACCTAACCTTATCAAACTTACTTCAAATTACCACCCATTATACTGACTGTGTACTGTAGTAGAAATATCTTATCAAGTAAAGCTTGCTTTGATTGCATTTCAAGTGTGGAATGATGCTATAGGTGACATATATTTTCAAAATGTATTCCAAAGATAGATTTCAAGACTTATATATTTTCTGTGTAAAATTCAATAACTTATGTTTTTTTTTTTTTTACAATAAACTTTTATGCACACAGAAAAATACTCAAGTTTTTCTTTCTCTTTTGCACATAAGCATAGAGTTTGAAGCAGACATACTGACCCTCAGACCCTGCAATAAAAACAAACACTGAGTTTTTGTTAATCAGAAATAAAATATAGTTTAAAAATATTTTATAAATCATGCTTTACTATCCATTCTAAAAATTATGTACTGATGGACCAGGAAGAACATTGGACCTGCATGTTTTTCTATTATAATGAAGAATTGGTTCCTATCAGAGGCCAGAATATAGTGAAATACTGACTTATTATGCAGTTAGCATTGATCTAGCAACTACTTATGTAAATATACACACATCTCAGACCTGGATAGATGACTTGTATAACCCTTTTGCATTTGAAATGCCACTAAATATTTTGCCCAGGAAAAAAAAAAAAAACCCTACCCTTTTTTATCCTTACAAGTCACCAGAAGTCTGCAATCAAGACTAATTTAATCAGTACTGCCACAAACTGCCTTGTGTTTGTCTCGGAAATGACCACAGGTCCAAAAGGGGTTAGTGTTTTTCTCTCTTTTTTTTTTTTCTATTTATTGTAACAGAGCTGTATTTTTCTGTATAACCTGGATCATGCATAGAAATTGATATTTAAGTTATAATGATGTAACAGTGCAGGGAGAGTGAGATAGAAAAGCCATTAAGTTATCTAATGTTATTTCAGTGAGCAACTGTCAAAAAGGGAGATTTTCTTGACCGTTAGTGTTTGATTTGTCTGTCAGTGCTCCAGGAAAGCCAAGACCCTTGTGCCCAACCAGTCTGTCAGTGTACTGTTAGGGGGACCCTTCACTGAGCAATCCTGCAGGATTGGAGGGTGGTTTGACTGACTTTTTCAGGGACACACCATAACTGAGACTCCTCAGTGAGTCTTCCACTCCACTCTATTCCAGTGTTTCCCCTCTGCCAGCACCTATGAAGGATTTCCACCAGAAGTTTACAGAATACTCTTTACAGTTTAGTAATATAAAATTATGTCAGGTTAAGGTTCAAGGATTGTTGGTGATGGTATTTGACTGCAGAAATGTATTCAAAGCAATGCACAAACCCTAATCCCCAGTAAAACTGTTCAGTACACACAGGGTGTGGTTCTTACCTGTCCCTATGAGTGAGAGAACAGGTTCAGCCCATCAACTGATCCCAGCAGTTACTATGGAGTCTTCTCTAACTTTTCCCCATTCTCAACATATTTTTATAGTATTTCTTTATGTTTAGGTGGAGCTTGAATAACTCCAGTCATACCGACATTTGTTACTGATTGGTGCCAAATTCCCTTGCTCCACTCTTAAAGGTATAGTCAAAAAAATTTAGACACTTGCTCAGTGAGGAGTGGTCATACCTCAGGGGCAGGTAACTTTGGGATGGAGGTGTGTGTTGTATTATAATCAGGCTGTAATGAACAAAGTTCATCCGAGGAGGGTGATTTCTGCAGGGCTGCTGCCTTGGCAGCAAGACCCCTTCTCCCATCTCCCCTGCCTGACAGCTGCTATGGGTTTATCAGCTGTAAAGTACCATCGAGGTCCCTGCCCTGCAAGGGTTTCAACTCAGCCTTGCCCACAGGGTTTCCACTCTGCTCCACCCTCCATTCCATCTCCCTCAGCAGGTGCTCATGGCTGCAGATTGTCTGCAGGGGGAATCATCATGGAATAGGTTTCAATACTGATCACATTCCATCCAAGGAATAGTAGCTACATTTTACCCTATAAACACTGTACCATTATAACTTTATTAGGATGTGAATATAACTTCTTCATCATCTTTCTGTGCCAACAAATTCTATAAATGTTGAAGATGAGGTTTCCTTTCAAGGAAGGTATACTATTAAATATCTAAAGATTCTTAAAACAAAAAAGTAAAACTTGGTTGCACTTAACTGCTGCCTGTCATGCAGTAAAACTATAATAACGATTTAATTAAAATTAAATATCTCAAACCTGAAATTAGAATGAGAAACATGGAGCTAAATACATTCAGAAGTTTTTGGCATGCAAGCACAGAATGTCATAATGAGAGCAATGTCTCTTTCCTGTTCTTCTGAGCCCTTATTGTTTTGGGGTTTTTTATCTCTCTCTTTATGTAATTTTAGAATAACCTGGGTAATAGAGAAAAAGAATATCCAAAGCTTTCTTTTTCTAGTTTTTGAGACAGGTTGTCAGCAATAAAGAGAAACGTGAACTCTCCCATTCAACTAGTTTCTGGAGCTGAGAGACAGTCTGTGAGTTCAAAGTAAATTCATTTTTTTAATAATCAAGAGATTGAGCAAAATCCATGGAGACAGCATACCAAGAAGTAAGGATGGTTGCAGAAAGTAGATTGCATTACTACTGCTCTGTATAACTTGTAGAAAATTACTCAGAAAATCAAGCATATGCATATGTCAGTAGAACTTCAAACTGAAAAATGGAGTGGAATACTAGAAATAACACTTTATTTTTGGGAAAGTATGTTTTGGAAAAGATAGAATCTATCTATAAAAATGGATCATTAACTCCAGTTTCACCCTGAACTCAAGTAACTCATTAAATAAATATTCACTGTTTATTTGTAGATCCTAGAAGGAAGGTCTTCCTGAAATTTGTCCAGTGTTGAAAAGCAAAATCTTGATAGTTCTGTGCTATCTAATGCTATATTCTAGTTTTGTTACATTCTTTCCTATGAATTTTTTCTATTCTTTTTACAGTACCAAACAACAAAACCACATATGGACCTGTCATTCTTCCCACTGAAAATTATATTTTATTATCTGAGACCTTTATTTATCCCTATAGCTTTATAAATTCAAAATTCTATTCCTCATGTGGGGTATGTTATACATGAAAAGTATTTTGGGGATATTTTAAGTGTATTATTAAAGTATGGATACAGTATGGTGCAGGATTCTAATGTGGAGGATGGTTCTTGTGGAATACCCAGTGTAATTTAAAATTAAGAATCTATCTCCATTTTGTTATGAAACATTTGCCAATTATAGTCTGACATTCATCTGTTCAATACATTGATTCATCTTGACTTGAAATACATAATTATGTAGGGGAAAATCAAAATTTAAATAATGTAAAGAAAAATTCCATCATGAGTAGAAGATTCCCATCAATTGCATTATCACTTTCTTAATGCCATGGAACTACTGGAGCCTTGAGAATATTATTATGATAATGATTTTCACACAGCCTCATCAAGCATTGCTTATACCAATAGGTCAATATATCCTGATGAAATTGCAGTTTTCCAGGGTCCAAGACCAATATCTTCCAGAAAAGATAATGCTGGAAATCGGAAAAAAAAAAAAAAAAAAAAAAAAGCGAAAAAAAAGGAGACAAAACTTTATTTTCAATGCCGCTGAATCCTGTCTATTGTTTGAAATTATTGAAGAGCAGTGTTAAAATATCCTATGGTACAAAACCTATTATTTATTTATTTCATTATTTATTTATTTTAGTGAAGAGCAAAATAAAAGAATGTTATCTTCTTTGGAAATTTATGACAACAAAATATAGGGGGTTTTTTTGTTTGGTTTTTTTGGGGTTTTTTTTTTGGTTTTTTTTGGGTTTTTTTGGTTTTTTTTTTTTTTTTTTTTTCTGTTTAAATTTCCATAGTTCCAGGTTAGAAGAAAGAAGGGCCTACTAACACAGAGAAATTGATGGATTATTCTAATAAAGTGCCACAGCCATCACATCTCAACTGCCTGCTACATCAGTGGATGACAGGTACACTTGGAAGTCTGGGAGACACCACAGCGTCCTTGATACAACCCTGTGTAATGCATGAGGGGACCCTCTGGAATGCTCATATTGTTTCACTCCACCTGGCATCAAAACTATGAAAACAAGGTATGGACAGTCTGGGTTCCTTATGAAACTCAGGTCAAAATGGGATTCTCAGCCTAATTATTTTAGAAATAGTATATAATGATTGAACAAAACCACTTTTCTTTATTATGTTAGGGATATGGAATATAACCTCAGCAAAACCAGACATCATTCTCCTTCACTGTTTCCTAAAGGTAGAGAATTAATACTTTTTTCACTGTAATTATCTCTTACACTGTGATGTTGAAATTATGTGTAGGAAATGTGTTTGCTTCAATAAAAGCATCTTGTGCAAGCAACAGCAAGCAATAATGTATTTATAGTAACACTGAATTTAAAATTTCTTTGGGAAATTGTTTGATGAATTAGACTATAGAAAAAAAAATCCAACAAAATCCCTAAGAAAAATTTCTAAGAAAATTACAAAGAAATTATGTATTTCTAAATGTTTTCTATGTTTCTGTTGTTCCATTAGCTCAATATAATTGGTGTATAAAGGTTTTTAGTGTATATTTAAAAATGAGGGCAAGTCAGATACAAGGAACACTTTCTCAAGCAAATTTATGTTAGATGACTGCAGTTAATCAGAACCTCACTGGATTGTTTTCATATGATTCTTGATATAGAATTATACAGACACAATCACACTGAAATGCAGTGTTAAAGATGCTTCTGATTGCTGAATACACCTGGACTTCACTGCATTTTTATGATAGTAGTATTGGTTTTTTAGATTAGTCCTTTTCCATCTATAGCAGAGACTGACTGTAACAGGAAGCATTCTTTGCTTTCAGAAGAGATAAAGTTAATTTTAAAATAATGAAAAGAAAGGCCTGTAATTTTCTTCTTTTATCTCTGAACTGGTTAACTAATACCTGAAATTGTTTAGCATCTATTATGGAGGAATTTATTGATTTAAATCATCTGTGGTGTAGTAGCTAATATAAAATCAACTAGAAACACAAGTTTAAGAGAAAGAATGACATTTTTCTCTTAAAAAGTCTTTATCTAGAAGATATTGATCCAGGAAGACTACTGACCCCAAAACTGAGTAGAAAAAAGGAAAAGTATTGATTACATTGATAAATGGTTTTTTTTTCATCCATTGTGTCACTCTTTTTTTTTTTCCAATTAATGAAAAAATGTTTCTATGACTCTCCAAAATCCCATTTTAAGAATATAATAGGATATCCATGAGTACAAAAAATTCTGAAATCTAAAGGGACTGAGATTAAGAACATTTTTTTGTTTATCTTGAATTATTTGTTGAAAATCTATACAAATTAGTAGAAACTTGAAACGCTGAGTCCACCACCATGTAAGGATGCATGACCATGCCTTTGTGTTCGAATTGATACTGTTTTCTGAAGCTCATGTTTATCAACACTTTTTATCATTTTTGAAAAGCATGATAATATTTATTTACTTTTCTGAAGTTACTTTTGAGTTAATTTCTGAGTTAATTTCTGAGTTTTATTTCCAAGTATCTGTAATATTTCCAACTACATGTAATTACTTTTTAATTTTGCATAAGGTATCTTGAATTTCTGTACCTCTGGTTCCTGACTGAAAAGAATTCTATTCCCTTTTTTTTTTTCCCCTAAGGTTCTACAGATATTCTATTATATACTTCCTGCTTCATACTGGTGAAAAGAAGAATAAATTTTGAAAATAGCTGTAAATGATAAGGTCATGTGATTCTCCCTTTGCTTTAAGTATTTTGCTGCCCATCCACATAAGATAATATTTTCTGTGCAGCATGAACACAAAGTCTAAGGTTATTCTCAAAACTGCAGATGCTTAAATCTGGAACTATCTAATACAGGTGTTTGCTTAGGAAAAGAGGGTTCAATGCAATTGCAGTAACTGTGCCACTTACCTGGAACAGATTTGCTGTTTGCAATGATTAAGGGTTCCACTGACAAGCAGCTGTGTCTCATGCAGGTCTCTGTGCTGTGCTGCTAGGCCAGTCACTCTGCTGTCACTAGACACTAAAGGCAGTGGAGCCAAACCCTGACCCGGGAGCTGAACTGGTTCCCAGCCTGAGCGTTCAAGGAAACCGGGAAGCGGATTACACCAAAAGCGTGTGAAGAAAGCACACTGTGGCTTCAGTGGAGGTGAGTCCAGTCACATCTTTTATCGAGGTTTTCCAATAATTTATTCTATTAAAACACGATATTTTATACTTCACTAAATTTTAATTGCTTCAGCAAACTGGAACAACTTCAAAGGACACCTACCCCAAGGCATTGATTTACAGTATGGAAAGAACAGATATAAGTCCCAGAGATAAGCAGAATAGGGAATTCTTTCCCAGCACCAAAGATATCAAGGGAGCTTTCTAACAACTAGATTATTAGATATTTTTGATGCTATCAGAAACTATCAATGCTAAATTTTTTCCTTTTAAAAATGTCCTTTAACGTTTGCAAATGTAACTGGCCACATTCAGCAGTGGGTCCATGCTGAGAGAAAATCTGTCTCTGGCTTTCAAGTTCTCTAACCCCTTCCAGTGTCTTTAGACCTTAGGTGACAATTAGTAAACATATAAAATTAATAAAACTAAAAATTTTCCTTATATGTTAATTTATCCAGTGATTTTACATTTCTGTGGATCTGGAAGATTAAAATTTCAAGTTTCTATTCCTTAATAAATAATAACATTTCTGCCACAGTGAAATACCTCTTGGAAAATCTGGCTACAAAACAGATAAGAGTAAAATAAATGTCCCTGGGTTTTATTAGGATATTAGTGCCTCATTCTTTCAATGTGCTAACCTTAATCACAAGAAATCTCTTTTTGTATGTCTATATTTTAAAGGTGCAATTATTAAAAGGAGTTGAATTGTGAAATAATTTATTAAGCAAAATGGAGAATCTGATAGAATAATGCTAAAAAATATTAATTTTCTATAGTTTTTGCTAAACTTTTCATTCAAACTGGGTTGTAATTTTTGACATGTATTGTACTGTGCACCTTCTTAAATGCTATCTAATTTCCTCTAAAATCCTGACTAAACGTCTAAATACATATAATAATGCATCTGAAAAGGTATTTAAAAATCTTCAGAATCAAGCACAGTATTTTACCATTGAGCTACAGGGACAGTTTAAATATATGGCCATTAAAAAGCATGATACATATTTCATTTGGTATTGGTAAGATAACATTTTTGACATTTTCATGTGCTTCAATCACACTGGTAGCTACTAAGAGTTCAAACTAGATAGAATAGTGAAGTAAAAGAAATTGGTAATAACCAATTTTTAGATTTAAAAACTGAGAAAATAGATAATTAACTATTAATTAACTGAAAAATAGTTAATTAAAATAATGTAGATAGATAACTAATTCAGTGTAAGAGCAGATGTAGTATTGGTGCTTTGCAAATTTATAAAGCTTTGATAGGGGAAATAAGGATTACAGAAGTGAAAATTTGCATAGCTAAATAACAATATAGTCAAAGTTTAAATAATACACTGAGATTTTAGATGATCTATCCGGCTTAATATACTACATCTTAAGGATTGATCTTCCTATTTCTTTGAACTTCCAAAGAAGTTTCTATATGGTTGCATCAGATTTGTCATTAACCTGGTCTAAGTCACGTTCAAGTAAGGGTTGCAGAAATAGGCTATATGCTTTATAATTCCTTGTCTGAGGAACATACAAAACAGTTAGGTTTCCCCTGAAGGAAGACTTCGATTTTTGTAAGGTATGAATAGATCATCAGAAAGTAATTTTACATGACTTGATAATTAATTTAAAATTCTGTGGTTTCTAAGGAAGATGCGACTGGCAGAAAGCAAGGGAATATAATGTTCACACTGGTTGCCTGTCCCTTTCCCTCTACTCACAAAGCCTTTGAATTTTACCTAGAATTTTGTGTAAACTTCTATATGAAGATAAATATGGGCAGAGAGTGAAATTTCCACTATCAAGTTTGGTCTCTGCAACTTCATCTTTTTCCTGCCGTGACTTAAAAATAAAAAATAAAAAAAAAAAAAAGAAAAAGAAAAAGAAAATACAATCCCAAGGCACTACAAAACCAAAGAAAGCCAAATTAACCAAACCAACAACAAATTAACCATCACCAACAACAAGAAAACAACCTACCAAACAAAAAAGAAATAACAACAACCCAAAATACCAAACCAAACCAGAATTTTTAGTAGATAATTTGAGGAACAGATCCCTAAGCCAGAGCTATAATAACTGCCATTATCTCAGCAGCTTGTTTTTCACTAAAATCAGCTTCTGATCTTATAATTTTGCAATGAATCTTTCTGTTTCAGAGATAAAACAGCAGAGGAAAGTTCCAGCCTGTAACACCAATGCAGTTTGCAAGTGGTTGTTTGTTATGATTGCCTCTTTTAGGTGTCTTCTCTGCTGCAAACTGACACAACTTTGTGAAATTTGCTGATTGTTACACTTGCTTCACTTTAAAAATTACCACTATAGATAATAGGAGCTAGTTGTCCAAGTTCCTCTTATGTGAATTTATCATCTCCAGAGTACTAGTTATTGTATATCCTTGAGCAGGATCCTGAGGTTTAACACTTGAAAAGATTTTTCCTTAACTACACTTGGAATTTGAAAATGCTCAATACACTAAGCCCTCAGCATTATGTGTGGAAAGGGATTGAAGGCAGAGCTGGAACTCATATTTTGATCTTCAGAGGTTAACATTTAAAAAAAAAATGAGGTAAGATTTTTTTTTAAATCTTTTTAATGTGTTAATGAAGTTTTTCAGATGACTGCTTCCTGAGTGGCACACTGACACAGTAATGGCAAGCACACCTGATGATATCAGCTCTGAGACAATGGGATTGAACAGTAGGGGATGCGTAAAACAAAATAATGGGGTGGAAGGAGGAGGAATTCTTCTGTCTGATCAGGGCACCCTTGCCAAAGTAGAATGCCCCAGCTCCTCTATTTCTAAGATTCCTGGGTTTTGTCAGGTTACAGGCTGTCTGGTACAAAAATCCAGAAAGCAGAAAGAATCCCTCAGGTGGTCTGCATGAGCTGAATGCGTAGGAAAGTGAAAGGCATTGATCAGCTGACACTTCCTTGGGAAGCCCTGCTCACTATGTTTGAGTACAGGGATATTGCAGCTTACTCTTCCAGCAGATGTGTGTTTAGCTGTACACCAAATTGAAAATATAGAGAAAAATTCATAGCTGGTGTAATTCATAATAGCTACTACAGATGACTAGTTTATACCTGCTGAGTGCAAATCCCACAGGATGATTTCATAAGCACTAGGTCTAGAAATTTTCAAAGATCATTCAGTTTTATAATTTTAAACACCTGAAATTTAAATTTGTTTTTTCTGATCATTTCTCAGCTTTCTAGGTAGAAAGTGCTGTAACTAAAGTTTTCTTAAATTAAAAAAAAAGACATTTAATTATTAAATATTACATATTTAAAGTGCCTGAAAAGAGGAATAAATCTTATTTTGGATACCTTTCACAAATTTAGCAGAAGTTAGCACCCTCCATAAGAGATATCTATACTAATGACTCCTGTGAACAATGGCTGCCTGGATAAGAATATGGGATTAGCATTCACAGCCCCAGACATCTGATTTGAGATCATTCTCAAGTCCCATTGGCCTGAACCAGTGGTCTTTAAAATGTCAAAAGATTGTGCTTATTGTTTCTGTTATTACAGTGAAGTAAAGGAAAATGCACTTTAAAAATGTGCGGTCTTTCTAGACAACAAAGACATTATGTCCTGCCAAAGATATTAGTTGAGGAACATTAAACTTACAATGCTTGAAAGGCTACAAGCCATGCATTCTATCTAAAATATCATAATACTATGCACACCTAATATTTGAGTGTTGCTATACTTGAATTTCTAAAGCCACAGCTCGAACTCTGCTCCTCTAGTCATCTGAATGCAATCCCCATGCTGTATTCTCATGCAGGCCCAGTCAAATAAGAACCATAATACACTGAGTTATTCAGCATAACAGAGTTTTCAATTGCAAAGGAAAAAAAATGAGGAAACATTGGAGTAAATTGTCTTTTTCAATACATTCACCTGGAAAATATATCTCTATCTCTGATTAGATCTAGATCTAGATCTATATATCTAGAGGCAGATCTAGTTATATAATTTTTCCAGGCCAGGATTTTTTTATTTTGGCAGAACTTCTGAGAATGCATTTATCAATACATTTATCTTATGTTTTTATAAATGTTATAGAAATATATGTTGAAATCAAGACTTCTAACCCAATATAGTGACCACCTCATGTTCTGTATTTTAGGATGAGTTGTCTTAGCCTGCTTTAGTTAATAAACATATTTATGAGCAGAAGTCATACTGAAGTCACTTACCTGAAGTCATACAGGAACAGAAATTTTGTCTAGAGGACATCATCCAGTTTTACCTCCTGACTGAACAAGGACTACCCTAAAGACTGGATGGACTTTTGCATGTACATTTCCTTCAGGTGTCTACCAAAGAGTTCTAAAAAATGGCTATTATCTTATGAGACACTGCCCATGGCTGACTGATCTACAGTTTTCTGGTCTCTCTCTCTTTCTGAAGAGAACCATATCTCATAATCTTTTGTAGATGTCAGATTATTTTTTTTCCTCCCAGATTTACAGCCAATTGAATATTTCACAAGCCACAAGTCCTCGAGTATTTCATGTCATAGATGGGAATAAAAAAAGATTTCCCAATTAGTCTTCATTGCTCTTAGCTATCCCTCTACTTCCCAAACCCTTTTGATATGCCCAGAAATGTGTGATGTATGGATGTTTTTAAAACACACACATGTGTGCATGCTAACAAGTGCACATAATGAGCATGAGAAAGATAGAGTACTACAGAAAAAAAAAAAATAAAGCAAAAAAAAAAAAAAAGAAGCCAGCAGAGTATTAATAAATGACAGTCTAGAAATTATTTTTATTTACTCTGTAGAAGAGGACCCTAGTTAATGCTCATTTTGTAATTTTCTTTATTAAACAGAGAGAAAAGCTAAATATGTTTTCCTGGAGGGAAAATAATCACAAACTGAGATTTATTTTTTTTTATTAAGAAATGAAGCAAGATGCCAAATGGCAGGCCCAAGTAGCAAGTCATGACCACTGGCAGTTTACTGTCTCTCATCTTCCCCTAGTGAATTAATTTGTTATAAAGATTAGAAGTATCATCCTTTGTGTCAGAACCAAACCCATTACATTTATATCAAGAGGATGAAGGGAATTTTCAGACTTATCTAGAAGCTCTTATACTTCTGTAATCTTATTATTCAGCAGCTAAATATATTGGATTCTAACTCAGTGTTTGAGTTGATGGACATCTACCTGTTAAATTTATGTGCCAATTGGAGTGTTTCAAAACACCAACTGATTAAAAAAATATATTAAAAAAGGATTTCAAAACTACATGCGAACTTCTGTCAAATTTTACATTAACTTAAATCTAGTTTTAACACAAAATAAAGTGTTACAGCTAAAATTTATGCCACACTTATTTTTAATTGTACTTCTGCCTTTTGTACAGTTTTGATATAATACTTTTGAAGACTGATCTGGACAATTGTTGCATTCAAAATAATTAACAAAATCTAAAATATTATCTCATTTTGAAATGGAACAGGATTATCCTAGTAATCAAAAACATAATACCTTCAAAAAAAGCCAGGAGAAGTATGAGGAGAGGAAAAAAGTGAAAGACCGTTATTAAAAAACCCAGAAATATTATGTTTAATTAGAAAAATAACACAATCTAGTAATCTTGTTGCAACACTGTACTCTGTATAAGACTATAAATGTTAACAAAGCTTATAAACTTTTCTCTTGTAGTTCTGTTTAATTCAAGCAGTCTACCATAAACGGGTAAGATTATTTGGTTATTTTACATTTGAGAAATGTTCAGTAAAAATCTTTGGTAATCAGTTGAACCATTATCCTTTCACCCTTTTGTGCTGCAAAATTTTGTAGCAGTGGAAATGGAATTTTGAAATATAGCTTAAATTTATTTTAACCAGTGGGGTACAGAGTACAGCTTCATTAACATAGAGGCACAGAAAAAATAATTTGAACAAAAACCTGCTATCCCTAAAAGTAATGTTTATGGTCTCATGCAGTAGAAGTAGTTACTGTGATTCCAGAAAAGAAGGTTAATTCATCATTTTATGTGAAACTCAACTCCAGATTAAGTGTCCAGGTTTTCTGATAACAATTTAGATTTCTATGTGTGTGCTTGTCTAAATTTTCATTATACATAGTGAAGAACTAAATTTGCAGTCAGTAGAATTCATCTTTTTTAAAAGTGGACATACTTGACTGAAAATGAGTATGTTAGAAAAACCAGCTCCAAACTTATGGTACAAACCTTTGCTCTCCTTTTTTTCAGAAAGTATTCAGTTTGAATTCTATATTGTAAATAGAATTACAGAATAGCTGTGGTTGAAAACCTTCTCTGGAAATATTGTAGTCCTATGGAAAGTAGATCAGGTGGAGCAGGTCGCTCAGAGTGATGTTCAGTTGGGTTTGGAATATATCTAATGGTGGACAGTATACAACATCTCCAGACAACTTGTTCCAGTGTCTGACCACTATTAGCATAAAAAATGATTATGATGAGCTGTAATAGGATGTTATGAATGTCCTTTTTTTAGGAATTAAGGTAATAATGTTATGATTTTTTTGTTGTTTTTTAGGAATTAAGATAATAATGTTAATGTAAAACCATTTAGTGAATGATATTTTATACCAAATAAATAAACACAATACCTTGAGAAGAAGAAAAGTGAAAATAATGTGAGAAAACAAAAAATCACATACTAGGATATAATGCATTCTGAATTTGTATTCCTTCAACTTATATTCACAGTCATGACAGTCTGAGGGAGCACCCAGCATAGCAGTTTTAGTTTCTTGAACAAACTGAAGCACAATAAGCATTAGCATTACTCAAGCTGCATGGATGTGAGCTGGGCGGATGTCTGAGGGCCAAGCAACAGTCATCAGGCTAGACAATTTTACATTTCAGATCTTGTTCCTCAGCACTGAGCTCAAAAGCCAAGAGGGGAGCTACGAATTTCAGAGGGGTGAGCTAAATTCGTGAGAGACTTTTAGAGAAAGCCAACAGGAAATACTGAGCACAAAGAGAAGTCCAAGTTCCTCACATTCTCTGGGAACTACAAATCTCCAAAAAATTACATTTCATGAAAAGTCATTTTTTCATGCCTCAAATTCACTTTTGAAAAACAATCCTTGCAGAATAAAATTCAACAAATTTGTTCTGCAAGATATGTTTGAGGCTCATTATTGCCAAAATTATTCCAAGAAAGAAAAGGATGATATTTTAAAGGCAGAACACTCATGAGAGATCTGGGAATTGTAAACCTGGATTTGTTTGAAGCTCATGTATTTTACAAGTGGCTGTGAACAGAGACACAGAGACTCTGAGTTTATTGATTATTCTGGGAAATTACTTTTGTCCTTTCCTTCTATTGAAGTTTCTGTAAAATAAGATCTTGTAGGGATAATCATTACCACAAAACTAAGTGGTCAGGCTATTATAAGGTGAATTGCCGCTCCTTCAGCTATGACAGCCTCTTATGAAGCAACTCTCTTGAAGTACATTGAGAATATTATAAGCATCAGGCATTCAAAATATTTGCCATTTTTACGGCAATGCAATGCTTTTGTAACTTATGACTATATACATCTTAATAACTAAATTGGATCAGGGCTCATTCTCTAGTATTGGCAGCATAGACATGCTTTTTCCTACAAAGTTATATTTTTTACCTCTCAGAATATAATGACTGTATTCAAATGGAATTGCTGTTAACAAAGCTGGTTTTGGGTTTTTTGTTTTGTTTTTTTTGTTTGTTTGTTTGTTTGTTTTGTTTTTTTGGTTTTTTGGTTTTTTGTGTTTTTTTGTGAGAAATTAAATTGGCCTGAGGAAAAATTGCCAGCAAAACACTGCACAAATATTTTAGTAGTTAGAGAAGAATATGCCAGTGCTGAATCCTGTAGTCTCGTCCTGTTTAATTTGCTATTGCAAATGTAAACAGCAGGGCTTATACAGAAGTTAGTTTCTATTTTTTTCAAGCGAGATAGTTACAGATATTTAAAGGTATTACTATATGAGTATATAGATTTTATTATGATGATTAAGAAATAGTGCTCAAGGAGCAATACTTTTTTCTTTCCAGATTTTATATTTGAACATTGTCCTTCAATTCCACCTACCCTTTTAAAATGTTGCTTCTTACTCTTTAAATACTTCTAAATTTTCTCAAAGTTTTCAACAGAATATATATTCAGGGTGCTGTGGACTTCAGGAGACCTTGACAATAATCCTTATTGGATGCAGGTTCATTGCCTTGCTCAAGGCTCTTGCATGGCTGACAGAGATCACATAGTTTTCTCCTAATCTCTTAGGGATGCTCAAAGGATTAATTAGTTAATGTGTTTTGAAGTACTTTGAAGATGAAAAGTGCTAAGCATTACCAGGAAAAAGGTTGGGGAGGGGAACTGGGGTTGGACAGGTAGCTGAAACACAGCTTCAAAATCTCTCATTTGCTATTAAAAACCTTAATTCTCTCTGAATTATCTGTGATCTGGGTTTCAGAACAGTAAGAAAATCTTTAAAACATCACTCTACTTCGTTTGAACCAAATGAAGGTTACACGTTTCCCCTCTGTTCTTTCCCTTTAATTAATTGTGATAAATACAATGGAACTTGCTGTTCAAAGAGTTTCAACTGCTTAAATGTTACCTTGTAGTAAATATAAAACACTGTATGCTTGCATGACTTTCCAACAGCTTGCAAAAAGGAGAAAAAAATTGGCAGTGTGCCCCAGGAGGAATGGAAAAAGCTTTGAAAGCACCACCATTGCAGCTGGAGCACTTCAGTGGGGTTTCGCTTTATGCCTGAAGTTTGTTGGATCAAAAGAACCTAAATCTCACTATTGTCACTTCACAGACTTCCCACTTTTAGTGGTGGGGCTATGCCATCAAAAGAGTTAAGTTTCGCAGTTTAGCAGGTGGAATGTGGGTAATAATGTTTAAGAATAAAGAAGAGGGGAGTTTAAAACTGCTGTGTTTCCTTTCAAATGTTGAAGTTACAGACATATGCTTTTGTCCTGTACATGACTTCTCTTTATCAAAGCAGAGGCGCCCTTACCCCAGAATTGTGAATCTGACTGACATCAACAAAGTCCTTTTGGGAAAAAATTTGCTTTCCAGATGTAACCTCTAGGCTGAGTTTTTTGAATGAGCTAAATAAGAAGCATAAACAGTTTCCCACTTCTACTAACAGTGTAATGAAATGTGTTTCTATTTGTATTGAGAGTAAACTGTGTCCATTCTTTTGGAGACGTCCTGCTTCAGATTCTATTGGAGCACGTTAACAAGTAAAAAATCAACCCATGTATCACAAAAATGTACATTCAAAGCTCTCGTATAACAGAAGTTCAAGATATCTGCCCTTACAGACCACTAGTTTATAAATATCATAACAGTGAAAATAGAGATGGAATCTCTTTTTCTTAAAACAAAACAAAACAAAACAGAAAAAAAACCAACCAAACAAAAAAGAATGAAGAGTGAGAAATATTTCTGTTGATAATAAATCAGTTATGCAAAATGTCATTATAAATTTATTTTTATAATGTCATGAATGAACTTCAAAATAAGTACAAATGGTAAAGCTTTTTGTGATTTGTTTTTTTCTTCCATGGGTTTGCTTTGTTCCATTTTGAATCTCCAACTGTTTTGTTAACAACAGTATGTTTTTGACAAGCTTTTGTGTGAAGCAATACATTCTTCTAGTAGTGTTCTGCTATCAATCTACACAGCCCATGTTTTCTAAACATGTACTTTCGAAAGAGAACTTAACTACAGCATCAAAAACAATAGTTTTTAAAAGCAGCCTGATCTGAGCCAAATGATTCATACTTTATGCAGTAAGTTTTAGATATTGCATGCTTATCCCATCTAAAACAAATGACACCGACCCACCTACCCCACAAAGTACCAGATCATGAGCTGAAGCACTGACCCATATCCCTTTACTCTTAGCCTGATCCCAGACGTATCCATGGCTCATATCAGCTGACATTATTTATTTCAGATAAATTGTCTGGAGGACAATATATATTGAGGGCCGTTCCAAGAGCTGGGCGTGACCTGCCTGTTTTAGGGGCAAAAAGAGTTCATAAACTTAATGTAAACTAGGATACAAAGTTTAGTCTCAGGGTTTAAGAATGTCGATGGCTAAAAGAGGACATATGAGGTCAGTCTAAATGCATTTTTAAGCAAAATTCTCAGACATACAGAATTTTTTTTACTAAAAAAACAGTCTTGGATCAATGTAAGGGCAACTTTATTAGCTTATGTCTTTGTCATTAAGAATCAACAAGATGCCCACATGTAAAATACTTTTTATTACTAAGTAAAAAAAAAAGAATTAATATACTTTCTTATAAGGTCAGTAATAATAATAACAGTAACCTAAGCCTTACAACCGATTGAGCAGTATGGCCTGTTCCTGTCAAACATTTTATCCTGATGTCATAACAGTCCATGTCATTTGAAATGAAGAGTGATGATATTTGAGCTGTACTATAGGTATAGCTTAGCTGAATAATCGTGTGTGCTAAAGCTGCTGAAGTCCCAAGCCCTATATTAATTGAGATCTTAAATGTATGCTAAAATATAAGCCAATGTTTCATTTTGTTAACTTCATAAATCTAATTCAATGTTATTCCATGTAAATTAAACACATTTTATCTCAGATCAAAATCCTTCCATTTGATTAAGACTTTGCTAACACATTTTACTCTTTCACCTTAGTATTGCCACTGCTTCTGAAAAGATATTTGACAGAGTAGATTGAACATTTCTGGGTTTATTGCCTTTTTCTTTTTTTTTTTTTTTTTCTTTTTCTTTTTTTGAGACTCTGACTTTGGGAAAACATTTTGCTTCTGAGTTGACAGCTTTATTCCAACCCTAAGGCATCTGTGATAATTAATAACTGTGTCAGATCAGTTCATTCTAAACAGATGTGCTATGCAGGGTTTTTCCTTATCTCCCCTGTTTCCTACCTTGGTAAGTGACCTTTATTAAATTATGTTTCAAACCAGGAATTCATGACATTCAGATTTCATAGGGCAAGATGAGAATGCTATTATCTCAGCTCATACAAGACGCTGTATTACTGTATAGAATTCTGAGTGTAAATGACTCACAGGCTTTTTGCTTTGTATTTTAATATAGGTTTTGGTGGAACAAACATTAAAACTAAATCAAGATAGAATATTCCTCTTACATCCAATTTTATTTCTCCCATTTTTCTTTATTTTTCTTTTTTTCTTTTTCTTTTTCTTTTTCTTTTTCTTTTTCTTTTCTTTTTCTTTTTCTTTTTCTTTTTCTTTTTCTTTTTCTTTTTCTTTTTCTTTTTCTTTTTCTTTTTCTTTTCTTTCTGAGTTAAGGTGTACAAATTGTTTTCATCTACTTGGTGACTATATACTCATTTCCTTCAATATTAGAATATTCTTTCATTTTTTCTCATTTATTTTTATTTATTGTCTAAACTAGAAACTGTTTCTTTAAGAAATATGTTTTAGATATGTTATGGATGAGTGTCTTATACACTAATATTTCATACCATTTTGCTCTCCTATCTGAAGAGTAGTAGAAAAAATGTGAGTGTCAGAGATCTCCTTGTCATTCATTTATACTTTGTGGGGTTTTTTTATTATACAGTTTCAAGATGAAACAAGAGAGAAATTCTTAAGTTTGCCACAAAATTTACAAAAGAACTGTAAGAAAAGGGTAAACAAACCCACCTATCCCCCCCCCCAGAGCATCAAGTCATCAGATCATTATTACATTTAATAAAAACCTTCTAGTGCTTGGACTCCTCTGTTTTAGTCACAGCTCCTGACAAGAGCCTGCCCCAGTGAAGCCTTTCCACGAGCTCACAGCTTCCTCCAGGGCACATCCACTTCCTCCACTGTGGGATGCTACATGGGCTGCAGTGGATATCTGCTCCCCCATGGACTTCCACAGGCAGGGGACAACCTACTTGACCACAGGTTGCAGGGGAATCTCTGCTCACACCTGGAGCACCTCCTCCCCACCGATCATCTCTGACCTTGGTGTTGGCTGAGCTGTTCCTTTTCTCACACTTTTTTCCTTGCTCCTCACTGTTTGTGCAGTGTTTTTCCCACTCTTAAATACACTTTCTTGAGGTGCCACCCTTTAGAATTCAGGGCACAGAAGTACCTGCAGTGTGTCAGCTGAAGACAGATGGAAACAGCATGGTTGCGGCAGCTCCAGCCTTAATTTCACCCTTGCATGTGTATATTTATTTGTACGCACTTTTTTTTACTGTAACTACAATTAAAATTGTGAGTTTTAAAAGAGTACAAGAAACTTTTTGAGCCATCATGTATTAACATTTTTTTAAAAAAGGTGTCCTCAGCTTCATGGAATTTCTAGGAATTCAGCTCTTAATTTTAAGTGTTCCTCATTTAGCTACTGCCTTTAGAGAGATTTTACTGTTTACCAACTCCTGATTAATTTTATCTTCTTTTAAGGGTTCTTTTTCATTCTACTTTAACCTTATAAATAGACATACTATTAATCACGTGGATATGACACAAAACCAACAAAAAAAGAAAACGTTGTGGGAGAAAAGTAGGACAGAGTCATTACTATAAAAGTCATGTGAAAAAAGATGGCTAGGGAGCAAGAGAAAATTTAGAAAAATATTCATAACCATGTTTTTTAACAAATTGATTCCATACTTCAAGTTTGTATTTATTTATGTCAGTTATTTTTATTTATTTATTTAATTGGTTGTGGTTTCTCCCCTTCTGAAGTTGCAGTAGGAGGGGTAGTTTCTCTGCTGAGTGGGCCATGTAGTGCATTACAGCATACAAACACATCAGAGTCACCCAGACAATTCCACAACCTTCTAAACCTGAATAAATTATTAGAATAAACCATTCCAGTACATTTTAATCATCAAAGACTTCACCTGATCTCCTGTACTGATATGGAGAATCCTTTGCTGGAAAAGTAAAGTCCAGACTGTGAGAAGAGCAGCTACATAGGTATCCCATATTAACCTGAGATGGTTTATTACTAAAGGGTAAAACCATAAAACTTTTGTATCCTCTGCAAAGTATCTATATTTGTTTGTGTCTCTGAGAAATTATTCCTTTAAATTTTCCTTCTCACCGGATGGACCTTTGAGGGAAGATGAATAACAGCATAGTAAAATTTTCCTTTAAGCTTTGTTGGAAAGAAGATAAATATATTTAATCACATAAGGCTGGAAAGCCAGTGTAGTTTGCTTAGACAGGCTGAAGGAGACGACAGCTTGTTTTATTCAGCTTGTGCATATATAATTCCTTCATAAATTTTTAAAAGGTATAGATCATCAACTTTAGTAGTTGTGTTCACTTTTAACTGATATCTGTGTTTGGACTCTTTGCCTTCTCCATCACTGTTTATATTTTAATAGAAAAGGTATTTAGCACGTAGTTCTAAATACCCTATAGGTTATCTGCCTGCATAAAGATCACTTTTTTATCTCTTTATCTTGAAAGAGGTTGGACTTCTATAGTAATAAATTATTTTCAATTTATTTTTTGCTTACTTACAGCTTCTTCCAAAATTAGTAGATCATTCTTGGTTCCTTTCCTCTCTGGAAAGAATATGTGGTTACCATATTTTTGATTTTTACCAGTTCAATCAATGTGACATTGAATATACTTGGAAGATTAAGTGAAATGGATAACTTCGCAAGTTATCTATTTTCTGACAATTTATTCTTTTTTTTTCCCCCACAGCCCCAAGTCACATTTAGTTCATCTCTTCAGCTTGTGAAGCTCAAGGTTAGAGCAATGTGAAGAACAGTGATAGAAAGCTAATATGCAGTAATTTATCTTATGCTACTGGTTTGCAGTCCTTTCCAATGGAAATAAAAATAATTAAAGTTTCTTGAAAATTTTGAAATAAAAACTGTAATGAGATATATGATGAATGGTTGAATGTAGCCCTGTGAACCCTCTAGTGAAATAGCTGAAAAAGACATAAATTAAATAAATACATATGATAATAACTTCATTAGAAAACAAGCTGAAGCATATGAACTTGCTGCAAGTTCCAATGAACATGTGTTCCTTCATTTTTTAATATTAATTATTTTAATTCTTTGGGTAAAAACCCAATCTCATTATTACTTTTTTTGTAGTTATTAAATAAAGCAGAGTAAAGAGAGCTGAATATTAGAATGACTTTAAAAGGAAAAGTGAACAAAGGGAAAATAAAATCTGATATATAATCTGGGGCCTTAGAATGTAAAAGTAAATTAAAAAATCCATTAATGTTCTTTGGAGCTTTGCTTACCAGTTCTAACAAAACCTCTTTTATTCTGAGTTTCAGCTTACTCATTCTTAGCATTTAAGATAAAAAAATCAATTATGAGTCCAGTACCTTTTTTCTTGTTACAATGGCAAGCCAAATATTTGAAAAACAATGAAATAATTTTCCATCTAAGTTGAAATTAATTGAGACTAGTTGAACAAACATGTAGGCTATCAGCTGTATTTAATTACCTGAGACCTAGAAAACTCCCATGTCATTTGCAGTGAGAACTACTAACCAGTAATATAGCTAGAGTTCAGTAAGGCTTTTGACATGATCCCACACAACACTCTTGCCACTGAATTAGAGTCAGGAATTCAAAGGATGGACTGTTAGATGGATAAGGAAGTGGTTGGATGGTCACACCCAGAGTTTCAGTCAGTGGCTCAATGACCAGGTAGAAAGCAGCAAAAAATGGAGCTTCTCAAGGGTCCGTACCTGGTCCAATTCTTAGTATCTTCATCAATGACAGTGTAAAGGGAGATTGAGTGCACCCTCTGCAAGACTGTAGATAACACCAAGATGAGTGGTGCAGTCACCAGACTAGAGGGATGAGATGGTGTCCAAGGGAACCTTGACAGTCTTGAGGAGTGGTCCCTGTGAACCTCATGAAATTCAACATCAATTGTAAGATCATGCACCTGGCTTTAGGTAATCCCAAGTACCAATACGAACTGGGGGACTGTTGGATTAAAAGAATCCCTGGGGAGAAGGACTTGGGAATATGGATGGACAAAAATTGAACATGGGCTAGCAATGTGCACATGGAGCCCAGAAGTCAACTCATATCCTGGATTACATCAAAAGATGGTAAATTTCCCCCTCTCTTATGCTCTTGGAGTGTTTTCGGTTGTGCATAAGGAAACAAATGTTTACAGTAAGGATGGTGAGCCCCTTAATCAGTTATCCCTGAGAAGTTGTGAGTGCCCCATCATTGGCAGTCTTCAAAGTCATGTTGGGCAGGGCTCTGAGCAACCTAATCTAATGGACAATATTCCTGCTCAAATCAGAGGGATTGACTAGATGATCTTTTAAGGTCCTTTCCAATTCAAATCATACTCTCATTCTGTAAAATATGTCAGTATTTATTAATTTTGTTTTGCTTCCAGTTTTAGGTCTAAAGGATATAAATCAGATATGGGTTCAGTATTACATTTTCCAAGGAATAATAAACATTTTGTGTATTCTACTGTTGCACAGACAGTATCACATATGAAAATTTCTCTATTTAATTAACAGAATTTAGTCTTGTCTACATACTAAATTTCTGTGCTAAACTCTTTCAGAAGTTACACTTTGGGACAGGAAGGACCTGAGTTGTTTTCTATGATTTTTGAAAGCTAATGTTGTACATAGATAGTCTTAGAAACATGGGAAAGTGTTTCAATGTTTTTCACAGAATGAACTTTTGGTTATGGTAAAGTGTTATTCTTTTCTCCTCTTTTTCAGAAGACCTATATATCTTGTATACTGTATACATGTAATTCAAAGGACAATGAGAAGGAAATTAGTTCTTTTCTTGTGACTTGGAAGACATGAAATACCACTTTTCCCCCCACATCCACATTGGAAGTGTTTTTTTTATCTCAGGATAATTTAGAAAATATGTGGTGACAAATACACTACAGAACATCATGGTCAAGTGGAATTTTCAGTTTGGAATATCTTTTAAATGCACATGATAGGTTAACTATGTACTGAAAAAAATTTGATTCTCTGTACTTCATAAGAATGATCATTTTTACATCTGAGAGTGGGTAACTTGGTAGCAGTAAATTTTTTATTCTCTTCCCAAAAGGAAACTGGCATCTTACTCCAATCACTTTAGATGTATCCATGTCAACCCTGCAGCTGAAAAATGAACCTTTGGGAAAGCAAACCTATCACCAGCTTTTATGTTCTACTGTGAAAACACTGATGACTATATAATTGAGGTGACATTGGCAAAAAGCCTATGCATTTTTTTCTTAACTACGACAGTCCTCTAATCCATGTGGGATTGTTTCAGACTTTGCAATAAATCAAAAAGAAAGATGTGGTTTAGGGTTTGTTTGTTTGTTTGTTTTGTATTTGGGTGGTTTGTTTTTGTTTTGTTCTCTGTGTGTGTGTGTTTTGCTGTTGTTTTCTTTTTTGCTGTTGTTTTCTTTTTTTAAATTTTAATGGAAGAGTACTAGAGTACTCCTAATACAACAGTAGGGAATACCAAATGGACCTAATATGTAACCAAATATTTAAATATTTAAAATATAATTAATTCAAATCCCTAAATTCTTGTTTTATTAAACTTGCCTACAGCATGGAAGAAACAGAAGGCTGAAATGGATGACAGGGAGCTGGGAACTATTACTGCAAAGTCTCAGGTGGATGTTAGACACATTGAGAGAAAAGCAGTTACTTGTATTTCAGTCAGGTGTTAAAGCTATTAATGTTTGTTCTTTGCTATGACTGGATTTTTGGTTGTTGTTTTATTTCATGATGAAAATAATGAATGTTTGATGACTGCTTAGAATGATTAACTCTGAAATCATGTAAGTATCCCTTGTTTTACCTTTAAACTGAATAGATTAGCCATATCTACCTAGATTATAATAATGATAATTTTCTAATCTCTACAGCCCTGCCCTTTTGATTTTGGGGTTTTCTCTCTCTTTCAGTATTTGAGTGATGGGAGTTGGAGGTTTTTTTGAAATCTGATTTTTACAGTCAGAGTTGATTAAAAAAATCTTTCTGTTCCTTTCTTTATCTATCTCAAAAAGATTATAGGAAATCAACACAAATATGACAGATACATCTATCATCACTGGCACATCCGATGGTGGATGATAATGACATGTTTCTTCAGCTGTTTAAGGTGATGGAAAGATTCTATATCTTGATATGAGGAACCAATCTTTCTTCTGATTCTCTAATGTATTACATTAACTGAAAGTTCAAAGCAATTGAATTGACCTAGTGCATCTAAAAACAATTTCCCCTGAATAGTACAAGAAAAAAAATTATTCTTTCTTAAGTCAGGTCATTGGAGAGGATTTGCTCTGAGATCCATGAAGACTCTAAGAATGAGAATAGGACAGACTGTCTCTGGGGACAGTGTTATTGTATGTACTGGCAGATTACATTTTAAATAAATAGCACCAAGGAACCCTAGAAACATAGAATGAAGCATAGATTAAACATGCAGCAAAAGTAAGCAAATTAGAGCTCAAATTTTACCTGGGAAGTTGACTAGAATGCTAGATTTAGTAAGTAAAATGACATCTAAGAGTTATCTGATCCTAATCAAGGCATTCCTTATTGGGCAAAGAGAGAAACTCATGTATAATAATGGCAAAATCTGCAGGCATGCAGAACAGAATGAAAGCTAAAGTCACTAAGTTATCTATGCAACTTGTAAGAGCTCACAGAAAATGCTTTAAATGTTTGAAAGAAATCAATCTAAAAATCATTGCTTTCTTAATTAAGAAAATTACCTAGATATCTCAGAATTCACTCACCATGAGAGATGATGATGGTGTGAATATGCTTTTTCACTTTGAGATAATGGTCAGTGTGCAAGAGCAGTTCTTCCTGAGAACCTTTTCTATCCACAGCTGTGCTTTTATTCATTCTCATTTGGCCAAAGTCCAGACATTGAAAAAGGTGTTTAAATTTATTAGCAGACTGAAAATCTGGTAATGTTTCTTAAGAGCAACCTCTGGTTTGTATATCACATTAATGCCCAGGTGAAACTCTTAAAATTCAAGGAGGCCACGTGCAAGGTAATGCATCAGAGCTGGGACAACCAGCTGGGACAACTAGAATCAATACAAGCTGGTGGATGAATGGATTGAGAAGAACCTTCTTAGAAGTGTTTGGGAAAACTACTAGATGAAAATTGAACTTGTTCTGCTAATATGCACTTGGAGCCAGCCAAGCTACATCAAAAGCAGTGTGGCCAGCAGGTTGAGGAAGGTGATTCTGCCTTTCTATTGTGCTTTCATGAGAAATCACCTGATGTGCTGTGTCCAGTTCTATGAAACCCCAACATAAGAATATGGACCTGTTGGAGTGAGTCCAGTAAAGGGCCACAAAAATGATCAGAAGGCTGGAAAGGGACAATGCTTTGCCAGATCTTGTAGTGACAGAACAAGGGGTAACAGTTTTAAATTGAGAAAGTGCAGGTTTGCATTGGGCCCAAGGAAGAAATTCTTTACACTGAGGTTGGTGAGACAATGAAACAGGTCTCCCAATAAAGCTGCAGATGTCCCACCATTAGAAGATTTTAAAGTCAGGTTTGATGAGGCTCTCAGAAACCAGTGCCAGGAAGATGTCCCTATGCTTGCCAGGGGAGTTGCAACTAGATGATCTTAAAGATCCTTCCCAACCCAAATCATTTTATGATTCTATGATTCTATAAATTCCCCTGATATCTTTAAGTTTCAGAGGATTTTTTTTTTTTTGTATTGCATTTTAAAACTTGGTTTAAAGCCTTAAGACAAAATAGAAAAGAGGAGAGATTGAGTATTTATTTTAAGAAAGGAATTGGCCAAGAGAAAATTATTAAGTAATCTTTTCCAGTACAATTAGTAATAATTAATCAATAAGACAATAAGAATAAAAATATATCTGATGAAGTCTTATAGTTCAGATTTAAACTTAAAATGCAAAAAACAAAGTGTGAGTGTCCAAAGGTAGGTATCATCACATATACTAAGTGCTTGTGCTCTGAAAATGTATCTGATAGCTGTTCCGTTCAGCTGCTCAACCACATCTATTTGCTGTTATTTGAGATAGTCTATGGTATTTGAGACATCCATGTGTGTATTTCAGAGCAGAACTTGTCATATCCAATATGAGCAATCTGCTCAGCACTAAAGATCCTCAAGAGAACCTGTAAAACTCTCAAGTATCTCACAGAGCAATGGAAGACCTTTTTTTCTTTGATCATTTTCCATTTTTCTTAATGTTTTCTGTTTGACATTTAGTCAGCATTAGTCTTCATTATATCTCCAAGTGTTGACACCGAATCAAAGTTTCTGCAGTTGATGTGTCCCTTAAGAAAAAATATTACTCCATTAAATTGTTCTATTGTTCCTGAAGGTCAACATAAATTCCATAAAAACAAGAAATGTAACCACCGTTTGTTCTATTTGAGATGTTTGCACTTTTATCTTTGTCATGCTGATGTTGTTCCCCTTCAAAAATGAAAATAAGACATAAACATAACATGTTAGATATCATCAGTTCAAGGTGCTGACATCCCATTAGAACCATTAAAAAAAAAAAAAATTTCTTTGGGCTAATATTTGAAAGTGAGTTAAGGCAAATGAGAATAGAAAAAGCATGGAACAGCATTTCTAATTCCTGGTGCTGGAATTTCAGTATCAGAATTGGAGTCCATCTTTTGCTTAATTTAGTCTGAGTTTACCACATGGGAGTGTGCTTTTTGGCCATACAGCATAATTCTTTTATAGAGAATTTTCACCTTATATAAAGATCATGGTTATTCTCAGCTACACTATGAATTAACTCTTCCTTACTATACTTCTCAAATTCTTAAATGAAAACAGTGTTCTGAAAATATTAAGATCTTGCATTTAGAGAAAGAGAAAAAATAAATATTTCTTATTCTTGTTATATGACAAGCTTAAATTGCAGAGAAAGAAGCTGACCTATTGGCTTTTTAGGAACTCACTACTTAGTGTCAATATTGACCACCTTAATTAGAGTAACTCTAACCAGAACTTCCTCTATTCTGTCCAAAGAGATGAAAATATATAGACACACTTTTACATTCAATAAATGATTTTGTAATATCTCTGAGTCATATCAGAACTGAAATTTGGAACATTTACAACTCTAGATCTGAATTTTCATTTCAGATGTCTAATAAAACATGACCAAGTATGAAAATGATGAAGAAAACTACTTTTTTTCAGAGTACTTTTTTTCAAACTCTCTGCTGTAATTATATAAATCCTGTTGATGTATATATCTTTTTCCAAGAATCTTTATATATAAAATTAGTGTTTCTTCCAAGAATTGCATGTACAGCTGCTAATAGCAGTGCTTTTATCCATTGCTTTCAGTACTGACTGAGATAATATTGCTTGCTAAGAGCAGATAAAAGTGAAATGTTATGGTGCTTGTCATTAGAACAAAATGAATTATAGGCTTGTTGTGTAAATACCTGATGTGTTACCCAAATGCCAGTTACTTTCTGACTTACATATTAACTGCATCTTAAAATGAGACAGCTGAGGTGACACTGGAGATACAGAGGAGACCTAGACCCAAAATAGGAATACCAAACAACATACTCAAGTATCTCAACATACTGGTCAAGGATAGTTAGGACTCTTTAGAACCCTGATCATTAAATAAATACCCAGTGACCCTCAAAATGTGATGACAAGATTAAACCTAGCATATGTAATCCTTACATTGCATAGAACACTTTGTTTTTGTAATAAAATCAAAATATTAAGTCTTAAGCCTGTACCTTGCTTGTCAGACAGATAATTTTTTTTTGTGGTCACTAAAGAGCTTTACACATGTCAGTACTGTCAATTGAATTGGAGCAAATATTGCCTCTTCTTAATTTAAAATTCGTAGAGTGTTTTTTCCCTATTCTTTTTATAAGGCAGTGAAGCAGTTATTTTTAAACACTATTGTGTGTGTTTAAATTAAGCTATTAGTTTGTCTACATTTCAAAAATGTAGTTGGGAATTTTATGCATTCTTTTATTGTAAATTTAAAGGATTTCAGTCAAGAAAACCAATATTTACTTTATCAAAGTTATATCATTTTTCAAGTGCAAACTATTTCAGTAATATAAACTCGTTTTTCTTTATAGAAGGGAAAAGTAATGAGGTGAGAAGTAAGTTGTAATCAATAATTATTCTGTAATTATTCTGTTAGTTACAGGATAATTGCTTTAACTGTGCATGTCTTTGGTTTTTCAGCCTAAGAAATAGACAGAATCAGTCATGATTACAGAAAAGTTTGGGTTGTTTTTTTTTTTTAATGCTTCATAACTTCATTCCTGATTTTTTTTTTCTTTTTTTTTTTTTCTGTTGTTGTTGTTGTTAAAACCGTGCTTTACATGTATAGGTCTTTGCATATCAACAGAAAACCAGCATTTTATTAGTAAAGTTCCATATCAATGCTGCATATTTAAAGTAGCATGACAAACACCTCAATAAGAAAGAAAAATAGACTTTTTCTTTCTTTCTTAATATTGTATATGAGATATGAAAGGAATAGTATGTGATGATTAAGAACATGAACCAGGCTTTATGTATAGATGTGCTTAAAATTCTCTAAGAATGCCTCTTTAATCTTGTGTATTCTCTGTTGTACTTAGTAAAGGGAAATAAACAAAAGTGCCATTTAAATATATGTAATTTTATTAAAGGATTTATCACCTCCTCTTCATTACTCTCTGTCTATTTTGACAGCATAGATGCAGATCATTCCAGGATATCTATAAACAGAAGAAAGTCCTAGTCCTTATAGCTTTTCTGTTTCTGAACTAAAAAATATCTGTTAGGAAGATAATTTTGTTAGAAAAGAAATCCAGATTGAATTAATTTTATTTTCTTCTTAACTTTATTCCTTTTGCAGCTGAGATACTTAATAGAAAACTATTCTGACGACCTTCAAATATTTTCCAATTTTCGACCCAGCTGACCTTTGGTATTCTTGACTCATCCTTTATTTCTCCCTTATCAAGAATTCCTTTTAAAATTTGAGCCCAATTAGGAATTCCCTATTCACACCAGCTGGCCTGCCTCACATCTGTGCTTTATTCCTGCTTTCTGAAGGGGTCAACCACAAATATTTTCTAGATCTCTTAGAGCTCCTGGCCCTCCAGGGCAATCTCCCATGCCATCCTCTCAAGCAGATCATTCAACAAACCAGATTCTGCTCTTTCAAATTACATGGTTATGACTCTAACAGGTCTTGTGTCCACAGTCTCTGTTAACCAGGGCTGCTGTAAACCTATACATACTCAGGTATGCACATAAAAGTTCTTTCCCTTTTTTGAGCATCAACAGGTCCAGCATAAAATCTCCTCTGCTCAGCTCATGAAGCCTCTGCATCAATTACAGCTAACACATTCCAGAAATTTCCTGGATTATTTATACTCAATTATATTACTCATTCTGCATGGTCCAGGTGGCTGAAATCCCCCATGAACAGCAAATCCTGCATTTGTGGGGTTTCTTCTTCTTATCCACAGAAGGCTTCATCCACTTCCTTAGGCATAGCTGGTACCTGTCTTGGTGCCCTTCCTGTCTCTGACTTACCTACAAACTCTTGACTGTCTCATGACCTTTCCCTAGAAAAACCCCTTGCATTCCAGCCACCTGTTACATCACACACTGCCCCCTTACCTACCTCATTTGTCTTTTCTAAAGCTCCTTTATCCATCCATTACAACATTTTGTAATCCCAGTGATGTGATAGCTCAGCAACTGCACATTGACTTTCAATTCCCCCTGTTTGTTTCTGATGCAGAGGGCTACAGTATTATAAACATATGCATTGCTCGGCCATATTTAGGTCTGCTTCATCAACTTGTGAAAATAAACACTTTTTCTACTCTTGGGTTATCTTGTCTTAAATGTCATCCTGACTCAAATTTTCTGCAGAAAACTACTTTGTTATACAGAAAAGTAAAATATATCTCCATGGTCATGAATACTTCATTTATTCTTTTTTTGCTCATAAAAAATAAGTGTATTTATTCTAGATATTTTGGAAAGCTTAACCTCTTGGATTTTTTTGATCTGGTTCTATTACCATGTATTTGTTTTTATTTTCATATAAATTTTAAATAGACTTAAAGTGTTTAGCATTTCCATTTTAACGTATATTTGGCTTTATACAATAACCTACTTATTCCAGACAAAGATATACACAACCAAAAAAACAGGGGAAATCCAGATTCATAAATATTGAGGCAAATTATAGCTATGAAGAAATAACTAGAACTATAGGAACAATGGAGGACATGACATTGAAATAGATACACAATTATGTGTCTTTGAGAAACATTCTAAAATAAAGAGACTATTGAGAATATCCACAAATGAAAAAGAAATGTTATGACTGTTTATTAAAAGTCATATTAAACAGCTATTCTTCTTGTAGCTTAACCAAAACATACTAATTGAAGAACATATTACAGAACTACAAATCTGTTTCTGTTGCTAAGCATAGACAATTTAAATAGACACAATTGAGTTACCAGCTTGCTCTAAAACCCACCAGCCAGTTGAAAATTTCCTAGTGCCTCCTGTGGTCTTCAAAGACCAAAGTCTGTCATGGAAAATTCTTCAAAAATATGGTTAATTAAACCCTCCTTTGACATAAATTGACCATGAACTTAGTTGTATCAAGTAAAATTTTATATATAAAATTTATTTGTGAACAATATAAGAATTAATGTGGCTTTTATAAAATTCATCCTTTTAATTAAGCACAAACACAATATTTATTTCTTCAAATAGAAAGAATGGGCATCATAAAATACACAGACAATTAAGGACAGAAATAATTTCCCTCAGCATTTCTCTCTATTTCTGTACATCACAGCTTCTCAGTAGATTTAACATCTTTGTTTAGAGTTCTTTGAATGCCCAGAAAATGTCTATTTAAATTGAAGATGTTGTCCATTATTGTCCATGGTTAATGTATTTAAATTGCTAGTAGTAGCTTTGGGAAATGCTTTTTTATGCTGCTGCCAACTGTTTCTATTTTCTGTTGACAGTGGTGTATGTTGTAGTTAGACACGAGGAAAGTTTCTAGGTTTTGTCTAAGAACAGGACTCACATCTTCAACCTCCTCTGTCAAGTCTGCCATTCTATAATGGTTTCACACTTACTTATTTGGGCTCTTTCTTTTGTAAAGGTCTCTATTGCCTTTAGTGAGAATGAAAACTCTATCACGTATGCAGAGAGAAAGCTTTTAATGTCATTCATTCCCCTGCTGCAGCTCTGTTAGCTATGAAAAAATATATTCTTTATAAGGAAAGAAGTTCTAGAAGACCAGATTGCTTTTTAGATAAGCCTTGACAGGCTGGAAGAATGTGCTAGTTCTATCTTGAATGAAAATTCAAGAAAGTTTAACTTAGAAAAACCCCAAACCTCATATGACAGTCCAGGCTGAGAACCAACAATCTTGGAAGAAACTTTGCATTAAAAAGGTATAATGATCCTAGCAAACTGAGAAACTGGACATGATTCAAAAACGGACACTTGCAGCAATGAAGGCTAAACAGAAGGATGTTTTAGTGACAGCATAACCACAATGAGTGGAGGAATTTATTGCTACCCTTTGTTTGTGAATTATAACCCTGCTACTGGAGTACTGTTTAGGTTTCCCAGCTTAAGAAAAACAATAAGATATTTGATCAAAATTAGTAAAGAGTTAACAGGATGATTAGTGGGCTAGAGAACATGATGTTCAAGGAGAAACTATGGGAGCAAAATTTCTTCAGCCTGAGGCAAAGGCTAAAGACCAGTCTAACTACAGTCTATCCACCAAATGGGAGCCCTCATGCCAAACAGACCCAGACTGTTCTCACAAGTGCAGAGTGAAAAGATAAGAGGAATCCAGCTGCAATATCGAGTATTCCAATTATATATTTACCTTTATTTATTTTTTAATTTTTTTCTGTGAGATGCCAACTGCCTCAATTGTCATCCTTAGACATTGTTGGCACAGTCCAGAGGTATCCATTAGGTATTAAAGTTTCAGATTAGATCAGACTTCCATTTTGGTCAGTTTCTTTGTAATATGCTACTCTGTTATAATAAGTTAAAAGAAAAAAATCTTCAGTATAATTATACTAATTTTTCAAAAATCATGAAAAAATGTCTTCTCTTAGATATTTAAAATACCTAGTTAGGGAACTTACTACTCAAATGCTATGATTTTTTGTGTGTGCACGTGTGGAAATATGAAGAACCTCTTACAACAGAAACGTACCTATTAAAAAACATTTTAAAACATACTTTCACTTCCACAAATAATTTTTAAGATGTTCTTAGTATGTGTGCGCATTTTCTTTAGCTATATCCTTTGAAAACCAACTCAAACAATCTAATTGCAACTGTTTATTGACCAAACCATGTGAATTTCTAAAATCAGGATATTTTTTTTTTTATTCTTCATGTTTCAGATAGAATGTTGTTTTGTTTTAATTTTTTTTTAAATTTATTTCAACAGGGACTGCATTGTGGCTATAGTAGTCTCAGAAGGTATTATCATCAAAGTCATGAAAATCATTAGAGATTGATCTTTCAACCCCAAAACAATAACACTCAAAAATTTCAGGGGTTAAAACACATTACTTTTTATAGACTGTTGTGGTTTGACACTGTCCAAACGTCAGGCACCCACAAAAGCCACTCACTCACCTCCCTTGCAACAGCTGG
This sequence comes from Erithacus rubecula, assembly GCF_903797595.1. Lineage (NCBI taxonomy): Eukaryota > Metazoa > Chordata > Aves > Passeriformes > Muscicapidae > Erithacus > Erithacus rubecula. The sequence continues at coordinate 62,187,698 of NC_136658.1, forward strand.
GCAGAGAAAAAAACCCATTTAATAAAGGGTTCATTAGTTGAGATAAGGACCAGATGAAAACACTCCAAGGGCAAAACAAAAATGTAGAGGTACAAAGTGAATTTATTTCTAACAAAATCAGAGGAGGCTAAGAAGAAGCAAAATGAGCCCTTCAAAACATCGTTTTTTCCCCCAACCCCTCTGTCCTTCCTACCAACAGCACAGTGAGACAGGGCATGGGGGTTTTGGTCCGTTTATCACCCAAGGATTTGTTGCTTTTTTGTTATAACTTCTTCCTCTCTTGCTGGAGTTCAAATTGCACCAGCATTTTGTTTTGGTTTTCTTCTTAAATGTGTTATTACAGAGGCATCACCATCACCTCTACTTGGGCCAGCCTTGGCCAGTGGCACATCCATCTTCAGAGCCATCAGGGATTGGCTCTGCTGGACATGGTGGAAGTTGCCAGCAGCATCTCACAGCAGCTGTCTTTGTACCCCCCCAATAGCACAAACCAGCCTGTGCAAAATTAGCACACAGTCAATGTGTTAGACATTTACATTTTCTTTGGTAAAGTTATATTGCTTGTACAATCAAACTGGGGTAAAACTTCCTATCTGCAAAAGTTATCATAAAACCTTTTTCCACTCACTTTCAGCACCTCATATGCCATGTTGCTTTAAATAGTATAAACTATATCTATATAAATATGAACATTATCATTAGTTTTGGATAATATCTGCTTAAATGCTCACAACAGTTTAAATGATCCAAAACCACCAGGTCAAGTGTATAAACGATGATAAATTTTTATATATAATGTTTATATGTAAATAAGAAATGTTTACATACAAATAAGCTTCATCTGTCTTTTCTCCAATTTTATGATTGTCGTGACACAGGTATCAGAACAAACTACTGTTAAATCATGTTAAGGACAGGCACAAGTACTTTTTTCTCTTTATACCTTTATTAATTTTCTCTTGACTGCATTTTTCCTGAAGTAGGTTCATGTTTACAAAAAATATCAAATTTTGCATCTCATTTAATGTGAGTAGTATATCTCCCCCATTCCACTAAGCCACTACTTAATATGTATTATTTTATTCTGCATTGCTGATATTTATATCAAAAAGAAAAAATTAATTCTAAAAACTCCTAAAAATTCCATGCCTACCATAAATAGTTTGTTTTACTATGTTTTCTAAACTTTAAAAATTTAAATTTAATTTTTAGGGACCATGAAATTAAATGTGGCAGAACAATGTGGCTGTACTTAAGTACTGGTACACAAATCTCAGTGTCTTTGGAAAGACTTAAGGCCAAGGACAAATGTGTTAACCAGCAAGTATTGGTTTTATTCTGTGATGCATGACATCCTCTACTCATTCGATATTAATTCACCTTTTATGAGCATGTTCTGTTTTCTACTTTTGATCTGAATTAGATATAAACTTATTTGTTTCATAGTGTGAAAGGTCAACCTTTGAAATGGGTTGATTTGAAAGGTAATAGAATTGTTATCCTTTGAGACATTCAAGGCTCTTGGCTATGACCCTCAGAACTTCATCAAACTTTGAAGCTGGTCACAGTTGCAACTTTGATTTTGGCTCCATTTTAAGCATGTATGAACTAGAGGGACCTCTAGAGGATGCTTCCAATCAAAATTATTCTAAGATTCTATGAATTTGATAGCCTGAATTATCTCTGAGTGGGACATCACCATTTTTTTGATCAAGGATGTCAGATATTGGAATTTTATCAGTTTCCTTCTTTTATTTTCCTATCTTGCCAGAATCTGTTTTAAAAAAAAATCCATTAAAAAAAATGCTTGTACAAACCAACAAATTACTCTTGAAAAACAGGAATATAAGAACAGTAAGGGTAGAATGTAAAAAAACAAAGCAAGAAATTACATCTGCTCAAATTTGTAGTACACTAACATTTTGGAAATTAAGTAGCTTCACTTTATCAGAATAATGCAAGATGAGTAGAAAATCAATTTCTACTAAAAAACTCCTACTAAAGAATATGCCAGTTGTATGTAGGTCACACAGTAGAATATTTTAATAATGCAGGTAGATCCGATTTTTTTTTTTTTTTTACTGTACCCTAGATGGTTTAGTACATTTAATCATATTATGGGAGAAAAAAAAAAAAAAAAAAAAAAAAAAAAAAAAAAAAAAAAAAAGTAAAATTAAAAGTTGCGAAGTTCTAATATATTAAATGTCATTATAAAAATCAATGGACTAATGAAATACATTTGAATTTCTGCTGATACAGAAAACAGTGTTAAAATTGGAAAGATCAAATCTATTCTTAGACAATCAACTTATATAAAAATAACTAAGGAAAAAGACAAAATAGTTCTTACAGAAATCAAGGTTGAGTGATCTGTTAACTCTGAAACATGAGCATGGAAGAAAATAAAATTGGATCTGTCAAGACTCAGGAAAATAATAATTTTCTTGAGCAGAACGTCAGAAATTAAATTAGCACAGAAATTTTCTTTCTACTTGAAGACTAATTTCAAACCTTAAAAAATTAGTGACCTATTAGCTATCTTCCTATGGTAGAAATTAGTGATAAACTACTAAAAAATCAGGTTGCATTGTTTTGGCATCAAAAGTACATTTGAGCTGTCCATTGTAATTTTTAATTCCAAAAAATTAAGAATAAAAATGAAAAAGAAAACCAAATAACTTTAAAGAGATCTGTGTTAAATTTTGTTCCTGCAATTTCAGCTGTGTGTTACAGATTAAGAAACAAGAGTGCATTTTATTGATATCATGTAGTTTAATGGAAGTGAAGGAGGAAATGTTGCATTGCAGACTAAAATTTTTTACTCCTCCTCGTCTTTCTTCAAGATCTCTTTTATACATTTATACTGCTGAATTTCTGTGGAAATATTGTCTCAAATAAACATACTGAAGTTTGCTTCCAGTCATAGGTCAGACCTCTGAATTTTTAGGTTAACCACTGGTTTTCTCCTTTATTATTTGAAATAATTTCACTCTAGTCTAGGGTTTGGCTTTTAGGGGTCTTTGAATGTGGAGCACATTAATTTCAAACAGACTGCCTTTTCCTGTTATTTTTATCTCATACAATACTTCCACTGACAGCTTCATTTATAAACCTGCCAGAAACTGATGGGAATCATCGAATACATGATTCTTCTTTGCTAAATCCTAACAAAGATTATGTGGTTTGACACTAATCTTTGACTTTGTACTTCTACTTTTATCTAAATCCATCTTGATTTCTAATTAGTCTCTCGGAATGTAAAACTTGTGCTTGGGCTTAAGGACATATCTGAAAAACAGTTAGGTTTGTTTTTGTTTTTCATTTTTCACAAAAGGAATAAATGGTCAACATAGTTAAGACTTGTTATAATATGCACAATCAGTGTCACTATCAGAAACTAACACGTGCTCCTTAAACTTCATTTAATTGAATTATAAAACAACTATTTGTGAGAGAAAATACTAAACTGAAACCAAAGGCTGTTTTTTCTTTATATAATAATTTCCTTGAGAACAAGTACACTGAGTTCAAGTAAAAGGAACCTTCTTGCAGCTAATGGGACATTATTGTGGAGAAATTATTCTGAAGAGAGGAATCCTTACTCCTTACACAGATGTGGACATTTGTGCATAGGCTTTATATGTATTACTATTACTATTATTATTATTATTATTATTATTATTATCTTATTTTATTAGTATTTCAATTTTCCATCGTGTCCAAATTAAATGATGCAGCAAATAACTGGTGAATAGGTGAAGAAATAAAAGTTGCTCCTCTCTGCAATTAAGCAATGTATTTAATAAAGAAATTATTTTCTTATTTGGGCTTTATGAGAAAAAACTTTTGCACATATTGCACTTTAATTATTTTGAATTGATGTTAATTAAAGGAGCAGTTAAGCTGCTTCCTGAGAGCAGTTAAGCTCTCAGGAAATGACCATGTGTCCACATTGGGGAGGAGGTGCATTCTCTGGTTCCCAGACAAACTAGAGTGTAGATTACTGTGGATTCCACCACAACCCCTCTTTCTGTCATACACTGAGATGTGCAGGTCTTTTCCATGGACAGGAAGAGCTTCAGATCTCACTTGGCACAGTTTCAGAGTCCAGCCCCTGCTGAGCAACCCAAATTGGGATGTTTTCTCCTGCCGAAAAACATGGAAATAGAGGAAAGGTATTTTTCTGATACAGGAGTGAGTTCCATATCTTTAAAAAATTAACTTTAAATTGCAGATATTAACAGCACATTTCAAAATGAAACAAAAGTTAGTTATAAGCATTTATAATTCAGGGATGATAATTCTTATTAAGAAGTTACTGAATACATGTATTTCAAATAGTTCTGGCTCCTGGAAATAATGATTCGTACTGACATTCTTCTATTTCCTAAATCTTGGGATAAAAGAAACTATATTCTTTTGCCAACTGTTATTAAGAACAAGATCCAGATTTTTTTTTTTTTTTATTCTGTCATGAAACTGCTTACCCTGTAAATGCTGGCACTGCAATGGAGTTGTTTTGATCATATTTCTAGTACTACAAGCCCTTATCTTCTTGCAGAACAAGAAACATAAACAGCAACATAAGGTTTGGTATGGATTACATGCAGAATTGCTTTCTTCTGTCAGCTCCCTATTAATGAGACAGTGTGCTACATACTGAAGTTGCTCTTCAACAATGCATTTCTCACTTTATTAGTTTTTCTTGTCAGTGGGAAATTAATTTACCTGTTCTTTTTGGAAATTATCAAATTAGTTTTTCCAGGTATCAGGGTTATAAAAGTACTTCCTGTGCATTAAAAATAGATAAAATATAGCCCTTGGAGTGTTAATTTGTATTTAAGTTATCAAGAACTGCTACTCAGGAGTCTGAAGCAAGGTATATGAACCTTTTAAGAAAAATAACTGGTTTTGCCATCATTGGATGTGACTCATCAGTGTACAATCACACCAAATAGCTTCAGAGCAGCACCTGTGTGCAGTGGTGACATGGCTGCATGATCTCTGTTATTTCATCCTCTTACAAAATAAAGCATTTAAAGGTACCTGGACAGGCTCAAGGAGCAGGCCCATGGGAATCCAAATGTAGTAAGTCCTACTGCAAAATGCTGCAGCAATATGTAACTGTATGGGCTGGGAGATGAACAAATGAGAGCAGCCCTGCCAGCACTTGGGGGTGTTGCTGGACATGACCCAGCCATGTGCACTCACAGCCAAATTGTGTGTCCTGGCCTGCGGCAAAAGCAGTGTGGGCAGCAGGGCCAGGTAGGGGATTCTGCTCCTCTACTCTGGTGAGATGATTAGAGGGATGGAGCACCTCTTTTACTAGAAAAGGCTGAGAACTGGGAGGGTGCTCATCCTGAAAAAAGAAGGGTCCAGTCTGTCCTTTTTGTGGATTTCCAGTCCCTAGATGGAAGGTGGAGAGGGACTTTTTACAAGGTCATACAGTGATTAGCTTTAGACTGAAAGAGGATAGATTTAGATTAGATATTAGAAATAAATTATTTCCTTTCTTAAGAAAGAAATTTAAAAAGGAGGGTGATGAAGCACTGAAACAATTTGCCCAGCAAAGTTGTGGATGCCCCACCTCTGGAAGAGTTCAAGGCCATGTAGGACAGGGTCCAGAGTAACCTGCTCTAGTTGAAGGATTCTCTGCCAATGGTGGAGGGCTGTAACCAGATGATCTTTAAAGTTCCTTCTAATGAAACCATCATTTCAATGGTCTTAAAGTTAGTTATAAAACTATGTAATGAAAAGCAATGAAAATCTTAATCTGGAGAATACTTTTCATAGAGGGAGACCTATCCCTCAGGAAAAAACACTATAGGTAGTTTTAACAGCTGTAAATTCTCCTTTCCAAGTTCCTGCTACACAGGCAGTTCCTTTCTCTAAACAATAGGACAATGGTTAAAGAGTGAAAGGTGTAGCAAATGAAGGACAGACAGGCTGAGTGAGAAAGCTAATGGAACTAGACAGAATGGACACAAGAGTGTTAGAAATACTAAAGAAAAAGCAGTGCTGAAGGAAAATATTCTGACTCTCTTTCTGAGATAAATTGAACTTTTTTTTTCATATGTTCTTCAGAATATGTAAACATTATTTCCAGTTTGTGTATGAGCAGCAGTAATTCACATGTATAAAGTTCTTATTGATGGAGACGAAATAATCCTAGGAATAGCTGTCACACTTTTATTAATATTCAAGCATGGTTATCTATCTCTTTCTACAGCTTTTTATATAACCTCACTGTTCGAAATGGCAGAATCTGAAGTTTTTAAAAAGTGCAAACATAGAATAACCAAAGTCTACAGCTGTTCTCTTCATGAGGGCTTTGTTCATTGACCATATGAAAGCATGAAGACTTAATGGGTGTGTACTATGGTACTCTCTATTTTATCAATAGGAAACATACTAATTGTGAGAAAATTCCTTTCACAACTGATCTTTTAAGAAGCTATTTTGTTAATGGACATGCATGCAATGAAGTGTGCAAAAATATGAAAACTTCAAAATCCATTACTTATCTCTTTGTCTTATTTTTTCAATGTCTAGCCATTCCTATACTAATTTAAATTTTTTTTTGGTTTGAGACAGATTGGATATATTTTATATAAATTTATGATCAGACGATGATAGGAGAAAAAAACAAACTCCCCAGTCTCCAAAGATGAAGAATATTTTTATATTAATTTTTATTCATTCAAACAATACTTGAAGAATTGCTTACCAAAGGATGGATGTAGAAATAAACACTCATCATTACAAAGATGAGAATACCTTAGGAGATGTGATTGTGCTATGAACATTTATTGTGTTCTTTTGTGCAGCCCAATTCCCCCACATTGCTAAATATAAATCAGTTATATATTGGGATATCAGAGAGGAGATCTCTTCTGCATGACAGAAATTAATAATATGGCATCTCTGAAAAAGAAAACTCAGTTTGATTCATTATTTTCCATATCTTATGATTGTTTTATTTGTAATGCTGCAATCAGGTTTATGGTAAATCTGTGTTCCACTTGTTAAAATCGACATCACTGCAGATCCAAAGTTCTCATAAGAAGATGTAGATTAATAAAAGGAGAAAATGAAATATATTTGTGTGTTTGCAGAAAAACCACTTGAACCAATTAGACTATTTGTATTACCCAAGAGCGTCAGTACTCCTTTTCCTATCAGAATATTTGTGGCATGTTGCTTTAATAGATACAATCCTGCACCATCTTTAAGGAGACTGCAAAGTAAATTTGAAAATGGTGAGTAGGAAGCAGATCTCATGCCACTCTCATTAATTTAATGTCTAACTGTGTTTTTATTCACAGTGGTCAGGTGCCAGAACACTTTGTCATGCCTTTATAAAAATGGAGTAGTAAATTATTCTTCCTGCACTAACAGGTTTTTCCAAAAAAAAACCATGTTGAGGACATGCTGATACTATTGAGAGTAAAAAAGGATCCAGGTTTATTCTGTGTTGAGAAAATATTCCCCTTGGCTAAGAAACTGTTTAGCTTTAAAAATATTTCTATTGTTTAAAATGGAGAATGGTTAGAATACATTCAAGCTTTTTGACTTCAGAGAAAAGAAAGCATATATTGCCTTGGCCCACCAGGACAATGTATACTCTCAGAAGATATCTATTTTATTTTGAGAATTCTACTGTCATTTGAGGTCTGTAAAATTTTATTGTCACCAGTGCAATAGATAATTTAGCAAACTACATTTTTTTTTCTTTGAAAGAAAAACAGTTCAGTACATAAGCAAACAATGTTTAAACTTTATTACAAGGTGATGCCTTTTGTTTTGAGCATGAAGTCTAAGCCACTACATTTTTCCAATAAAGCAACAGTTGTGTGTGTTGTTTTTTTTTCCTCTTTCTTTCTCTATGTTTTAAATAAAGGCAAGTACCAAAAGTGACTTACATAAAGAACTGACAATAATTGTTTAAGATTTTCATTGGAATATTAGAAATCTAACACCATTATTGAGATTGACATAACAGTTGAAAAAATAGTAAAAAAAAAAAAAAAAACCCAAAAATCTGATTTGCTTTTCCCCCAGCTTTCAAGTTTATTAGGGTAAGTATTAATATTTATAATATATTTTATTTGTGTGTGTGTTTGTGTGTGTGTATATGTTTATACACACAGACAAGGTTAAGGATGCCAAACAAGTGAAAATACTGGTGCTGTTGCCTGAAAATCCTTTCAAATGAAAACTGGAAGCAGATATCTGTATTTCCATCTTTTGTCTGTCTTTCCTCCATTATCCCAACTATAGAATGGTTTGTTCAATCCTTTTAAATTTACTTCAGTGTTTGTTTTAAATGTCAGAATCCTTTCCTGTGTCTTCTAAAAATAAAAGCAGAAATGAAAGTCATGCTGGAAAGAACTGATAAGGTCATAATTATTTTCTTTGCTTTTTCAGTGACTTATAGCACTCTGTAGCTAAGGAAAGCTTGAGAGTAGCCTAATGATGTTCATTATTAATAGTACCGTCTGATTTTGATACAAATGAAAGTTTTCCCCATCTTTGGATTGTTATTTTTATATATTGAGCATGTAATCATTTATAACAGAAGAGAATAAATGGGAAAAGTATAAACAGAAAAAAAAAAAAAAAAGAAAAGAAAAGAAGTGTGGCAACATTGTGGCAACAATGTGGCAACAGAACCTTAAGGCAACATTAAGCCAATGCTCTCTTGTATCAGGAACAGAAAGGGACCTGCTGTCATAGATGATACTCTTTTCTCATTATCAATAGTGATAATCTTCCTCCTTCATAAAACTAAATAGAAAGTGCCATTGTCATATCAGATCATTATATACACTGTAAGTTTGTGTTACTCAAGGATTGAAGTTGTGAATTTTTGACTAGTTTATGAAGTTTTTTAATAGGCATTGGATTTTTTACTTCTTTTTGAGCATAGGTAATAGGTATTCTGACTTAAGCAATAAGAATTAGCTGGTCTTCTTCCAAATAATATTCAACTTATTGTTTCCATGGTTTTATTATACTCACATACAACTTCCTTCATAACAGTGCTCATGGGCACTAAACACTCTCTAATGAGAGGCAAGAGATGGTCAAACACTAACATGTAGGATAGGTGGATGATTTCTGATCACTCCATTAAAATTCAAAAATAGCAAAGAAGAATCAGGATTTGCTTAAAAATATTAATTATGAGCTGTATTTTAAACTGAATATCTAGTGATCTCTCAGAAAGTGATTTTTTTTGTAAACTAGGGCATCAGCTGGTGTTCTCCAGCACCAGCTGTTAAAAAAGTATTTTTGAATGCC